>NC_082677.1:68069732-68682232 GCF_025265405.1 Mesoplodon densirostris | reverse complement strand
TTTTTTTTCTTAGATTCTTGTTTTCTAGGAATTTTTGAAATTCATTTATTATTTTTAATGGTTAGCCTGAAATTCTTTTGAATATCTAGATAAATAGATATCCATGTCATTGGTGAATAATGATAGTTTTATTTTCTTTCCTCATGTCTTTTTATAAGTTTCTTCTCTTATGTACTGATTAGGTTCACTAAAACTATGCTAAATAGAAGAGGTACCATCAGGCATTTCACTGTTAAATATATTTTTCATTTTTTTGACTAATCCTCTCTTCTGTTGTGCCCAACCTGCTATTAAATTCACCATCTGAGCTCTCCATATTAGTAACTGTATTCTTATATTGATTCTAAATTTATGTTGAAATTCTACATCTTGCCATCTCTTTTCTTTTTTTTTTTTTTCTTTTTTTTTTTTTTTGCGGCATGCGGGCCTCTCACCGCTGTGGCCTCCCCCGTTGCGGAGCACAGGCTCCGGATGCGCAGGCTCCGGATGCGCAGGCCCAGCGGCCACGGCTCTATCTCTTTTCTTAAACGTAGATCATATATATCTGATATTCCAGTAGCATCTCTGGGTCTGTATTCCAAATGGTCCTAGTTGGTTGTTGTTTGTTTGTTTGTTTTGACACATTTTTATTAAATGCAGGACACTGAAGAAACTCTCGTGTAATACTTCTCCTGAAATCATTTATCTTATTTTCTAGCAGGCACCAACATTAGAGGTAGACCTCCCCAGTCCAATCAGGGACTGAGCTGACTTGATTAAGCTGCAGCCTTTGCTAGGTCTGATCTCTCTCTAATTCCCCAACACCTCTGTAGACTTCTGTGATCCATGCTCTCAGTGGGTCCTGAAATTCAGTGTTTGTTTCCCGAGCACCACATGACTCTCTGAAGTTCTAATCAGCTTCTTAGTCCCTTTCTTCTTGCCTTTCTTAGTCTTTAACCTTTCACTGCTCATGAATGGGTAAACACCTTGGAGAGAAACTAAGGTGAGATACTTGGCTCACTTTTCTGTACCTCCCTTATCTCCAAGATCATGACCCTTCAAGTCCTGGCAGTCTTGGCAGTTTCAACCTTCTATATTTTGTTTCCTTCCCTTTCAGATTCCAGAAAGTTCAAATGTCTCCTCTTTTTGTAACCAAGCCCTCTGATGGCTTCTCACCCTCTTTCCCTGCATGAGGTAAAAATCGGCAAATGATCTGAGGGGAAAGCATTGCACAGAATAGCAGGTTCACACCTAAATGACTTCTCTATGAGAACTTGGCTTCTCAAGCCCTGGCTGTCTCAACAGCAGCCCAATTCCTTCAAATAGGTTTTTTTTTTGTTTGGTATCACTGCAGCTTTTCTTGTTGTCTTTGGCCACTGCATTGGTCTATTAAAACTATTTAATCATAGTGAGAAATAGGACAATTTATTAATTTCTAAAATGTGTTTACAGTGAATTTTTGCCACACAAAATTTTATATTTTATTACAAATAAATTATAGGCAAATATTCTTTTTTCTCATCACAGAGGATTCTGAAAATGGAAAATATTAATTTAGGTAACTATTTCTATTACTACTGAATCACTTGTTTAACATTAATTGATTTCTATAATTTTGGCAAATAGAAGTCTCAAAAACTATTCTCATAATCATGTGGCATTTTTTAATATCAATTGTCCCAGAAATTGCCTTCTAATCGTTCAGTGAATAATAAACATCATGCTAACAAGATATTTCATCACATTTTAGTGACCAAATGAATATAAATTTGGAAAATAAAAAAAATGATTTATAAGTCCATCACTCAGAGCTTATCACTTTTACATTTTTGGCTTCCTTGTTTCCATCCTTTCTTTAAAACAGGTTATATACAATATATATAATATCAAACTTGAGGATGTATTTTAAATCTTGCTTATTTCACTTATTATATCACAACCATTGTCCATGTCTTTCATTTATCCTTTGAAAACATTTTTTGTTTTTAGTGTGGCTCTTCATCCTTTTGCATTTAACCATTTAATCCTATTATTAGATATTTAAGGTGTCTTCCTTTTTCCCACTATTGGAATAAAATTGCAAAGACTATTTTTATATATAGAAATCTTTGCACCTTTGGGGGGTTTGCTTAGGTAAATTCTTTGAAATAAAAGTATTAGGTCAGGGATATAAATTTTTGAGGCTCTTATAATTTACATTGGCAAATTACCCTAAGAAACTTTAAGCTACAGCACGCTACTCGTAGTGAATCCTTAAACACTGAAGAGCACAAAAACATTCTTCCAATTTGTAAACAATTTGTAAACAAATTCTTTAAATTTCCATTTTAAAGAAACCTTCATATATACATTTTTCATTATTTTTTTTCTTTGGGGAAGTTGTTTAAATACTTTGATGATTTTTTTTTGTAGAATTTGTATTTTTCATATAATATTTAGGCTTTTTCATATTAGAAATGATAACTTTTTTTTCCTACTGAACTCCTTCTAGGGAAAGTAATTACACCAGTTACCATAACAGTGCTTCATTCACTGAGAAATTCAGCGGAGTGGTAGAATACACACTAAATTGGTGCCAAACAACAAAAGGCAAGTTATTCTCCAGATGGTGCTTAAAGTTCGCACCATTGTGCATGTAAGGAAATGGAGGGTTAAAGCCAATGGAAACACATCAATCTAAAGGACAGCTGAGGACCACACCCAGTAGTTCTGTTCCTCCCGCTGAGCACACACTCATTGGCATTAATCATTATTTTCTGCTTTCATTAGGCAGAGAACAGCATTGTATCACTCCTGCACCAAAATTATAGACTGCTTCTTGAGTCAGGCTGAAGAGAAGTCCAGTTGGAGGAAGAGAGAAAACTCGAATATTGAAAGCTAAACACTAGGATTTCCTCTCATTTAATTTTCAAAAAATGAAAAGAAACTATCCCAGCAAATAAAAGACAAGAAATGAAAGATTCACTTATAAAACACATTTACCAAAATTCAATGTCCTTATACATGTGTCCGAAACGACCATTCATCACTCCTGCATCAGGCAGTCCCAAGGTCCGAGTCATGAGGTGGCCACGTTATAACCCATCTTCCTCTCTAAGAGCCTGTGTTCAGACTCTGACTCACTCACATGGATAATGCCAGGCTCAAAGCAGATAAGATTCTTGCAAAAAGCCTGCCAACTATGCATCAAGGTATTATCATACTTCATTTTCCTGAATGAGAGAAATATGACATGATGCTAGTGGTCTATACAATAGAATGGTCCCCTAACTTCTTATGGACAAAACTATTTTATCCATGTTTGCAATGTGTCTAAATAAAAAGCTCTATTCCAAGGCTTCCTTGTAGCTGGGTATGATAGCATCCTGAGATAAAACAGAACCCATGGATAGGCTCCTGAGAAAACTCCCTTAAAGAAGTGAAGCTGGCAAACAACTTTTTTTTGTCCTTGGCTTTTCACCTCCATCATTCCTGAGACACAGGCATAATGTCTGGCATCTCAGTAGATACCTTGAAAGCATGAGGGCAAAGGTGGTCCCACCTAAGAACCACAAAACCAAAGCAAGCCTGGGCCCCTGATGACATTGTAAAGCTGTCATACTATCCCTATACTGGCCATCTTCAGACTCCTTTAAAATGAGGCACTCCCCGCCCCCGACATTCACTGAAGTTACTATTTGATTGGGAGTGGGGGTATCTGTTAATCAGAGGCAAAAGTTATTCCTGACTCATGGAATTCCTGAAGTACCCATTCAACTACCTCATCTCTGTTTTCCTCTGCTGCTCCTCTATTTTGATGGTTTTTTTGTTCTATCTAGCATCCGTTCCTCTGCAACTGACTAAATATTCTCTCCCAGAATCTGGTGCTTAACATTTCACATGACTTAGAAATCCTTCTTACTTATACAGACTAAAATTTTTAATCAGGTCCTTCACATCATCTAATTTATTCCTTTATTTGTTAATTGCTTATTTATATAAATGATGAAATACTTATTGCTCATTTGAAAAAGAGTTACTGGAAACTCAGAGGCATGGTTAATTCAGAAATGGAAAAAAATATAGAATAAATTGGTGTTATAATCAGGAAGATATCCAGAAGATAGAATAGTGACAGAGCCTTTTATAAACTATAAGGTTGTGTTTACCCACTACTACCAATTTACATGCAAAGATGCTTTGATTTCTAAGTAATTGCTGAATCCCTAAAAGAGAAATTTTAATCTTCATCTGACAGATTTTGTTAAAAATTTCTTTTACAGTGTGGGCTTGGTGAATTTTATTTTTCCTGATGTAATCTCCTTGTGGGTGTAGTTAGAAATCTGAGTATATCCTACTTAATACCTTCGATGTTACATCAGTATCTATCTATCTACATGTATCACAATCGTTTGCCATTACCATTATCTGTAGTAAATATTAGACACCACTTCTAATATTTAATCCTCTGGTCGTCCTCTCCGTGAATATCACTCAGCTTCCAAATGCAATAAAAAGGATAGAATTTCACCTAGCCAGCTTCGTCTAGTTGACACATAAAACACCACTGCTTTTGCACTCTGGTGGGGAAAGGACAAATTCAAATACCTACATTGACCAAGCCTGTAAATTAAGTGAGTGAAGGCACAGAGTGAATATTTTCTTCTCTCCTGACGGAACTAAACAAGTGTGAAGACGACTGGCAGCCACACTAAGCATCAGAAGAGGCAGCAGGTAGGAGTATTAGACCAAAGGGGACGGCACTGACCTCCCATACAGCCACACTCAGCTGAGTGGACACGGCCAGTCAGGGATCGGGGTCAGTGGTGCCAGATCTGCTTTCTCAAGAGTTTCTAGAAATCTAGATGTCAGTTCTATTGTTGAAATGGAGCTAATACCCTGTGGGCCGATCTGGAGGATCACTAGGTTACAAGCCCAGGAAGAGGGGAAAAAACTTGCTAGTGGGGGCTTCCCTGTTGGCGCAGTGGTTGAGAGTCCGCCTGCCGATGCAGGGGACACGGGTTCGTGCTCCAGTCCGGGAGGATCCCACATGCCGCGGAGCGGCTGGGCCCGTGAGCCATGGCCGCTGAGCCTGCGCGTCCGGAGCCTGTGCTCCGCAACGGGAGAGGCCACAACAGTGAGAGGCCCGCGTACTGAAAAAAAAAAAACTTGCTAGTGATTAAGAAGTTGCTTTGTGACCACGTAGAGGGGTGGGATAGGGAGGGTGGGAGGGAGGGAGACACAAGAGGGAAGAGATATGGGAGCATATGTATATGTATAACTGAGTCACTTTGTTATAAAGCAGAAACGAACACACCATTGTAAAGCAATTATACTCCAATAAAGATGTAAAAAAAAAAAAAAAAGTTACCGTGCTTCTCACTGCAAAACCAGAAGAAGTGCTGAACACATAATGGCAGGATGAGAGCCTGAGGGTCACCGATACCCCCAAACCCCTAGCCACACACAGAGCGGAGTGCAGCTCCCAGGGACCCTTCACCACACCCCAAAGATGAAAGAGGCTGATTGTGTCCAAAGCCCAGGAGACAACTGAAGCCCCCGGGGCTCGGGGCTCCTCCGCAGACCGTGTGAAGCCTCGGAATTCACCCCACTGGCTCCTGCTGTGTCCTGTTCTTCATGGCACTACAACAGCAAACCTCCCTGGGATTTTTATAGTATTTGAATGATTTATTTGTATTATTGACACTTCATGCTTCTCAGTTTGCATTCATTTTTCTTATATTCGTTTGTTCTGTTTTGTTCTTACATACCTATTATAGACTTAAAATTTTTGATTTTCTTTCATTATTTATATTTATTTATCACAATTTGTAATTGTGTTCTTTTAACACTTTGTCTAGTTTTGCTTAATTACAGACTGAATACTTATTTTATAAATATAGGGGCTTCCCTGGTGGTGCAGTGGTTAAGAATCCGCCTGCCAATGCAGGGGACATGGGTTCGAGAAGATCTCACGTGCTGCGGAGCAACTAAGCCTGTGCACCACAACTACTGAGCCTGCACTCTAGAGCCCTCGAGCCACAACTACTGAGCCCATGTGCCACAACTACTGAAGCCCACGCACCTAGAGCCCGTGCTCCGCAACAAGAGAAGCCACTGCAATGAGAAGCCCATGCACCGTAATGAAGAGTAACCCCCGCTCGCCACAACTAGAGAAAGTCCGCATGCAGCAACGAAGACCCAACGCAGCCAAAAATTTTAAAAAAGAAAGAGATAAAATAAATATACATTTCCTTCCAATTTATTTTAATTTATAAAATTATTTTAACATGGAAAACTGAGATGGCTATTATTGGTAGTATTATTGTAGCCATTTATTTTGTATGTATTCTCTTTAATATATAGTTATATAATTATGTGTAAGATGTAATATAAAACAGAAATAGATATAGAAAACAAAAAGAAATGGTCTGATGGGAAAAGTTAAGACTAACCATTATCCTAAGAAAGGAAAGATGAATATTTTTTCTCTACAGTTTTTTTAACTATAGGGAAAAAAACGTCCCTTGCAAAACTCTAAGTACCTAACTGAATTATAAACGAATACTGTCTTTCCACATTGAAAGCTACCCAATTTATTGAGGAATGTATTATATACAGTCCATTATTATTAATTCAGATTGGATTATTGGTCATTGGATTATTGAATAGTCTGTGGAAATACACAAATCTATACATCTTAGGATGAAAAGAAGGAAATAAGTGGGAAGTGTATTTCATTTTTAATGAAGTACAGTTCTAAATATTTCATAATACTGTATTATTTAATTTAATCTTTACAACATTGTACAAAAAGGATAGGCTGCATAATTTGCAGGCCCCAAAGCAAACTGAAAATGCAAGGCCCATTGTTCAAAATGTATTAGGAATTTCAAGACAGCGATAGCAGAGCATGAAAAGCTAATCTCAGCCCTTCTGAGGGTGGGGAATGTGTGCCTGCACAGGTCCCAGGCTATGAACACCCTGTACCAATAATTTCGGGGAATGAAAGCAGATCATTCTCACTGGTGACTAAAAAATCACATGTAGACCTTACTTTAAATATGGTAACGGAATGGAGAAATACACAAAAAGTTATGACGGAGTTCTGTGCAGAACTGAGAATAAGAACCAGAATTACATAAATAAATGATGGAAAAACTGAAGGGGGTTTAAGAAGCATCTATTTTAACTCCTTTATCATGCATATAAAGAGGAAATGAAAAGAAATATATTCTTTTGGGCCTCCCTGGTGGCGCAGTGGTTAAGAGTCCGCCTGCCGATGCAGGGGATACGGGTTCGTGCCCCGGTCTGGGAGGATCCCATATGCCGCGGAGCGGCTGGGCCCGTGAGCCATGGCCGCTGGGCCTGCGCGTCCGGAGCCTGTGCTCCGCAACGGGAGAGGCCACAACAGTGAGAGGCCCGCATACCGCAAAAAAAAAAAAAAAAAAAAAGAAATATATTCTTTTTACTAAAGCATATGTATACATGTGTGTGTATACACACAGAGAGAGTGTTACTCTATTCATAAACTGGTTGACAGGCTATTATTGAACTAATGCATTCATTCAACAACCAGCATTTGACACCCACCATATATCCAGACATATACTAGTCACTGAGCTCCTAAGCTATGTCAGACATTACAGAACTCATAAGATGATAATACAAGTTCCTGCCTTCAGCATGTTCACATTTTAGTTGAGAAGAAAAAAATCTATAATACATACATATATATATAACAACTATGAAATAATAACATGCAGAAAACAGGCATAAGAAAATACACTGACTGACATAAAGGTCCATGGTGATGTCCTGCAGTGACTATTACGAAACCTTTAGTCATAGATGACAGGTATGAAAAGTACTTGATAGAAAAATGTACACTCCTACTAAATAAACTAAGTAATGGATTTTTAAAATTCATTTATTCAGTCAGTCAGTAAGTTATCAACTATTTACTGGGACCCCATAGTGACACCATAGTTCTTGATGTGCCATTTACTAGTAGTCAAGGGCTAAATAAGAAAAGCATGTACTCTTCTGTAATTTCTATTCTAATGACTAAAAGAGACTTCTAGAAGTAAACAAAAAAATACACTTTCAGGTAGTAAAAAATGCTATGAAAAAATATATACCAGGGTAAGGGATAAACAGTGTGAGGGCTTGGTTTGATTTAGATTAAACTGAATGGACCAGGATGTTATACTCTTTTCCTTATGTGGAAATAATGTTTTCTACCATATAGACTCCCAAATGTTTTGACTCAACTTTCATCTTAGAACATTTACATATAAGTAAATCAAAAGTGTTATCACTAATAATTAGATTTCATATATTTTATTCTTTAAATTATGACAAACAAGTAATAAATTTAATCCTTAAACCCTGAATGCTTTGTTCTCTGAGATAAGAACTTGCCCAAAAGCAAATGAGGGCACAAATTTTCATGGGGTTCTTGCCTTTCTGAAAGTTGATTCAAAAATTAGTGTGTAAAGTTCCTGCTATTAAGTACAATCATTTTTACTTGTGAATATGAGTAGGAAAGATTACAAGTTGCCAAGAAGTTCCAGAGCTTTTGCCCATGACAGAATGATGGGTCCACATGCTGTATTTAAAACCCAGCTGAATGTATAAAAATAGTATTTAACTTTCATAGTCATTATGAGCTGAAGCAATTTATTGAACCCTTCAATCAGGAGAGGAAACAAAAGATGGGAAATGGGTGGATGACTCATTTCTTCATGTGTTGTCTACATAGTGCTATTCTGATAATTGGATGATC
The DNA here is from genome assembly GCF_025265405.1 of Mesoplodon densirostris. Lineage (NCBI taxonomy): Eukaryota > Metazoa > Chordata > Mammalia > Artiodactyla > Ziphiidae > Mesoplodon > Mesoplodon densirostris. The sequence continues at coordinate 68,673,486 of NC_082677.1, read as the reverse complement.
TGAAGTTTAAATGAAATTGCGTTAATGCATTTTGGAGAGGAGACAAGCACAAAATATTTCAAAAACAAAAACAAAATACTGTAAAAAGCAGAAAGAATCCAAGGAAAGGATGTCTTGTAATTAAAAATGCATGAAGATTGTGCATGAAATGCAGAAGAATAAAATCAACTTTAAATAAAATGAAAACTAAAAAGCCAGGAAGAAAAGCCTTCCTTATACCTAAAAACCCAATTTGAAATCTTGTATCTATTCACTGTTCTAAAATGGTTTGTTTTAGAATTAATATTATAAGTAAATATTTAATTCCTTTTAAAATATATTTGAAAGAATAGCAATTTCAGGAATATCTGTAGGCTGTACTTTAAATAATTGACTTGATCATATTTCATATGAAGTAATTTGAAGATGACTCACCCAACTCCCAGTGACAAAGAAATATGTGTATTTTTGCTTCTTGTGAAACACTCATTGGTACCCTCAAATACCACTTGTTCAAGCAATTTCATCCCATGACTCTCAGAATAAAAGAAAATTCTGTCATAGGGAAACACTGGCCAAAACTCCAAAAGAAATTACTGTGAAAGATTTTCAGTTCTACCTCATTTTGTATTTCATAATTATGCAAAACGAATGCAATAGGGGATTATTTTTTTGAGTAAGACGATAAACGGATATTGGAAGCCAAATGCTAATTCATTTTATTCTCAACTCACGCTAAGACCTGACACCACATTCCCTTCCCTTTGTTCTTCAAATGCTGTTCCTTAAGGGCAGCAGCAACTTATAATATACCCACTATGTAGCAATGACAAATATGATGCTTTTCCTTTTTTAAGGCATTAAGGTACATTTCATTCCTACCACATTGTCTATAAAATAATGCCCCTGACCTTCTTTGAGGAGGGGAGTTAAGCTTCTAAAGATGAGCAGTACACTTTCATCAGGACTTCTCAACACACCCTGAAATTGTATACCATGGATGACAAGTAAAAATCTTCTTTGATATATTTTTCATTACAGATCCTTCCTTTTTTCTAACCTTACATTACTATTTGGTAATATATTTTGTGGTGTACTAGTAATATTCCTTTGAAAAAGGGTTTTATTTTATTTTAATGAGTTTTCATTCAGTAATAATTAAATGGGGCGACACAAGTGAGGATTTGTTTTTGTTATAAAACTAAGTCATACTGCACAAAATCAACTCAACTGAGTCATGAGCAGATAAATGACATCAGATTAATTTAAGTGCTAGCAATACTGAACAATGGGAAAGTATAGTACCAATTCCCAGGATACTTCTTTTCACACAGACATGGAATTTCCATGAAAACCAGGAGTAAAAGAGGTACTTGGCATATAGTAATGGGAGTACTTGTGTCTGTGTGATGCAGCCAATATAGCAATGATTGACGGAACAAATTATTGTTCCAATCATTTTCACTTTGCTTCGCCCATCACTGACTTGATTTCAAAGCCAACGCATGCACACACACATATGCTTACATATATTCACATTTTTATATATGTATAAGCACACATTAAATTGAAATGTTTTAAAATTATTTTATTTGAAAATACCATCACCTCTAAGTCACTGAAAATGCCAAAATTTTTGTTTAGCAAAGCCTGCTCTAAACAACTTCTGATGTATCTTCCCATTTTGTTACTTTGGTGATCAATACCTAAAACTCTTTATGACTATGAAAAGGAAACTTTCTAATTAGTACCCATGGAATTGTCTAGATTTAGTAGATTCAAACATTAGCCTCAGTGAAGAGTTAATTTCAGAATTAAGTTGGATGTGATTATTTAATTATACCATAGATAAAATGACTCTAATTAAATTCCTTCATAAAACATATTTGGTATGGTGAGCTAGGACAGAATTTATCAAGGCAGTAGACGGAATCTTTGGCAACCAAACAAATACCATGACATGATATTTCCAGCACAAGACATAGCAATATCAATTCGGAAATACTGGAACACACTGAAGTATTATCAGTCATCATGACCAGTTTATTACACAGCGGAAGTGAGGAATAATGATCTGTTACAGCTTCTCCTTCCCATCTCTGGAAAGCACAAGCTGAAGCTATTTTTAAGTGGTTCAATGCACTGAAAAATTGCTAACCTAGCATTGCTAACTCAGTGTCTCTAAAGACAGTCAAAGAAAAGGTTCCAATTAATTTTTAAATAGGAGGAAATATAAGTAGTATATTTAAAGCCTTTAATCTACAAATGTTTGAACAGGTTTCTAATCAAATATGGAGAATCTATATTTATGGGGAGTACTACATGCCAGTTCCTCCCAGTAGCCCTTCATTAAACAAGAGGTCATGCACATTTCTGATTCACTCAGCTTGAAAATGAATCATAAGATTAAGTGGCAATAAACTAAGGTAACTTTCCCACTGTGCAGATATATGTTTGATGAGTCAAAGAACAGGTACGCTTGCCACCACCTAATGAGAAAGTCGCCTTCCTCCCTGACAAGAAAAGCATCTGTAAAAGGTTTCCGATTCCCAAAAGTACATTTCTAGATTTACATGTTCTTCTATTCTGAACTGCCATTGGGAATCTCTGGGTTAACATTAGGAACAAACTGAAAAGGAAACACATTCTGAATTTTTTCCAGTGTATAACATAAAAGAATAAACTGGAAGGAAAATTATCAAAATGTGGTCTCTTACCCACTGGAAAAAAACATTCAATCTCATCACTGAGTAAACTGTTAATTCTTAGAGTTCTATAGGCTCTGTATTTTCTAATAGCTCACTGGAAAATATGCCACTTAAAGCAGATTTTTGGTTTTGGTGTTGATGGTTAGACAAACAATAATTGTTCCCCCTAAGTTTTCTTTAGATACTGGCCAAATTATGCCAAAATTAAGTTATGATGAATATAAATGGTGAAGCATTTTTTAGTCTGGATTTTCAGTTCAGATCCTCACATGAAAGTAGAATATTAATGCAGGGACTGTTTAGAGTATTTGAAAAGGCTTTATATGCCCATCTTTATTCATATATAACCACTAACTTCTATATAGTCCAGGTTTACATGATTGGAGCGAATCCAAGTATACAAAGAGCTGTGTATTTAATCTTCTCTACTTGAGTGCATTCAGATTAAGGGATGTTTCTCCTGTCCCCACCATCTACACTAATAAAGTATTTATACAACAGCAAGAATTGAAATGGGGCCACATTTTATGTATTTCTAACCCTTTGAGCACATAACACAATTATACTGTAATAAGCTTTGAGAGTAATTTTTTTTACTGCATAAACTATATGACATGGAGTAACGTTGTGACTAACATAAGTAACTTGCTTATGACTAAACTGGAGTTTATTTCAAAGAGATAATATTATTATTCATTCTATTGAAATAGAAGTTACTTTGGGCTCTTTTATTTGGTTTATTTATCCAGATATCTAACATATGTTTTATGTTCTTTGGTTTGAGTTTTTTTGCTTCATAGAATATTTTGTGCTACAAAACCTTGAGAAACTCTTATTTGCAGAGGATGCACAGACAATTTAGGCAACCAAAATTAGTTTTTAAAAAGTATGTATGAATGGTATGAAACTTCCCAGATAATTGTACATTCTCATTTTCTTTTTGACTATATAATATACAATTTAACATGTTCCCAATACAGCTGTTACAGTTAAGATATGCCCATGAAGCTACAAAGGAAAGGACAAAAAGAAATTAAAATAGAAATTGAGCCTATTTAACTATAAAATGAATTATTTAAAAGGAGCCCAACAATGGAAACACACACACACCCTTATTTTCAAAAAGATCTATATCTATATATCTTTTTAAATGTAGGAAACACTGGCCTTGGTGACATAGAACATGAGAACCTCATTGCTGCCTTAAGGCATTTCCTCTCGCTGGTACCACCCAGGATCACTCTTCCTCCAAATCTTTCCCCAGCTGGTTTTCTTAGTTCATTCAGAGCTCAGCTCAACTATCAAGTTCTCATCCATGTCCTTTTCTGCTCACCCCAACTGTCCCCCTCCTCCTGCAAATACCACCTCCCCCCCACAAATCATCACACTCAATCCTCTCTTCCCTTATCTTCGCTTCATTGCATTTATGATTTCCAAACAATCATCCTTTCTGCTTGTTTCTGCTGCTGGAATGTAAGAGCTCTGTGAGAGGATTATTTCCTGTTTGCTGCATATGACCCACACCTGGCACATCTGGCAGAGAGCAGGTGCACTATAAACACTTATTTTAAAAATGAAACATTTGAGAGAGCTAATCCTAAATGACTTGCCCAGTAGATTCTCTAATCTTTCCTAGTAAAACATCTTTATTGGAATCTTTCCCATCTTAATGGGAAAGTACCTCACCTTGAATACCCCTAAGCTTACCCATGAACACATACCTCCTAAGCACAAACCTTGGATTCCAGGTCTTTTACCATCTCTCCTTTGAATTCCTCACTTACTGCCTCACTAACAATCAAACTTTCAATGATCTATCAAGTTATCATGTTTATTTACTCAACTAAATGCTTCTTAAATTGGCTAATATTGTCTCCCCATTTATTCTCCTTACTGGGATCTATCTTCTACTTTGAAACACCAAAATCTTAGCCTGTCTACTCCAAAAAACCCAATTACATTTTACTCAGAGTTCTGAAGAGTGAACATTTTTAACTGGAGGTTTTTGCATTGAGTGGTTAAGATTTTTTTTAATCAGCTTTTAATGGAAACACCAATTCTGGTGGAGGAGGTTATATTTTCTATAGTTGCTCACTGATTGAGATATTGGGATTAGAAAGGTCAAACTAATAATATATCTTAATAAACTTTACTGTCTTGCCACATAATGTTTTTTATTTATAGTTCAACATTTTATGCATTACCACACCGTGGTATAATTGAAAGAAATCTCTTACCAGAATTAATGTAGTCAACCCTGTAAACCTTATTTTCTCCCCTATAATTTGAGGGAAAATATCTAACTAATAGGATTATTGTGGTAACTAAAACTAAAGTAATACACATAATCAGCCTAGCCCAATACCTGGCATGAAGTAGGAGGTATGGGGTATTCAATAATTTTCTCTAGATTTCGCTGCAATAATAGCCCCCAAATTTCACTGACATACAAGAACAAATATTTATTTCTTGCTCAGGTTACATGTTGGCTGCAACTCTTCTGCATGTATTTTTCTCATTTTGTCCAACGGAATGGCCACTATCTGTGACACGCTCTTCTTAAGGCAGAGGGGGGAAAACGCAGGAGGGCTTTCAAAGCTTCTCCTCAGAACTGTACATCCCACTCACTTTTTGTTGGCCAAGACAACTCACGTAACTAAGCTTGTTGTCCAGTGGGAATATATCTTTCCCCATGTCCCCACCCCATACAGCAACATAAGTCACATGGCAACACACATGGAAAGAAGAACTGGGCACAGTAATAAAATCTACCACTCCATCAGCGACATGGCTTAATAACATTTCACAATCGCTTCCTCACCGGCCAAGTAGATATGAAAACAGGAAACTCTGTCCAAAAGTAGATATATTCATTATGAATGTGCCTTAAGTGGCTTACAAGAACTCAAACAGTAGTCAGATCAGTGATCTACCTTGAAGTTCAAGACCCAGCAGGCTCTCCCACCATACTCTGATATTCATGTACTCTTTGAAATACAAATTTGAGAGTTAACGATTTTTCTGAGCTCTTCAACCAGTACCAAGAAAGTTCATTATCCAGCAGTACTCCCCTGTTCCCGGACCAGCAGTATCAGCATCACCTGGGAACTTGTTAGAAATGAAAATTTTCAGGCTCCACCCCAGACAGGCTGAATCTGAAACTCCAGGTAATTCTGATGTACGTTAAGGTCTGAGAACCACTGCTTTGTCATTAACAGCAATTATCAGATGTAAAAACAATATTACCAGGTGGAAATTAAACTAAAGGCTGAATTTAGTCTGTGACTCAGAAGTTGCCCTTTTCTAAAGCAATATTTTAGAAGAGCAGCATTTTTACTTCCAAACTTGAAAACCTGACAGTCTGTTTTAAGAAAAACTAAGCTCAAGGAAGAAAATAATGCATTTTCCTCCCAAAATTATTTTTCAGTGGAGATAAAAGTCGTATAAATAGATCCATATTATTGTGTATATCATCCATAGAACCCATATGATTATGTATAGTGTGTATTATTTTTTATTGTTGAGTAATATTTCATTTTACGGATTACCACCCTTAACTCACCCATAAGTATTTTTTGCAGATATTTATTTTGGGTTAACACCTAAGTGGCATAGAGTTACTTTTTCCAAATTAGGTGTTCCATTTTATACTCCTAACAGCAATGTATGAGAGTCCCAGGCTTTACATCCTCACCAACTTCTGGTGTTTTTAGTCTCTTCAATTTCATCTATCCTATTGGTTGTACAGGGGTAACTCACTGGGGTTTTCATTAACATTTCCCTGATAATGATGTTGAATACTTTTCCATATGGTTATGCCAAGCATATGTCTTCTTTTGTGAAGTCTCATCAAGACTTTTTACTATGTAATTGAGTTGTTTATCTTTATTACTGAGTAATAAAAGATGCTTATACATTTTAAATACAAATAAGTTAGTGTCAGACATATGTATTGAGAATATGTTATCCTATGTGTGATTTTCTTTTTCTTTTTATTAATAGTGTCTTTTGACAACTAGAAGTTTATTTTTTTATTATGAGGCAGTTCAATTTATCAATATTTATTTTATGGTTTTTGTTCTTGCATCCCCTATAAAAATCTCAGCCTAACCCAACGTCACTAAAATACCGTCTCAGGTTTTCTTCTAGAAACTGGTTGTTTTAGCTTTTACATTTGATTATGTATGGTGTCCAATCATTCTTTTTCATACATTTTTTCCATTGTTCCAGCACCATTTGTTGAAAGGTTTCCTTTCCTCATTGGCTCACCTTGATGGCCAGCTGTACCTGTGCTGTAATTAGTTACTTTGACATCTCTTAGCACTCTTGCAATATTTCAGTGTGACCTAGGATAGTATGATGTGTGTGATAAATGTTTGCAATTTTCTCCTTCAGTTTCTCTTTGTGGGTGTCTGAAAATATATCTAACAACCTCATTAAATGATTTTCATCATTGAAAGAATTATAAGATATATATATACTTAACTTCTACGTATTAGTTTTACCTAACAAGAAAAAACATGGGGCAACTCCATATCTTTATTTCTTTTCATTTGTAAAGAAACCCTAACTAAATATAAAATCGTAGTAAATTGGCCTAAAGTGAAAATGAGTACTAGTGGATAATTACAGCAATCAAAGGATTTCTCTTGATATTTACAGATTATATAATGATATATGTTTAGTCATTTGTGGTCAAATATAATTTCATGAAACACAGGCTCTGTGAGATGTTTGTGGGGAGAAAAGTTCTAGGATCAATTAAAATTTTAGGAGATACTGGGTTGGAGATAGTTGAGGAGTGTCCTTACTGGGGTATGCATCAGTGCCTTTAGCAAAATGATGGTCGTTGCGTATTTCTAAAGAGGACAGAGTACTCCACAGAGGGACAATAAGAATAACTACAGAACAAGCATAGCAACAGTCAAATTCAGAAAAACACATGCTTCTAAAAACTATTTTAGCCCTACAAGATTTTTTTCTTTGTTGATTTCAATAAGAGATATAGCTTCAATTTTTAAAAAAAGCCATGCAGAAGAGCTAAGATAAAAGGCAGCTGGGTGAGAATGGGAGAAGAACACAGAAAGTCAAGCACATTTGTAATTTAAAGTCTCTAATGAAAACAATAAAGGGCAATACTTGCAAGGGGGATCCATTTAATCAGTGGTTCGGAATAGAAACTTGACAATATTTCCAAAAAATGCCTAGGAAATGAATAAAGACAAAATTACTGGAAGATGATGCTGGCTGTAGGATTATCCAATCTATAAATCATGGGTCTTCCTAGGAAGAATCAAGTACAACGGTACAGAAGTGATACTGAAGAAATCATTGACAAAGGCATTTTGACCCCAAAATCAGATCTCAGATTGAAGCTACAAACAATTCACCATGCTCCATGGAAAGAGCAATTGAAAGAGATTCACATAACGATAGAAGTTAAATATACAGATGTGAAATAAATGTAGATCACCTACAAAGGAGCAGATTTATTATAATTAAAATATCAGAAGGAAATGGAACATTTAGAGATAAAATGTTATCACTCAAGGTAATGATTTCTAAAGGGAACTTGATGTTTAGGTTTGGGGGCAATAGAAAAATAATCTTAGATATTCAAGGTTTTGAAAAATAAACTACCCAAAGAAAATTCTTTGGGACTTCCCTGGTGTTGCCGTGGTTAAGAATCCACCTGCCAATGCAGGGAACACGGGTTCGATCCCTGGTCCGGGAAGATCCCACATGCCACGGAGCAACTAAGCCCGTGCACCACAACTACTGAGCCTGTGCTCTAGAGCCCAGGAGCCACAACTACTAAGCCCATGTGCCACAACTACTGAAGCTCACGTGCCTGGAGCCCATGCTCTGCAACAAGAGAAGCCACCACAATGAGAAGCCCGAGCACCACAACAAGGAGCAGCCCCTGCTCGGTGCAACTAGAGAAAGCCGCGTGCAGCAACAAAGACCCAACACAGCCAAAAATTAATAATAAATAAATTTTTTAAAAAAGAAAATTATTTAAGAATTTACTTCAAAGAGAATAACAAAGAAATGTGAATAAAAGGTATCAAAAATATGGGAGAAGGGGAAAATGGGACTGGTTATAAGCACTGTAATCATTACTTATAGTAGTTAGATTTAATGACCATTACAGCTCAATGAAAATGTCAAAAATAGTGCTTGAGCTCGGTGCTTTGTGACCACCTAGAGGGGTGGGATAGGGAGGGTGGGAGGGAGATGCAAGAGGGTGGGGATATGGGGATATATGTATACGTATAGCTGATTCACTTTGTTATACAGCAGCAACTAACACAGCAATGTAAAGCAATTATACTCCAATAAAGATGTTAAAAAAAAATAGTGCTTGAAACAGAAGCAGTATGAAATAGTCATAATTTAATTGTATTTAATGAGTTCTAAAATCCAAAGTTATAATAATAATTTCCTGTGAGTAAAGATGAGAGGAAAATAAAATGAAGTTTAATCTTTCATTTTCCATAGATGAAGGGCACATGATACCATTTACTTGGAGACCTTGATAATTGCAAAAATTTATACTATGTTTTAAAAATAATATAAGGTAACCATTCAGAGACATAAAATCAGATATATTTATTTGCAAAGCATTGGAGATTAAACCTATATAATGTGTTTGAATTTCTACTGCCTTTAACTGTAGAAATTGCCGGGTTTCCTGGAGTAGATGGTACTTTTAAAAACTAGGTGATTTGCTGTACAGGAGAAACTAACAACACTGTAAATCAACTATACTCCAATAAAAATTAATTAAAAAAAAAAAAAACTAGGTGAGAGAGATGGGACTGATTCTTCAAAAGGACCATCACTCAAGTACTAACACCAGTCAGTGACTAACTTTGAAGGTCAGCTCCTTGTCTTGGAGAAAGATGCTATTCACTTACAATCATTTTTTTAAAAAACTGAAATGCCCACAAAATTCTGTTATTCTTTTTTGCACCATGAAACTAGAGTGTCATTTTCAAAACGCTTAAAAGATCAAGGATTATGGGAAAGGCTATAAAAATGTATGGGTTATAATGATACATCTTTTAAAATAGCAAAAAAGTTATGAACAATTTGTAGGCACTATTTATGAAGAAGGCTTAGATTTGTTGTGGATAATAAAACTGATGAATATTTGTTAATTTTAATTTTTTTAATGTGTACATCTTATATAACATTTCTACTCCCCAAACCATTTTTTACGTACTGCCAGTCATTGGTCTGCTTCATCACTGAATGTCTTAGATCTAGAAAATAGGTTATGCTAGGCGTATCAGGATGTAAGCACCTCTTCTGGACCACCACTGTCCCTTTTTAGACAACTATCAACAGCAAGGAAATTGATATCCAGCCTTTTCTACCTGTTTCTAAAGTTTCAATTTGTGGTTATTTCATTGAACACTCCAACTCAAATTTACTCTATTAGGATGGTGATATTAAAGCTGACAGGAGCTTTAATCATCACAGAGCCTGAAATATCAGTTTCATTTCTACTGACTGTTCAAATAAAGTTAAACAAACATAATATTATGAAAGATGATGAAAATAATTAGGCTTATTTTTCAGGATGTGCACATACCGCCTTTAGTTTCTGATATTTAAATGTTACTTCTAGGGTCTGTGCAAAATACTGAATAGAAATACTACCCCATGATGAAAAACCATTTAAAGTATATTTCCTGGCCTCTCCAATAATTCATGCAATCTTTCAAAATAAAAAAAAGTGACCTCCTTTTTGAACATTAATTTATCAAATGCTTAAATATCAACCTTACTTTGTTGCGTGTTGAGAAAGCATTTCAGACTGTAAAGGTTAAGTATGTTACTGGCGTATTTAAGTTACAAATTTCAATTTCTTGTACAAATTTACTGTCCAGCTTAGAAGAGACCAACACACCTTAGTCAGTAACTTGGTTCCATCAGGTCTAAATGCAGGCCCTCATAATGACCTTACAAATGTGTTTCCAGTGGGAGGGAATATTGTGCCAAGGCATGAAGTAGAATGATCAAGAATCAAAAGATGTCACGTGGTGCCAGGAGAGGAAATTATTTAAAAAATAGGCTTGGGTACCTCAATACATCTTCCTGAATTTATTATCATTAATTTCTTTTAGGGTTTCATAGGGATGCTTCCCAGGGCACTCTTTTGCCCCTTGTCATTGAAACTAGAAGAATCATTTTCCCGCCAGGCTCAGAGAAAAGTCTCAGCCTCGAGGCACTGCTATAATGTGTCACAGAGTCTCCAAAGCAGGCGTCATCACTCACCCAGACACCCTAAACCCTTCCTCTCTTAAACAGAAGCAAAAGAAAGAAAGGAACAATGCAGCCCTTATTAATTCTTGTGGTGAATACCAGTCACCTGGGATGGCATTACAATGTAGAGTCTGATTAAGCAGGTCTGGGGTGGGGTCTGGAATCCTGCACTTCTGATGAGCTCCCAGGCGATGTGATGCTGATACTGCTGGTCCAAGGACCACACTTTGAACAGCAAAGGTACAATGGCTGAGGCCTGGTCAGTCAAAATCCCACCATTTATGATATGAGATCTTGCACGAGTCATTCTTCTGAGTGTAATTTCTTCCTGGGTAGAATGAGAATATCCACTGTTTTTTTTTTTTTCTTGCTGTACACGGGCCTCTCACTGTTGTGGCCTCTCCCGTTGCGGAGCACAGGCTCGGGACGTGCAGGCTCAGCGGCCATGGCTCACGGGCCCAGCCGCTCCACGGGATGTGGGATCTTCCCGGACCGGGGCACGAACTCGTGTCCCCTGCATCGGCAGGTGGACTCTCAACCACCGCGCCACGAGGGAAGCCCTAAATTATTTTTTTTAATGTTATACGATTAATGATAAATTTATGTGAAGTCCCTGGCACGGTGTCTAACATATTGTAAATGCTCAATAAAAGTTAACTATCACTATGATTGGATATGAATACAGAGTTGGGCCAGATGAGCTCTTTTTTTTTTTTTTTTTGGCTTTGCACAAGGTAAAAACCTTTATTTACAAATATTCTATTCCTTTAAAAATATATATATACAGAGAATAGGATTTGGATAAAATATGATAAAATCACAGGAAGCAAAGGCAAATTCTGATAAAATCAAGGAGAAATTGGTGACATCCAGAAAATCAAAACCAGTTATAACAGTTACAAAAGGGTTAGGGCAAATAGATTGCAGGAGAACAAACCACACCAAATTTCTCTTGAACCCTCTACCCAGTATTTTTGATCCATAAGTTAATAGCCAGCTCAGAAATTTCAAGTTATATAGTCTTATTTCTACCCACTTCACATAATGGTGAAGTAAGTTATTTAATAAATACAAGATCAGAGAAAGCGATTGTCTCCATTCAGAGAATACTGTTATAGAGTTATCTAGCCCTACAGGTAACCCTCGAACCACAGATGAAATGGTGTCATCCCCTGAAATCAAATGAAATCTGTCATCTCATGGGTTACTACCCAGCTGAATTTTCATTGTCAAAGCAAAGACGTATTCAGTCTTAACTGGTAGGAATATAACTAATTTAGAATTTTAGAAGGTGCATAATCAAGAATCTATCCGTTTATAACTAAGCGGTTCTTCCCAGTCTGCACCAGGACTGTTTACTAAGTCAGTCTGCACACTGAAGGCTATAGTCACCTTCTGTCACTTTGTGACATTAGTTCTCCATCAGGCACAATGATGATTAAATCTACAACCTTGGAAAAAGCATTCAAAACAAGATTGAAGCTTCAGCCAAGATTATTAGATGTACATCGTTGGAAAGAAATCATGTCATTTCTCTAATGTTGACCTGACAAATAAGACATACCCCTCCACTGAACTTGCTTATAATAAAGTGATGGAAATATCAAAAAAAAAAAAAAACCTACAACCTTTCATTTGGTAAAACAGGAAAGATAATCACAAGAGCTGCAATTGTGTCACCGAAAAAACAACTCTGGCTTTAAAAAATAAGTACACTGCCTCTGCCTCTACATTTATCTATCAGCAGGGGACCATTATGGGGTGACAACATTCTGTTCCAGAAGCATCATCTCTGAATAATTACCTGCTTCTTCTCTCTGTGGACTGATGTACCGGCAGCTCTTTTAATCTGGTATATGGCAGGATTCACAGACTGCACCTTATTACTATAAAAAAAAGATGCCTTTTCCACCCCTTACAAAAATGAGGGTAACTGTTAGCTACGTAGTGAACCGGCTGCAGTTCAGTTCATTTACAGCCTACTGATGGGGAGGGTTTCCCTTCCCTTCCTGAACCACTTATCAACAAAGGCATCTGTGGGTGGCTCCAGCTGGTTGCAGCGACCAGGATTTGAAGGCAGAGGAAATCCTTGATGCCGGGCTCTCCTGCCTGATTCTCAGTAGAGGCACTGATTTAAGAGGAATAAAATGCAGAGCGGCTTCAAGCCATGTGTCAGTACTGGACACAAACGCTCATTCTTATCCTTTTGATTTTATTCTTCCTCAGCTTTTGGTCTCACTCCATGACCAACCCCAGGTGAATCTATAATCCTGAGCCCTTCCCACTCTTCTTGCATAGACACTTACTTCGCTTCCTTTTGGAGTGACAGTCTATTTTTAAATAATTTCAGGTGAACACTGAAAGGCTCAGAGCAGGGAAAATGAAATGCACTGTAGTTATTGGAGCATAGAATATAAATGTTTGCCTAGACTGGAGATGAATTCAGGAAGAAATGGTGTTTGCTTTCACTAAAGCAAAGGTTTTCACACTTGAACAACAACAGCAACAAGAAACCAGCAGAAACATTTTATTCCAAATGAAATCATTAATAGATCCTTACTAAATAAAATATATATAAGTGAAATTTAGCTGGAAGAAGCGAGGGGTAGAGCTGGCCAAAGAGCAACAAATCCAGATTTTTCTCTCTCCAAAGTAACCTTTCCAGGATCCCTCCAGGATATCTCTAGGAGCCCTGGGGGCTCTGGGCCACCCTGTACACATGACTGCTCTGAATGAATACACGGCCCCGTATATATTGCTATTTTCAACAGACCGCAGATGAGCATGTTTAATCAATCTAATGGGATATTTATGAAATTTGTTCCGTTAGTTGTTTTATGCAATGGGGTATTTTGAAATGAAATTTAAGACAGACTCAAAAGGCTAGAGTATATATTCAAAAAAGTAATATCTCATTCCTTTAAAACATTCTACATTTTTAATTGGTGCAGACACTATGGAAAACAGTATGGAGGTTCCTCAAAAAAACTAAAAATAGAATTACCGTATGATGCAGTGAAATTTACCTGGAAGAAGCAAGGGGTAGGGGTAGTCAAAGAGCAACAAATCCAGAGATATGCCCACTTCTGTGCGTGTATCTGAACACAATTCTAATTCAAAAAGATACATGCACCACATGTTCATAGCAGCACTCTTCATTATAGCCAAGACATGGAAACAACCTAAATGACCATCGACAGATGAATGGATAAAGAAGATGTGGGACACATATAGAATGAAATACTACTCAGCTGTAAAAAGGAGTGAAATAATGTAATTTGTAGCAACACTGATGGACCTAGAGATTATCATACTAAGTGAAGTAAGTCAGAAAGAGAAAGACAAATGCAATATGATATCATTTATATGTGGAATCTAAAATGTGACACAAATGAACCTGTCTATGAAACAGAAACAGACTCACAGACATAGAGAACAGACTTGTGGTTGCCAAAGGGGATGGAGCGGGAGATCAGGGTTAGCAGATGTAAGTTATTATACATAGAATGGATAAACAACAAGGTTCTAGTGTATAGCATGGGGAACTATATTCAATATCCTGTGATAAACCGTAATGGAAAAGAATATAAAAAAGTATATATACATATATGTAAAACTGAATCACTTTGCTGTACAGCAGAAATTAACACATTTTAAATCAACTATACTTCAACAAAAAATAAAAATAAACTGTTCTACATTCAGACTATTCATTAGACTGCCCTGATGATCTCACCCACCATGGAGGAGAAAGTTCTTATGTTAACTGTCCGTTTTAAAATCTTGCATCTCCCCTTAGATGCATGCAATGTGAAGGTTAAGTGTGATTGCAATGATTTTCTTTACATCTTTGGAACTACAATGACTCACAGCTGAACTCATTACCTGTCGTCAGATGAAAGTCAACAGGAGACGTAGGTTTTATAATTTTATAGGATCATATTGTTAGGAATCTGTGTGGAACTATACCTGAAGGAGTAACTAAATGCATTTATATGCCTTTTATAAAAATAATGACATAATGCTTCTCTATGTGGAATGAGAAATAAAATAGAACTCTGAATTAGGTATTTGAACAGAAATAAGAAAAGAATTTCAGTATAAGAAAATATGAGATGATTCAATAAACAAACTTTTTTTTAGAGAAACCAGTAGGTAGTTAACACCCTAGAATAATTTAAGAGGTAATCTCTAAAATTTCTTACAGATTGTTGATCATATGTTAAATATTAGATCACTATATCATAGGGTCAAGTTAAATTAATAAACAACAGGTTGCATTATTGTATTAATTTTTTAAGTTTTCTTCAAAATTGTGATGAGGTATTTTTAATAGCAAAGATTAAAACACACAAGTTAGGACTTCCCTGGTGGCGCAGTGGTTGAGAGTCTGCCTGCCGATTCAGGGAACGCGGGTTCGTGCCCCGGTCCGGGAAGATCCCACATGCCGCGGAGCGGCTGGGTCCATGAGCCATGGCTGCTGAGCCTGAGCATCCGGAGCCTGTGCTCCGCAACGGGAGAGGCCACAACAGTGAGAGGCCCGTGTACCGCAATAAATAAAACAAAAACACAAGTTAAATGGAGAATTAAATCCATCTTAATAATGTTAATATCAGTGACATAGAAATTACATATTATTAACAAGTTAAAATTTTGTTCATCTGTCTGCAAAATGTACATATAATCTACTCTCAATTAGAGAAAAAATCATAAATAATGGAAAATTCCCATATTATTGCTAATAGTAAATACTCATCAAATGTGAACTACTATTACTCATTAAATCTTCAATATAATATTGGATGCACTGCATTAGAACAAAAATTGAACCATACAGATTTTTGTATATGGGGAAAGGTTAATTCAATCAATACTTAAGCTTCTAGTACATTCCTAGGCTCTGTGCAGGCAAAGGAAACAAAAGAAATAAAAAGTATAACCCCTATCTGCTACAGCTCTGTGTGTGTGTGTGTGTATGTGTGTATGTATACACACATACACACACACCACTATCTTCAATCTAGTAAAACATTTTCTCCCATTTCTTCTTCTGTTACATCTCTTTACTCCCAAGCAGCCCAGGCCTTTGACCTGAGGGCACACATCTTCACTTAAATCTGTGCTGCCTCTGGTTGATTTCCTTGTCTGATTCAGGCTTTGGGGATAATCCACCAACGTTTTCCATTTCCTGATTTCAATTATCCCCTCAAACCTGAATTTGTCATGACCAACAGTCTTATTCCCTTCTGACGAAGATAAAGGTCTGCTTTTTCCCCCCAGAGAAGTCGTAGAGAGTATTGAAAAAGCTTTCTTTTTGTATTATCTTCGTATCAATGCATTAAGACTCTGAAAATCTCCAGTCTCTGAAGGCTTGTGGAGATGGACAAGAGCATTTTAAAGGTGGAATAAAGGCTCTAGAGTGTGGGAACACTTTTCAATGAGTATGCAAAGCCCATTTTAGGCTTAGCATCAATCTGGGCTGGATCAACTTCCTTATCTCTTCTTAAGTGAGGGGAAAAAATAGAAGGGCTCTAACTCTGAATTTCCATCACCTAAAATCTAGCTTTTTATGGACTGTGAAACCAAGACTCAAGGTCATGATTATATTTTGCTGGAAGATCTTGATGTCTGTAAGGGGTTCAGTAGCGAACTGGCATCCTGCATGACAAACAGAAATACTGAGGCTTCAGGCTATACACTCCCAGATTTTTTAAAAATGTATTTGGAAGCAGATAAGTGAGAAACAGTTCCAGTATCATGCACACCCAGGGAATGGAAAGATTCCTGGGCTGGAAGCATCTACTTGTATAGAACTATCTAAACAGATACTTTCCTGTTAATAGTTCAGAATATTTATGATATTAACATCATGAAACAGATGTCAGGCCACAAAGATGTCAACAGTTCCTTGGGGAGCATTATCAACAGTTACAGGTGGCCTTCATCTTTTATAGTGACATAAAGAAGGCCACAGCAAGTGTATTTGCCAATGATTTGATTATTATTCTTTTGGAGAGGAAAGCATAGAAAGTCAATTACAGGACGTAGAAACCCACTATTCCCTACTTTGGATACAAGCCCCAAATATGTAGGGGTCCCTTCTACAGTGCTGGGGAGGACCCTAGTAATAGGTGACATATATTTTTGAAAATTTCCAAAAAATAAGACATTTTACCTGAATTGATTAAGACCACACTTTCTTTCTATTCCAACTTCCACTCAGCCACACTTCCCCTCATGTCAAGTGGCACTTTGGGGCTTCAGCCAGACCGAAGTTGAATCAAGGATACATCGACTTTGGGATTAGTGGGGTAGAGTCATTTCCATGGCTTTTCAGGGTGTAGGAATGGCTTCTAGGAATACTAGGAATAGTATTGGGTCATGACAATGTAAAGCCAGAGATCGAGTCATATCAGTGATGCATTCCATAATGCCCAGCCCACATTTGGCAACTTCCACATTAGGGAAGTTGAGAAGAAACAAGTTTTGATGTATATAGAGCCATTTACAGAAGATGCATAAAGCTATAATTCCATCATATTCTGGACTTTGTAATGTTTGTGGTATTTGTCTGCTTTAAAAAAAAGTATGTTGATTTCCCTTTTCATCCTAAATAAAAATTCACCTTAACTAATTTTGTTCTTGTAATTTTGAATTCATTTTATTAAAAAAGACTCCGAAAATGTAGGCCCTACAAAACTTGGATCTATTTACTTTAGATAATGATGTACGCCCAGAATTACAATATAGAAACAGGAAAAAAATTCAGACCATAATATTAAAATCGTATAATTGCGTTCATGGGCCATTTAAGTAGAATAATGCATTAAATGATGAAATAAAGATGAATATTATTCTTGGCCAAAAGATCTTACTTAATACAGTATATAGCCATTAAAAACAATATATCCAGACTATATTACAACATGGAATAAACTGTAAAATCTCATATAATTACAAAAAGAAGGATATAAAGTTGTGTTTAAAAACTAGCTTCCATTATTTTAAAATGATGCAAGAGGAAAGTCAATGAGGAAATTATACGTTAGCTAAGCTTTTTATGTTTATGCTGGTAGATGAAATACTAGCAGTAAAAGAAATACCTTTTTAACATTAGTTTTTTTCAGATTGTCTATAAGAAGTCTAAAAAATTCACGGGAATACATAATTCACTCAGAAAAAAATTCTGATTTATATTCTAGTAACTAGGCCAAAGAATAACTACACTAACTAGTGTAGTTAGTGTAGTGTAGTATAGATCACTGTACTATCTAGATCACTAGTGATGCACAGATCACTGTTTTTTTATCACTGCTATAACAAAATACCACAAACTTTGTGGCTAAAAGCAACACAAAATGTATAACCTTATAGTCTGGAGATCAGAAGTCTAAATGGATTTCACTAGGCTAAAATAAAGGTGTCAACAGAATTGTGTCCTTCTGGCTCTAAAGGCAATATTCCCTTGTATTTGCACATTTCCGGAGGCCAACCACATTCCTTGGCTCTTGGTCCCATCCCTCCATCTTCAAAGTCAGCAACAGAAGGTTAAGTTCCCGTGTCACATTCCTCTGATTATGGCTCCTCTTCTGTCTCCTCTTCCCCTTGTAAGAACCCTTGTGATTACACTGGGCCAACTCAGATAACCCACTATAATCTCCGGATTAGCAATCTTAATTCCATGTGCAACTTTTTCCCCTTTCCCACATAATCTAACATAATCACAGGTTCTAGGGATCAGGACATGAATGTCTCTGGGGGAGCATTATTCTGCCTACCACAATCATTAATGAATTGCCTAATCATGGCGTGCTGTCCCTAGGTTATGAATCTGAAAAAGATGCTATATATCATCCTTGCTACACCAAGAAGGCTCTAGATGTCATCAAAGATTCTCAAGACCAATACCAGCCTGAAATGCAGCTGTAGCCAGTAAACATTGTTTTGTTGGCTCAGAAGGGCTCCTTGAAGTCTTAAAATCTTACATCTCACCACCCCAGCACTGCCCCCAAGTGGAACCAAGTTTAATACTCCATCAACCCCTTCTTTAGAAATATGAACTGGCTCAAAATTGATCATGGTTCCAAGCTAAGGTAATCCGCCGGTTATTTTTGTTTCTCCCTTGAACTGCCAAGGCAAAGTCTCTTATTTTCCTTGGTCAGGGCACAGTAAAAATACAACCCTAGGTGATGCTAAAACCCATGACCCTCCTGCATGGAGAAAAATTCATCTGCAGTAGGCAAGATTAACAGCAAAATTCTGACAGAAGCAGAAATGTGTGTGCTGGGGGCAGTTGAGAGTGGACATGTGCTTGCACACACACACACACACACACACACGTGTGTGTGTGTGTGTGTGTGTGTGTGAGGGAGAGAGAGCAAAGAGAGAAGGAGAGAGAAATCCCTTTTCCACTCCTCCTAAAGGTCATCTTTTCCCCTGTCTTTCTCGGTTAGGTAAGCACATAACTCATTTTTTTGTTTCTGGTTGAACTGGGATTCTGCCATTTGCATCCAAATGACTCAATTAAAATAGACGTTGTGTAATATTGTTATATCCTCAGCACTGTAATTAATGACAAAGGAATTAAAAACATCATCAAGAAAGCTAGACTTCTTTCAGAACATAAAAACCAAACAACTCTTAATATGTCCACAACTGGGGATCTCTCTTAAATGTAATCTGGCAGCAGTAATGCTCCACCTTTTTGTTACTGAGAGTCTCTGATCTATAGTAAGCATCAACCATGGTCTCATGAACGCTTTCCAATGTATTGCCTACATTGAACAGATAATAGCCAATATTTTCATTATGCATCATTTCTCTCAGTGAAGTCAGTTTATACATAGAAATAAAGCCCTTGGATTCAACCAGAATCTAGAAGCAACATCAAAGTTAAAATAACAGCTACCCAAATTATTCCATTAAAGTAAATATTAGGGAGATCCTCCTTGTCATTTTATATTGTCAATGTAACTAATTGCATTGAATAAAGAAATGAATACATGAATGGATATATGATGAGCAAACAGTTACAAGTCCAGGAGGTAGTGCCTGGATCATTCAAGATTAATAACCACAGAAGTTATTGCTGCTCCACGACCTGTTTTTCTATCTACTCTACTGTTTCCTGAGGTTGTATGCTCTGTCACACTGCTTGTAATTTTCTTTGATAATTTATCCCTATCCCTCATATTTCTAAGACTCATATGGATATTAACTAGCCAAAGTTAAAACAGTAATAATATGACTGAATGTTGATTAGAAAGAAGTTTATAGACTGGCTAAATCTTAGTTTGGAGCCATGGAGGTATTGCAAAACACCAATTGTATTTCTGTATTATATTTTTATATATGTTAATAAAATTCCGACTAGAACTTGATTAGCATACAAATTAAATTTCCTTCTGTTCTTGTTCCTATACTCCTGTTATTTCTAGAATGGCAGGTTATACTCTTATGAGCATTCCAGACAGCAACATTTATTAATCAGAATGGACACCTGTCATGAATAGAGACTAAAACCCAGAGCATTATAGAAGAAATGTCATTCTGTTCTGAGGGAAAAACAGGAACTTAATTTTTATTCTCTGCTTGAAATTTCATCTGTGTTTCCAATTATCCTAATAAGAAACTTCAGTGACAAATTCTCATGACTTAGAATAAAATGGTTTTGGGTTTGGTCCATTTTTCGTTCCAAACTTGAACCTTGTGAACACATTTTTTTAAAAAAAGCCAAGACAACCTCCCGAATGGGAGAAAATATCAATATTTGCAAGTGATATGACCAATAAGGGGTTAATACCCCACATATATAAACAGCTCATACAACCCAACATCAAAAAACAAACAACCCAATTAAAAAATGGACAGAAAACCTGAGTAGACGTTTTTCCAAAGAGGAAATGCAGATGGCCAACAGTCAGAGGAAAAGATGTACCACATCATTAATCATCAGAGAAATACAAATTAAAACCACAATGATGTAGGTATCACCTCACACCTGGCAGAATGGCTATCATCAAAAAGACCACAAATAACAAATGTTGGCAAAGATGCTAAGAAAAGGGGACCTTCATACACTTTTGGTGGGAATGTCAATTTGTACAGCCACTATGGAAAACAGTATGGAGGTTTCTCAAAAAATTAAAAACAGACCTACCATATGATCCAGCAATTCCACTCCTGGGTATTTATCCCCCCCCAAAAAAAAAACTAAAACACAAATTCAAAAAGATACATGCACCCCAATGTTCATAGCAGCATTATTTACAATTGCCAAAATATGGAAGCAACCTAAGAGTCCATCAACAGATGAGTGGATAAAGAAGATGTGTGGCGGGGGGGGGGGTTCCCTGGTGGCGCAGTGGTTGAGAGTCCACCTGCCGATGCAGGGGATGCGGGTTCGTGCCCCAGTCCGGGAAGATCCCACATGCTGCAGAGCGGCTGGGCCCGTGAGCCATGGCCACTGGGCCTGCGCGTCCGGAGCCTGTGCTCCACAACGGGAGAGGCCACAGCAGTGAGAGGCCCGCGTATCGAAAAAAAAAAAAAAAAAGATGTGGGGAGTGTATGTGTATATATATGCACACACACCCATATATATATACACACACACCTGCATATGTATGCACACACACACCCATATATATGCACACACACCCAATATATATGCACACACACATATATATACACACACACACATATATATACACACACACCCATATATATGCACACACATCCATTTATATACACACATATATATGCACACACACACCCATATATATGCACACACGCATATATATGCACACACACACATATGTATGCACACACACCCATATATAAACACAAATACACCCATATATATACACACACCTATATATATGCACACACACACCCATATATATGCACACATACACCCATATATATACACACACCCATATACACACACACACACACCCATATGTATGCACACACACACCCATATATATACACACACACCCATATATATGTACACACACCCATATATATACACACACACCTGCATATGTATGCACACACACACCCATATGTATGCACACATACACCCATATATTTGCGTACACACACATATATATATACACATACATACAACAGAACACTATTTAGCTGTAAAATAAAAAGTGAAATTTTGCCATTTGCAGCAACAGGGATGGACTTGGAGAGTACTATGCTAAGTGAAACACAGTAGACAGAGAAAGACAAAAACTATATGTTGTTTATACGTGGAATCTAAAAAATAAAACTAACTTGTGAATATAACAAAAAAGAAACAGACTCACAGATATAGAGAGCAAACTAGTGGTTACCAGTGGGGAGAGGGAAGGGAGGAGGGGCAAGACAGGAGCGGGGGATTAAGAGGTACAAACTACTATCTATAAAATAAATAAGCTACAAGGATATATGGTACAGCATAGGGAATATAGCCAGTATTTTATAATAACTATAAATGGAATATAACCTTCAAAATTGTAAATCACTATGTTGTACCCCCAAAACTTACATAATATTGTACATCAACTATACCTCAATTAAGAAGAAAAGAAGACACATCGTAAGTTACAAATACAACTAGATCTCACAAAGTATTTCTATATTTGATTACTATTTGGGTAATTTACTAATTCAACTATTAAACTATACAATGTCTAGTTAAGGCACATCTACCTCAAAATACGTTCCTTAATAATCTACTTTAACATCTCTTTAAAAGTGTTTTGGTTTTATGCAATGGTTTCTAAATCACTTCCACCTTTTGTTGATATCATGCAGCCCTTTTATCAACAGAATCTGGTAAAAGAAGCCACAGACCCTCTCTTTATAAAAATATAAAAGGTATGTATAATATATTTGTGCTATTATAAAGAGGTGCTTATTGTCCTGGCACCCAACCATAGACCTCCAGAGTTGTGTGAATTTCAGGCAAAGAATTCTTGGGTATAGAATTCCAAGAATCCCTCATTACAATACAAATATTCTGGTTGAAAAAACACATCACAGATTAGTTCTCAGAAAACAATCTGTGAAGCTTGAAAAGCAGGTCTAGGCCTCTGGACAATTGAGAACCATGGAAGGATATTTTTGTGAAATGAGGTTTACCCCCCGCATTCATACCCAAATGCTTCGTAATTCACTGGATCTATTTTAAAATACAGATTCTCACTCCCAGCTCAGATATACAAAAACTGGGATGGAGCAATTCCCTGAACAAATATACCATCTTCTTTCATATTTCTGTGCCTCCTGATGGGACTTTCTGTTTTGAGAATTCTTTATCCCTTTCTCCAAGAGCATACCTTCCCCGTGCCTACCCACTGCCTCATCACTCTCCCATCTATTCAATGGAGCATCAGGCAAAGACACCACAGGACAGTAATTTTTCTGCAACTCTTAAGCACTCCCTGAAGCCCAGTTTGCTCTGCAGGAAGTAGGGCAAAAGCAAAAGTGTCCGTCCTTCTGCTGCAGGACTATGCCCATTACACAACTCTGCAGAGCAGGGATTCTAAATGTGGCTGCATAGCAGAATCACCAGTGAGCTTTTAAAATCCCTGACGCCCAGGCCATCTCACAGACAAATTAAATCAGGTAGGAGCTCACATTGGTACTTTTAAAATACTTCTTCAACAAACTCTAAGTCTTGTCTCTGGATTCTTTTTTTTTTTAATTTAATTTTTTGGCCCCACCCCAAGGCATGTGGGATCTTAGTTCCCAGACCAGGGATCGAACCCTCACCCCCTGCATTGGAAGCATGGAGTCTAAACCACTGGACCACCAGGGAAGTCCCTCCTCTCTGGATTCTTAAAGAACAAAGCCCACCCAACTTTGATCTCTTCCAGAAAACCTTCATTACTTGAGTCTGAAATTTGGTATAAATCTTTTTTTTTTTTTTCTGTTTTCCGGCCATCTTCCCTCAGTTCGTATTTGACCCCTTTTCAATACTCAGATCTGGCCAAGCAGGACTCCTCAGAGAGGGTCGCTGACCACCTTATCTGGAGCCGGCCCCATACCCCACCTTGGCCAAATTATCTTGATTTCCTTCTCCTAGCACTAACCAAAGTTATTTGTTTTCTTGTTTAACTTCTCTGACCAAACTTACCACAAGCTCTCTGAGAGCCCTGACTTTGGCTGTCTTATTTATTATTCCATCCTAAGCTCCTAGACTGGTTCTAGGCACATAGTAGGATCCCAATAAATATATGTTGACTGTATGAATGAATTAATGAATGAATGAGTGAAGGAATATTGATCTTGTTTTCTCTCTTAAATTCTATGGCCTTGAGTTCAGCTGCTATGTCGTCTGCTTAAACCCTTGCAATCCCTCACATCTGCATGTTGGTTTTAAAGTTAATGAAACAATTTCCTACGTGCCATCTTAATCGCCCCTCACAACATTTTAGAGGAAACAGCCGTTATAATAATACTGTGTTTAGAGATAACAACTGCAGGTCCATAAAGCTAAAATACAACTTCCCAGGGCCACACAAACAATGTGGGGTGAGCACATCTGCCCCGAGAGGCTTTCATAGGCCATATGGTCATCTCTTGAATTCCTGCCCCCGCAGAGGCACACGCCCTGAGGATTGGAAAGTGACTGACTGGATGAGGCTATAGATGCTCAAAGGAAGCACAAGTTGGCAGCATTGTGTGCGCCTCTCGACCCAAACAGGAAGCAGATGCCTGTCGAGAGTTTTCCCAGGGACCGTACAAGTGAAGGATGGGAGTGACATCTGGGAACAGGGCTGAACAATGTCAGCATGTTCCAGCCCTGTCACACCTCTGTGCAGCCACAAGACTTCAGGCCTCCTACCCCACCCAGGATCTCATCTATTAATAATCCTTCTGGGCTTCTCTCTTTATGTTGCAGAAGCATCCAGAACAGTGCCTTTAGAGTCAAGCACGAATTACACCTCTTGGGTTTTGCTACTGTCTATGATTACAGTAAACTACACTCAAGTGTATAAGTTCTGCGATCATCTCACTGTTGTGACTATAATTTAATACTAACATTAATGATACGCACACTTCCAGCAAGTTAATCAAGTGAAG
The DNA here is from genome assembly GCF_025265405.1 of Mesoplodon densirostris. Classification (NCBI taxonomy): domain Eukaryota; kingdom Metazoa; phylum Chordata; class Mammalia; order Artiodactyla; family Ziphiidae; genus Mesoplodon; species Mesoplodon densirostris. The sequence continues at coordinate 68,648,446 of NC_082677.1, read as the reverse complement.
CTGTGTGAGACACCTTTCTAGTCACCGTATACTCTATATCTGCTGGCGATCTTTTTTTTTACATTTCTTTGAAGCTCCTTCAGTTAACTATTGTGCAACACAGGGCCTTAGGGAAAAAATCCAGAGAAAGAAATCCTGGCAAGTGATTTAATGTCCTTATAAAGAACTTTACATATGACCTCAAATATTTTCTGTTTCATCCTTGGGACCGTTCAAACCTTAAACGGTCCATGACTGTACTATGCCAGACCATTTGGTACTATTTACAAGCATCCACATGGCATGGATATTTTGAGCAGCAAAGAAGCCAAAGTTATTTAGGAACTTAAATAAGAAGCCAAAGAATCCTGTCTTTCCTCCTTTATCCAAATGAAAGGCATCACATAAGAAATAAATTTTTATGAAGAACCAAAATCTCATCCATCTTAACTGTTACACTGCAAAGGAAAGGATTCCATAACCAAAGAATATATTAGTTTGTACCCAAAACAGTCACTTGGTAGAAAGCAGACTCTAGAAAACAGCTTGGCTAGTCACCTGATTCTCCTGAAGAGTAGTCAGCTATCTAGTTAGCTATGCAAAACCAGAGACAAAGTCTGTCAGGAAGGTGAGTCATAAAATGAAACACATGAGGCCCGTGAGAGCATACAGAATCTACGGATCCAAGTGAGTCAGAACACAGAGTCAAGTTCACTTGCTGTAGAGAGAAGTGAAGGAGAGGAAAAGTAGCCTGAAGAAGTGAAGTTCAAAGTCACCATTAAGGTAGCCTGTGACTTGCTGGATCATACACCTGGTTAGTGGCACAGCCCAGACTCAGTCTAGGGTTTCTCAGCCCAAACCAATAACCCACTATCTTGCCTCACTAGGACACAATGTCCTTTTGCCATTTAAGACATGCAGGTATGTGTATGCATACCCGTTACAGACAATGTGACCCTCAAAATACCAATCCAACTGCTAAACTGCCGTCATTTTACTTTGCTAATAGGAATGACTCAATAAAACAGCCACTTTAGAATTGTGTTTGTCTTCTCCTATTCCCTCAGTAGATAAGTAAACATGATTGGAGGTATAGGAAAGAGGAAGAAAAGCTCAGGAGAGGATGTTAGCATACTTGTCTTGCGTATAGGAAGGTTGAACCTTGGTCACTTTAGTTACATTAAACTTGGTATTTTAGCAATGATGCACGGGGGTAGGCACTAAGCAAGGTTAACCTGGCATTTCTATGACATCATTGCAGTGTGTTTAAAATCTGTACTTACAGTGTGTGTCCTTCGTACTGACATCAACCTCCTATGACAATTATGAGAACAAGAGGTCTGCAAAGAAGTTGTTTTTTCTGTCTCAAACCCATCACAACATGGAGAGAGGGTAACAGGGGATGGGAGAAATGGCATTTGCCCCCAGGCTGCTTCCCACCACTGTCTGATTCTTCATATATCATCAAAAGTGAGTTTGGGTCTTCCCTGGTGGCGCAGTGGTTGAGAGTCCGCCTGCCGATGCAGGGGACGCGGGGTTGTGCCCCGGACCAGGAGGATCCCACATGCCGCGGAGCGGCTGGGTCCGTGAGCCATGGCCGCTGGGCCTGTGTGTCCGGAGCCTGTGCTCTGCAACGGGAGAGGCCACAACAGTGAGAGGCCCGCGTACCGCAGGAAAAAAAAAAAGTGAGTTTGTCTCCTGTCCCCTGAAAAAGTTATTCCCTTGTTAACTCAGTGTTTCTCTCCATGGTGTTCCCTCTAGCGTGAATGTTCTTTTTTCTAAACCAGTATCTGTCTAATGCTACTTATAGGTAAACTCAGTTTTAGCTTCACTCACTTCATGAAGCCCTATATGCCCCCAAATTTATTTAGAAAATAATATCTTCTTCCCCTGACCCTCAAGACACTCAACCTGTTCTTTGTCACTTTTATCACAAATGCTTAGCATAGGAACCAGCAAACTCCTTCTGTAAAGTGCCAGATTGTAAACATTTTAGGCCCTGTGTACCATACACCTCTGTGGCAACTCTGCCATGATAGCAAAAAAGCAGCCAAGTGAGCATAGCTGTGTTCCAATAGAATTTTACTTACAAAAACAAAATGTGGGCCTCCTGGTCCTAGTTTCCTGATCCCCAGCTTAGCATAGAGATACTTGGTAAGGTGATCAATAAATATTAGATTTATTCAATTCGATGAGCAACATCACTAATGAAAATACGATGCATAAGATGTCAGTGTGCTCTAGTATGATCATACATTGTACATACTAATTTTTATTGAATATAATATTTGCACATATATTCATCATGCAAATATAACACAATGACCAGCCTTATAAATTTTTAATGGCATCTTATGTATCCAAGAAAGGAATCATAGAGTTCTGATCATCTACATGACCCTAACGCCTAGACAAAATAATGACCTTCTGCCTCATTGATTTTCTGTTAAAAAGAAAGTCTGTAGACTGTGTAGTTCTGCGAAGATGACAGCTGATAGCAGAAGAGATTGTTTTTTTCCCACTAAAAATAGCTGGTTTGCTTATTTATATTGAATAAAATCAATTAAATAACCACTAGAGCCCCACAGTACATCCTTCACTGTGTGCTTAATGTTTTAATAGAAATAAATATATAATTAAGGCAACAAAATTGTGATAGTTGTCACAGGTTTCATTTTAAGGTCCCTTAAAGAAATCGGGGTTGAATTCATGTCCGATATTCTATTTTCATTTCAAATAGATTTTGACAATATTCATTGCAGCCTTTCCTAGGAAGGTTTCTCAGCCAAAAAATTTCACCAGTTTTCAATTTACCACATAAAAATTATGCAAAATGTAATAAAAATTATGCAAAATGTAATAAAAATTGTCCTTTTATTTGGATCGCTTCCTATCTTTGACACAAAGTGTTCTGTTGCCATAGATAAAGCATTTAGGCAAGATCGCTGACTGGAACACGAAAAAAAATATTCACTCTGTCTTGGGAGTGATACAGTTTTCTGAACTATGGATTAGAAAATACTCAGGTTATCAAAACAAACACTACGTTTATTATTTTCCATTGAATTATTTTCTACCATCTTTTTAAAAGATAGACAAAATTATTAAATTCAGCTTCTGAATTTCCTTTGTGCTCTGCTGAATATAAAAATAGCAAGAGGAAAGGCAAGATGAAAAAAGAAGGCGAAATAAGGAACAGAGGTAATTATTTACCCACTGGAAAGGGGAGTGCCTACATAACCGTCTTGCATGAGATCTTTTCTTGGCTTGTTTCCATTATTTTTAGCAGTTTCCTTCAATGTACACAAATTATGCCTTTAGCAAATGCTGCTTCTTCATATGACTGAGAAGTTAAATACTGGATTGAATTAGGACCATCCAGAAAAACACCAGTTCTGGGCACCTGCACCTTTGGCTTCCTCATGAAGGTAGAAAATGCCCCACCAACACACAGAAGTCCCAACACATCATGAGGACATAAAGGATGCTAGAGGCCCCATATTTAGTTCCCCCACTTGATCCCACTCTTTTTGTCTCTGTACTATCTTCAATAAAGTCATAAGAGAGAGTATTTACATTCCTGAGGTTCTGTGAAGTGTGGATTGCATATACAGTTTAAAGACATTCTAATAAGTATTTTCTGAGTACAAAGGAAGCAAATAACAAACAGGCTTTTCTCTTCCTAGATACCATCTTTCTATTGTGGGTTATTCCATGATAATAGAGCACATAACAGCCCTAACAGAGAGCACTGTAAGTTTAAGATGTGCTCAGAGATCCATAGAAGACTCCCTGGGATCCACAGACTGATTTCTCATCATTTAATGTCTATATGTCTATATGACAAAATATAGCCTTTTGCTTCTGACATTATTTCCCAATTCACTGATGTTATCCCCATTCTGTGCATCACTGAAAGCAGGATGATTCTTTCTGGATAAGGAAGAGTAAAGCAGTTAATTTTACAGGGTCATTTCTTCATCTTCTTTGGATGTGATCCTTAACAACTACGTTTGAAAGGTCATAATTCAGTGTATGACTATCCCACGGTTCTCAAGCTCTGATAGATGGACTGGATCAATCAATCTGAATGCCTAGAAGAGAGGAAATCTGAATCCCACTCTCCTTCTCGAAGGACCACTGGAAGAACACACTGGGTTCCCTTGCCTCTTGAAAACTCTACACATTTCCCACTTCAGTTAACTTACAGTAAGATATCTAATTAAGCCACTAGGGATTTTAAAAATATAATCAAAATCACACTAGGTGGTGTTGTACTTAAGCTAAAATGTTTGGAGGTCTATCCTCTTAAATTTTTCAGGGGACTTCCCTGGTGGCACAGTGGTTAAGAATCTGCCTGCCAATGCAGGGGACACGGGTTTGAGCCCTGGTCTGGGAAGATCTCACATGCCGCAGAGCAACTGAGCCCCGTGAGCCACAACTACTGAGCCTGTGTTCTAGAGTCTGCAAGCCACAACTACTGAGCCTCCGTGCCACAACTACTGAAGCCCATGCGCCTACAGCCTGTGCCCCACAACAAGAGAAGCCACTGCAATGAGAAGCCCACGCACCGCAACGAAGAGTAGCCCCCGCTCGCTGCAACTAGAGAAAGCCCATGCGCAGCAACGAAGACTCAACACAGCCAAAATTTTTTTTATTTAATTAATTTTAAAAATGTTTTCCAGTCCACAAAACCACACAGAAAAAGTTTAAATTGTTAACTATAGGCACTCTGTGGTATAGCAGATCTCTAGACCTTATTCATTGTGTATAATTGACACTTATACCCATTGAATAACAACTTCCCCATTTCCTCCTTTCCCCATCCCTGGCCACCACCACTCTATTTTCTGCTTCTATAGGTTTGACTATTTTAGATCTCTCTTGTGTTAAGCATTCTTACACACAAATACACACACACACACATACGTACACACAAAAGCAAAGGGATACAAGGACATTTTTGGAGGTAATGGATATGCTTATCACCCTAATTGTGGTGATGGCATCACAGGTGTATACACATGTCCAAATTCACCAAGTTGTATACATTAAATATGTACAGTTTTTGTACATCAATTATACCTCAATAAAGCTGATAAAATTTTTTTTTAATTAAAAGACTCTCCTCCCAAAAAATTTTTAAAAAAATTTTAGAGGACTTCCAATTTTAAAAAAAAGTTATGTTCCAAATAATAATTGTATCTCTGTATACATGAATAAGAAAAATGATTTAGTTGACCAAAAAAATCACGTAGAGTCAAAAACACGTAGGTTAAAAACATACATGCATCATAGAAAACTTCTCTGATTAATAAAAGCAAAAGAACTTAAAGGTGTGCTTTGCCACTAAAAAGGAGAGATAAATTACGGCTTAAATTGAAAAATCTCCAGATGGTGAGAATTTGGCATGCTATCATCCTTTGAAAGTACGTTCCTAGGTGACGAATTGAACCAACTTGCTTAATTAATTAATTAAAGCATACTAATTGATAAAAATGAGGACACGGTTCCTATTTTCTGGAAGCTACAATATTAAATAATTAGCTTCAATTTGTCATTCTTCTTCCACTCCACACCTCCCCTTGTGGAGGTGTATGGGTATGTGTGTTGAAGGACCAAAACATATGCAATACCTCTTAGGACATGTCTGATGAAAGAAAACCAAAGGGCACAGAGGAAAGACAACAAAAACACATGGGAGTGCAATACCAAACAAAAAGATGACCTAGACATAAGGACAGATGATGATCAAAGAAGGCAAATACTGCAAACACAAACTTCTGAAGATTAATGCCCGCAGATAAATCATTTGTTTTGATGATTACAGAAGTCAGTGAAAGGAGTTTGATAAAGTAAAAGTTTACAACACGAAGAGCAAAATACACCAAGTAAAGCGAACTAATTATTTAAAATTGTCACTGTTGGTGGGCAAAGGGAGCCCCTCTTCCACTCCTGGTAGGAGGGTATACTGGAACAATTTTTCTAGATGCTATAAATTGTTTGGGCAATGTTTTTATTAAAAAGTTTTAATATATCTTTATTCATTTAGATCTATGCAATCCATGTCTAAGAATTAATACTTAGGATTTATGCAAATATTCCACTTCAAGAATGTAAGTTATAACATTTATAACTTGAAGAAACTAAGAGACAATTTAGATGTCTAATAAAAGAGGGTTGATTAAATTCTTTTGCTACAACCGTCTTATGGAATACTATGCAGCCATATCAATAATTTTGCAGAAGAATATTTATAACAAGAAAATATATTCATGATAAGCTGTTCAGAAAATTCACATGTTAAAAGAACACGTTAACAAATTGTGGCATGTTAGTAAATTACCTAAGAGGACAGCTCTGGCATCAGAGGGCCTGTATTAAAAGTTTTTATTAAAAGTTGCACATCTGGGGCTTCCCTGGTGGCGCAGTGGTTGAGAGTCCGCCTGCCGATGCAGGGGACACGGGTTCGTGCCCCGGTTTGGGAAGATCCCACATGCCGCGGAGCGGCTGGGTCCGTGCGCCATGGCCGCTGAGCCTGCGCATCCGGAGCCTGTGCTCCGCAACGGGAGAGGCCACAGCAGTGAGAAGCCCGCGTACCACAAAAAAAAAAAAAAAAAAAAAAAAAAAGTTGCACATCTGGCACCTACTGTGTAAGATGGTAAACTGCTCAAATTTCCAATTTTTTCTTTTTACAAAAGAATTATATTTCTTCCTATCTCATTGTGTTTGGGGAATATTAAAAAAAGATAATGCATTCAGTGCTCTTAGCATTTAACTTGTCGAATAAGTGTACATAAATGCTGTTGATAGAACTGTATAAAAACATCATTTATAAAATATATAGATATTTATGTTGATTTAGATATTGATACTGATATGATATACATATATAGTTATAAACCTCAACGTTTTTATGCTTATCTCTTTGGATTGAGTGTGATTTTTGTTGCATTTGCTTGTTTGTTTGCTTTGCTTTACCTGTGTTCCCTAATTGTGTGTGCAGAAGAGAGTATGAGTCAGGAGTTCTGAAGCCATAACAAACAACCTCAATATCTCAGCTGCTTAAAACAACAAAGGTTTATTTCTCACTCGTGTGACAGAACCTTGGTGGGTCAGCAGAGGTTTCTTCTGATCATCCTCATTCAGAGACCCAGGCTAATGGATCTGCCACCATCTCAAACTTCAAATCCCCTTGCCAGGGAAAAAGAGAGAATGGCAAATCTCTCACTGCCTCAACTTCTGCTCCAAAGTGACACATTTTGCTCACATTTTCTGGCCAAAGCTAGACACATAGTCAGGAGAACCTCAATAATAATAAAAATGCATTTTTAATCAAGAAGAGTTTAAAACTAATGTGTAGATTATCATAAGCCATTTAAAATGTTTGAGCAGAACACTGATAGGAGAATTGAGAAAGCTGTGCCCACCTTCCAACCCCAGGAGCAGGATGAATCACTGTACATCAATATTGTCTTTATGAAGGTCATCTAACTAAATGAAGGAACAGAAATCACGGAATCACAGGAATTCATAGAGAATTTAAAAGATCCTCTAAATTATTCCCCAACCTTTAAGACATAATGATCACACTTAGTCATCAGCAGCACAAGCAAGTAATCTAATTTAATTCTACTGGGAGAATTGTTTTTTTCCCTTGGCCCCAGCTAGCGAGCTGCTGAGGCTCTCTGGCTGGAGAACCAATGAGCCTTGTAATTGCTTTCCTCACTCACGTAACCACAGCTGCAGTTGTCATTCATAAATTGCAAAACTAATCCTTTGAAAGTTTTCATATTGGCCATTTGCTTTAAGACCTCCAGTGCCCAGGAGTTTGCAGATGTAGTCCTATGAAAAAGGAAGTCTCTAACCACTGGTCCGAGCATTGGACTGCCTGTCATAAATCCCTGGTCTTCATTCTCAAAATTCTTATATTTTGTTACAGTTCCCTGGAAAATCACTTCACTCATCAATACTTCCATTTCCCTGAAACTAGAGAAGCTTATATTTATCTGTAAAGTGCTTCAAAAGGCTTGAATGAATTACAAAAAAGTAAAAAATACAATTCTATACATATCAACACCTTTTGAATAAAATAAACTTTACATATAAGCTATTGCTTAAAAATGGTAGCTAAATAACTTAATGAATCTCTAGAAAGGTAGGAGACAAATATGTTTGTCAGAGTTTATTAAACATTGATATATAAAGTCCACAGATAATTCTCTTGCACTAGCATTATATAAAAAAATTTCAAGATAAATGAGAAACCACTGGCAAATATATGCATACACATATATGTGTGTGTATATATATATATATCTACTTAAAGTCATTATTTATGTTTGAGATATGTTTTATATGCTTTTAAAATTTTTCCATTGTATAATTTATTTGTATTTATTTTTTTAAACAAATGTATTTATTTATTTATTTTTGGCTGCATTGGGTGTTTGTTGCTGCGCGCTGGCTTTCTGTAGTTGCAGCGGGGACTACTCTTCGTTGCAGTGCCTGGGCTTCTCATTGCAGTGGCTTCTCTTGTTGTGGAACGCAGCCCCTAAGCACGTGGGCTTCAGTAGTTGCAGCACGTGGGCTCTGTAGCTGTGGCTCGTGGGCTCTGGAGTGCAGGCTCAGTAGTTGTGGGCTTAGTTGCTCTGCAGCATGTGGGATCTTCCTGGACCAGGGCTTGAATCCGTGTCCCCTGCATTGGCAGGTGGATTCTTAACCACTGTGCCACCAGGGAAGTCCTATAATTTGTTATATTTAGCAATAAATAATACCAGTAGTCCGAGGAATACTGATTTTTAGTCTTTGTTATTTTAAGAGCATAATAGGTTTACTCAAGCACTATAATCACAATATTTTATTAACTCTGGTAGAACATTGCTTCCAGTCTGGGAGTATTAATGAAAGATGGGGCAATTCAGAAATGCTTCTGAAATTAAAAATTCCTTCTACCCATATCCTATCCTCCTCCTTATAATCATTAAGGATGAATATCAGAGTATGAGAAAATACTATGTTACAAATAATCTTGGAGACTTTGGGAGTTTTCTGCCTCCCCCCAAAAAAACTATAAGTAATGAAAAAGACATATGATAACAAATAATGGTGAGGATGTGGAGAAATTGGAAACTTCATACACTTCTGGAGGGAATGTAAAATGGTGTAGTCACTTTAAAGGTAGTTTTGTGGTACCTCAAAAAGTTAAACATAGAGTTACAATACGACCCAGCAATTCCCCTCATGGGTAGATATCCAAGAGAAATCAAAAGCACATGTCCACACAAAAACTTGAACATAAATATGCACAGAACATTATTTACGATGGCCAGAAAGTAGAAACAACCCAAATGTTCATTAACAGATGAATGGATGGATGAATGTGGTATATCCATACAAATGAATATTACTCAGCCATAAAGTGAATGAAGTACTGACACATGTTAGAACATTGAAAACATTAAGCTAAGTGAAAAAAAAAACAGGAGCAAAAAGAACACATATTTCATATTTATTTGTGAAATATCCAGATTAGGCAAATCCACAGAGACAGGAAGTAGATTAATGGTTTCTAGGGGCTGAGTGGAGAGGATAGTGGGGAGTGCCCAGGAAAGGTACAGAGTTTCTTTCTGTGAAGAAAATGTTTAGGAATGAGGCAGTGGTGATGGTTGGGTAATCCTGTGAATATACTAAAAAAACCCCACTAAGTTGTATACTTTAAAAGAGTGAATTTTATGACATTTGAATTATATCTCAATTAAAAAGTTCACTTTTCAAAAAAAAATTACCCTGCAACATAAAATTCAATTTCTGATCTAACATTCAGATAAAGGAAATCTTTCTCCTTTTCCTCTTTCATGAATAAAATTTGTAATAACTTCAATTACCAGTACCTCTGAAAGCAAATTTCACATTAACTTTGCCATTTTCATGTGAGAGGTGAAATTGTATTTCTTATTTTGATAAATCAAAAAGAATGAAACCAGCTTTCCCCTAGATGAATTCTTCCTTCTCCTCCAATTTGTACTGATCTGATACCAAGAGCACACCTGAGGCTACATGCCGTCTAAGACAAGAAAAGCTTATTCCAAGCTATCTGTCTATACAATACTTTTTCAAAAGCCAACAGTACAACTCAATAGGATGTTATTAAGTTTCAGAAATGTCAGTGGACAATTAGATGATCTTATTGAGAAAGCTCTGAGCAAATATCCAAACTGTTTTTTTCTTTTTTAATGTAGCATTGAACTGAATAGAAATTGAACAGAACTCAGAGCTAAAGTAGACTGATGGGTGTGTGTGTGTGTGTGTGTGTGTGTGTGTGTGTGTGTGTGTGTGTGACAGAGAGGGAGAAAGAATGAGATTATATTTCTCCATGTACTTTCACTCATGGATATTGCAGTCATTATTAGTTCTGAAAAGACTAATCTTTCCTCATTCAGGAATCTCAGCTACCTTTTAAATAAGATACATGTGAACTGAATTCATTTGACTCACAGGAGGCGATGGGTCACAAGGCCTGAGACCCTCACTTACCCCTTCCAGAGCAAGGCAGAGCAGAGCTTCCCTGGCATTTCTTGAGGCTCTCCTCAGCTGACAGCGGGCAGGAACGTGGGTGCTCGCACTTTTTCCCATACCAGCCTACTTTGCAGTCACATCTTCCACAGTTACACTGCCCATGACCTTCACAATGGGAGTAATAATATATATTTGTTATTGTATTTATGAGCCATACATATATATATATATGCACATGTATATGAGAAAAATATACCAAAGCCAGAATTAACTTTCATTTCAATAGTGAATGTCACAAATGAGTCACGATCTCAATTAAGCACAGTATAAAACATTAAGGCAAAAGCTCATTTTTCTCAATGTTCTTAAATACCTGATCTAGGTATATTGACTGATCATGGGGAAAGAAAAGCAACAACTCCAGATCAGATAAACAGGTTCATAGGGCTATCAACTTGAATCTTTCAAAATCCAACTGCATGAGACTGAATTAGTCTGCTGGGGCCTAAAAGGAGGATTTGATGAATTGGGCAATTAATTCACGTGGAGGTGAGCCATAGGAAATGGAAAACAATGTGTTTTTGAAACAGGGTCTTAGTTTCTAGAGTCCCTCACACTTTATTTTCAATATCTTTTTACTGCACACCACAAGCTTAGCCTATCGACCCTTAGCTTAAAACCAATAACCTGTGTGGAGTTCACAACCTTTGAAGACTAATTTCCTATACACAAAAGAGGTCGTGAAAGATATTAAATTTACATGGGCACAGAGCCTGTAAAGAACTGTGACAAGTACTGATATGGTATAGCATAAGATAGACCAGGTTATCAATCAAATAAGTAGGTTCAAATCCTGACCCTGTTCCCTACAGAGTAGGGCTGGTCAAATGACAACCTCACTGAGGTTTAGTTCTTCATTTTAAATCAGATTATCTATCCACATTTATCAGGAAGTACATAATATATCTTAAAATGCTACATAAAAGTGAGAAATTTTTATTTTTATTCACTTGAGCCCACATATACAACCAAGTAGGAATAGAAAGGAAAGGAAAGCAAGATAATTTAGCTGAGCTTTTCCTAACTCCTAATAACCATTCAGATACTCATTATTACAGATGCAATGTAAAGTAGATTTCTATAATTTCTCCAAAAATGTATGAAGAATTTTAAAGGAAGTGGAATTCCACTTTCTTTAAGTAAATCAAATATAATGCTAATGAATAACAATCGTTGCTATTTTGTATTTGGCATCTGATATTGATATATATCACACAATATGGAAACTGGTATGGACCAGTCTTCAGGGAAGGCTGGTCTGTTTTATCAGTATTCCATGAGGTCTGTGGTCAGATGTCCATCTTTTGAGTTTGAAGTATTGGACAATCCACCTATCAGGAAGCTTTTCACTATCTATAAACCTGGTTCTTCATGGAACAAATCATAAAATCATAGGTCAAAGTAGGATGAGCTATTAAGGATCACAGAGTCCACATCTCTCATTTAACACTAAATTCAATTCAATGCACATTTATTGAGCACCTACTATGTAACAAAGTCTATACAACAAATTGCTGTTAATACTAATACTTTGCCTTAGAGCTCAACATTCTAAAGGAAAAAAAATTTTGATTGCTAATAAATACATATTACGTGACTATGATCATTTGGACCTTCAAATATAAGAATTTTTATTACAGTAGTTTGACTTACTAGCAATTATATCTCAGAGATTGTTGGGTTCCATGGCTTCTTGCCATTTATCCTGGCTTAAGAAGTTCCTACCCATCTTCCCAATCCTCGTGTGTTGGGTTGGCCAAAAAGTTCATTTGGGTTTTCCCTTAACATCTTACAGAAAAACCCAAATGAGCTTTTTGGCCAACCCAATAACTTAGAGCAAAATTTGCAAACAGAGCTATGTTGCAAATGCATAGATAAATAACAGTTTTTAAAACAAAATCTTTAACATTTAAAGTACAATCAATTCTGCTGTTTTATGGGAGCCAGTGGCTTTGAAATTCTTGGAGACAAGAGGATTCATTTCAAGGGCAGTTAGATCTGCCATGAGGATGCTGGACAAAGTACAAAACATGCTGCCATTTGTGGAAGACAAGTTGACACTTCAACAATAAAACTGAAAAACAGAGTTAGGTTGAAAGGGGAAAAAAGCTTTACTCTTGAAACTTTAAAATAGCTGTGAAAGTTAGAACAAAACATCCAGTATGTGAGGATGCCAGGAAATCTGTAACTACCCAAGAGGATGCCACCTGCTGCTGCAGGTGCCTGGAATTCACAGGCAGTGAAGGTCCTGATCGCTTGGCACGTGGAATAAAGTAGGAACCTGTGAGGAGGGAGACGGGGACTGAAGGGAGAACGTTCTCAAGTTCTGTAGTTGATTTAAGAGCAGCCATTACCTTCTATCTGAGGTTCATTCACATGTCAACATTTAAAAAAAAATGTGGTGGCATAAAACAAATCCATGAAGATGGTCAGAAGCTATCAATAGAGATTTTTAGAATTAAAATCTGGTCCGGTTAATATCAAAAGAAGTCAGATTAATTGTGGGTGCTTCAACAAATTTTGCAAAATGTACAGATGCACTAGCTAGAAGAAATCTCTGCAAGTCTTTCCCCTTTCTGCCCTCATATTCACTCTGTTTTCTTTTTGTTCTATTTTCCTCATTCAGTCTTTAAGCTCTGTGCTTTTCCCCGCTAATGTTATGCAGCTTCACTTTTCTATCCCTTTGCTATTTCTGTGCACTACTACAAACTCCAGGGGTAAATGTGGCCTGTAAGGTCTTCACCTCTACTCTCTGTGCATTTAATGCAGCATCACAAACAGTCTCAAGGATTACTCCTATAAGTGTCCGCATCACCTCCAGGCATCACCAACTCCAAATAAAGTTGGGAAGACGATATAAAGTGTGTCCTCACTTTTACCATGTGTGTGATGATCCCTAAGCTTCCGTGCCTCTGCCTCAGCCTTGTACCCCAGCCTCTGCTTCATTTGATCAAAAGACACTCTCCAAAACAGCTGCAGGGGCTTCCCTGGTGGCACAGTGGTTGAGAGTCCGCCTGCCGATGCAGGGGACGCGGGTTCATGCCCCGGTCCGGGAAGATCCCACATGCCGCGGAGCGGCTGGGCCCGTGAGCCATGGCCGCTGAGCCTGCACGTCCGGAGCCTGTGCTCCGCAACGGGAGAGGCCACAACAGTGAGAGGCCCGCGTACCGCAGAAAAACCAAAAAAAAAAACAAAAACAGCTACAGTCAATTGTGTACACACTGAAAAGAACTGATGAGATCGTGTCATTGCTGTGTTTGGCTTAGGATAAAAGATTTGGCCTTTAAATAGGAAAGTATCAAAGTGGGAGAACATCGCCTAGTTCAGGACGGCCACTGCCCCTCCTCAAATCATCCACTAATGCGTCTTCTACACTTTGCCATTAGAAACCAACATCCACTGAACAAGTTCAAGCTGAGGAAAGAAGGGTTATGACGATATGGATGACTTAAATTAAACTATCCATAATGAAATTCCTGAGAGTCAGTGAATATATGGCAACCAGGTTAAATGATGAAATAGTGGCAAACAGAGTGTTTTTGAAGGTTTCATTGTTTTGGGAAAGTAGGAATACCTAAATCAAATGCCCCAATGAAGATCACAGAAGAAGCAAATGTAAAAGTAACAGAGAAAAGGTTTAAATAACTAGTCTAGCACGATGAAAAATAGTATCGACAGTGGTACTGCCTAATCTAAATGTTGATCAGAGATTAATTTGACAAGTTAAAACATAAACATAACTTTACTTTCACAGTAACAAAAATTAAATATGTTCTACATCTTTTAATAACTCAAAGTCACACGTTGTCAAAAATATGTTATGGATCCCACTTTAAATGAAACTGTACTTTTTCTGTAAAATCCTTCATGGTATTTTATCAGTGGAGTTAGGAAAATCAGTTAGAAATGCAATGTATTGATACCAGATTCTGAAGCAGGTATTTAGCCTTTCAGAAAAGGCAGGAAATCAAAAATTGAAACTGCAATTTCTTTTCTGAGGTCACAAGTTTCTCTATTCCAGCATAAAAGTTATGCCAAAGAGAGAGAGAGAAGGAAACATTTTATAGCGATAAAATGAAGATGAAAATGCTTGGTTTTGATTTATAAAGTAGAGTTTAGAAATGATAAAATCTATTTAGCATGAAAATCCTTTAGACTGCCATAACATACTATATCAAGGTCTTTCCTAAACAAGTAGGGTAAAAAAGCATAAGTGAAGAAATTAGGAGGCCTGTGTCTTCCATCTAAATGTGTCACTAAGCTGGATGGACCTAGAGTCTGTCATACAGAGTGAAGTAAGTCAGAAAGAGAAAAATAAATACCGTATATGCTAACACATATATATGGAATCTAAAAAAAAAGGTTATGAAGAACCTAGGGGCAGGACAGGAATAAAGACGCAGACGTAGAGAATGGACTTGAGGACACGAGGAGGGGGAAGGGTAAGCTGGGACGAAGTGAGAGAGTGGCATGGACATATATATACTACCAAATGTAAAATAGATAGCTAGTGGGAAGCAGCCGCATAGCACAGGGAGATCAGCTCGGTGCTTTGTGACCACCTAGAGGAGTGGGATAGGGAGGGTGGGAGGGAGGGAGATGCAACAGGGAAGAGATATGGGAACATATGTATATGTATAGGTGATTCACTTTGTTATAAAGCAGAAACTAACACATCATTGTAAAGCAATTATACGCCAATAAAGATGTTAAAAATTAAATAAATAAATAAATAAATGTGTCACTAGTTCATCTTTCTGGGCTTCATCTCACTTTATCTTGAAAATGAGAGAACTAGAAGAAGTGAATTTTACCACACTGATCTGAAATGTCATGCTTCAATGCTAGTTTTTCAAATCTAGGTGAGTATATATACACATATATTTGGCCTGCAGGAGTTAATTTCATTGATTCTAACAAGGATTCCTTTAAACTCTGTAGGCAGAGGATCGACAAAATGAAGGTACAGAATGTTATTGTTTATCCCTGACAGCAAATATGCAGAACATACATTAGAGAATTGCTTTCAAAAGACCTATGAGCATTGTTTGAAAACACACACACACACACATCCATGACAACGAAAGAACAACATGGTGTCTAGTTTGGGTATGTAAATGGGATCACAGCCTGAACTGCATCACAAGGGCAGGGATTTGGCAGCAAGAGACACATCAAGTGGCATCACGGCCATGCTGAGCTTTAAAGGCTCTCAGGACATTATAGGCGAGCGTGCTGACACCAAAACTTATTTTTTTCTTGGTAATCATTGAGCTCTTTTGTGTTAAGCTATCCAGCCTCAGAAACATCAATCCAGGACAAATGTAGTTCTATCCATTCCAGAACACTATTCTTCCACAGAGGATATTTCTTGCCTGAAAAATGATCAAAAAATGCTCATGAACTGGAATCTGATATTTACAAGTAGCTTCCTACGAAGTAATATGAAGACCATCAAGAGAAAAAAGTTGGGGGGGATAAGTTAGATCTAACTAGTACTTGATTTTTTAAAAAAAATCCATTTGATATATTATTTTCCCTTTCAAGACAATGCAAACTGGATATACATAATCATTTCCTTCAGTTTCTTTCCTTAATGCTTTGGTAATCCACAAAGACAAATTTCCCCACGTAATATGGTTCTATCAAAGGATTCCACTTCCCAAACCAAGGGAATTCTAAGCCAGGACTAACTTTGTATTTTCATCATTTTGATAGGCAGGAACAAGCTGAAAAGGTGCAAAGTCACACTGCAGCATATTTTTCCTATTAAGGGATTTAGGGAAATAGACCAGAGTGATAAACAGCCATCAGGAATAAAGAAGTTATTTCCTAATCAGAAAGTCAATTCAGGGGAGCAGCTCATAGAATTGAAGTAACAGAGCAGTTGGTACACTTCAGGATGGCTGGTCATGCCCCTGTCATTTTAGTCACACTCAAAATTTGTCAATAGTATCATCTTTGAGCCGTGTGTGTGTATTTTTGTGGGTATATGAGTCATGTTTGTGTGTGGATGAATTCATGTGTCAGTGAACAATATTTAGGAGTGAAAGAAAGAATGAATACAACTGATTTATTTGGAAGCAGGGAACATGTTTCAAAATTTGTATCCCATCCCCTATAGCCATGATGCCTTAGGCACAAAATATTTACATTTAAGTGCATTTCTGAATAGATGAACGGATACAGTGGGAATGAATGAATAAAATGCGAAGGTCAGTTAAACAAGATAACTATAATCCAATGGGAGATTTCCCTTGGACTTAAATAAGCTCAACACTCTCAGGAGGGCAAGAATGGGAGCTAAAAATAAAGCTGCATTTCATCTGAGCCTTATTACACTCCAGCCCGGCATAAATCACTAGACAATATCCACGTACTTGGGGTACTTCCGTCTTGTATCACTAAGGTATTAACACATTCAGTAATCAACTGCATGGCTCCCTTCCTGTGGTGCAACCTCGACAGGCAATTAGGAAAACTGCAAAGACTAATAATTCACTAAGCATCATATATGGAATTCTACAGACATAGTGGGAATGAAGAAATACTCCAGAGACTGATGCCTGCCCCAGATCAGAATGATGTTCAGAGAAGCTTAGTCTTATAAGAATTTGGGGCATCCAGAGGACAGCTCTTCCTTACCAAAATAAAGTAAAATTGAAGAATTTTATTTGCATCACTAGGAGATTAAATTACTTGAGTACTTAGGCTCATGTAATGTGTTTTCAGATGACACTTAAGGGGAGTGTGAACTTTGTCAAGTTGCTTAATTTCTTTGAACATTTCCTCTTCTGTTAAAATGTGGATGAGAAAAAAAAATGTGGATAATCACGTCTCCTTCTCTGAGTTAGGGCAAACATAAAATGGAATGAGGTGTGTGAACGAACTTGATGGGTATCTAACAGAGCAGGATCTCTGTCAATGTGTTTCTTCTTTCCTAAATTTCTCATTTTAAGTCTGGGAGACAGGCTGTGGAGAACTATCCACATTTAATTCACTTCAACAAATAAATAAAATAATCATAATCACAGCCTGATGTTTTATTGCTCAAATCACAGCCTATTACCCCATCACCTCTTCCCACCCCTACCTGTCTACACCCAGGGCATAGAGACCACGTACAAATTCTCTCCTAAACTATTCCCATGAGAAACTCTACCAACCACACAACCATAACTGCCTGATCACTAAAATTTCTCTATAATCTTCTAGCATAGGGAAGAATGGAAAATGTGAGAAAGAAGAAAATATGGAGCAGGAAGGAGGGATGGATTAGATGAAGTGGAAGATTTCAGATTCCAAAGAGACGTCCTCAATGGCTTCCACCTGCCCCACCTATGTAGTAACTCTAGGCCTAAATAACGTGCATCAGGAATTGTGAGCTTATAAAAGGATCCAAGTGTCAGCCTAAGTGTCAATGCCCATCTTCACCCCACGGCCCTACTCCTCACGGTGAGATGGACTAGCTCACATGACCCTGAATTATCACTATGATGTAGTCATTTTGAATTTTCCAACCTCACTCCAAAATCAGGATCATGGGTTTAACAAGAAAGAGTGTTCCCTATGTTTAAAAAAAAAAAAGCATCCTATCAGAAAATCACAAAGTTACGATTTTTATATGTAGTCTATCTCTTTATTTTCCTATTTTAATTTATGTGAATTCATGTTTTATCACACAATCTTAAAAATGACAACCTTAAATGGTGTTCCCTGAGCCCCAGTACAGTTTTTTCCTGACAACTCAGTGTTTATGACTCTGTAAATTCTCATGTTCAGTCCTGATCCTTCAGAGTTGCATATTCAACAGGCTGAAAAAAGTGATTGGCTTTGGTTTGCCATTGGTCCTCTATGCCTGATATGTCTAGAAACGAATTTGACAATGTTCTTCTATATTCGCCATTTCAGTAAATGGCACCAACATTTACCCAGACAACCAGACTAGAAACCTGGTGACTATAGCACTCCACTGCCTAAAACCATCGCTAGCATTGCCTTTAGAACAGAGTCTAGTTCAGCAGCAAGGCAAAAAGTCCTTCAGTCCTCATTTCTTGCTAGCTTTACCCTTTGTTACTTGTACATTCTGGTAATAACCAAATTGATTCTAGGCCCCTGCACAGATCTTATGCCTCTTTCCCCTCTGCCTGGGATGCCCATCCCATCCCTCTTGACCCATAAGCCTACCCTTTAGGGCAGAACTGCACGTGCACAGTGATCCAAAAGCATCATGCGATGCATGTCATACATCACCACCTCTGTGCAGAGCCTCACCCTCCTAATTAAAATGTCAAACAAGCCCAGGCCCCGAGATTCTCAACCCCCTTCTCTGCTCACTTTAGTCTACAGCACAATGGCCATGAAAATATATAGCACTGACCTACTATACATTTTGTTTGTTTTTTGTCTCTCCAGGCCCACAAGGATGTAAACTCCCCAAGGAGAGGAATTTTATCTGTTGTGTTCATTGCTACGTCCCCAGTATAAGTAAACATATGCATGAGTATGCCAATCTCCCACACGATAGTATATTGAAATGTATGTTTACGTGGCAGTTTTCTTTGCTAAACAGTAAATTTCTTAAGGTCAGAGCCTAGGCTTTTTTATATTTTAATCCCCTAATATCTCACACAGTGCCTATAGCATAATTAGCACTCAATAAATGTTATATTAAATTGAAGTTTAAGTTTAAACAAAGATTCATTCAGTAAAGAAAGAACCTTTAGATGTCTTCAGATTCAGAGACCTTGTTAATATTCTGATTTTAGCTGTTAGTGGTGGAGCCTTCAGCAGGTTATGGAATTCCCTGAACCTCAGTTTCCCCAATTGTAAAATGAGAATAAATATGTTCCCTATGTCATAGTCTTTTATGAAGAACAAATGCAAATCTGGGAAGTGTTTTACAGATTGTCTGGCATACAGAAGTCACTGAATAGCTGTTAGCTGTTTTATTCCCATGGTGTTGATAATGAGGATAATAAAGAACACTCACCCAGAATGAATAACAGAAAAGCCTGGGAAGGGCATAGTCTTTGGTCCTTGTCTCTGGCATTGGACTGACCCCATTCCTGGGGTGGGACAGTAAAGACAGTGCCACCAACAACTGCACAGAGCCCTGGGATGGAACCACAAATGAAAGCTGCTGCCTTGTGAAGTGTCTTTTTGAGAATGTGGTCCCCGTGAGCTACATGGTATACTTCAATTTCTTTGGGTGTGTCCTGCCAAAGGACAAAATGTTTAGGAAATGTTTTAGGAAATTCTCCCAAGCACAAGGGATCATCAGAAGAGAGAAATTCTTCTGCAGTGGGAAGCTTTAGCAGCAGGCTCTCCTCAGCCAGGACAGAGAAGTCTTTGCAGTTGCATAATCATAAATAGGGCAGCTCTTTTATCTCCCTTTGCTGGCAAACTTTCTGTAGACAAGCAGCGTTTCCTCTCTATATCCTTGTACCAACCAAGCAGTCAAACATAAAGACGTGTATATGCCCATGTCTCTGTCTTCTCGATTGTCCAATATAACCAGACTGAAAATGAGTAACTCTATTTTTGCTAAATGACACTTTTTCAGATAAATCTGACTGCCTGTTTTTTTTTTCCCCCCTTTGCTCTATTAGAAATTCTGGTAGGATTTTTTTTTTTCCTTTGCATTTAGATTACAAACTCCATAATGTCAAGGATCATATTTGTCTCCTTCACTGCTGGTACCAGTGGCCCAGAGGCCACTGGCAAATAGTATCGAGAGCCTGGCAAATAGTATCTGTTCCATAAAAATTCATGGAATAGAATTTCTGAAACCACTAATTGATATTCAATTGTAGGCTGCACTGCAGAACAATTTTAGTATATAAATCATACCAAAGAAGCAATGCATTAAACTACCTATGAGAACTATATTGCCCTAAGTCTTGTACTATATTGATATGGCTGCCATAATGGTACCTCTCCTGTTCACGGTCAGGTCTGCTAGCTTTGTATTTTCATGGTTGAGTATTCAATACTTGGAGGTAATAGTTCTTCTTGGTGAGGAATTAGACTAATTTTCAGAGAGTGGGTGCATTTTCATCTCAAATCTTTGCCCAATGTGTGATTCCTCTAACAGTTTTTCACGTTGCTTTTAGGAGTGCTATGGATATCGAATTCTTTAGAAGGCACGTTCCATTCTTTTACGGTTTCTGTGAGAAGCCGAGTAAATCTTGAAAATGGGGAAATGATTATTTTATTATTTAAAAACAGGAGTTAGGTGAGCACTTACCAGAACAGAAGTCATCAGAATATCTGTCATAGACAGCCTTGCAGTCCCTTTCATCACACTCACAGGTGTCCCCATGAATATCCCCCCAGTCTCCAGTCGGGTCAACATCATGGCAAGAACATTCACCACACACACAAATCCCTAGAGGGTAAAAATAATTTTAAATGGGTCTAGTGAAGAAAAATCATGAGAGAAAGCATCTTACACATTGCTCTTTTTTTTTCTGTTGTTACTTTATATTTGGAAAATACACGTATTCAGGGAAAATATTCTATAGAGGAAAACACCATCTAAAGTTAACAGTAGAGATTCTTTAATAAACAAAAGTTATTATCGATGTCTATACTTTGTGCGATCACAGGATGTGAAATGAGCACCGTGCTGGTTTGACTCGAAGATAATACCAACACAATTAACGTAAGATGTAATCCTTGCTCTCAAGAAGCTTACAATTTATTTGACTAAAAAAAAACGCTAATGAAAAACAAACAAGCACCTCAAGTACTAACGTTTTGTAAACTAGGACATAAATACTGTAAGAGTTTGGGGAAGGGGAAATCAGTGTGGGCTGAAGTAATTAAGGTAGATGGCTTGGATAAGCATAGAGAATGGGAAATGTTCTAGGAGGACTGAAGGTAGAACAACTCAAGGAAAGTCAAGAAAGCAAGAATGAGCAAAGGAGGGTGGGAATGGACGTGGGGATCCTAAGCAGACCTGACTCATTGGAGCAGAAGGTGCATATTAGGAAGACTAAGAAGTAAGGTTGGCTGGATCAGATGAGCTCAGGTTATAGAGGACATTGGTGTAGGTGGAGAGATATAACTTTGGTCGTTTGGAGATTTGTATAGGAGAAATGCTTAGTTGTAAATCATATTAACTTTGTGTGAATTTTAATAATCATCTTTAGGGTAACCAGTTAATCACTGTGAAAAAAAACAAAAAACAAGGTTAAATCCCTTTCTTACCTCTTAGATCAAAGTAAATTCTAGCTAGATTAAAGATTTAAGGATATAAAATACAACCATAAAATATGAAATAAATTCATTTTTATTCAAAAGCCTCAAAGCAAATTATTTAAAGGAAAAAAGTAAAAGCTTTAATGACATAAAAATCTAAAATTTTGGTTGGGGGCAAGACACCAAAAACAAACTAGAAGATAAAAACAGCTGAAACAAGTGGTCATATGTATGTAAAAGACAAAGCTAATTTCACAAAGATATAAACAATTCTTATGAATTCATATCTAAAGACAAATATGCCTACAGCAAAATAGACAAAGGCAAAGAACACCAACTGGCAATTCTGTGGAGAGAAGTTATGATGATAGATAAACATAAAAATGTTTACCACTCAAGCTACCATGATGAAGGGGTGAAGGACTTTTAAACAATAGTGAGTTAGAAATTATTTCAGACATACGATTGACAGAAATAAAAAAGACTGTTAGGATCAAGAGTTGGTGAGGGTATGGAGTACAACATGTCCAACTTTCTGGGTGGCAATTTCACAACATATACTTTTTAAATGTGTGTTACATATAACAGCACACTTCAATTAACATATCTAAAGGAAAGGAAAAGTACACAAAAGTACACGTACAGGGATATTAAATATGATGGTATTCATGTTATTGAAAAACCACTAGTTGCCTAAATGTTCATCAATGGGGAATTCATGCAGTCATGGTCCATGCAGAGCTTATATATTAAAGGAAAATATAGGTGAATTAGTATGATACATAATCAGATCTACTCTGCAAAAATTAAAGACAGGACTTTTCTTTATAATTTTGGTCCAAGGTCAGGCCTTTTGTTTTCCTTTCTCTCTATGTACAGAAACCTGGCGCATTTCACTCTTCTATGACAGCCTGTAAAAAGATAAATTCGGTTGTGTGCCCAGGATTTCATGTAAGCATTACCTATTAAAGTGTATCATTCATTTAGAGAAATGAAAAAAAAATAAGTTTCCAGCTTTCTAGATTTTTACTACTGTATAGAAGGAAATTGACCACTCACTGATATCTTCAAGTAGTCAGAAGAGTCCAACATGGCTCTTTATCTACCAGTACAGCTGACAAAGGGAAAAAGAACAAGTATTTGCAAGGATTTTCCTAAAAGTGTTTAAAACTATTTGACTTGATATCAAACGCTTAGTTAACTCGCGTTAAATTATATGTTAGCAATACTAATATATTTTTTAAATTCCTGCTTAAAGTCACTCTCAATTCCACATGGCTATATTTTGTTCAATATCACATTTTTATTATTGCATGTAAAAGTTAAATGACTCCATATCAATTCTGTATGGCAACACAAGCCTTCAATTTACTCATAATTAAGACAAGAGGTTTTTTTGGAATGCTCTCCGGATAATTAGATGCTCATGCTGTAGATAGTTCTGTTAGTCAAGAGACATTCAACAGAAGTATCTACAAGAATTGCCTTTTCCCTGTACTATGCCATTTCTGGATGGCTGCCAAAGAAATTACAGTCCCTCTGTTAACTATCTGCTCAGTGAAGCTGAAAGTATGACAGCAACTTTCTTATCTTTCTGCTTCCTGCCCAATAAAAAATAAGAAAGAGAAGCTTGTTGGTATAGGAAATGTTGATTTACATCAAAGTCAAACACTATAAAAGATGACTTCCACATGGAAGGAAATACAGAGAAATGCTGGGTTAATAATTAAGAGGTTTGTTTTTTTCCCAATTACATAGTAACGAGTACGAAAGACACACCTCTGTTACTGCAGACTCTGCCATCTGGAGATGTGCATCTTCGCTTGCTCTCCCAGGGGGTGATGTCACATTGGAATTCGCATTTATCTCCATGCCAACCAGCCTGGCAGTAACAGTTTCCACAGTAACACTTTCCGTGGCCTTTACCCAAAATGAATTTTATACGGTGAGGAAAAAAGCAACTTTTAAAAGCAGAATTAACTTTCTACCTCTTGGTGGTCATTTTTGCTTTTGGAAATAATCCACCTGCTCCACAGCCCTTGCTTAAAATAATCAAATTATATAGTTTGCCCCTAAAACATCATAGGTGTGCCTATACCTACATAATTACACACATAAAGCAAGTCAAGGTGTCCTCTAACTTGTCCTAGCCAAGTGGCTGATTAAAATGACAGAATTTTAAAGAAATGGCATGAAAGACTGTGCAAGTCTATTATGTTCCGATCTCAGATGTGTACATCAAACTCAAATGTATATAAGCATTCACTCTAAGAGCATTTCTTGATATTTGAAATCAACCATTGAGAAAGCAATGGTGCATACTTCCCTGGATGCACCTTATTAATGACCATTTCTTAAACCAGAGAAAATACTTCATCTATTCATTCAACTGTGTCCTGCAAGCTGTTGTGTCTTACCACATGGAAAAGAGTTTTCAGCTAAATCATGTTTAGTAGTCATTTAAACTACTAATTACAAAGAAAATACCATGAACCCTTGGTCTTACAATCAAATTCCCCTCCTATCTGTCAAGAGGATACAAATGCTAGGTAAGGAAAGCCCATCATTTTGTGTCCAGATGCCTCCACACAATTTCAGCTGCCTCCATGCTGTAAACTGTTACTCTGCTTGTTTGTACTTATGTCCAAACAATCTGTAATGAACAGTCACATCATCACTTCCTGCACCCATGTCCAGCAATCCTACAAATTCCCAAAAGATGACAATACCTTTTATCCCAAATCACTTTTTATATCCTCCCTTTTTGTAGTTATGCTACCCAACCATGAATGTATGCTCTTGTTCTTGCAAATCTGATGAAAACCAGGGCCATTTTGGTTTTTAGTCTATTCTTTGTGGTTTACAGGAATTTATGGTTTATCAGAGTCTATGGCTAAAGCCTTTGCTCTTGCCTCTCTCTTCTCCAACAGTCATCATCCCAGAGGGCCATGGGAAACCAATTGTGAGGCTATTTTTCTTTCTAAACACTATGGCATATCTGGCCAATGGCATGAATGTCAGTAGGGCCTGAGACACTCACATATGAAGGGAGAAATACAGTAGAATATTCTGGTCTCATGACATTCTTGTCTCTCAGATGAAACTTCCTGCCAGCAGGCATACGTGAGAGAGACAGAGAGAGCGAGAGATGAAGAGAACGTGCTATAGCGAGATAGAGAAAAAGAGACAGGGACCCAAGCATACCATGCCATGTTTTCTGTCTAAATGAGCTGTAATCGGGGTATCCACAGAAAACCTCTTTTTAAGCTAATAGACAATGATCATTTCTACAGCAAATTTTAATTTGTTCACTTAAGCAAACATAAAGGCTATCAGATGATTCCATCAATAATAAAATATAAAAGCTATACTTTTTTTAGAAACTTCAAAATATCTCTATATGTATACACACACAAAAAAAAATCACATTCCAGTATTACATCACAAGCCTTAGGAACTTGAGGATTACACTGGAAGAAAGCAAGATAACTTTTCTAGGAGTCAGGTTTTTCTTTAAAACTTCAAAAAGTAGAATTTCCGCTATAATCTCAGAAATCTTCAGAAATTTATTCTTCTGTCATTGTAGGAAATTTAAGATGCTATCTATGTAAGGCTTACCATGAGATTAACAAATGGTCATAAATCTTCATTCTTCAAACCCAAATTCTTTGTACATTTATAAAATTCAGCATTGAATTGGGGTTTTACTAAAAAATCATTGAGGTAGAGGCGAGTAGGATTACTAGGATAAATCATGTAAGGCTATACTGTATGCAGATATAGGTGGAAAATTAAGCAGATATATTCATAGCTCAAATGAAAATACTGTAATAAGACATATCTGAATAATTGACATAAAATATAAGCCTCAGGGCTTCCCTGGTGGCGCAGTGGTTGAGAGTCCGCCTGCCGATGCAGGGGATACGGGTTCGTGCCCCGGTCTGGGAAGATCCCACATGCCGTGGAGCGGCCAGGCCCGTGAGCCATGGCTGCTGAGCCTGCGCGTCTGGGGCCTGTGCTCCACTACGGGAGAGGCCACAACAGTGAGAGGCCCGCGTACCACAAAAAAAAAATATATATATATATAAGCCTCAGGACAATACACACTCCAGACAAGGAGCATCATTCTCTGCTTTGTGCAAACTAATGGTGTAAGAAAATCTGCTTTTGAATTGCTCCATTATTGGGCTGTAGGATCACCTCTCAACAGACTGGTTTTACGTGAATGACACATGGAAAAATCTAGAATCCCAGTCAAGGTCATCCCCAGAGGCTGTTTACTGGAGTGCTAGTATCTGTGGTCAGAGACTTTGCACCATGAAGTTGCTTTAGCCTCAAACCAACGGAAATAATGAGTGGAAAGCTTGAGAGTTAAACACTTCCTGTTGTTTCCAGTTCAATGTTTATATTTACACATGCAAATAGACTTTGCTTTGGTGGTGTGCATCAGAAAACACTGGCTTCACACATGTTCCCTTCCTCTTTTTTGATCTGTAATAATTGGAAATAAGATATCAGGACACACACATAATATCTGTGGGTAGATTTATCTATTTTTTCTAATTATTTTGGAATGAACCCTTCAGCAGAATTGTCTGAGCAGCATCCAGCTTAGGTCACTGGCTTGAAAAATGAAGGTTCGTGTTTGTTGGTTTTATCTTGGTTGGTTGTACAGCAAGGAAACCAGAGAGAAAAAACCAAGCTGACCTAAACTAAGAGCATCTGGAGGACCACAGGAATTGAAGCCACAATGTGTTTCTGTAAACAAAAGGACAGCTTAGTGACACTGCATGGCCCTCCGGCTCCCCCTCGCCCCATTTGCTCCTGATCCTTCAAGGGAAAATACTCCTCTGATCACCCATCTGGTATGCACGATAGGATTCCATACACGGAGTCTTTTCAGATTTCAACGAAAGAAGCAATTACTGATGGATAGAGAGATGAGGCCAGAGGTAACCAGGTTAAAACGCTTAATAACAGCGGAGAAGAATTTACCAAACTGAAGGGATTCTCACTGCTGTTTACTTTCCTCTCCTGTGCCAGCACGACTGAAACTCTCTCTGGGCACAAGCTTGCAGATAGGTAAGCAGAAGAGAAGGGCACTGCGGGTGGTGAGAAAGGCTTTTCTCACGGAGCTCCAAACTCCAGGGCAATTCTCTATGGTGAGGGGTCAACAGCACAGTCTTTGGCATCAGACAGACAGGAGTCTAAATTCCATTCAACCCTGGTAAGTCATTCCAAATGCTGGTAAGTTACCCAATGAAGGTGAAGTACTTATTGCAGTGCTTGACATTAGCAAGCATGCAATAACTGGTACAACAGAAAAATGGACTGAGGTAATGGTGGTCTGTAGAAACAATCATGAAAAAAGTTATCTAAGTGTGCGGTGGGGAGGGGTAGATTCTAGGCTAATAATCCTATTGGCCTTCAATGTCCCCAATAGGACATGAGACTATTTGAAGTTTTATGGTTCCGAACAGGAAAGACAATGCAATTAAAATATGCAATGGAGAGATTGGGATAAAAGAGGCAGAATAAAAGCAGTTAAGGTGAGCAGAGAAGATAGAGTCCAGCTAGGACCACTACAGAACCATGCAGTTGGCCTGTCGCCATATTGATCTGGCTCTCCTTGGGAAACAATCTGATTTTGCATTTAAAAAGTACTAGTCTGCTCTAAATATCATCTGATATCATTTATATGTGGAATCTAAAAAAATTATACAAATGAATTTATTTGAAAAACAGAAATAGACACACAGATATAGAAAACAAACATGTTTTACCACAGGGGATGGGATAAATTAGGAGTTTGGGATTAACAGATACACACCACTGTATAAACAGATAAACAACAAGGACCTACTGTATAGCACAGGGAACTATATTTAATATCTTATAATAACTATAATGGAAAAGAATCTGAAAAAGAATATACATAATATGTGTGTATACATATACACACACATATATATATCTGAATCACTTTGCTGTACACCTGAAACTAACACAACATTGTAAATTAACTATACTTCAATAAATAATCGTTAAAGAATAAAATCTATAAACAATTTTTAAGATGTACTAGTTTGCTCTGAATGCCTTAGTCTAACTTTCCCTATACGAAGTGTATTCCAAATAAACATAGGTTCAACTTAAATGAGTAAACTTAGCACAGAAATTCATAGAAATAAAAGTGCAATGAAATAGGTGAAAAAATCAAGTACTTTTATTAATTTCTGCCAAGTTAATATACATACCTCCACATATTTCTTCTGTTTCATCATCTATGCATTCTCTATCATCACACTCACAAAATTTACCATAAACGAGTCCATTTCCATCTGAATTATCACACTTACACCTGCCACAGTGACATGTACCTAAATCATTAAAACAGAGCAAAAATTATTGTTAAATGCATATAAATTATAATTAATGAATTTTAACCTATCTCTTTCATAGATAAAGCCAATTCGAATCAATTTAGTATTCCAATTAGGTTTTACTGTGGGTATGATGAGATAGATAATAACATTCTTTCTTGAGATTATTGTAGCCCAGCAGTTATATTTTATAGCACACAGCTATTATGATTGACCTCTAATAGTTTCATGAATCTGACCTCCCCAAGAGCAGAGCTACTTTATACATGTCCATCCAATCAATGCGTGAATGAATATCTTCTAATTACACCTGGGTCTTAGGTGAACTAAAGCAGAAAATTCTAAGCTTTGTGAGAGAAGTAACCTTGCTTATCTTCCTCACCAGTTATTTACTCAATGCTTTGCACAATATTTGAACATATTATTTATATAATGAATATTTGTAGAATTCATTATCAAATGCATAAATGAAAACCTTAGGTGTCCCTAATAATTTCATACCCACAGTGTTAAACTGATAGCCATGTCATTATGACTATGGGACCAGAGTGGGTTTTCTTATGCATAGAGTCCTGGGACCTCACCAAAACCTCAGGGCAGCTCAGGGTGATACAGAGGCACTGGAGTCATCTAGTCTACCACACACAACATACCCAGCCAAGTTTGAGGATTTGACTACAACCCCAAGAGTGATTTCACTGACAATAAAACGGCATTCAAAGGATATTGAGAAGTAGAATGTCCATTTGAGGAGCTTCCTTTTTAATGCTTATTTTAAATTTTTAATCGATCATCACAGCAGTCACCATAGAGTAATTGAGACTTTGCCATTCACCAGTATCATCCTAGACTCTGGAAATGCAATGGGAGATTGATTCAGCCATAATCCTCCTCTTAAAGTTTTATATGAGTAAAAAGCAATGTGATAAAATCAGGGGAGAAGTGCAAAGTGTTGCAGAAACACATAGTAAGGGGATTTAACTGAGACCTGGTAGTCAGAGATAGAGTCCCTGGGGAATGGCTCTTAAACTGAGAACTGAAAGCCAAGTAAAAATAATAGCTAAGAGAATTGAGAAGGTGAAAAAGCCCATTTCCAGCAAGAAACAACAGCAAAGGCTCTGAGGTAAAAGAGGAAATAAGAGAAAAAAGAAAAAGACAGCTGGCGTATAGCAGAAAATGAAGTGGAAAATGTCATGAAAGGAAAAAGGCAACTAAGGATGCAGTTTACAGAAGTCTAAGAGGTCACATTAAACATTTCCAACTTGAATCAAGAAGAAAAATGAGAAGCCATTGAAATATTTTCAACAAGGGAGTCATGTGATCAGGTATTCATTCCCACCCTGTTACTCTGGTTGTCATATGGAGAATGAACTGAAATGAGGCCAAGTGGATATGAGGGAATGTTAGTTCATTAGTCTGCAGGAAAGAAGATAGAGGCTGACCCAGGTCATGGCTGTGAGTTTAGAAAAAAGCAAATACACATGGTGATATTTTCAGGAGAAAGAAAAGATGACTCGGTGACTGGGTATGAGAGGTAAAGGATGGGAAGGAACAGAAGATGATACTATGGATATTTGAAATGAGCTACTGGATACTGGCAATTCTGTATGTGGTGTACCAGAAAGAGCACAGATTTAGGACTAAGGTAGATTTCCAGGCATATCCAGGTCTTAATCCCCACTAGCTATACATATTTGAGGTCATTACTTTTATCTCTAACTCTCAAATTCCTTATCTGCAAATAACGTCTTCTTCATAGAGCTGCTGTGTGGATCAAGTGATAAATACATCACCCAGTCATCTATCTAAAAATGCTACTGTGTCTAGCACACTGTAGACTTCCAGAAAATGTCGGGTTCTTTGTCTTCTCCCATTAAGACATCGAGTATATTAGCCATATTCCCAAATATTTTCTCCAGACACATTTTATATTTATGGATCCCACTACTTCCTGTTTTCATACTCTCTGCATGATTCTGTTACACAGGTCACTTGTGATTTGCTATCCTCTGTAAGGGTTCTTTCTCTCACAGTCACATATAAATGGTGATTCTGCAGAATTTGAGCTTGTTATTTTTCTTCCTTGAGAATACTTGTGTGAATTTTACTTCTATTAAACTTCGTTTTCTTGCTTTTATTCCCTGAAAACTATTTTAATTTATAAAAGTTCGTTTCCAATCTAATGCTACAATTCATGGTATTGCCTCATCTCATTTTGTTCTCTAATTATCACCCGTCTTTTTCATTTTCACATTTATTTATGCTGTCTTTCAACCATCCACGTATCCATTCATCAAATTTTCTCATTGCTTATTATATTATTGGCGAAGTCATAAGTGCTATAGAAGATAAGATGGATAAAATTAAAACTAAGTAAATCATAGACCAAGAAGAAAGAGCTAGGTGATTGATAATTTTTACATATACATATATCTATATGAAACCAGATGATGCAAAGGCATTTGCAACAGATTTGTGACAAATGCTATAAAGATAGTATAAACCTCAGTCTGGCTCTGTGAAGGAGGAAAGGCACAGTAGGGGAGTAAGTTCTTGAGTTGGCACTTGATGTATAGATAGAATTTCAACAAGTGGAGATGGAGAAAAAACTTGTGATGTTGAAGAAAGAGCCTGGGCTAAGGAATAAGGATGGAGAATTTAACAGTGAAGAGTCTGGCTTTAGTGTGGAAAAAAGGGTAGGCTAAAGGCAGACAGTATAGGATCAAGAATATTGGTCAAGAATTTTAGAATTTATCTGTTGGAATGCCAGGAGCCCTTCATGGGTAGGGAGAGAGGTGTAACACAGTTAGGGCTATGTATGCAGTCATTGTTTTCAGGAAAGACGGGAAGGAACAGCCTCTGCCTCTGAATTCTACAACTTCTCACTGACGTCCCCCACAGGCTGGCTCACTCCAATCCACACATCTGAACTGTTCCTGGGTGATGCAGGAAGTTTACAACAGTTCAGAGACTTCCTGTCTTACTCATCAAGTAGAATTCACAACTGAGGCTCCAAGATACGGCATATGGAAGCCCAGGCAAAAGTGCCAGACTCGCGTGTTCATGCTGTGTCATCCTGCATCTCTTTCTTGGTTGCCAGTTAACTCAGTTTCTAGGATTGGTCTTCTGTTTTATGCTAGATTATTTTAGCTCTGACTTTTCATTCTGCCTAATATAGCTGCCTCTTTCTAGGATGACTCCCTGTCTTGAACACCAGCATATACTCCTGATGCAATGGTGCTGGAGCCTTGCTTTGCTCTGCAGACTGTGCCTTGCCATTCTGCACCCCTACGGAGTCAACTTCTGGAACTCCTTTAGTCCCCAGCTCCATCTCCATCTCCCCCTGCCCTTCAGTCTTCGGCCCATTCCATATACCTCCTCTTCCCCTTCTGTTCCAAGCTGCTTCCTGCAAATCACGCTGCGATATGACGGGGAAAGATTAGTATAGAGAACTCAGACACTAATGCAGTTTGGGGGCAGTGGTCCTGAACTAGGCTGGAAGAAGTAGGCATTAAAAGAAAGCTATGTGACAGTAAGATCCCCAAAGTAAACCTGAAAGGCTTAGAAACTGAGAGGAGAGTAAGAGACAGAAAAAATGATTGTGCTGCCTGTGGAAATTGTCTAAAGACACATTAAAGGACATCGAAGAGATATGACAGCCAGACGTAACACTGCCCCTAGACTGGATCCTATACAGAGGTGGGCGCAATGATGTAAAAGGCATTATTGGGTCAGTTGACACAACTGGAATATGGACAGTAAGATTACATAAAAGTATTGTACCCATGTTTAAAAAATAGAGGTAGAGATACCTTAGAAACGTATTTTATATCTTATCCAATGTGTTTCATCATCTATTGAAACACTTCTGTAAATTTTCTCCTTTAAGATGTGTTGATGTAGTGAATCATGCATTTAGATTCCTTAACATTGAAACATCTTTGGATTCCTAAACTAACCCCTATGTGGTTATAATGTGTTATTAAAAAGAAAAAATAATCCTGGATTTGAAACCCAATCAATCAATCAATTAATCCATCCATCAATGTGAAAATAGAGTACAAAGAAACAAAACTGAAATTGATTTCAAGTCTTATTACTGAAAGAAGTTTGGAAAACATGAAGTTTTCAAACAAAAGAGGCTATATGGTGAGTGTGTGTGTGTGTCTATGTGTGTGTGTGTGTATGTGTGTGTTTAGAGGGTGAGTGTCATAAACAGGAAGTAGAGAAATTCTACTGAGAGGAAAAGAAAAACGGAAGTGCTGGAGAGAAGCCAGGAGAGTATCAGTGAACACAGAAAGTAATCTGACCGTTAGCACTTTCGTCCCGGTCCCCCGGAGGCACCACTCACAGCTTGCCTTGGCAGTAGACCTGATTGCTATCAGCAAAACACCCTACTGCACTGAATCTACACAGAGCAATTCCTGTCAATCAAAGACTGTGGAAAGCTCCCAGCTCTGAATGCAGAAGGACTCTACCAACAATGGGAGCTTCAGGGGGGAAGATACTCATTTATGTGGTCAAAGCCTGGCCTTTAGCATGCAGAGCAAGAGGATCACACCCCTGGATCTACGTAAGAACTACCCAGAGAACTTTAAAAAAAACCCCACTATAGTCCATATCAGACCCAAAAGCAATTAAATCAGAGCCTCCAGTGTAGGACAGGAGCATTCTCAAGTTCAACCAGGGCTGAGAAAAAACTGACTTTGAGGTTCTATGTACCCAACTGTTAAAAGAGTATTTAATTATAGTAACACTGGCTGAACACCATTGAAACCAAAACCCCAGTTGTTGTGTTTTATATGATTTTGGTAATTAATTTTAACAGCTCCTCTGTAAATTTCTAAGAAATATTTTTAAATGACGTCTATCAGATATAAAAATACTTTAGTCAAACAAAAATCTTGCTCTCACTGTATTCTGCAATGGTTTTCACATCCAGGGCATCGGAAACCCCCATGAGATTTGAAAAGTTTGGTTCTATTTGATGCCAAGGTATAAATTCAAAGCACCCTTGATCTGTAACAGAAGATAATTAAGTAGGTTTATACAAGTCCTTTTTAAAAGGATTAATCCAGCATTCGAAATCACGGCTCACAATTTACCTAAAATGTTGTCAGGGTGGTGTTTCCAGGGACTGTCCTACTTGAAGGAGGCATTTGGAACAGCTGGAGAGCATCCAACTTGCCAGTCTCAGCAAAAGGACATTTTCCCCAATTGATTTATCTGAATTTCACTTCAAAAAAATATGCTCAAAAGCAGTCTCACTCAGAGGTTCAACATTTCTCAACGCCTGCCTATTTCCACTAAAAACCCACGTTGGATTATTTCATTTAAGAATTCTCAGGGCATTGAATTCTTACCTGCATTAGAGCAGATGATATCTTGAGAATTCTTGCACATGTGGTTGCTCTGTTTCTTTGTCAGGGCACAGGTCGTTGGGTACTGGCAAGCATCCCCAGACCATCCTCCATCACATCTGCACTTTCCACAGTCACACGCACCGTGGCCTGAGAAGTTAACAACATCCCGTTAGACTCAAATGCTTTTCCAAAGGAAACCATTACTGTAACTAAGGACCTTAAGAGTGATGTTGGTTCTGGACCGAGCTATAATCAATTCAAACACAGGTATACGACAGTGACTGAGGGGTAATCCTATGTATATACCATATAATGAAGTATGTGGATTTTATTTTCATAATCAACTTCAATAAATCATTCTAAAAACATTCACTTAACTCATAGAGACATTAGGATAGATAATAAACCAGAGGTCTGAAAAGCCACATGATCAGAAAATTTAGCACTTAAAGGAGTCCACCTAGCACCGGCATATTCAAGACACAAAAGCCCCGTAAAAACAATTTCCATTTAACTGCATTTTATAACACATGAAATTCCACTAAACTAAACATTGGCCTTATATTTATTTGAATTTGATATGTAATAAAATTGTATAGATATATTAAATACCACTTTGGGATAAGATTGACATGAAAACTAAGTATATATTTTGTTTCTTGATGGGGTAATCTGGTTCAAGAGTCAAAAGGCTAAGAGCCATATTCATCTACTGCCACAAAAATTTCTCAACCTTCCATGCTCTCAAATCAACATTTTGCTGTTTTTATTGTTGTGGTTATTAATTTTATTAAGTCCTGCTTGAAGAATCCTGCTAATGTTTTATTGAGTACATATTAGAAAGAAGTACAAAACACATACAAGCCTTGGTCTTTGCCCTCAAGGAACTTACAAACTGAAAAGTTGAGGCTAATATGCAAAGAGGATTGTGTTATCTTCAGCCAGAAATGTTTGTTGGACCTTATGTTAAGTTGAGGGAGGTAGTCTACAACCTACAGAAATAAGAGGGGAAAGATTTTCTACACTTCCTTGACTTTTAACTGGGCCTTGGAAGGTGAGTAGAGTTTGAATGGGTTACAGAGAGAAAATTCTTGTATTATTCAAGGTAACAGTACTATGTCTTAATGCCTGAAATTCATAGCCACAATGGAATGGAATCATTGATCTCAGGCCAACAGTCATTCGAGGTGGCAGCCAAAATCCACATGATGAAGTCCAGATGGTCGGTCAGAATGAATGGCTCAGAGGCATGCCATTTGGGCATGCTTGGCAGAGCCTGGATCTGTGATTGGCTATGACTTTAAAACTCCCCTGCATGGGGCCCAGTCCATGTAAGTGTTTCTATTCCTGTTGCATTTTTCGAATTAATTATTCTATTTTACAAACAAAACCTTCCCTGCACCCTAATTGTGATTCATTTTATCAAGTGCACATTATTCTGTCAAACTGATTGTATCGTCTTGCATTCCTGTCTGGTCCTACATGATATTGTCAATCTCAGCCAACTTGGTATCATTTACAAGCATAAGTGATCTCTCCTGCCAACCATCCAGTCTATTTATAAAAGTATTAAGCCAAATTCTTGAAGTGGCTAAGCCTCTTTTGGTGAATTAAGTATCTCGGTAACTGTAACAACTCTTTAATAATATTAGTGTATTAGGTTAAACCACATGAAGTAGCCACTTTTATAAGTTAAATGTCAGTCATGGTTCATCCCAATAAAAAGGCTCCATATCAACTGCAAAGAAAATAAAAACTCTTTAGAAGAAAATGAAGTATCTAGAATAAAAGAATACTCAGTGCTTCTTTTATATTGGATAGAACATCTTAAACTCCAAACTAAGGTATATATGACAGAGGTGGGTAATGGTTTGTGGGTCAAAGGTTACAGAGTTTTGAAATGGAGGGAGATTTGGAAAAATAAGGAAAATGTACAGATGATAGGAAAAGACTTATTCATCCCACACTGACCAAATGAAGCATCAGCAGAAGGAATATTTTAGGTGCTTACAACCCAAAGTTAGTCCATGGAGGTCCAGTTTCAGAAACTTCTTCCATAAAAGGTTCTATGATAAAATAAACATGGAAAGAGACATGCTATATTCTTCTCTTAGTGTGCCATGATATATATTAGCACACTGAAGCCCATCAGAGGTCCTTTCATGAAAAAGCTATTTAACTTTACATAGAATATACAATTTTTTTTGATTAGGGGGCCCTTTTTCCTTACAACTTATACTAATATCTTGGGCACACACTGTGTCAGGTAATGTGTTTTCAGCTTTTCCTGTAGCATCTGATTGGAGGCAAAGATGACAGACAATGTAGGACAGGGTCCTCTGTCTTTATGGTCTTTCTAATCTTCATGCCCAGTAGGGCCTTCTTGATTCACTTTCCTCCATTTAGGAAAGTAAATGAGAACCGATTTTTTTTTACTGTCAAGAATTACCAAGTAATAGCCTGTACAACCTTATTTGGAGATAAATGTATAATTTTTTTTTTAGAAAGAAAATAATCTTCTATTTCTACTCTTTATCCAAGGTTAATAAGAGCTTTGGCCAACCTCAGGGAATGAGGTTGCTGTATTATCAAAGCAAGGTAATCTCCATTACAGTGTCAATAACATGGCTTCGGCAAACATCTAGTTTTGCAAAATAATTTATCTACTGTGTATTAGTTTGCTACGGCTACCATCCAAAGTACCATAAACTGAATGGCTTAAAACAACAGAAATTTTCTCTCTCCCAGCTCTGGATCCCCAAAACCTGAAATCAAGGTGTCTGCAGATCCATTCCTCCTGGAGCATCTGAGCAAGAAATTCTTCCATGCCTCTCTCCTACCTACGGATGGTTGCCTGTGATTTTGGTGCTCCTAAGCTGTGAAAGCTTTCCAGGCTCTGCTTCTGTCTTCGTGTGGCTTTTTTCTCTGTGTGTCTGTGTCTTCACATCTTTCTCCTTATGAGTGCACCAGTCATTGGTGCCCATCCTACTCCAGTAGAGGCTCATCTTAATTACACCTTCAAAGACTCTCTTCCCAAATGTCACATCCACAAGCACCTGGTGGTGGGATTTCACCCGTCTTTTAGGGGCACACAATTTAAACCTCAACAGTTGCAAACAGTAGGTCCTGATTATCCTCTTTCCTGCTGTATAGTCATGTATAAGATGGGATCATTTTTCTCTCTTAGATATGCAAATAAATCGGCTAGAGCTGGCAGCAAGCCCCGTCCTCCCCGTTTCTATCCTACACAGGGAGGGCCTGAGAATTCCCACAGACTGCCCGGCCCAGGTCCACATGTGCTTCCACAGCTCTGCCAGCCCCTGCCCTGCCCTGCTCCTCCTGCGGTGGCTGCTCCCTGACCACCAGCCCAGCCTCAGGACATCTGCACTGCCACTGACTGGGGGGAGAGCCACAGCAGGCTCTGGAAGAGATTTGGGGACCTTCGGGGTAGAAGGTCCTGGATCCCAGGCACCTCAGCCCAGGGGAGCAGAGATGGCAGGGCCCAGCGCTCCAGGTGGCGATGTCCCCTTGGCCTCTCAGGCATCCCACCCCACTCCGCCTTGGGAAAGGATGGCAGAGGAGGACCAGAGCAGAACCCCTCCTGTTGTCCAGGTCGAAGGGTGGCCCTTGCCCAGGGCACTATGAAGTCCTAACCAGCAGAACATCCACCATTCCCGGCTGTCTAGACCACTCCAGTTCTGGCTCTTCTCCAGATAACTCTGTTTCCACAACTACAAAATACCGTCTTAAAACGAACCATCCAACATCCTTGAGAATAAATCTGTTGCCCTTCAAATATGTTCTCAAGGAGTCAAGAGAAAACAAACACACAAAACAAGAATGTGAGAGAAATGCCAAAACAACCCCCACAAAGGAATAAGGATGAAAAAGCCAAAGGCTATTCGCGTTGCTCCCAGGGCTGTGAGTCGTGTTGCCAGTCGCTGGAAAGGGAAGACAAGTCACGGGGGAGGGTAACATCCAGTAGTTTAGTCTCCTTTTTTGGGTAAGAATATGGAGGCCTGGTCGGCTGTCTCCAGTGCTTCCCAGATGAGCTAAAGCCTTGATCACCACTGATCCAGGAAGGGCATTCCAACAGAGACAGAATAAAATGGGGTTTGTGATTCTTAAATAAACAATGCAACTGCAGCACTACCACCGCTATTCCGTGACCCCTTTTACAAAGAGATGCAAAGGCACTCATCTATTCCACTCAGAGTGATGATAAGATACACTAGTGTACAGTGATGAGAAGTTGATGCTTTTTTAAAAAAGTTAAAACCAACTGTTTCCAATTGGAAATACTTTACCAGTATTGAAGAACTTTAAAAAATCAATTAGCCATTTGCATATACCAATGAAAAGTAATAGTACCTTTCTTTGCCAAACGAACAAACAAAAAAAAGCTGAAGGGGATGGCACTTAACTCTCCTCCAAGTCTACTGATACTTTGGATGCAAATAAACTGCCAAAATTAACGTGCCTATTGGATTAGCTATATGTTTTTGGCTTCAAGTCTTTCTGAAGTCTTAAAAAGGTAGATAGATAGATAATAGATAAATGTAGATATAGGTAGGCATAGGTATAGGATAAATGGATAAAGAAGCTATAGTATATATATATATATGATATATATGTGTATATATATTATATATATAGTATATATCGTGTATATATAGTATATATATAATGAAATACTATTCAGCCGTAAGAAAGAAGGAAATCCTGCCACTTGGGACACATGAATGAATCTTGAGGGCATTATGCTAAGTGAAATAAGTCAGATGGAGAAAGACAAATACTGTATAATTTCACTTATATATGGTATCTAAAAATAGCCAGCCAACCAAACAAGCATAAAAACCAAACTCATAGAAAAAGAGATCAGATTTGTAGTTAACAGAGCCGGGAATAGGAGGGGAATTGGATGAAAGTGGTCAAAAGGTACAAACTTGCAGTTATACAATAAATAAGTACTAGGTATGTCATGTACAACACAATGACTATAGTTAATATACATACAAATATACTGTATAGTATATTCCAAAGTTAAGAGAGTAAACCCTAAGAGTTCTCATCACAAGGAGAAAAAAAACTTTTTCTTTTTTTTTGTATCTATATGAGATGACAGAGGTTAACTCAAGTTATTGTGGTTATTATTCTGGAATATATGTACCTTAGTATGCTGTACACCTTAAGCTTACACAGCGCTGTTTGTCAACCTTATCTTAATAAAGCTGGAAATAAATCTTGATGATTAATTATTATTCCATGATAACTACTGACAACAATTTTATTATCTAGAGGAGGATGATGTTAAAAAGTGATTCTCGGGCCTCCCTGGTGGCGCAGTGGTTGAGAGTCCGCCTGCCGATGCAGGGGATACGGGTTCGTGCCCCGGTCTGGGAGGATCCCATATGCCGCGGAGCGGCTGGGCCCATGAGCCATGGCCGCTGGGCCTGCGCATGCGGAGCCTGTGCTCCGCAACGGGAGAGGCCACAACAGTGAGAGGCCCACATAACGCAAAAAGGAAAAAAAAAAAAAAAAAAAGTGATTCTCTCTGGATGTCAGATAAGCTAGGTATTCCACTGCTAGAGCCACATGGTAACCCTGAAATAGATATTTTAATTTGAGCACTCAGTTGGCCCTGCAAATCTATTTGGTTTGGTCAAATAAGTAAACTCCCAGGACCTGCATTGTCTTATTGTCCAGTGGATTCAAACAAGTTCATTTAATAACAGACACACTCAATTTTTCTCCTGCTCTTTCTGAGCCACTATAGATCTCCCAGCCTCTCTAGGTATAAGAAACTAAAGAACAATGCCACATCTAAAATTCTAAGACAAGGATCCCTTAACTAACTTTACAATTACTTCATGGTTTGCAATAGAAACTTGACCGTTTTCAAGACAGAGGTACAAGTCCCTATTTTGCTTCTCAGGCTAATTAAAAACTGACTTCTTAGATATTTCTGTTTCCCATTTCTGAGAACATTACTATGTGAATGATGGAAGAATTCTGTGTAGAAGGGAGTTTTGCCCCAGAAATGGAAAGATCTGGGCTCTAGACCTGCCTGGACGCTAATCCACCATGTAACCTTGATCAAGAAAATGGAAAAGAAGAGAGGAAAGGAAAACTAACAATTACTGGTTTGCAGGTAGAGTGAAAAGTACTTTATACAGGCTAGTCTTTTTGCCATAAGGAGCCTGGGAGACAGATTTTTGTTTCCCTGTTTTACAAATAGGAGGAGCAAAGGGTAATTAGCTCGCTCAAGGTCACACAGTTTATTAGCTGAAAAGCTGTGTTTTTCCTATTACAGCCAACATGATCCGTTTAGTTGCAATGTAGTAAACGTGAGAGCACCCTCTTGCTCTAGGAAAAGTGGTACCAGTAAAATCTATGGATTAGTGGCTTGATGACACTGTTTCCTTTTGTAACTCACATGCTCAGAACTGGATTAGTCAATACACCTTGAAAGAATTCTAACAGTAAGATTATCAGATTTCACTATTTAAAATTAAATAATGCTAAAGCTGGCAGATAGAAGAATTCAGGAATCTAGTTATCTAATTTCTCTAGATCTCAGGGTGCTGATCTGCAAAATTAAGAAATTGGACTGAGGGCTTCCCTGGTGGCGCAGTGGTTGAGAGTCCGCCTGTCGATGCAGGGGACACGGGTTCGTGCCCGGGTCTGGGAAGATCCCACATGCAGCGGAGCGGCTGGGACCGTGAGCCATGGCCGCTCAGCCTGCGCCTCCGGAGCCTGTGCTGCGCAACGGGAGAGGCCACAACAGTGAGAGGCCCGCGTACATCAAAAAAAAAAAGAAAGAAAGAAATTGGACTGAATAACCCCAAGATTCCTTTCATCTTGAAAATCCCATACTATAGCCTCAATCATTTTCTTTTTCTTACAACAAACCAAGGTAGTTCCTTCAAATGGGGCATTCAACATATTAAATCAGGGTGGTAGTGGTGGATATTGTTACCAAATCTTGTTTGCTACTGAAAACAATCATGAAACAAAATCCTGTTTGTTATTCAAAGTACCCACTAAAATACCACAGATTATCCTGATATGTTTATTTTTAAAGTGGGTTTTGGGTTGAATACTGCTAAAATTGGGGGATTTAACATTAGAATTCTGGTAACCTGAGACAATTATAAAATATAAATTATAGCAAATCAAGACACAATGTTTTAGGTGGCAAATTTCATAAAGTCAAACCTATAATATCATATTCAGGCAAGAATTATACAAACACACTCAGACACAAGCACTAGCTTGGAAATTCAGGAAACCTAGGTGTTCATATAGATTCTGCCATAGTTGGTCTTGTGACCTTCAACAGGTGAGTTAATCCTCGAACGTTTTGGACTCAATGATTTTTTTGGTCTGGTAAGTTAAACATGTACATAAACTCAGTATTTCTCGAGGGTTGCAGAGTATGTGTCTTTAAGGGGGAATGATTAGAACTGTCTTCTCTGCCGTTTCATCCACATTTCTCAGGAAGCTGGTGTCCCCTACCCTGCCCCATAATTAGAGCATGTGCTGTATTTCTCAGATGTCCTGAGAAGGAAAAGAGAGAGAGGAAGGACTATTGGACCAGAAGATGGAACCTTTCAGACCTCTACTCCTCCAGCTCCCAGTTCTACGAGTTTATTCATCAGAAATCTTTACAGAGATTCCTTCATTTTCTTCTGTGAAAGAAAAATAAAAGGAGCCCTCACTTCCTTTGGTTTCTGTCTTGGTCTTTTGATCTGTCTCGGGGTATTTTCTTCAAAGGTGTCTCTTCATCTCAAATACACCAAATGACAGAAGCCACTCAAGCTTTAGACACAATGTCCATCAACAGTATTTCTTAGCCGGTGGAAATGAACTTCATCGAACTGGAATCTAAGAATCTCAGAATATTATAACCAGACTAGGAGACCAGAAATGACTGAAATCACCTCAGTTTTACTAAGAACAAAATGAAACTCCCTGTTCACCATCACCTCCTCCTCATTATAGATAAATATGTGTGTCAAGGAATCTGGTCAATGGAGATAGGTGTATATGTATGTCTGTGTATATGTATGTCTGTGTTTATTAATACACATATATGTGTGTATGTATATTTATATATGAGACTTAGCAAGACTCTAAACTTTGTCTTTTAATGCGGTTACCAAGAGCACTGGATGATTGGATGGTATTTATCAGCATCCCTCTCAATGTCGAGATATTTTTTTCAGAACTTTGTGTATGTGCTGGGCTTCCCTGGTGGCGCAGTGGTTGGGAGTCTGCCTGCCAATGCAGGGGACAGGGGTTCGAGCCCTGGTCCGGGAAGATCCCACATGCCGAGGAGCAACTAAGCCCGTGTGCCACAACTACTGAGCCTACGCTCTAGAGCCCGTGTGCCACAACTACTGAGCCCACGTGCCGCATCCACTGAGGCCCACGTGCTCTAGAGCCCGTGCTCTGCAACAAGAGAAGCCCGTGCACCGCAATGAAGAGTAGCCCCCGCTAGCCACAGCTAGAGAAAGCCCATATGCAGCAACGAAGACCCAACGCAGCCAAAAAATAATAAATAAATAAAAATAAATAAATCTATAAAAAATACTATACCAATATCAATAAAAATAATATGTTTTTTAAAAAAAGAACTTTGTGTATGTGTATCTCTGAGAAATATTAATAATATGCTCCATCTGGTTATGTTAGCCTTCTTCATCTCAAGCTGTGCTGGTTGTCCACAGAGCAAACTCTGTTTATGCCCTTATGGCTCACAGCCAACATGGGGACGCTCTGTGTCCTCCAGAGGGCTGTGTAATGCCCTCTTGTGACAGACTGCCTAGATTCAAGTCCCGCCTCCAGAACTTGCTAGCTGGGTAAGCTTGGGCAAATACTTAGGCTTTTCATTAGTTTCCTAGGTTTGTAACAAAGTACCACAAACTGGGTGACTCCCAACAATAGAAACTTATTCTGGAGGCTGGAAGTCCCAAATCAAGGTGTTGGCTTGGGACTGACATGGACACACTGCTATATTTAAAATAAAATGCCTTTCCATGGGGGAAAAAAAAAAGGTGTCAGCTGGGTCATGGACTTTGAGATTCTGTGTACAACACTTCCTCATCTCTTCCTAGTTTCTGGTGGGGCTGGCAATCCCTGGAGTCCCTTGGCTTGCAGCTGCATCCCTCCAACCTCTGTCTCTGCCAGCACACGGTCCCCTCCCCGCCTGTGCCTGTGTCACTTCTTCTCTACTTACGAGGACAGTAGTCATGTTGATTGGTGGGTAGGGCCACCCTAATCCACCGTGACCTCATCTTAACGAAGACACCTGCAATGGCCCTATTTCCAAACAAGGTCACATTACGAGGTACGAGGGGTTAGGACTTAAACATATGTTTTTGGGGACACAATTCAACACCTTTCATTATCTCTGCTTCCTCATCTGTAAAATGGAGATAATAATAACAGCTATCTCACAGGGTGCTTATGGGTATGGAATGAGTTAGTGCCCATAAAGCACTCAAAACACTGCCTGTCAGTACAGTGTCAGCTATTAACATCTCTACTGAAAGCATTTGGGGAGCAGGCAGCCCGAACAGAGCTGTCATGATAATCCCAATCTTAAACTTAAGTGAAGAAGTATGCTTGCAGAATAAAAAATGGACATTAGGTGCAAATTTTGATCCATGTATCTTCCTCTCGAATATTGCACAGAAAAATTCCTGATCCAAGCGAAGAATGCATATGTGTTACAGAGATAAGAAATATTCCCAGGAGGGAGGTCCAAATTTCACAAAACTAATAGGCAAACCTATTAATTAATTCTATGATTAACTGTGCCCAAATAATAAGTTTATGACTTTAGTGTGTTAACCAGTGTTCTAACAAGTATATATACACTTAAATACATACATATTTATGTGTGTGTATGTATCCAGGTGTCTGTGTACTTTTTTAAGCTTCATAAAATTCCCACCACATTCATACTAGCCTTTGGCATTGGATGCATTTGGCAATGGAGCAAAAGCACAAAAAGCAGCAAAAAGAAAAAGAGCCAATCTTTCTTTTTCAGCTTCAGAACAAAGGTCCTGACACAAGCTCTTGGTTTCCAAAATGCGGTGCTCATCTCTAGATAAATTATAAACGGATACACAAATACAGGTAAATTCAATTTTTTGAAGTGTGATCAGGAGTTTGGAGATAATTGATGTAAGCAATGGATTTGGAAATTTATAAGAAAGATTTTATTTCTTAAGCTAGGTG
The DNA here is from genome assembly GCF_025265405.1 of Mesoplodon densirostris. NCBI lineage: Eukaryota > Metazoa > Chordata > Mammalia > Artiodactyla > Ziphiidae > Mesoplodon > Mesoplodon densirostris. The sequence goes on along the minus strand of NC_082677.1, from coordinate 68,604,687 downwards.
GTGGAGACACAATATTGATCTTTTAAATTATTTTTTATACTTTATGATATTTTACTCATAAATTTTAAAAAGAAAAAAACACATCCGTTAGAAGCAATACTCCTACAAGGGATGATGTTAAAAGGAGTGATGTTTTAGGACTTCAGCAGCTCGCAGGAGATGTCACCACCCTGACTCATATTCATAAAACACTGCATGGAAGAGACAGTGGGGTTAATCTTTACAACCTGAGGGTCTGTGAAGAGCTGGTAGAATGCAGCTGCCAATCTGAATGGGAGGACACCGTTATTCAGAAGGGTACAGGCTAAGCCAGGAAGCAAGGTGCAGGGAAGAGCTATGCACTGTCTGGGTCTCCAGGAAAAGGCACTGTCCCCTGCCCCCTCCAGGGGGCGTCGAGTACAGGACACAGAGAGACAGGGTTGTGCCCATTCCAGGAGATGTAACTTAACTCTGGACCATCTTAGAACAGTTTCAATAGAACAGAAATGGCTGTGAAGGTGCAAGTACCTGACACAGGCCACCACTGTCCTGCAGCAACTAGAGAACCAGAGATGATCTGGAACAGGAAGACAGCAGCAGTGCCCTGTGGGCTGTGAGCGGTTTCCTCCCGAAGACCCTATGTCCCCATCACCCTTAGCATCTGTACTCCAGGGAAAACCCCAAACTGAGTACACCCAGAATCAAACCATTTTTATCGTAGGTGGAATGGGAGCTGTTATGAGTTGAACTGTGTCCCCACCAATTTTAGATGTTGAAGCCCTAACCCTTATACTTCAAAATGTAAGGTCACTGCAGATGTAATGAGTTAAGATGAGGTCATACTGGAGTAGGATGGGTCCTTAATCTATTGTGACTAGTGTCCTTATAAAAAGGGTACATCTACACACAGAGAACGCCATGTAAGGATGAAGACAGAGATCAGGGTGATGTTTCTACTAGCCAGAAAACACCACAGATTGCGGACAAAACACCAGAAGCTCGGGAGAGTCATGGGAAAGGTTCTCCCTCATAACCATCAGGAGGAACCAACCCTGCTGACAACTTGATCTAGGAGTTCTAGGCCCCAGAACTGGGAAACAAAATATGTCTGTCATGTAAACCATCCAGTCTGTGGTACTTTGTTACTGCAGCCCTAACAAATTAATACAGACGCTCAAGGTATGTTTTTAAAGAATTATAGAAAAATGAAGGTGTATCATTTTACACTTCTGAGCTGAAGGATTGAGGAAGTAATTGCCACCCACTGGCATAGTCAGCACATTTTAATCCACATGCTTAATAGATGACTCCATAAATAAAGGCTGACATTTACCTGCATCTTGGCAGAAACAACTAAATCTGAATGGTACCTTGTATACCCAGGACCGTCCTAAAGGTGATATTAGAAGGCAAAAATCTCTAAAGAAAAGTACATATTTCTCTTTGTCACCTTGTGTCAAAAGTCAATAGGAAAAGAATTCAACAGGAATCCCCCATATAATGAAACACACTGCTTATGGATCACTGGGAAATGGGCAAAATGATTCTCTATGGCTTATCTTTCTAATCATTCTGCTTAGGATTCCTCCATTCCCCAAACCTTGTTTTCTAGAAAATAAAACCACTTTCTTTGTCTGAAAAGAATACCACACCTCTCCTGTTAGCCCTGTTGCATTATTAAATTCCAGTGGGCTGTGGAAAGCCTCCCCTATACAGAGCTTCCAAAATATGCCCAGAAGTAGACTTTACAAAAAGCCTGGACTTTTGATAATATCTACCTTTTAAAAAATCTATTTTTTAAAAAGAACTCTTTTATTGCTCCTTAAAGTAGTCTGTGCAATGGCTAAATCAAAGATTATGATCACCTCATGGTCTTCAAATGTTATGATCAAGCAATTCTTTGGTTATTTTCTCCTCATCCAACTAAAAAGGAGCAGATGGTAACTACTTGGGGTTTTTTTTTTTTTTTTTTTTTTTTTTTTTTGCGGTACGCGGGCCTCTCACTGTTTGGGCCTCTCCCGCTGCGGAGCACAGGCTACGGACGCGCAGGCTCAGCGGCCATGGCTCACGGGCCCAGCCGCTCCGCGGCATATGGGATCCTCCCAGACCGGGGCACGAACCCGTATCCCCTGCATCGGCAGGCGGACTCTCAACCACTGCGCCACCAGGGAAACCCCGTAATTACTTTTTAATTTCCTTCTCACTTAGTTCAAAAATTAACAAACATTTACATGTTCAGTCAACTTTAATGTAAATCCTCTAACTGCGAGGACTTTCCTATTAATTCAGTAACTATCTAGGGTACCTCTGCTCTAAGCTATTATAAAGTGGATAGTGAATAAAAGTTGCTGACAGTTTGGTTCACTTGACTGGAAAAAAATGAAACCACTCTCTTGTAAGCAGGTAAAAGGACTTTAAATCATGATATTTTCTACAACACAAAGATCAGTCACCAGAAAAAATATATATCAGTAGTTGGCATGGAGACTGAATTCAGTTCATTACTACTCATTTTTAAAACTTTTTAGGAGCTCATGAAGTCATTTAGAAAATTGAAAAAAGGAACTTGTGGACAAGGTAAAATATTTTTAAACGAGGTGTCACTTTTGGTTCCCTTTTAAAAATTTTAAAATCTAGATCAGTAGACAGAAAAATTAAATTGGAAATAAAGCCAGAGGGCAAGCAATGTTTTTTAGGATATAATACTCTGTCACACTGTTCTGATAACCCTACCTCATTTCGGGAAGAAAAAAAAAAACTAGACACAGTTCCTTCGACAAGTAGCTCTTTTAGAAATCGTATATATTGGAAGAGGAGGGGCAAACTTTACTGAGCAGTGTGTTCAGGGTATCAGAAGGAAAGGAAAGGTTGTTGTCATAGCCAGTACACTCATTTGTTTTGAAACCATTTAAAGTCAAGGTATTTGGAGAACTGGAAAAGAAAATAACAACAAAGGTAGCCTTTGCTCCAAACAGAAGGAATATTTTCACATGAAAACATAAACCGTTCAAGGGACTTCCCTGGTGGTCCAGCGGTTAAGACTCCATGCTCCCAATGTAGGGAGCCCAGGTTTGATCCCTGGTCAGGAATCTAGATCCCACATGGCGCAGCTAAAGATCTGGCGCAGCCAAAATAAGTATTTTTTTTAAAAAAGAAAGAAAATATAAACAGTTCAAAACTTACCAACTCCCAGGACCCCCTCCCTATTCTTGACTGATGAGTTATGTCATTCCCCATTCTGAAAGGTTATAGTTATCATAATGCATAAGAGAAAAGTCTAACCTACCATTCAATTTTAAAATATCCCATTTTCATCATTCTAGATAATGTACCTTGTCTTCCTTTTTTACATTGGTATAGAGATATTTACCCTGGAAAATAGCTTTACCAAACTATAATAGAATGCCTAAAATAACAAATATATATTAAACTTCTCAGTTGCAAATCACTTTAATTCATATTATCTTATTTGGTTATCAAAATGGCCTGAAAAAATAGAAAACCAGTATTACCACCCTCACTTATAGAAAAGGAAATTCTTGGTTAATGTCTTTAAATGATTCCTCCAAATTTCTAACCAAGCTCTCAGGTCGCCCACTCAGCTTCCTCTTACGTAACCCTCATCCACTCTGCCTCTTCTCCAGCCCCAGAGGCTGTGTCGAGGTCCATTCCTTCCAAGGAGCCTTGATTTCTTTGCCATCTGGTTCTCTGGGGGCCCTGCTTCCTCTCTCTCCTCTAGTTCAACCTCAGCTTCATTGTTAGCACCTTCCTCTTATACCATGAAACTGAACAAGCGTCTCCTGGTCTTTACAAAATGTAATCAACACTCCCTCTATTATACCCACGTCCCTATTTCTAGTCTCTATTCCAAGTCAATTCTCGCTTCCTTATTCAAAGCTCCAAATAGGTAGTTTTTCACTCCCAGTCTCACCTTTTATCTACAATTCGATTTCAAACCTACCATTCTACGAACATTTTTCTAAGAAAAATTAATATGCTTTTTATTCCTTAATTCAATTAACATTTAAGTCCTTATCTTATTAGCTGCTTCTCACTCCTTTGGCATCTTCCCCTCTTTCTCCCACCCTCCCCCTTGTCCTTCTCCACCTCCTTGCCCCCTTCCATCATGCCGTAACACATAGCATCAGTAAAATCATATTTCCCAGAGCATCTTACACATTATAAGGAAAATAAGAGGAATAAAAAATACTGGAATATTTATTTTGAAGAGAATTACACCTAAGATCATCATTACATTACTGAATCACACTAAGTTTTTTTTTTTTTTTTTTGCGGTATGCGTGCCTCTCACTGCTGTGGCCTCTCCCGTTGTGGAGCACAGGCTCAGCGGCCATGGCTCACGGGCCCAGCCGCTCCGTGGCATGTGAGATCTTCCCGGACTGGGGCACGAACCCGTGTCCCCTGCATCGGCAGGCGGACTCTCAACCACTGCACCACCAGGGAAGCCCCACACTAAGTTTTAAGCAGGCTTGAACTAAGTCATGTTTAATTGTTTTCTTTTGTTTTATTTTTTTCCATTGGCATTGAGTGAGCAGTTGGAAACTAGGAGGAAAGATCACGAGGAATGTCAGAGAAAATTTTAAAAGGAATTAAAAGCAATATTTCCTTTGCTTATCCAAATATCCAAGCCAAGTTAAATAATGTAAAGGTAAATCTGCCACATACACTCATTTATCAGTTTTCTTAAAATTCATGACATACTTTGTTCTTACCCTTCATTTTATTTTTTCTACCTAAAATATATCTTGGAGAGATTCTGTCAAGAACTGCAAAGGGGGGCTGAGATTTGATTTTCCTCTATTTGAAACTAACAAATTAGCCTGCCACTGTGTCATGGATTCTGGAAGAAGACATGAGACTCTTGGGTCAGAGTCAGAGGACTTTATTACTCGTATCAGTATCAGTAATTGAAATCTCAATTTGAGTCAGTTATCTAAACCCCAGTTCCCACAGAACAACACAGGAGGAGCAGGGGATTCCTGCACATGTGGTGGGTTGCATTGTGGGAGAGAAACTTCCCAGATAGGGATCCTGACTCTTACATTGGGGAGTAAGCATGCCTGAACCTGCCACAGAAGGATACACTCTCTTATTACACTAGGCTATAAACAAACTTCCCTTTGCTCCAGAGGGAGACACCAGGTCTATCTTCCAAGGCTCTCTGTACAAGCATCCATGAGAAGAGATTCTTGAATGAAAGCAATCAGTACCTGTGTTGACAAAAAGTACAGTAACACAAGAGACCATGGAGAATTGTCTCACAACACCTATTCATATCAACATCCCAACCCATAGAGATCTAACTAACTCTTTCTCACAGATGCATAATGTTCCACTGTATACACCACAACATGTAGCCATCCTTCATTGATTTGCACTTAACTAGTTTTGATCATTTACCACTACAAACATCGTTGTCATAAGGATTCTTCCTTAAACATGCATCTTTAAGCCTAAGTGTGAATAGATCTGTGGGATAAATTATTATAAGCAGAGTTTATGGATGAAAGGGTAGGCATATCATTGAAATTTTAATAGACGTAGACAGATTTGTTTCCAAAACTATACTAAATACACTCCCACCAACAATGTGTGAGGATACACATGCCAACACACACCATAGAATATTATCAAGTAAACTGTGTCAATCTGAGCACCAAAAATTACATTGTATCATCTTTAATTTCTTTCATCAGTGTCTTATAGTTTTCTGCATACAGGTCTTTTGTCTCCTTAGGTAGGTTTATTCCTAGGTATTTTATTCTTTTTGTTGCAATGGTAAATGGGAGTGTTTCCTTAATTTCTCTTTCAGATTTTTAATCATGAGTGTATAGGAATGCAAGAGATTTCTGTGCATTAATTTTGTATCCTGCTACTTTACCAGATTCATTGATTAGCTCTAGTAGTTTTCTGGTAGCATCTTTAGGATTCTCTATGTATAGTCTCATGTCATCTGCAAACCAGTGACAACTTTACTTCTTCTTTTCTGATTTGGATTCCTTAGCCATTATCAAAAAATCTACAAACAATAAATGCTGGAGAGAGTGTGGAGAAAAGGGAACCTTCTTGCACTGTTGGTGGGAATGTAAATTGATACAGCCACTATGGAGAACAGTATGGAGGTTCCTTAAAAAACTAAAAGTAGAACTACCATACAACCCAGCAATCCCACTACTGGGCATATACCCTGAGAAAACTATAATTCAAAAAGAGTCATGTACCACAATGTTCATCGCAGCTCTATTTACAATAGCCAGGACATGGAAGCAACCTAAAGTGTCCATTGACAGATGAATGGATAAAGAAGATGTGGCAATATATACAATGGAATATTACTCAGCCATAAAAAGATACGAAATTGAGTTATTTTTAGTGAGGTGGATGGACCTATAGTCTGTCATACAGAGTGCAGTAAGTCAGAAAGAGAAAAATAAATACCGTATGCTAACATATATATATGGAATCTAAAAAATAAATGGTTCTGAAGAACCTAGGGGCAGGACAGGAATAAAGATGCAGACATAGAGAATGGACTTGGGGACACGGGGAGACGGAAGGGTAAGCTGGGACGAAGTGAGAGAGTGGCATGGACATATATACACTACCAAATGTAAAACAGATAGCTAGGGGGAAGCAGCCACATAGCACACGGAGATCAGCTTGGTGCTTTGTGACCACCTAGAGGGGTGGAATAGGGAGGGTGGGAGAGAGATGCAAGAGGGAAGAGATATGGGAACATATGTATATGTATAACTGATTCACTTTGTTATAAAGCAGAAACTAACACACTATTGTAAAGCAATTATACTCCAATAAAGATGTTAAAAAAATTACATTGTATATTTTTGTTGACATATGTCAATTATGGATGAGATTCAACATATTTTCTTTGGTTTATAAATCATTTTTATTTTATAAACAAAATCATTTTTGTGTCATTTTCTTAAAATTTTCTGCTTATATATTTTGTCTATTTTTCTATTGGTTGTTGGATATTTTCATAATTTTTAGGAGCATTAGGTTTTATGTTAAATAATTTAGTCTTTTTTTCTGTCATTATAATGCAAATATTTTATGACATATATTGTTTCTCATACTTCTAAATCATATGATCAAATACCCTCATGCTTTCTTCTTGAAAGTTTGATTTTAATGCATAAATTTGGAAAGTTTTGGTGTAAGAAGTAAGGTAAGAAGAGTTCAAATTTATTTTTCCATGTTGCTAGAGAGGTTTTCCAACACCATTAATGAATGGTTTATTCCTTTCCCATTGATTTAAAATGCCACCTTTATCAAACACTATATTCCTGATAATAAATTCTGATAACCAGTATTTTGATTATTTTTAAAGTCTTGGTAGGCTGCAGTTTGGGTTTATTTTCCTTTTTGTAAGAGTTTCAAGAGAAATTTTTAAAATTTATAATCAATAGGGTCTTTTGTGTGTTTTATTTTATTTTTAAAATTATACAGAACTATTGACCCTACAATATTGAGAATATTTTTCTTTCAAATTCTTATACTATTTTTTTTCTTACTTCACTTGCTAGCACCTTCAGTAAAATACTGAAGTTGATTTCTGTTTGCTTGTTTATGTTTATCCTGGTTCTCCTACAGGATTCTTTTCTTATCTTGCAAGTCCAATAATTCTACCACACCATACTTTACTACTGGCTGATCTGCATTTTTTTCTAGGACATGTTTTTTCCCTTTCTTAATGTGCAAATATTTTAACAAAGTAATCCTGAATTATCTATTTGAAAATCATTCTGTTGCCTGTTTTTTTCCTCTTCTATAGATACACCAATTATGGTTATGTTGGGTGATTTTTTTTCTTCTTCTTCATAAACCATTTTCTCCCTAATCTTTGATATGACACTTCTTTCTAATTTCATTGTTAATATTCTCAAGCCTGTGTTCCTTGTTCCTCAGTGGCCTGGGGAGCATCTATTCTTCTTTTCTATACATTCATTTCTGTGATTTTTTTCTCTTATATTCCCCCACTCCCCCATATAATGTCAGATCATTTTTCCTTCTTAGAGGCAGCACAGTATAAAGGTAAAAGTCATGGACTCTGTCACTGTACTGCTGGTGTACAAATCCCCGCTACATAGCTTTGTTGTGTGAAAGTCAGCAACTTATTTAATCTCTCTATATATCCCAGAATTCTTATCTGTAAAATGTGAACAATAGTGGTATTTGCATTATAGAGTTATTATAAGGATTAAATCAGATGACAACTGTAAAGTGTTTAAGATAGTGACTGTCACATAATAAACATTATGTAAATATTTATTAAATCCTTAAAATTTTTTTCTCTGTTTTCCTATAATTTTCTCCTTGAGTACTTGCATGTTCTCTTTGAGCTCATTGCCTGGAAGCAATATATCCATTATAAAGAATCCTTTTGGGGCTTCCCTGGTGGTGCAGTGGTTGAGAGTCCACCTGCCGATGCAGGGGACACGGGTTTGTTGCCCCGGTCCAGGAAGATCCCACATGCCGTGGAGCAGCTGGTCCCGTGAGCCATGGCCACTGAGTCTGTGCATCCGGAGCCTGTGCTCCACAACGGGAGGGGCCACAACAGTGAAAGGCCTGTGTACCGCAAAAAAAAAAAAAAAAAAAAAAAAGAATCCTTTCTTTTTAATCTCATAACATGAAAATTTGTTCATAATTTTTATCAGCTTCACAGTTTGATCTTTCAGATGTTTATTTATTATCTGAGTTTTGTTTATTGTTTATGTTCTGTATTTCTTATATTATTTTTTTACAGGCCTCATACTAATTTCTTAATTATTATTCATCACTGAATGAGAGGGATTTTTCCTGGAACAATTATTTTTATTTAATATTTTTTTTTTTTTTTTTTTTTTTTTTTTGCGGTACACGGGCCTCTCACTGCTGTGGCCTCTCCCGTTGCGGAGCACAGGCTCCGGATGCGCACGCTCAACGGCCATGGCTCACGGACCCAGCCGCTCTGCGGCATGTGGGATCCTCCGGGACCGGGGCACGAACCCGTGTCCCTTGCATCGGCAGGCGGACTCTCAACCACTGCACCACCAGGGAAGCCCATGGAACAACTATTTTTGAAAGGATAATATGGAAAGGAATCAGATAAGTGAACTTCTCTATGAATATTGCTTTGCACATACATGCAAACATTTTATTGTTAATTTCTAAAGGTAAATTTGATGAATTAAATGTTATATGAATATATAAGTTTAATAGATATGCCCATAGTGTTCTCCAAAATGTCTGTAAATGACTTTCGTTTCCACCAACAGTTGTGAGTGCCTCTTCTTGACTTGCATTGTTTATGTTTTCTCTTCTGCTTGAAATGCTTTCCGACCCTCAACTGGAAGAGGAATCATTTCCAGGCTCCCATTATACCATGTACATATCTATTACTTCACTAACCCATAATTATCTCTTTACATGGCTTTCTGCCCCCCACTAAACAGTTACCTTCTTTAGGACCGTGATTGTGTCATCTTAATTTTATATCTTTGGTTCCTATCCGATTTTCTGGCACATAGTAATTGCCAAAAGAAAAGTCTGACAAATATACAGATAATGAAGGCAGCATAAAATTACTGTCCAGGGGCACACTACTGGTAAATAATAAAAGTAGCATATGAATCCAGTTTTTTCTTCCTGCAAATCATACTTTTTCATATATTCATAATAAGTTTCCTCATTTATATGAATATAAGTTAAAGGACTCAAGCCTAGGTCAAAAACCTGTTTTATATACTTGAAATTATAATTATCCTTCAAATGACTTGCAAATGACTCATTCATTCTAATACTGGCAAAATTATGGTGTATGGCTTGCATAGACATTAATAATAAGCTTTAATTCATATGAGATTTTAAAGCTTGGTTCAAATGTAGTTTCTATCTATATAACCAAAGTTTGACATAGGATTAATAAACCCTCATAAAAGTATTGCATAATTCTTTTTTTGATTAAGCTGCAACTAACCAACTATAGATGATTATGACTAAAAATCAACTGCTTCTAATGCAAACACTCTTATAGAGTCCTTCTTTTTCAACTAAGATATAGACAACATTTAGAGTCCATTCTATGGTAAAATGCCTGGGAGTCCATTATAGAAATTTAATAGGTTGTGATCCATATGACAACTTTAATTATCTAGGTCGGAGAGGACAGGAACATTTCTGTTTTATATGAAAAATGTGTATGTTTTTAAATTAATAATTTTATTTAATTAGGATTCTTGAATCTAGGAAATGCAGTGAGATTATCAGAGTGCTGTTATGTTGAATGAAATAAGATGCCCAGTTGTCAAAATTTATACTTTCAACTTAACTTTTGCCAAAGCCACACCACGGGCAACAGCATCCTCAAACTGCCATATATTTTCAGTCCTAATGGCTGAACTAAAAGCCATTCTTTGAAATGTTCTCTATCTCTAAAGACTAAGTTGTACATGAAATTATTTTAATCTAATATATTTTGATCACTTAAGATATGTATTCTATTTTAAATATTGCCTAAATTTCTTGGCCAAAATTTGTTTTAGTTCTTGGTATTCTTCTCAAAAAAAAAAAAAAAAAAGATAAGGAGGGGCTCTCAAGGAGGGCCTGGAGAGGCAGTCTCTGACTACCAAGATGTGCTTTCTGGCAGTCAGAGCTGATATAATTCTTTCATAATCAGGGCTGTAATAGTCAACTTGATTAAAGTATTATGAATTTCACACATCTCAGGAGACTGATCATGGAATGCCACAGGAGGTATCACTTTAACCCTGTCATCTCTATACGCTCACCGTTCTAGTAAAATGTGTGATCATAATCAGGGAAAGGAACATTGGATGCCAGAATAGGTTTAGGAAATAATTTATTGAAAATGTAGATCATGTTCCTCATAGGAAAAAAAAAAAAAAGTCTGCTTCAATGTGGAGATAAGCAAAGAAATGCTATATATTGAAAGTTTATTAAATGCCATTCATTCCTTGAGTATGCACAAATATCATTTGCCCTCAATGTGTTCCAGGGAACAGTTATTAACATGTGATTAAAATAAGATAATTTGACCAGAAATCATCCTCTGTGATTAAGGCAATATTTGCTATTGAGATGACCATGGGAAAATAATAGAGGGCTTGCATGAGTTTACTCAGAAACTTTCATAAGGTAAAAACAAGGGTAAGAAAGGAGGAAATTAACTCTCATTGAGTACTTATTATAAGTCAGGCTCTGTGCTAGGTACTTCATGTTCATTAGCATTAGGTTATTTACCAAAACCTTATGAGTTTAGAATGAGGAAGCCAACATGTAGGCCCATGGAGTCCGACTGGCTTCTCTCAAATCATGAAGTGTGATTCAAACCCAGTATCCCTGAACTTGTTATTTCTACCACACTTCTCAGCTTCAACACTCACTCTCAATTTTTCCTCTTTCCAACATAACTTTCAGGTATATACATGACTCCATGGTTCGTTATTTTAGAATAATGTCTTAAGAAAATGTGTTATATAATCTTACCTAGATTGATTATGCTAGAGAAATTGGATGTTGTTTTATGTATTTTCTCTTCTGGAAACTAAATGCTTCTAGAAGTTAAAAAAAAAAAAAGCAACATTGTTCTAATAGTAAGCCTGACTTGGGGGAGAGAAAAGCAATTAATATTGCTCTTAGACAAAATAATTATAGCCTTGTCTTCTGATTACTTGCCAGGCAGAGTCCTTTTAAATATAAGACCACCAGCCTTCTCCAGGTACCCATATTTAAGAACAAGAGAATAAAATAAACTGAGGACCAAATGCAGAATTTATGTCAAGAAGCTTAACTATAGAACTAACCATGAGAAATATGCTTTAGAAACTTCTCAACAAAAATTAAGCCTATTGTCAATGTTTGATGTACACTTCCTCAGGGTCACATGAAAAATATTCAGCTGGAACTTTTAATAGAATGATTATGAAGAAAGGCTTCAAATTGGGAAATCTTGCAAGGAAAATGTTTTTGTAACTCTCTCCACCAACATTTTGAGGAATCAAATTGTCTTCAAAGACCTTAAAGACAGTCTGGGACATGTTTTGTTGTTGTTGTTTGTGAAGATTATGACAATCAGTGTCAACTTGTTTCCACTTCTGGACAGATCTCAGATGCTCAGGAGAGCTCTCCACTTACCCTTAAGGAATGAGTCTGGACCTAAAGCTTAGATAAAGTTTCCACAGAAACACATTCCGAGGCAGCATAATTCCAGCAAGTCAAAGGAAGTTTAGAGAAATTTCTCCAGGTATGATTTTCATAGGGGTTCAAAGATATTTTGAATGAGGCTAAAAGTTCCAACTAAGCTAGTTTGCCCAGTATGTCTTTTGAAATTTGACCACTAAACCTTTCAATGATAAAATTAATAGAATTAAACTACTAGTCAAGTTTCAGATTTATTCTTGTCATTCTAGAAGTTTGCTCTATGATGATAGTATTCAGTGTTGGCCTAAACTCAGCTGGATGTTGATATTAACACCTACTCATTGGGAATATGTTACCTCAATCATGTATTATTAATGCTGCCTAAACAGGGTTTTTAAATTTTTCTATTCCAAATAATCCTAGGTTAGTTTAATTATATGCCTTTAAATAACCATGCAATAAAAATTGGACCTAATGTTAGGAGTTAGGACCTAATGCTTCTAGGCTTCTACTGATAACTGTAATCATCTTTATGACAGCAAAAGGCTATTATTTAGATTCATTAGTTTGATCAATCTTTTTACTTTATTACAATAGTGTTATGGAAAACAAAACATTTTTCAAGGTAACAGTCTAAAATTATTTTGCACTTGTACATTCTCACTTTATAATTTCATATTCAGAGAAGAATTTCATATGTTCAATAGTTCTCCTTTCCTTTTCCTAATCTTAAGTGCCAGGAAGTGAAGAGGACTTTATCAGGAGATACACTGTTTCGAAAATCTGCAATAAGGGTGCTGTTTATAATCTATGGAGCTTACACTTTAATAGGAAGACAGATTAATATGCAATTAGCATCTAAATATACTGATACTGAATTCCAAAAATACACATTAATATATATTTGGAATCTGCTAAAATATATTTAAGCATCTATTAAGCAGAACAATTGTGAACTTGATGATTTTTAATTTGCAATGAATAAACATACCACTTGTCAGATAATGTACTGAATATTGATCCTCTGTATGCTCTTAAAATAGAAATTAGCGTCTTAGAAAAGTAGAGAATTACTGCAAATGATTTTTTAGTGCTTATTTACTTTTTCATTTTTTAACATGCACTTAACAGTACCTGAATCTTTTTTTTTTTTAATTAACATGTCTTCAAATAAACAGCTACCTTCTAGGGAATAATTTGGAAAGATTAGTTCTTTAAATAGGGTGCATGCCTTATTTTAAGATGTAAACATTTGTCTTGAATCTTTGAGAGCAAATTAAAAAGTATGAAACCTTCAAGAAAAGTCCAAATCACCAATAAAGTGCCTAAATTACTTAATAGATAAGGTAGATTCTCAATAAAACCATGAAGCAAAGGGGCATGGCATCTTCTCCAGTACCCATCACCCTTCCAATTTTGTGAAAACCTTCTCAATGGGCTTGACTTCACAACTATTGTTAATGGCTAATTTTTAATCTCTTCAGAGTACTGCTTTAAAACAGCACAATATCTAACCTAAAGAAAATAGGAGGACCTTAATGAATACTTAACAACTGAATAAGTGAATAAATATTAATGATACAAAAAGCTTAAAGAGAAACTTGAAGCTATAAGAAGGAATTTCAGTCCAGTGGTGGTGGAACTATCAGAGCCCTGTAATCTTACCTTGTAAGCAACTCTTTGTGTTTCCTATTTAGCGACTTTTTTAGTCACATTTTAATTACATGAAGTAATACTTCTGATTTGAACCAACTAGTATAAGATTTTCAAAAATCAACAAAGATCAATTTATAGTTTAAATACTTCAGTTGAATTTCATGAACTCGGCCATCCTTTAAAGTTTATCTCGTATACCTCCAAAGGTTTTTTAAGTCAACAAGATTGTCCTGTAATATATCTTAATAGAATGAATTGGAACACCTGTAACAGTTCCAATAGTAAAAAAAAAAAAAAAGCCCAGGATACTTTCAAACATGTAAACATGTAACTTACATGTAAGTTTACTTTCCTTAGTCATTTTTTGACATTAGCAATATCAGTCATTCTACTCTGCACAATACCATGTTCTATTTTTTAATAATAAAGTCTAGACATCAACACATTTCAGCTCAATGAAGGAAAAAATTTTCTAATAGCCAAAACTGTCTAAAATGCATTGGGCACCCTTGTGATGCAAGGCTTCCTCTTTGCTAGAAGTGTTCCAAAAAATTTAGACAACCCCCTTAAACAGAAACTGCACAAAACTCTAGTTATAGCTAGTTAGTTCATTCATTCAGTCTTTAACTCAACAAACATTCAAGCGAGAGCCAACTCTGGGCCACGGGCCGTGTTAGGTTCTCTGCAGGGAACAGTGAGCCTGCACGTCTGTGAGTCCGGACTTCATACACCTTAGACTCTGGTATAGGAGTCAGTTCTTAACCAAGTAGTCACACAAACACATGTAACATTACATCAGTGATGATAGCTATCGAAATAAATAAATCAAAATAAATGATAGCCTAATGACCATCCAAATCCTTCCCAAACATGAGATGGATTCATTCTTCTTGACATTCCCGATTTTAAATATCAAGCTCTAGTGTCATGTTTTAACTTTTTGATTTAAGAATCATGGCAAGAAGAATGAATGAGGCGAGGTTGAGTTCTACAATCTGTCTTTCACCAATAAAAGCACTGCATTATTTCCTCTACAAAGTAAATCACAACTGGGGCAATGTGAGCAGATTATATGTACTCTGAGGTATATAATCCATGTATTACAACCAATGGTATTCATTGTTTTTGTTTTATATAGACAGGCTATACTTTTAATTGGGAGAATTTCCAGCAAGGCAGCAATAGTTCCCTGCTGATCACTTCTGCAGAATACTTTGACTTGTAGCATAGAGGAGAGGTGGTGAAAAAAAAGAAAATAGTTTTCTTTTCCCTTAATCTCATTAGGAAGACAAAGATTAATCACATTTAACTGCAGTAGAAATGGTTCTGTCACCTTCTCTTTCTTGCCCACGTTAGACCAGGGAGTGACAACTCAGCTGACCATAATCTATAATTCTCAGCCATCACGTTTCACCTCCACCACAACAGACCTGGTCTGAGGAGTAAAGCTTTGGGGGAAGTCATCACGGTCCACGCAGCGATTGCTCATGGCAGCGTGGAGTGCTTGTCCCTCCCACAAGCTGGCCCTGAATCACTGGAAGTGATGCACACTGCTTCTGGAACAAAACTGAAGATTACTAGGATGGACCCACACAGGTGCACAGGGTTTTATTTTCTTTTTACAGCCACAGACATGCTACACACTGTCTGATGTGTGTCCATATTTCAAGTTCAAAGTGTTGTCAAGAGAATAAAAAGAAGCAACCCTGAATTTGAACTATACACACTCCCCTAGTGAATAAGCAATGTGTTCAGTTTTTGACTTTCCAGAAGTCACAAGTTTATGGGTTTCTGACATGAAAAACAAGCAGTCTTAGATGAGCATGAATCCAGAGCAGAAGGCTCCCTGTCAATAAAGGTACACGGAATTTTTGTCAAAATATGCTCTCGAGATAGTAAAATCTCATTAATTTGACATTCAGTTAGCAAAAACACTTTCAGTTTCCAATATGGTGAGTGGTAAGCTACACGATCCAGGACATGTTCTAAGCCAACTCCGTTGGCCAGAAAAGCAGAGCATTGGGTTCTCACAAAGAGGCCTGAGAGGGTTTGCCAAGGAGAGGAAGTCGTGGGAAGACTGCAAGGCTACTGTTTGCCCCCCAGCCCTGGCCTTCTCTTCTTGTAAATAGGTAACATAGGGTCATTCACAGAGTGCTGAAACACTTCCAGCAATAAAATCTATTTCTTAAGAAATCTTGGATCTAGGACCATATTTATTTCAACTAGGATGGGCAATCACTTTGGGTTGATGGAACACATATGCTGCAGGAAAGGTAGCTAAAAAGTGAATTTTCATAAAGCAGCATTATTTCCATTTAGTTTACATTTTGATTTATACAAAAGGAAAAAAAAATCCCTGAATGATTGGAGGTGAAATCTTCGGATGAGCAGTGAATGTGTATTGTGTCCACCAGCGCTATTTTGCCTGCAGCTGCATCACAAACCACTCTGTTTTCCTTTGAAGTCATTACTGCATTTTCCTAACTCTAAGGTTTCATGCCATTGCCACTCTTTGCTCCTGTTCTTTGCCACTTTTCTGCCTGGATCAAAAAAATGTCTTCCCGGGGCTTCCCTGGTGGCGCAGTGGTTGAGAGTCTGCCTGTCGATGCAGGGGACGCGGGTTCGTGCCCCGGTCCGGGAGGATCCCACATGCCGCGGAGCAGCTGGGTCCGTGAACCATGGCCGTTGAGCGTGCACATCTGGAGCCTGTGCTCCACAACGGGAGAGGCCACAGCAGTGAGAGGCCCGCGTACTGCAAAAAAAAAAAAAAATGTCTTCCCGTGCCTGGGTTTAAAGCTCCTCAAATCTGACTTTTCATGATTTTCATTAAATGTAAATATCATGAGTACAAGGAGCCCTCACTGGTTCTGGCACCTAGAACCCTGTACACAGGACACCATAGATATCGGGACATAGTAGATGCTCAATAAATTCTGCTGACTGGATGAACCTTCCTCAGTGTCCCACTGAGGAGCCTCCCCATGTTTTTCTTAGAGTACTTTTAAAAGCTGCTCTAATGGTCTCTGTGCTCCTAATCTTTCTGCCTCCCATGAAGCAGCTGTCCATATTATTCTTCCTAAATCATGCTTCTGGGGAAGCTTTATCTATCTCTTCTCACTTCTGAGAGCACTTTACTGGCATCTCACATCTGATCTCAAATTCTTCCATGATAACGCCATTGGAGCCAGAGAAATCATAACCTCCAGGGCTGGGCCAATGGAGGTAAATTGGATAGAATGGTGGGAGTGTCATCTTTAAACATTTTTAAAGTTTTAAAAAGTTTTCTGGGGGCTTCCCTGGTGGCGCAGTGGTTAAGAATCCACTGGCCCATGCAGGGGACACAGGTTCGAGCCCCAGCCTGGGAAGATCCCACATGCCGCAGAGCAACTAAGCCCGTGCGCCACAACTACTGAGCCTGTGTGCCACAACTACTGAAGCTCACGTGCCTAGAGCCCGTGCTCTGCAACGAGAGAAGTCACCACAATGAGAAGCCCGCACACCGCAACGAAGAGTAGCCCCCGCTCGCCGCAACTAGAGAAAGTCCGTGCGCAGCAACGAAGACCCAACACAGCCAAAAATAAAATAAAATTTAAAATAAATTAATTAATTTTTTAAGTTTTCTGTATGAAAAATAACTAGCCTAGAAGGACAGACATAATTAACACAATGTTTTGATTACAATTTTACTTGAGCTCATTGTGGAGGGACAATATGTCAGGAAAAGGGATAGGGAAGCTCTTCAGCTTCCCTAGGAGGACAAAGGCCTTCTTGATGCCAGCGTGGGCAGTGGGGCAATCTCCTTTGTCCACGTCTACTGCTGTGGCTCCATCAGACTTTACTACATCCTCTGCCCCACCCACTGCTCCTCTGACGTCCTCTCCTTCCCCTCCCCCCTCACTCCTTCCATAGGAGCTGCACTGTCCCCTGCTAGTCCTTGAATAGAAAGGAAGGTCCTTTGCATTTGCAAGCTCTTCCTGGCCACCCGGTTTAAAACCACAGCTCTCCTCAGCCCAACAATCCCTACTCCCTTTCTTCATCTAATTTTCTGTACTATTTATCACCATCTAACAGGCTTTATGTTTTGCTTCTTTTCTAGCTTCCAGTCTGTTTCCCATATTACAATGAAAGCTAAAAGTGAGCAGAGAATTTTATCAGTTTTTATTTGCTGCTTTGACTCCCACTTCTAACACAATGTCTGAAAATGAGTAAGTGAAAGAATGAATGAACTAATGAATACGGGATAACTTTCCAATATTATCCCATTAGCAAAGTTCTGTTCTTTTGAGTCCACCCAAAGTTTGTAAATATCTCTCCATTCCAGTACTTTTTATCATCCCTTCATTTGGTAACCCCTTCTGCTTTCATTTCTGCCAAAATCCTACCTCTCAAGTGGCATTTTTATTTAAGACAGGAGTCAGATACAAAAGGATCGTTGTACCTGAGCAGACAGGCGGCAGTGAGTTTGCCGCTTCATCATCCTTCATCCTCCTGTCTGTTTCTTATTTCCACCTCCTTCTCAAGCCCTAGGCACCAACCTGTTTGACTGGAAGCCTATCTCAGCTTCTGACATCCCGTATTCCCTTCCTTAGCCCCATGGACTTGTGATGTACCAGCGATCCTCTGGTTTCACTCTTCTTGCTTTGGAATCTCAGCAAATCACTTGTATTCTCAGCTTAAACTCGCTCTCCTTTCCTGCCATTTGCTAAATCCCTCGGTTCCAGTGAGTCAGCCTTGCCAGCAACCTGCCGGCATCCCCGTGGAGTCAGCAGGACACCCTGAACAGAGCGATGATTTACCCTTGAGGAACATGATTACATGCCATCTCTTCCATGGAGCTTTGACAGCGGTGGAGGGTGGAAGTTGATTCATGACTTGGCATGTTTCCTGGCCAAAAGGTTACTTCTTTAGTTTTTAATCCCCTAAGGATAACTGGATTTCCTCTACCACTTGCCACAACTGCAGTCATTTCAGGGGCTTGGGCTGAAACTTTCTAATTGCAGATTACACAAAATAAATGCTGCCCTCTAAAAAGCACTGCTAACGGTCTGTTTAAAAAAAGAGGAGACTACTGAAAAATCATTTCCTCTGGAATTTTGATCATACTAAACCCACTGATTCTAATACGTTATTATTTTCTTTCACGTCGGAAAGGTTTAATGAAGCCCCCAAACATCTACATTTTTCACCAGGTCTTAAGAGTCTTTCACATTATTTTTTAGGCGGCAATAGGAGAGTGCAGAAAGAAATCAGTGCAAGTTCTTTGTGATCTACAGCAAATCCTTCTCTTACGAGTTTTGATATTACCACTAGTAAAAAGAGCCTAATATTTCAACCCTTACCTCCAAAAGCACATGTACATATTATGCACGGATGATAAACTGCTCCATAGTCTGAAACTACTGTATACACCCATGGCGTGATGATTAACAACAGGTCAGATGTTACTGTTAATGAGGAAATGCATGACTTAGCACAGGGGACACTGATGACACTTTCCTCCCGTCTGCTAAATGGACGACACACCATCAGCATCAGTATGACCATCACAGGATCAAATCACCATCAACAGATGAATTATAGCAGGAACTCTACTGGATGCTTTACATGCCTCATCCCATTAATCCTAAAAATAACCATATAAGTAGGTGCTACTATTTACTCTTTGCATTCAGAAAGGAAAAACTCAGTTATTTACTCAGATTATTATTATTAGGAATTAAACTTTTGTTTGTCTGACTCCAAAGCTTATATTTATTTGCTTTATTCAATAAGAAGCAAAAAAGAGAGAAAGAAAAAAGAAATGATAAGAAAAGCAAAGAGGCTACCATATTGGTCAGTGCAAATAAAGAACGGTTCCATCAAGCTTACTGCTCCATCAGACAGCTCTGGGTTAGACGATGGTCCCCTTAGCACAGTCCCCTGTATCAGGCACAGGTATCGAGACACTTCGTGGAGGCCTCGGTAGCATCTGTCACATTACCTTCAAAAGCTTTATTCCCAAAATATTTCCAAGCTTGTCTTGAAATTCCGTTATGAATTTGAACATATTTATTTTTACTACATGCCACTAACTTTATTTTCTAAGTTTAGTACCTGCTAGGAAAAGCAGTATTTTAGTGTGTGTGTGCGCACGTGTGTGTCTGTTTACAATCATCAGTTTCAAACATCAAGAATGGCCTTCAATTTGTATGTCTAAGTATCAATTAAATGGTTAAGAACATGAAGCAGGTCCTAACTGTGATTAACAAGCTGAGTAAACTTGGAGAAGTGATTTGAGCAGTTTCCTCATCTGTAAAAGGAGATGGTTACACAAAATAAGACAATCTTTATAAGGTATGAAAGTGGTGTCCAACACAGCATGGGCACATGATTAATGGATATTGTGGTTACAATAATAAGTAACATAAATGCTATGGGTATTTGACTTGGACTTTGTAAGGGGGAATCATATTTTCTGAAGGCCAAGGTTATTCAGAACTAGAGTTTCCCTAAAGTTAGACAAACTGAAAAGACGTCCTCACAATAATGGGGCTAATTAATAAACTCTTCTTCTCCCAAAGGTTCACTAAAATGAAGTAATTAATGCAAATCAATAACTAAGGAGAGGTTCTGAATGACAAGAGAGGTATAGCACTAATAGGATTAAAAAAAGCCTGCCCTGTTCCCTGGAGGTGGCACCAGTTGATACCATTTTAAAGGTGATTCATACTGTTTAGACAGATGACAAAAGTACCTGAGGAAGACAGAGACAAATTAGATGTATCTAGCAAAACAATTTGGAGTTGAACTTCTAGAGTAATATACTTTTCAGTGATAATTTTGAATCAAACAATCCCATGCTAAAAAATTGCTTCAAGACAAGAGGCATAGGACTTCCCTGGTGGCGCAGTGGTTAAGAATCCGCCTGCCAACGCAGGAGACACGGGTTCGATCCCTGGTCCGGGAAGATCCCACGTGCCGCAGAGCAACTAAGCCCGTGCGCCACAACTACTGAGCCTGCACTCTAGAGCCGGCGAGCCACAACGACTGAGCCCACGTGCCACAACTACTGAAGCCTGTGCACCTAGAGTCTGTGCTCTGCAACGAGAAGCCACGACAATGAGAAGCCTGCGCACCGCAACAAAGAGTAGCCCCCGCTCACCACAACTAGAGAAAGCCTGCGCACGGCAATGAAGACCCAATGCAGCCAAAAATAAATAAATAAATAAATTTATATTAAAAAAAAAAGACAAGAGGCATAATTTTACAGTCCCTTATACACTAAAAAGGAATTTACAGGCTTTTGTCTGAAGAAGAGGAGACTCTGGTTTTGCAGACCAGTAGCTCCAGTTTAATTCTGGTTCCTTTCTTAACATTTTCATTCAACGTCACATTAAATCTGTACGAAACAGCAACCCTGGAGCTATTTTCCCAAGTGTCCAGAAGATGGGGGAGGGGAAATGTTGATGGTGCTTCAAGTCAGACTCGGCCAGCTCACCTCAAGGCCTCACACCGTGACCAGGCCTGGGAGAAGGAAAGGGCTCTTCAGGTGGGATGGAACCCAGTAGGAGGGCAGTGCTGTGGGGACTTGGTGGACCGCCAACCCATCGTGGGACAGACACGCTGGTGTGCTTTCAGCAAGGCCAGCACAGGTGGTTAAGTAGCAACCTAGACCAGCTCTCTCTCCAGTCACATTAGTACCATGTAAGCCCCTTGCAATCCCAGGGAAAGAAAGAATCCTAAATTGGCCAAGACCAACACTCTACCATACTGGTCGAATTACAGAAGTTGGAGTGTGCACCTCATAATCAAAATTAAGTTAGACTGTAAGAAAATACCTTGCATTTCTGGAACATTTGGACCTGTAGCCTAAGATCCTCATCTGCTACACATGTCAGGATGTATGATTATGACATCATTTGGGGATGTGGGTTTATAAGACAGCGATTCTTGAACTCGGCTCCATTCTGTAGTCACCTGGGAGCTTAAAAAAATGGATGCCTCTGTGACTCTATTTCTGCTTGGCCAATAACGGGGTGGGGGTGGGGTGGGGACATGAATTGGGAGATTGGGATTGACATATATACACTACTATGTATAAAATAGATAACCAATGAGAACCCACTATATAGCACAGGGAACTCTACTCAGTGATCTGCGGTGACCTAAATGGGAAGGAAATCTTAAAAAGAGTGGAGATATGTAACGTATAACTGATTCACTTTGCTGTACGGCAGAAACTAACACAACATTGTAAAGCAACTAAACTTCAATAGAAATTAATTTTAAAAAGATGGATGCCTCGTTCCACCTGCAGACATCATGATCAGCTGGTCTGTGATGCAGCCTGAGTATTAAAAACTAAAAAGCACTCCCAGGTGACTGTCATGTACAGTCAAGATTGAGCCCCAATATTTTAAGATAAATGTTTATATTTTATTTTTTTTGTTAAAGACATCCCAAATCCTGGGAAGAGAATGATACACATCAACAGCTTGAGCAAGGAAGCCCTCTAGATACCATCAGTGGCTTTAGGATGAGGGACTTACGTAGGTTTTAAGAGCCAAGCATTGTAAGTTCCTCCCTGATCATTGGCTCCCCGTTCTGGGAATTCAGGGTTTTTTTCCTTGCTCTTTTGCTGAAATGTAAATATCAAGTACTGCTTGGGGTAGAAAGAGCCAAATCAAAATCAAGGTTGGCATATCCTCAAGTAGTTCCTTTTTTTCTCATACCCAGATTGAGTAAAGAGAAAAGCCACATTTCTCTCTAGTGACCAGCGAGGCCTAATGTCACCTCGGCTGCAGGAATACTGGCCATAGAAACCTTTGTCAATGAATGTCAGGAGAAGCTTTGGAGCCAAAGCTCATTTCATGCCAATTTGATTTCATCGAGTCTAGATAGGAATGAACTTTCTAAATGGTAAATACATACAATTGGTGCAGTATCTAAACATACAGAATTTCAGAACTGAAGTAATTATTCAGGAAACCCAGGAACCAAGCATGTTATGTAAAATTGTTTGGACATGTTAATTAAAATATTTCAAGATATATTTATTCCTAAATAATAGAAAATTAGAAATGGTATGACAATTAGCAGACTTTCCTGAGCAAAATCTAACCAAGAAAATTTTCCTTCATTTTTAATTCAAAGACTTCCATAAGGAATGTAAAACATAATATAATTAGCTTGTGGGCTACGGTGATATACAGTCGCTATCAAATTTTTTTTTTTTTTTTTTTTTTGCTGTACGCGGGCCTCTCACTGCTGTGGCCTCTCCCGTTGCGGAGCACAGGCTCCGGACACACAGGCTCCGCGGCCATGGCTCGCGGGCCCAGCCGCTCCGCGGCATGTGGGATCTTCCGGGATCGGGGCACGAACCCGTGTCCCCTGCATCGGCAGGCGGACTCTCAACCACTGCGCCACCAGGGAAGCCCTCAAATTTTTTTTATCTTTTCTTTTGCTGTTGCCTGTTTTGAGCTAGAGACAAGCAGGGTTTAAAATGCAGTTAACTACCACTTGCAACATTGTGAGTTTCCTTGAGCAAAAGCTGTGCCAAAACAAATCCAGTGAATTGCGGGGGTGAGTTGCTCTAGATTTGTTACTATGTGGCTGTAAATACAACAAACCCCACCTGAACTTCCAAAATAAATTTTACACTCTGATAATTTCACAAGCACCTTTCATTCAGACATGGTAAGCTAAACCTAAGGATTGCAGTGTTTTTTAATCACCAGTGTCTTATAGTGAGACAGGAATGGTTGGAATAGAGGAGGCAATGAGAAATATCATTTCAAAAACACAGATTAACCCCTGCTGGGGTTATCCCTCCAGAACAGACAGCAACTTCTGGGGTTCTCCATGCTGGCCAGGTGGTTCAGTCAGGGGTTCTCCCCATTGGCCAGATGGCCCCATCGGGGGTGCTCCCCACTGGGCTGACAGTGCTGCCACGGGTTCTCCCTCCTAGCCAGACAGTCCCACTGAGGGTTCTCCCTGCAGGCCAGGTAGTACAGGAGACCCACTTCAGACCGAGGGACACATACAGACTGAGAGCGAGGGGATGGAAAAAGATACTCCATGCAAATGGAAATCAAAAGCAAGATGGAGTAGCAATTCTCATACAAGACAAAATAGACTTTAAAATAAAGACAAGAAAAAGAGACAAAGAAGGACACTACACAATGATCAAGGGATCAATCCAATAAGAAGATATAACAATTGTAAATATTTCTGCACCCAACATAGGAGCAACTCAATACATAAGGCAAATGCTAACAGCCATAAAAGGGGAAATCAATAGTAACACAATCATAGTAGGGGACTTTAACACCCCACTTTCACCAATGGACAGATCATCCAAAATGAAAATAAATAAGGAAATACAAGCTTTAAGTGATACATTAAACAAGATGGACTTAATTGATATTTTTAGGACGTTCCATCCCAAAACAACAGAATACACTTTCTTCTCAAGTGCTCAAGGAACATTCTCCAGGATAGATCATATCTTGGGTCACAAATCAAGTCTTGGTAAACCTAAGAAAATTGAAATCGTATCAAGTATCTTTTCTGACCACAATGCTATGAGACTAGATATCAATTAAAGGAAAAAAATGTAAAAAATACAAACACATGGAGGCTAAACAATCCACTACAAAATAACCAAGAGATCACTGAAGAAATCAAAAAGAAAATCAAAAACTACCTAGAAACAAATGACAATGAAAACACGACAACCTAAAACCTATGGGATGCAGCAAAAGCAGTTCTAAGAGGGAAGTTTATAGCAGTACAAACCTACCTCAAGAAACAAGAAACATCTCAAATAAACAACCTAACCTCTAAAGCAATTAGAGAAAGAAGAACAAAAAAACACCTAAGTTAGCAGAAGGAAAGAAATCATAAAGATCAGACCAGAAATAAATGAAAAAGAAATGAAGGAAACAATAGCTAAGATCAATAAAACTAACAGCTGTTTCTTTGAGAAGATAAACAACATTGATAAACCACTAGCCAGACTCATCAAGAATAAAAAGGGAGAAGACTCAAATCAATAGAACTAGAAATGAAAAAGGAGAAGAAACAACTGACACTGCAGAAATACAAAGGATGATGAGAGATTACTACAAGCAACTGTATGCCAATAAGATGGACAACCTGGAAGAAACGGACAAATGCTTAGAAAAGCACAAACTTCAGACGGAATCAGGAAGAAATAGAAAATATAAACAGACCAATCACAAGCACTGAAATTGAGAGTGGGATTAAAAATCTTCCAACAAACAAAAGCCCAGGACCAGATGGCTTCACAGGCCAATTCTTTTAAATATTTAGAGAAGAGCTAACACCTATCCTTCTCAAACTCTTCCAAAAATATAGCAGAGGGAGGAACACTCCTCAACTCATTCTACAAAGCCACCATCATCCCGATACCAAAACCAGACAAAGATGTCACAAAGAAAGAAAACTACAGGCCAATATCACTGATGAACATAGATGTCAAAATCCTCAACAAAATACTAGCAAACAGAATCCAAGAGCACATTAAAAGTATCATACACCATGATCAAGTGGGGTTTATCCCAGGAATGCAAGGATTCTTCAATGTATGCAAATCAATCAATGTGATACACCATATTAACAACTTGAAGGAAAAAAAACATACGATCAACTCAATAGATGCAGAAAAAGCTTTCTACGAAATTCAACACCGATTTATGATAAAAACCCTCCAGAAAGTAGGTATAGAGGGAACTTATCTCAACATAATAAAGACCATATATGACAAACCCATAGCCAACATCGTTCTCAATGGTGAAAAACTGAAAGCATTTCACTAAGATCAAGAACAAGACAAGGTTGTCCACTACTATTCAACATAGTTTTGAAAGTTTTAGCTACAGCAATCAGAGAAGAAAAAGAAAAGAAGGAATCCAAATTGGAAGAGAAGAAGTAAAGCTGTCACTGTTTGCAGATGACATGATACTATACACAGAGAATCCTAAAGATGCTACCAGAAAACTACTAGAGCTAATCAATGAATTTGCTAAAGTAGCAAGATACAAAATTAATGCACAGAAATCTCTTGCATTCCTATACACCGATGATGAAAAATCTGAAACAGAAATTAAGGAAACACTCCCATTTACGATTGCAACAAAAAGAATAAAATTCCTAGGAATAAACCTACCTGAGACAAAAGACCTATATGCAGAAAGCTATAAGACACTGATGAAAGAAATTAAAGATGATACAAACAGATAGAGAGATATACCATGTTCTCGGATTGGAAGAATCAACATTGTGAAAATGACTACTACCCAAAGCAATCTACAGATTCAATGCAATCCCTATCAAACTACCAATGGCATTTTTCACAGAACTAAAACAAAAATTTTCACAATTTGTATGGAAACACAAAAGACCCCGAATAGCCAAAGCATTCTTGAGAAAGAAAAACAGAGTTGGAGGAATCAGGCTCCCTGACTCAGACTATACTACCAAGCTACAGTCATCAAGATAGTATGGTACTGGCACAAAAACAGAAACATAGATCAATGGAGCAGGATAGAAAGCCTAGAGATAAACCCATGCACATATGGTCACCTTATTTTTGATAAAGGAGGCAAGAATATACAATGGAGAAAAGACAGTCTCTTCAATAAGTGGTGCTGGGAAAATTGGACAGCTACATGTAAAAGAATGAAATTAGAACACTACCTAACACCATACACAAAAATAAACTCAAAATGGATTAAAGAACTAAATGTAAGGCCAGACGCTATCAAACTCCTAGAGGAAAACATAGGCAGAACACTGTATGACATAAATCACAGCAAGATCCTTTTTGACCCACCTCCTAGAGAAATGGAAATAAAAACAAAAATAAACAAATGGGACCTAATGAAACTTAAAAGCTTTTGCACAGCAAAGGAAAACATAAACAAGACGAAAAGACAACCCTCAGAATGGGAGAAAATATTTGCAAATGAAGCAACTGACAAAGGATTAATCTCCAAAATTTACAAGCAGTTCATGCAGCTCAATATCAAAACAACAAACAACCCAATCCAAAAATGGGCAGAAGACCTAAATAGACATTTCTCCAAAGAAGACATACAGATTGCCAACAAACACATGAAAGGGTGCTCAACATCACTAATCATTAGAGAAATACAAATCAAAACTACAATGAGGTATCACCTCACACCAGTCAGAATGGCCATCATCAAAAAATCTACAAACAATAAATGCTGGAGAGGGTGTGGAGAAAAGGGAACCCTCTTGCACTGTTGGTCAGAATGTGAATTGATACAGCCACTATGGAGGACTGTATGGAGGTTCCTTAAAAAACTAAAAATAGAACTACCATACAACACAGCAATCCCACTACTGGGCATATACCCTGAGAAAACCATAATTCAAAAAGAGACATGTACCAAAATGTTCATTGCAGCTCTATTTACAATAGCCAGGACTTGGAAGCAACCTAAGTGTCCATCGACAGATGAATGGATAAAGAAGATGTGGCACATATATACAATGGAATATTACTCAGCCATAAAAAGAACCAAAATTGAGTTATTTTTAGTGAGGTGGATGGACCTAGAGACTGTCATACAGAGCAAAGTAAGTCAGAAAGAGAAAAACAAATAATGTATATTGACACATATATGTGGAGCCTAGAAAAATGGTACAGATGAACCAGTTTGCAGGGTAGAAATAGAGACACAGATGTAGAGAACAAACGTATGGACACCAAGGTGGGAGAGTGGGGCAGGGGGGTGTTGGTGGGATGAATTGGGAGATTGGGATTGACATATATACATTAATATGTATAAAATGGATAACTACTAAGAACATGCTGTATA
The DNA here is from genome assembly GCF_025265405.1 of Mesoplodon densirostris. Lineage (NCBI taxonomy): Eukaryota > Metazoa > Chordata > Mammalia > Artiodactyla > Ziphiidae > Mesoplodon > Mesoplodon densirostris. The sequence goes on along the minus strand of NC_082677.1, from coordinate 68,577,019 downwards.
AAAATAAAATTAAAAAAAGAAATGAAATTGAGTTATTTGTAGTGAGGTGGATGGACTTATAGAGTCTGTCATACAGAGTGAAGTAAGTCAGAAAGAGAAAAATAAATACCGTATGCTAACACATATATATGGAATCTAAAAAAAAAAAAAAAAAGGTTCTGAAGAACCTAGGGGCAGGACAGGAATAAAGACACAGATGTAGAGAATGGACTTGAGGACACGGGGAGGGGGAAGGGTAAGCTGGGACGAAGTGAGAGAGTGGCATGCACATATATACACTACCAAATGTAAAACAGATAGCTAGTGGGAAGCAGCCGCATAGCACAGAGAGATCAGCTCAGTGCTTTGTGACCACCTAGAGGGGTGAGGGGTGGGATAGGGAGGGTGGGAGGGAGACGCAAGACGGAGGAGATATGGGGATATATGTATATGTATAGCTGATTCACTTTGTTATAAAGCAGAAACTAACACACCACTGTAAAGCAATTATACTCCATTAATGATGTTAAAAAAAAACAGATTAAAACAGAATTCGCAATGCTGCTTTAAAACTATTTCAATAAGTACAAGATAAAACAAAGTTAGCTCTATTGTTAAATTCTCTTTCTCTAGAGAAAAAGCAAAATAATTCTTAGACCAGACGAACATAACGGATAAAAGGGGGAACAGATTCTTTTATTTTCTTCTGTAACACAATATTGCAGTCTCACAGTGAAAAAGACGGCATGGAGGTGTGGGTGTATAATTGAGTTAATCAGACCCTCCATGTTGTTATTCTCTTTGAGGCACATTTAAGTGCAGAAATAATAACTAATGTTTTCGAGAAAAAAGTAATTGAAAGAGGTAAAATGGTTAAACTGCTTTTTCGGTGACTGACGATAAAAGAATTGAAGCTTCAAAACATCAGCCAAGGGCCTCCCTGGTGGTGCAGTGGTTGAGAGTCCGCCTGCCAATGGAGGGGACACAGGTTCGTGCCCCGGTCCGGGAGGATCCCACATGCCGCGGAGCGGCTGGGCCCGTGAGCCATGGCCGCTGAGCCTGCGCATCCGGGGCCTGTGCTCCGCAACGGGAGAGGCCACAACAGTGAGAGGCCCGCGTACCGCAAAAGGAAAAAAAAAAAAAAAAACATCAGCAAAGATCAGTCGACTCATTTTGAAATGTTTCACCTGGATTCAAAGAGCTCCTAAACATGCTTGTTTCGAAGCATGTAATGAAAATTGCATTTCCCTTAAATGTTGACCCTGCTTTCTATCTCATGGCAGAAATGTGCCTGCAAACATAAACTCTGTGGACAGTGCCTGGATTATCAAAGGCAGACAAATGACAGTAAATAAAAGAAAACAGGAAAATGGCAAATGCATCTGCTGCTTCTAGAAACCTTTAGAGTTACCCTGGCAAAGCCTCAGCTCCTGGGACTGGTTTTCAGCAAACACAACTCATAAAGAACCAGTAAAGACCCACAAAGGAAGCAATCCTTTCCTTACTCTTCAGTGGAAATACCCACAGCTTATGACATTATTCCTCTTACAACCAACAACCAACCAAAGAAATCCCACCATCTTGTTTTATAAAGTTTCATGAAATACCAAAAGCTGGGCTAACAAAAATACCCAGAGTTTTATTTCAGGATAATCTACAAGCTAGCTTGTAATTTAAAAAGCAAAACAAAACAAAACAAAACTGTACTCCAATGACTAGAATCATATTTTACATCATTCGTAAGTGTAGAATGGTTTTATACACAAATTAATGTCAATATTTTTTAAAAGGAGTTACCAAGTAGTAAGTATTGTCAGTCTGTTCTTTGGTCCCTGGAAACAAAACAAAATCAACCACAAAATTTCATCACTTTGTTTTAATTAAAGTGTTTAGTTTCTCAAATTTGTTCATTCAAATCATTTTGAATAAGAACACAGTGGGTTTGGAACATGTTCTTCCAAAGATAACTTTATCATAAATACCAACAATGCTTTTTGTTTGATGGTGAATTTTATGTTTTTGTACTTTGTATTTTTACACTTAGATGGAAGGAATATGGGAGCCCTCTGGCGGCCAATATTTAAATGCATGTTAGTAGAGCTCAGGTTCCTCTAGGCCGGGGGCATCAGAAGCAAAGATGGAAGGAACTAAAATCACCCAAGTTCAGATACATGAGGGTGTAAACACACTACACTCACATGTCTTCAAGTTCTCAAGTTTTTAGGGCAATATTTTCAGTGGTTGTTTTAGACTCAAGTTTAAACTTTCATATAAAAGGAATATCAAAGGAATTGAAATTCAGATATTAAATGCAAGTGATTTTGAACAGCTGGAGGGAAAATTGTAATTTCATAATACTAACAGATGTAATTATTAACAGATATAAGCAATTTGTTTTAATATTTATCATCACTTATAAACATGTATCTCTCACTACACAAATGACCTCAAAAGGAGAAATGAGACACTTTAGGAAATTATCTCCTAAAAATGATTCCTAACTAAAAAAATGAAAATAATTAGATGTGATTCATGAAACAGTACCTTGCTGACCTGGAAGAGTTAATGTGCTTTAAGTGCCTTGTTTTTTCCAAGGGAGACATTTATTCTATTTACTGGAGGATACTGAGTCATGGTAATGTCAATGGTGAAATTTGGCAGGTTTTTAACAGATGCCAACATTTTGACCACTTTCACATGCACATTTCCTTTTATCTTCATTCTGGCAATAAATGTATATTTAATTATAAACCAATCAACACACTTCATGCAGTGCAAAAAGATGGGGATATACAGGATGGAATATTTAGATATAGGCTATTTGGCTTCTAATTTTAGAATATGTCCTCATTTACATATCATCACATGAAAACAAAGAACGGATGCTAAACTTTAGATATGTTTAAAATCTCACAATACAAGATAATGATTAGTAATGAGAAAGTATTACAATTTAGGGTATTAATTACATGTGATTAAATTCAAACATTAGACAAATGAGTGCTATATATGTACATCTATACGTACTCAGGGCAGTACCTCATTCCCAGTTATTGCAGAAAAATAAAAGTTACTACACATTATCCATTATTAAGTTGTGTTTTGAGATTGAGAAGTATTGCATGTAAGGTATTTTCCAAGGTCATTTTAATCTAGAATATAATTAGTCCAAAAAATTACTGCAGGTGTGAATAATACATCCTTATTAAGAATTCATTACTTGTAGGTCAATTTCAGAACTTGATTTCACAGGGTCAATGGTTCTCAATTAATCTGAAGTATAATTATAAAAGACCATATTAAAAGCTTTAGACTTACAAGAGAATTGTAAAGGTACAGGAATTCTAGTCCAAATGCTAATTTTGATAAGTGAAAATAATTTTAAAGAGTATATGATTTCTCTTTTAAAATTATAATATTATCTTAAAGACTTAATAAGAAATTGAGGGAATTTCTGGTGTTCTGTCTTATCTTCTTCTTCATCATCATCATCATCATCAACAATGTTATTTTGTCACCAGGTAATAGTGTTATTAAACCTTTGTGTGCACAAGAATCACATGGGAGGCTTTTTGGATCCCCAAGCTCCATAGCCAGAAATTTTCATTTAGTTGGTCTTACCAAGTACCAACCTTATGCCACAGCAGATGCGTACCCACCAGACATCAGTGGTACCTTCCCAGTATATTCCACATTTGTTACATCTGGGAGGGAAAAGGTAACTCTTTTTCATCTTTAAACTCTCCATAGCCCTCTGAACACTCCCTGAAAAATCATAATGAGCCACTAAATGTCTGTTAAGTAAAAGAATGCAAGGTTTTTAGTGAAGGAAGAGTCTGAGACAAAATGAATTCACCAGCACAAATAAAAGTATTTCCTGTCACACAAATGGGCAGGACACCAAGCCACTGCTATGTCCTGGTACAGGAAACACCCAAGCACTCCTCATAATGTATTCTGTTATAATATGTTCTGAATCCCAGCTTCTGAGAATGAGGCACAGATGTAAGAACTAGGGGAGACCCTGGCACATAGATCAACTGAAGGAAAGGTAATCATGAGTGAGAAACCATATACTCCAGAAAAGAGATTGTCTTAGTCTGTTCAGGCTGCTATAACAGAAAACCACAGATTAAGTGGCTTATAAACAATAAAAATTTATGTCTTATAGTTCTAGAGGTTGGAAATTCCAAGATCAATGTGTCGGCAGATTTGGTATCTGAACAAGGGTCCACATCCTGTTCATAGATGGCTGCCTTTTGCTGTGTCCTCCTGTGGTGGAAAGAGCAAGGTTGCTCTGGGGTCTCTTTTACAAGGGCACTAATCCCACCCTCATGACCTATCACCTCCCAAAGGCCCCACCTCCTAATAGCATCCCCTTGGGGATTAGGATTTCAACATGTGAATTTCGGTGGGGGGAAAACAAATATTCAATCTATACAGATGTCCTCTTCTCAAAGAATAACCAACTTTCCCTGCAATACTTCTAGCTCCAAAGGATCATACATCCACTGTGAATGGTTTTCATGCTCACTCACAACCTATAATTAATAGTCCACAATCCTAGAGCTTGGGTGAGATTTTCATATGTGTATCCAATGATGATGAAAAATCCCGTGCTCACTCTAAGTTGCATATTGATTTGTACACTTCTTGAGCAGGGTAAACATAAACATGAATCTCACAAAGAATGGGCCTAAGCTCCACATTTCTAAATTTGAAACTTGCTGAGCAGAAAATGAAATTCTTAAGTGGAGATAAATCTTAAGGAGGAAAGAGGCAGAGATTTCTCAAATACTGGGTAGCACAGGTAAGATGCAAAGATGAAGGGTCAAGAGTGGACCCTGAATGGGAATGGAAAGACGATGCAAACTGAAGTAAGCACCTGACCATGTACAAGTGAAGGGGAAACACAGCATCACCCAGAAAAAGACAAGGGACAAAGAACAAGGGGAAGAGGAGATCAGGTCATCAAACACAATGACAAGTGGAAAGGGGGTGTCCACTTGAGCTGGGAAGCAAAATGGCTTAAATGAGAATAGACAAAAATTAGAAGAGTAATAGAATCATAGGGAAACTCAAAACTCACAGAAACAAGAACAACTATTAGTCAGAGAGGGTATTATTTCAAGAATCGTCCTTTGGTATTTGTATCAGCATCCCTTAATAAAAATTGTCCACAGGAGAGCTATCTGAGAGGCTGTGTTCCAGGCTTAAGTCCTCAGCTTTGTCCATCAAATAAAACATAATTCTCAAAAAGAAATAGGAGTACCAGACCAGACTGTTCTTCAGGCATGAACATAACTTCAAATTAGAATGACAATATGCAAATTAATCTGCAAACTGAGAGAGAGAGAAACTGCACATCTTGCTGTGTCTGAGAAATGAAATTCTCCCTCCCTTAGCTGATGCCATCAAGGAGACTGCTTGTTTTAAGTTTCTATTATAGCATATAACAGATGACCACAGACTGAGAGGCTTAAAACAACACCCATTCATTATATCACAGGCATGTAAGATCAGAAGCAGATCTTCTGTAGATCAGAAGTCTGAACACAGCTTAGCTGGGTTCTCTGATCAGAATTTCAGAAGGCTAGCAATGAAGGTGTATGTTTGGCTGTGTTCTCATCCGGGAGCTCAAACAGGGAAGGGTCCACCTGCAAGCTCCCTCTGGTTGTTGGTGAAATTCATTTCCTGGTGGCTGTAGGATTTATGACAGCCTGCTTCTTCAAAGCCAGAGAAGGAGGGGAGAGCTCTGCTGCTTTGATTCTCTAACTTCAGGGATGGCCTGAATCTTCCTTTCAAGGACTCACTTGATTAGGTCAGTTCCACTTAGTATAATCTCCCTTTTTGATTGGCTCAGAGGCAACAGACTAGGGACTAATACATCAACAAAATCACCTTTGCCATATATGTTAACATAATCACTGGAGTGACAGCCCATCACTTTTGCCATATTCCACTGGTTAAAGGCAACACCCAGGTTCCACTTAAGAGAAATGGACTATACACAGGTGTAACTCATTGGGGGTTCCCTTTAGGGTGTGTCTGTCACACTACCTGACACTCAATTACTTTCCCTATACATTCAATTCTGAACTTCCTTTCACAATTCTCATTTATAATACCTAAATAGGTAAACCCATAGTTTCTGCAAATTAAAATCATCTTCCATCCTATTCCTGGAGTTTTTTTCAAAATTAAGTAGAAGAGAATGACTATTCCAAAAAAATTTTTTAAGCCAATAAATTAGGAAAACTAAGAAATCAGCATGGGCCATATTTAATTGTTCTAGTACTCTTCATTCTTTCAAGGTCACTGCATAATCTGTGTCTAGACAGGCACATTGTTAAATTAAATGAAATCAACTATTATAGTAACTAATCACAGTTATAAAATACTGGTGATTTTAATTTCAACCTGAAGTTAGCAACAGGAAATTGGAGAAGTGGATTTTCAAAAAGATTCATCTAAGGGCTTCAGCTGATATGTTAGCACTTTAAAAGAATTAACAGGAGTGCATACTATTTCCATTCACTCACTCGGGAGTCAGACACTGAGGAGGACGGGCTTCCTGCATTGCTAAAATCAGATTTCGCCCATTCATCCTCACTTATGGGAAGTCACTGCGATCCGTTTCAAGGCTACAATTAGGTCCATGTACAAACCTTACCATCCAGTAACAATAATGTTATCCAATAAATTAATACTGAAACAATCACAACATGGTGCTGAGCAAACCAGGTTTGATGGCATCTTTCCATTTAGAATGTGGACACACCATTAATTTAGGTTTGTGAATACAGTTAAAATGGGCTATGAGTGTTTTGTTTTGTTTTGTTTTGTTTTGTTTTTTGCGGTATGCGGGCCTCTCACTGTTGTGGCCTCCCCCGTTGCGGAGCACAGGCTCCAGACGCGCAGGCTCCGGACGCGCAGGCTCAGCGGCCATGGCTCACGGGCCCAGCCGCTCCGCGGCATATGGGATCCTCCCAGACCGGGGCACGAACCCGTATCCCCTGCATCGGCAGGCAGACTCTCAACCACTTGCGCCACCAGGGAGGCCCGGCTATGAGTGTTTGAATGTGATTTTCAGACTTGCCTAACACTGGTACAAGAATAGACAAATACATAAGATATAAAAGCTTTAGTTTCATGGTCTTTCTTTTTTTTGTCTGTGATTTATGTTTGGTTTCTAAGCCAATGTTTTTTATTACCTACTAATATAAGCCAGTTTCAAATTTGATAAAGAAGATAATTTTAAAAGCCCTTAAAATATAATTCATGAATATAAAATTTGATACAGGAAGTATCTCAAAGAACTGAAACATTGAAAACATCAAAGAATTAAAAATAGGATATTCATCTGGTCTCTAGATGAAGACTCTTTCAGTAAAAGAAATCACAAAGGAAAAAATCAATTGCTTTGACTACACAGATGTTTAAAACTTCTAACATGGAACAAAACAATGTAAATTTTTATTTTAAAATAAAATTTTTATTTTATTGTTAAAAATATGAATGAATATGTATAATACCCTCAAACTTGCAAAATATTTATAATTTTTTTAAAAAACTCTACACTTCAGTGGGAAAAAAATTAGCAAAGATTTAAACAGGAACATATTCAGTTCCAGTGGTGAGGTGATAAGATGGGAGCTCTCACACATTGCTGGCAGGAAAGGGAACTGGAACAGTATTCTTATAAAACAGCTCAGCAAATGTGAAGTGTTCCAGACCTGACTATCCAAGAGCTCATCCTCCCTTAAGCCAAGAAAATGATCAGAAATGTACACAGACAGTTTTGTGCAAAGATGCCCATCACTGCAGTTCTTAAGGTGGTAAAGCTGGAAAGAAACTAAAGGTACAACTTTGGGTGGCTCCGTCAGATAACAAATGTGGAAAAAATATGTTAAGTCCTGGCAAAGTGCTAGGTACTGTGGATACACCACTAAATGAAACAAAGCTCCTGCCCTCCTGGAGCTTACATTCTAGGGGATGAGAGAGTCAAGAGACACAAGAATTACAGAATGTCAGAAATGTTACAGAGAAAATGAACTGGGTGGTGGGATAAATTGAGAGAGGCCACATTGGGGGTCACTGGGCAGGTGAGGTCTCTCTGCAGAGGTGACTTTTGAACTGAGGCTTAAAATATGTCAATGGGTCAGTTTTATGAACAGCAACAAGAGGAGAGTTCTAGACAAAGGAAATAAAAGTACAAGGAATAATACACAGGAAAGAGTTTGGTGCGTTAAAACTACATTTCCCAGACTCCCTTGCAAGCAACGCCTCTACAAGATCTAAGTTTTATAAAGCAGATTCGGAAAGAAAATAAGATCAATGGGAAGTTATTTCCAAACGCTTAGCTGTGTTGTGGGTCTGTGAGCTTGCTATATCCATATTTCCTTAAAACACAAGCTACAGTTAATTATAGGACTGATGCTACAGTTAGCATCAGCTATATAAAAACACACAAGATGACTAGAAAACAGTATGTAAAAGAGCTAATGGTTTCCTAAGGCAGTTGAAATTGTGCTTTCCCTGCCCCACATTTTTCTGTATTTTAAAAATACTGAAGGATTTTTATATATTTTAATCATAAAAGAGTTAAAAACCATATGTACTAGAAATAGATATTATTTGAAGTGGGATGATAAATATGGAAAAAATAATTTACCTGTCAATACTATCATAAAAATAAAATGATTTATTTCTAAATGAATAAGTCATTTGTTCAAGAAGTACTGGAAGACTCTGCGCCAAGCACTGTCCTTGGTGTTGGGGCTGAAGCAGAGAACAGAAAAGGCCATCCTTCCTCCCTTACAGAACTTCTGGTGGGAAAAGCAGAAAACAGACAGTTCGGACTTCACCACAGATTGATGAGTGATGTCTTCCTAACGATTTCACGAGGTTGGCAGGAAAAGGGTTTACTCTGTATACAGCTGCTCCTGGGTGTTCACGGGGGACTGGTTCCAGAAGCCTCCACAGATACCAAAATCCGTCAATGCTCAAGTCCCTAATATTAAATGGTGTAGTACAGTTGTTACTCCATATCCGTGGGTTCCGAATTTGGGGGTGCAGAACCCGTGGTTATGGAGGGCTGACTGTATTACGTGGGAAGCCTACTGGGGCATGGAGAGGGAGTATTCTTTAGATACACCCTTTAGCAACAAGGTTTCCTTTATTTCCTCTTCCCCAACCCCGGCAGTCCCCTCCTCTCCCAGATCTTCCCCAGTGTCTTCTTTTTAATATATAATTTTAAAAATATCTATTTATTTATTTGGCTGCGCTGGGTTTTAGCTGTGGCACGGTGCGCGGGATCTTTGTTGCGGCACGTGGGGTCTTTAGTTGCAGCCTGTGGAATCTAGTTCCCTAACCAGGGATCAACCCGGGCCCCCTGCATTGGGAGCACAGAGTCTTAACCGCTGGACCGCCAGGGAAGTCCCTTCCCCAGTGTCTTTATTTTTCTTTCCTTGCACAGAAAACTTTAGTTCTCCCAATTACACCTTCAAACCTACGATCTCTACTGAACAAACAAATGACTCTCTTTAGATATCCACAATCCTTAGAAACTGGAAGCATTTCATTTTTTCAACATCACCCTGGGTAATCAGTTCAGAGTCAAGAGAGATCTCAGGAGACAAGAATCCTTCATGTCACACAAGTCAAAGGAAATCAGAAATCAGATGCAAATCAGAGGCCAAAAAACAAAAAGAAGACATTGAACCTGAAGCAAATTTCATCTCAGTTAGTGAGTCTCTCGTGTTTCCTATTGAGTCAGGAACCCCCGCAGGCTTGGGGATGCTCTGTGGAGCCTGCAGGCAGAGGGTGGGGAGAGGGCATGAAGGCAGAGCCACTCCACACCCAGCACTGCCAATCTGAACCCTCCCTGCTTCCCCTTTTATGCACCTGCTACTTCACCCTGAACATCTGGCACATCTTCTAAGTATCCCAATACCCTGCTGCACGTGGCCTTTACAGTTGCCCTGGGAAAATGTGCCTCCCATCAAAATCCCATTGCTATTCTGACACATGACCTTAGAAATGTATCCCAAAATAAACAAAATGAAGAAACTATGGCACTGACGTTGACGTATTTTAGTTTTGTCTTTAACGATAAAAAAAAATGTAAAATTTCTGGACTTCCCTGGTGGCACAGTGGTTAAGAATCCGCCTGCCAATGCAGGGGACACAGGTTTGAGCCCTGGTCTGGGAAGATCCCACATGCCGCGGAGCAACTAAGCCCATGCGCCACAACTACTGAAGCCCGTGGGCCACAACTACTGAAGCCCGCGCGCCTAGGTGCCCTGCAACAAGAGAAGCCACCACAGTGAGAAGCCTGCTCGCCGCAACTAGAGAAAGCCAGCGCACAGCAATGAAGACCCGATGTGGCCAAAATAAATAAATAAATAAATAACATTTCTTCTATCTTCAATATCACAAATGCTATATAAAAGTAGAAAGTTATGCCCCCTGGTATTTTGTCCTGAATCAAACCAAGGAGTAAAATTCAACACATCAGGAATGTCTTATTTAGCTCAGCAGGACATGATCACATTTTAGGACATCTGACGTTTTCCAAATGTCCTTAGGTTAGTTCCACAGTAAGCCCATTGCAGTAGGCGCACCATCAAAAGAATATTCACTTGGTAGGAAAACCCACCTCTTCAGAAGTAGCTGGGCCTCTTGGCAATAGATTCCTCTCGTGTCACTACTGCACTGTCATCCGGGGCTGACATGCAGCCAAAAAAGAGAACGCAGGCGCTGATGCTCTGCTACCAAAACAACTTTCAAATCTACAGACCTAGTTCCAGCAAGTCCAGTTTCTTTTCTGTCCTCAGTTTAATAGTTTCTGAAGAACTGGAAAGCTGCCACCCCAAACTGCCCGTGTTCAGTAGCTGGGTAAAGCTGTGGTATAATTGCTTCTGTGGGTGTTAGCAAGCGGGAAGAGGATGATAAAGTCAGTTACTGATGGTCCTTCAGCCTGAGAGGAAGCCCTGAGATCAGACCTCTTGTCCACATCACAGATGGTCATGAGACGTAACAGGGAATTAAGAATTAATTAAGAATTAATTAATTAATTAATTAATTATTAATTAATTATTAGAATACAATTTAAAATTTTTAATGTAACAAGTAATTTTGACATAAAGTATAAATCAGTAAGATTTACTCAGTAAGTAGAAAATATAAATTCACAATTGTGTACATAGTATCCACATGGACCCTTACTGCAATTTCCCATAAGATTTGGAGAGCAAGAGGAACTGATATGAACATGAAATGTATGCTGTCTGCTGTGACATGAGTAACAAATAAAGTCCTTTGCTTCTGACCCAGGAATTTTGTGTCTTCTGGCAGCATTCATGATACTGCCAGGCTAACTTGTTAGCTTGCAAAGGGTAAAAGTCTCAGATCCTTTCTGTTCTTTTTTTTTTTTTTTTTTTTTTTTTTGCGGTATGCGGGCCTCTCACTGTTGTGGCCTCCCCCGTTGCGGAGCACAGGCTCCGGACGCGCAGGCTCCGGACGCGCAGGCTCAGCGGCCATGGCTCACGGGCCCAGCCGCTCCGCGGCATATGGGATCCTCCCAGACCGGGGCACGAACCCGTATCCCCTGCATCGGCAGGCGGACTCTCAACCACTTGCGCCACCAGGGAGGCCCAGATCCTTTCTGTTCTTGACACTGGTATGTTTTGTCATCAGTGTATTCCCAGAACCAAGTACAGTATTTCTATTTATTCATTGATTTATATCTTCTGCTAGACTCTGAGTTCTTCAAACACATAAACATCTAGTACATACTAGGCATTCAAAGAGTATTCATGAAATCAGTAAAAATGTCATTTATGTGCACACTCCTACTACAGGTATCTACATGTTCTTGATTGTCAAAGGCAAGCAGTTTAGAGGGAAGCACAAATACCCTTTTAGACAATCCTTCTGATAATCCATCTAACAGTAGAGACATCTCATTCAAATACATTTTCTTTGTGTGAATGCACTGACTGTTAATTTTGGCCTTTTGTGAAGGTCTCAGCTTTTAATGTTCATAATAAATAAGTAGGCAAGCTTGAGAGTTGGTAATAGCTTAAAACACAGCATGGACCCCCAAAATGTCTCATTACTAACACTGCACGGAGAGATGACCTGCTGACCATTTTATTGTGCCCTCACCGTCTCCCATTTACATAGAATTATCCCTAATTGTACATACAAATAGGTTGCAGGATGCTGGTTTTTTCGACATTATGTGAAGATGTCATTTTCTCCAAGCATAGTATAACGCACATTAGAGAAATTTGCTAGGTATATTTTCCCCTTAAACATAGTCAAGATAGAAGCAGCAGCTACCAGAGCAAGTTAAAGCAATGAATCAGCCAGCCAGCTGTCATTTGCCATGTACTACTTTGGCTCCTTTAAGTTATTTTCCTGCAAAATAGGTGCTAAGGTGGAATGTTCATGTAACATTCTGAATTCAGTATTTATTAATATCTCCTCTCATGTAAAATGTATATACAGGACATACTTAGATTTGTGTATCTAAAATGAATTTGTCAAAATGTTGATTGCAAACACTAGCAGTAAGGATAGTAGCACTTTGATGTTCTTGATGAATACTTAGATATAGATATTTAAAGAAATGCACAGAACATTTGCTTAATTAGTTAGTGGTATTTTACTTGTGTATAATGTTACAACACATTCTTATTATCTTATTTGATCTTCAAAACAAATTTGGGATGTAATATAAAATAGCAGTTAAGTTACTGGGCTTGGCAGTCATATTGTCACGTTCAAATCCCTCACTAGACTGACTATCAGAGAACTTGATTCCCTTCCATCTACTTTGTATCTACCTGGAGACCAAGTACTTGAAGGAGACATCAAGTACTGAAGGATGAACAGTTTTATAACAAAAATATTTTCCTTTTTTTAAAAAACATGGATCTATCCTAACCATAGTGCTTTTGACAGCTCCCCTGGGAATACATCTTTATAAAATCTTTATAAAATGTCAAATATTTTTAATAATTATTTCAACATTCAGAAAAAATATGCTTTCTTTTAAAATCAGGTGTTTTTTTCCAATTGGCTTTTGTCTGTTGCAGATTGAAAGGTATGCCCATATTTCAGCTACACTCTGAATTTTTCACATAATCCTCGCTTTACCAGGTCATGTTAGCCTAAGAAGACCATCAAGGTTAGAGTAGTAACTTCCGGATTTATGAATACCCAGACGTGAATACACTTCCTCTTCCCAATGACCATTCATCATGGTATATGATGTGCTGCTGTTTAGTTACTGGTTGCTCTGATGCCGAAATACTCTATTCTGTCACCTTTAACAGCAAAAGAGGGCAGTCTCAGCACTGTTACTTATTACCTCCCCACAGTTTTACCTGCTGAGGCCAAGGGAGGATTTTTCCCCACCAGGAACTAACTTCCCCCCGCAAAAAAGGAAACCAGCTCTCTCAATTTCTATGGTTCCTTGTTTTTTGAGACATTTGAGGTGCATCCTCCAGGGGCCATATGGGAGGTCATTTCAGAGCTGTCCTTCAGTGTCACATTCAAAGGCATGCTCTCTACTAACCATGAAAAAGGACAGGGCAGCCACCCAGCTAAAGGGTGACTTCCTGACTGTCCTGGAGATCTTCCCTTGATCCCAGTCCCCATGGTAGGACCACGGTGTGTTTTCCTTCATTATTTCAGAATAATATTTTCCATTCTTTAGACCTTGACTATCAGCTCAAATTCTTGTCACCATTTCTTCACAAATCCAGCAGCCCCTTCTGGGGGATAGATGCCTGGTGAACCCCTATTATATCCCAGTGTCTGAAGTGGTCATGCCCATGAGAGCCTCACCCCCAACCCTGACTACAAATAGCATTAAAACAGTGGGTTCACACATTTAAGAATATGTACATGTGGCTACACACACAACTTTATTTCTTTTCATGTCCTGGATCCTTCTGCCTGAATCCTGATTTTTTACTTCCCTAAATCTCACAACAGGGTAAGACCCTGGAGACTATAAAGTAGATTATCGCATATTTCTTTTACCAAATATGACACCTGGCAGGTTGAAAATAGCACTTGCTTCAAATTTTGTGCCAGTCTGAACAAACCACTATCAGACTAACGCTGTTTTACTGGGTATACATAAAGCAGGGTCCCAGGAGCCTTGCATTTAAATCAGAAGGAAGAAGGAAGGAAACTGTTAGAGGATAGAACCTGTAGATGGGAGAGGAAAACTGGGAAAAGACTGAGGAACAATCCAGTTCATTTTGCCTTGTTCTCTCTTCTCTCCCAGGAAATGGCTGGTGGAGAAAAGAAACATCCTAAACACATTTTTCTTTTTCCTTCCATCTCAAAAGCTATAACCAGGCATATGAGAATTTAGGGGAAAAAGAGCCCTTGACATTTTTACTACTAACATTTCCTTTGCAATATGTTTGCTGCCCTTACAGTATAAGTCCTACAGAAACAAATAAAATTGTGATTTAATCATATTGGTCTCGCTCATCATTGCCAACACAAGGTGCTGAATATTAAAAGTTATCAATAAAAGCACATATAATTAATAAATGTGTGAACCAGCCCCTCTACAGAGTTGCCACATAAATAACAGTTTTTGAGAATGAGCTTCCAGGCCAGGAGAATCAAATTTATTTGGAACTATGTCTTGGCTATCTAAAATGCCATTCTAAATGTTTCAGATGGAAGAGAAAAGGCTGATGTATGCCACGTACTCTATAAATGCTTGTCAAATGCTGAATAAGTGACTAAAGGAATGGGCACCCAGTCAATGCCTACTTTTGAAGGGAAAGAGTGAGGTCAAATTGGGGACGGGACACGTGGCTTCTGGTGTGCCTGCAGTTTTCAATTTCCTGGCCCGAGGATTCAATCTTCTAATACTTCATTATGCCACACATGGTTGTGTGTGGTTTTCTTAATCTATGTTGTTTTTTTTTTTTTGGTATGTGGGCCTCTCACTGTTTTGGCCTCTCCCGTTGCAGAGCACAGGCTCTAGACGCACAGGCCCAGCCGCCATGGTTCACGGGCCCAGCCGCTCCGCGGCATGTGGGATCTTCCCGGACCGGGGCACGAACCCGTGTCCCCTGCATCGGCAGGCGGACTCTCAACCACTGCGCCACCAGGGAAGGCCCAGTTTTGTTTTTTTAAGTGTGTACTTATGCCTATGAAATCCCTTCAACCCTTAAATGAGGGTATCTCCTTGGGAGCCAGCACACATCCTCACTTTGTTTTGCCTGCATCCATTCACTTCCGCTAATGGGGCTAATGTAAGCATCCCTTGGTGGTCAGGCAGATCACTGGAGCCCTTGGGGAGAAGGAATGCAGAGGACACAGGACGTAACTGGCTTACGTTTGATCCTCTGGTCCTCAGTTTCTCCATCTTCATGATAAGGGATTTCCAAAAATTAGATGATAAGCAACTTCAGGAAGCCCATTAGGCAGTATATGCCCTCCACCGAGCTATGGTTTGCTCATCACTGGTCCAAACGTTTATCCACGGGAGGGACCTTGGAGAAATCTTGACCTCACGGGAACCCAACAGTAAGCAGTACAACTTATTTTGTGGAAGAAACTGACCCCACTGGAGGGTAGAGCCTAAGGTCACACACCATTTATAGATCTTTCAATCACAAATCATAAGTGGGGAGGGACTTGAAGGGTTCTCATAGGGCATTACGATTCTCTGGAACACTCTGGTTTCCTTGCTGGGTAATATCTGAGTCATTTGCCTTTTTTTTTTTTTTTTTTTTTTTTTTTTTGTGGTACGCAGGTCTCTCACTGCTGTGGCCTCTCCCGTTGCAGAGCACAGGCTCCGGACACACAGGCCCAGCAGCCATGGCTCACGGGCCCAGCCGCTCTGCGGCATGTGGGATCCTCCCGGACCGGGGCACAAACCCGTGTCCCCTGCATAAGCAGGCAGACTCTCAACCACTGCACCACCAGGGAAGCCCCATTTGCCTTTTCACAAGATTTCGTTATGGTTTCCTGCAATCAATGTATTTCACGTGAGGATGTCAGTGTCAGACAGCCGGACCCTCCATGGGAAAGGTCTTCCTCGGTTTTGCCTGGAAACTGAATTACTAGGAGAGTGACAGGGCACTGCATGCCACGAGGGTCACACCCCATCAGGACCCTGAGTAGGAGAGGATGAGCTGGCTGAGAATGGCTGGTGGCAGTCACTGTAGACGGCAGGACATCGCCTGACAACTCCCCACTCCAGGGTCAACCATCTCTGTGAGTGTTCAGTGGGGGCACATAACTCAGACGTTTCCAGAAGGCTGGGCCGCCACAGAAAGACTGGAACTGTGGAAGGTCTTCTTACCATCTCCCCGTCTCACCCTCTTTCCCTCCAGAAGAGTAATCAGATACAGGCTACTTGCATTCTTCCCAGAAAGGATTCCAGAACCTATAATACAGGCCAGGCAGGACAGGCCAAAGTCATCAAGCCAAACAGCAGGAGCAGAGAGGCGAACCCAAGTCAAACCAAACTCTGTCCCCGCTGTGAAACAGAACAGGGGCACCTGGTAATAATCATAACAATAGCCACCGAGATCCATCTCACTTCGCTGTTTAAAAGTAACTTTTTAAAAGAGTTTTCATGTATGAAACTATAGTTGATTTACAATACTGTGTTAGTTTCAGGTGTACAGCTTCAGATTCTTTTCCATTATAGGTTAGTACAAGATAGTGAATATAGTTCCATGTGCTATACCGTAAATCCTTGTTGTTTATTTTATATATAGTGATGTGTACCTATTAATCCTGTTCTCCTCATTTATCCCTCCCCCTCCCCTTTCCCCTTTGGTAACCATACGTTTGTTTTCTATGTCTAAAAAAGTTCACTTTTAATTATTATTCTATTTACTGTCAAGAGGAAGCGGGAAGAAAATAAGGCTAGATAAATTGTGAGTGACTTCAACTGGTAACCAACTGGGTAGGATTCCAAGCTTTATTTGCTTTTGTCCTGGAAAAGTCCAAGGCACTTCCGGACTGGATATTCGGGTCAATTCAAATCCCTCTGCTAGACACAGGGTTCCCAGAGGACTTACACATGTGCCCAGTTTTGATTCTTATTTGTTTTGAAAGAGCTGTTTGAAGGCTGTAAAATGCCATTCCCCAAAAGAATGCCTCTTCTGCCTCTAGGACTGATTTACATGAAGTATAGGGGATCCGATAACTAACCCAACATTGGAAAGGGGGAGGCTCTTGACTGCCTGAGTTCTCCCTATTTTGGAGAAATTCAGAAGGATTAATTAGTAAATAACTTTTTAATTTTATGTAATTTGGAAGAATAATAATCTCACAAGAATTTTGTGGCAGTTGTTTAACATTCAGAGAGAACATTAAGCCCCTCAGAAGAAAAGATTTGTACAAATATAATAATAGAGCATGATGAACCTCACTGACAAAGAGTGACCTGACATCATTACCTTGGCAGTGCTTTAAATGCATCCTTAAAAATGAAACTTTCATTTCCAATATTGGTCAGCAGGAATTTCACTACGTTAAATTCACCATTAAAAGTAGGAATCCAGTGGACTCTGTTCATAACTATTCAAGAAAGTGGTTTATCAAGAGGTACTTCACGAGACATTTTAGTGGACTTTCTGCTAGTACGTTGAAGCTTGCAGGCCATGATCAAAGACTACTCTAACCACAATCAATCAATTAAAGGCAATTTTGAATTTACTGTCTTCAACCTTACGGTTTTATCCCAAGAGATCACTGGGAATGAGAGTGCCTAGGGGACCACTTTGGTAGGTGGGATGGTGCTATTGATGACACCTGTAGCCCACAGGGGCACCAGGAGATGGTATCAGAGGAAGGAGTGGTGACGGGGAGGCCAAGGTCAGCCCGCAGCCACCGGGAGAGCCAAACTGAGCCAAAGGCAAGAGCTGAAATAGCAGAAGATAGGAATGTGTTCCACACACAAGGTTCCATCTGAGGGGCAAATTAGGACCCAGAGACCCCCAAAGCCTGAGCTGCATCCCATTTCTTCTTTCTCTTTTTTCCGATTACTGTTATGAAAACACGTCAAACACACAGAAACTTTTTCCTTTTTCAAAGCCATCCATTAATGATCCCTATGGGGACATCTGATTCCGAGTAGAAAAATCAATTGCTAAATTCTGTCTATTTATAGGCAACTCACATTAAGGGGATAGGAACAACGTAAGAAACTTCTTGTCCAAGCCAGAAGTGACAACGGTGGACAACTTTCCTTGCTCTTGTTGATCTAGTTCCAAAACTGAGTTGGGGCATTTTATAGTGAAAGTCAAAGAGAAAATATGAACATGAAGACCATAAAAGAATATTTCAGTGCTAGCAAACAGTCTGCTTTCTTTCTCCAGATAAAAGCCATAAAAAACTGTACAACCTTCCACTGTAAAGCAATCACTATTGCAGTCTTCTACGCTGTTGATACAATAAATTATGCATCCAGTGCCTCTGTGTAATTCTAAGTGCAAAGATCTGGGGTAGGAGTTGACAGAGTTAAAAGAACAGTAGGAACCAAAGTAGGAACCAATATCTAGCAACAGCTGTTTCTTTAATACATGGTGTAGAGCATGTATACCATAACAAAAGGATACAGGGTAAATGCAGAAGAAGTCTGAAATTCTTTTTTTGCGGATAACCAGGGGATTACCAGTATGTAGTTAAAGACACAGATGATGCAAAGCAAAATTGTGCTGGTAAAGGACATTCGGGAACCAAGGGGCCATGTATGCTACTAGGCTCAAGGAAATAAGACTGGTGGTTCAATAAGCTGACATATATACCATACCCATACCCATGCATGCAAATATGTATGCAGATTCATCTGAATAAATTATTTAGACGGGCCTCCCTGGTGGCGCAGTGGTTAAGAGTCCGCCTGCCGATGCAGGGGATACGGGTTCGTGCCCCGGTCTGGGAGGATCCCATATGCCGCGGAGCGGCTGGGCCCGTGAGCCATGGCCGCTGGGCCTGCGCATCCGGAGCCTGTGCTCCGCAACGGGAGAGGCCACAGCAGTGAGAGGCCCGCATACCGCAAAAAGAAAAAAAAAAAAAAAAATTATTTAGACGACTTGTATATTTTTTAAACTGAAAGATATTCCACATCTTCTTATCTAATTCCTTCTTTAATTGCAGTAACATTTGTTTATAACATATAGATAAGTTTCAAGTATACAACTTCATAATTCGACTACTGTATACACTACAATGTGCTTACAACCAGAAATCTAGTTTGCATCCATCACAATAATTCTTTTATTTTTGTAAAATCCTAAAGCCTTGATAAGCCAAAATTACTTGAATCCTAAATAAATCTCACTGAACACTTGGCTAGAGCTCTCTAGACATAAGTTAGTGCAAATAGCACCCTTTCCCATATGACCTGGGGAAACATATGGACTTATAAAGGTATTTCACAGGCATTAAATGATATACAAAAGAATGATTGTAATATATATCCCTATAGAAAACTATGCCTCATATTTCCACCCTCAGACACACCATCACAGATTATTTTAACCATCTTGGCTATGCATCATATTTGAGAAGTTAAAAGAAAAGTGCACTCACATCTGCAAAGGAAATACAATGACCAGGCTTCATGCAAGAGACTTCTCATCTGCACATGTGGAACCTAAGGCCAGCCAGTGGAATTTCAAAGGAAATGGAAGTTGAAAGTGGAGACAGCTCCCAGTGGAAGTCATATGAGGTCTCAGGTAGAGAACATTTTTTTCGGTACTAAATTAAAAGAAAATAAAGTGCAATAAAAATTTTAAATGACGGGTCAGATACATTAAATGAGAATGTAAATACCAGAAGCACCTAATCATATGATTAAACGGAAAACCTTACCAACTGAAATCCTACCACGGAACCAGATGCTACTATTGGAAAAACATTCCAATCAGAGGTTGGCATCAAAATCTCCCCGACCTCTACTGGAACTGTCAAAGTATCAAACCCTACATAAGGAACACTCATCTTTGAGCAGCAGAGAATTTTGTACCTGCCTAAAATGAAAATATCTATCAGCTGAATTACTTTGAAAAAAAGGACACGCTATTTCTCTCAAGGACTCCTTAGCATCTGAATCAACTTCCAGATAATTTTTCTAGAGACCACTCGGTCGTCATTCAAAGGAACAGCCCTTAAGAAAAGCTGCATGGTCACGTGGGACCAGGGACAAGATGTGCTTTCAGCTCAGGAAGACAAGTACCAGCCACCTGGGTCACAGAGCACCTTTGCTCAGGACTTCCGTGTGGCCAATTTCAATTAAAAGATGCCAAGTGGAATCAAAGTTTTTCTTTCATTTCTGTCTTCACTTATGACTAGTTTGCTCAATTACATAGAACTTCCAGAGTCTCGATGCCTTCCTGGTTTAAGTGTCCTGGCCCAACTCAATAGGAAAAATCAATATGGCAGTTATACATTTGTGGGATGGGGGTGGGTAGTATAAGGTAAGCAGAAGGGGAAAGCAAATGTCTTCTCCTTGTGCCTGAAACAGACATTTCCTAAAGCTGGCTCTGGCAACTGCTATCCGTGTGACTGAACCCAAGCTTCCTAAAATCTCTAAGCCTTAGACTCTTGACCTTTGATTTAGGAATTTAAAAAGAATTTACCTAAGAGGAATAACGTGAGGACTAAAAGAATCCTTTTACAGCACTTATCATAGTGCTTGTACATTCGTAGTGGTCCGTTATTATTAGTTGTAATAATGAGTACAGTGCTTATGAGGTAAACTTACGTACAGAGCCCAGAAGACCACTTTATCCAATGGCCTCCATTCTAGCTCCCTCCAACCCGTAAAGCCAAGTCTCCCTCTCTTTTCCATCTGCATCAGACCTCCCAACTGCGAAGGCAGTTTCCAGGGCCTTTCCCACGGCTGGGCATTGCCCTCTGCCATGCTCCCTTGGCTGCCCTGGCTCTCCAGACCCAGCCTGGCGATAGTGATCCAGAAGCGCGTTCATCCAACTCTCCAGATTGTCCACTCTTAGAGCACAGACCCAGTTTCTTCATTCCTCCAGGCACATCTCTAGGTTTTTAACCTTTGTTCAGGAAAGGGCAGGAAGCTGCCGCCAAAGGATCTTCACTGGATGAGAGGGAAGGACATGGGAGAGGACCACTGTGCCACAGACTCAGAAGAGGGAGGATGTGGGAAGTGATATCCATCTTAACAGTCTTTAACATATGTGTCCACGTGCGATCGCTATAATGAAAACGATGGAGAGAAGGAAGTCGAGAATGGCAATGATAAAAGGATGCAAGGTTTCAAGGGAAAATCAAACACCATTGATACTGATTATTGATATTGGAAAACCCAATAAAATGAGAAGAGGAAAAACTAAAAAATTGATGTGTTCTCTGTAGGTTATAACTAATTACAGCCATTCATTGTGAGCCGTTTATCACTCATGCCTAATTATCATGCAGCACAAGCACAATTAGGCAGATTGTGAAATATTAAAATCATAGAACCAGAATTTTTAAGCTTGAAGAAGCTTTCCAGATTATGTAGGTCAAGCCACTCCCTGGTGTGAAGTGTGAGACGTTAAATGATTTACTGGGTCACAGAGCTGTGCTCAGACAGAGGGAACCCCAGCCCAGGTCTCCTGACTCCCAGCCTTGGGCTCCATCCCTGCTGGCCACTGGCCTCCCTGGGAGTTTATCTCCCTTTGGAGTAAATGAGATTTGATTAGAGGGTGAAATTCTATACCGAGTATTATCTGTTGTCTTGCAACAGAAATAGGTTTTAAACCCTGGTTTCAATATGTTAATTTTCAGAGGTTAGTAAATCATTCAAGTAGAAATGTTCTATGAAAAATAGTAACTGTGGAGTAATACAGAATGGAACACACAGATTTCGGGGGAGGGTATCTGCATGCAGATAAGTTGTGGAAACAGGATGGTGGGAAAATTAAAGAGTATTAACAAAACCGACATGAGACAATAAAGCTTTTGAAAATATCCCACTCTATTATGAATACACACTGTAAGCTACAAGATATTAACTTTTACCTCAATGAATTCCTTTTACCTAGAATCCTTGTGTCAAGACAAAGGGAAGCTAGGCTGGTTATGTAAACCATGTAAATTTACCGCCCCCCCCAAGTGTAAAATCTAATTCCTAATTATGTTCCAGACAGAGGCAAGTAAAGACCTTTTTTTTTTTTTTTTTTTTTTTGCGGTACACGGGTCTCTCACTGTCGTGGCCTCTCCCGTTGCGGAGCACAGGCTCCGGACGCGCAGGCTCAGCGGCCATGGCTCACGGGACCAGCCGCTCCGCGGCATGTGGGATCCTCCCGGACCGGGGCACGAACCCGTGTCCCCTGCCTCAGCAGGCAGACCCTCAACCACTGCGCCACCAGGGAAGCCCGATAAAGACCTTTTTAATCCTCTTCCACCTCCCCAACCTGGGCTCACCCTATGTGAGGGAGGCCCCTCCTACAGTATGACTGGAGAAGTACCAAAAATTATTTGCTTGAAAAAAATCTTCCCTCTGTTACTTCTTTCTACCAAAAAAAAAAACTGTGTTCCTTGAAGACCCCTATACACATAGCAACAGTGCTGTTGAAGGAACAGCACCCATACACAGATTAAGCCCTGAGGATCCTTGAGATGATGGGATGAGGACAGGTATGTTTCGACAAGAAGACTCTAGGTTGGGAAAAGAAAATCAAGCCTGGGGAAGAGGTAACTATGGTTATGTCTGTTGGGATAGAGACTGGGTGTTATCTGTGTGGGGGGCTATTTCATGGTTATGCCAATGGCAAGCTCCGTTGCTAATATTCCCACCCCTTCAATATCACGCATTTCTAAGTAATGGACACCAGGGGTTTGGGGCCCAGCCATCATTCCTGTTACTTATTCCTGTTTTTTGGCAGAATTTTTCACGGTTGTCTGCATGCATACATACTTTTCCCACAGTTGACAACAGAGGAGACATACAATAGTGGTTGTGGTTTTTCAAACTTGATTTTATATTTTATGAAATCTTCATACTTATCATTTCAATGACTTAAATGATCATATTAATTTGATGTGCTATCATGTATTTTATACTGCTGGATAAATAATTTGCCTATGACTTTTTGCTTTTATAGGCATCAATGCATTAAGCATCTTCATGTATATAGCATTTTCCTTCCCCTGGGTTATCTCCTTAGGATAAATTTCTAGAAGAGAGCTTATTGTCTCTAAGGTTAGAACTTAGAAAAAGTGAATAAAGGAAAGTGAATATGAAGCATATGTAACATAATAACATAAAACATAACAGAATATTAATATAAATATTATATTTATTTGTGTAGAGGTGAGTATATATATATAGGGGTGTGTGTGTATATATGTACATATATACACATATATATAAAGAGAGTTGTATAGTTATATATTCTGATTGAAGTGTTATAATTTTTAGCCCCTTTCAAATTTTTACTAGAAAAATTATGCTCATAACTTTTAAAATCTGCCACTTATTAATCAAGGAGTCAAACAAAATCTGAGGAATAAGTAAACAGTCACCCAAAAGTTCAGTGCTATTGTCTATTTAAAGCTTGAAGGCAAATTTCACCTGAAACATGAGCTCATTTTGAGACTTTGAAAGGAAGCCACATAAGCTCTCTGGGTTTCAATTTTCTCAATTAAAACAAAACAAAACAGGAATCTCCAAACCCCCTGCTTGTTTCTTGGCTCTCCATTTGTACGCATTATTATTTCATGACTACCCAATACACACACACCGCATATTATGTCTTGTCACAATTGATGGCAGATAAACACTATGTTCCCCCCAAAATGGCTGAGTAGTGGGATATTTAGATAAATGATACTGATAGGACAAACCTAAATATGTGCTCTTGGGTTAAGTACAAGGAAATATCATTAGTTAAAACGTCTGTATGAATCTAACCTGGCACATCTCTTAAATGGATCTGAGGTTAGAAACCAGCAACAGATGGCAACATGCTTTGCACAGCCAATTTCTCTATAACCTTAAAACTCTGAAAGGTCCCCAAAGAAGAAAAATCAGATAGGCTCTTAGCCAGGGTTGTCCTCGAGACAGATGAAGCTAATAGACTAGTATCAAAGAAAGAAGATGAGATTGATTTCCCTGGGCTTCAGTCCCCCAGGTGCAAGGACATTTTGCCATCAGGCATGTAAAATAAATCTTTGGGTGACTGGGAGGACAGATGTGGAAAATACACTGGCAGGATGAACAGGTGATGAAGGCCCAGCTCACATATCACTCAGGAGAACAGTAGTGTGGCTGAAGCCTGTCCTGGGTGCAGGTGTCATTTCCCACCCGCAGATCAAAGACACTCTGGTCCAAGTAAGAGAACGCAGAATGTACGTTTCAGTCGAAGACTCTCAGGACACAATTTACTGCAACATTGAGCATCATAATAAAGAGTACAGGACATGAGGCATATTAAAATGATTTAATGCGAAATAGCTGCAATTTTTTTTTCCAAAAAGTAATTGAAACATGCTGTCTTCTTAAAGTTTGCCCAGCCTTCATTAGGGTCATCATCCTTCATCAAATCGCTGGGAGAAAGGGTAAAAGATCAAAAAGCAAAGAGTGCCATTTTTGCTAGGGAAGGAAGTTAGAGAATTCAAATAGCCCTTTATTTATGAACTACTAGAGGCTTTCTTAGCTCTAAACAAAAACTCCTATGACCAGAATTTTGAAAATGCTTAGCATGACCTGAAATCTGCTCATTCAACAAAACCTGTCATTTCCATCTCCCTGACACCCATTCACCTATTTATTTTTTGATATTTACTTATTTGTGCATCTACTATGTGCTTAGCAATCCCAGAAACCTTGGGATTTACTCCCAGAAAATGCCTTCATAGAGAGATTGTTTAATACCGTTAAATGCATTTATACCCTAGGCAGCTTGAAGCATCTCCATTTAAATTTGGAGGGTGAAAGGGTTCAGGATTATTAGAAAAGCAATGCAAAGAGAATGAAAGAATTAATATTCAGCTTCTGAAACTCAGAAGAGGATTGTAGAGCAAGACAGTACACTTGAAAGCCAGGATCTTAGAGATTTTCTAAATTCCTTTGGTGGCTACATTTTAACCTATCACCCACTGGGACTGCTGAATTAAATCCTGGTGTTTTACTAAATGGATTTCCCAGGAGCACCGAAGAGGAAGTAAAGGAAAAGCTCATCCTTTCAAGCTCTAAGGAATTCTGGGGAAAGAAAGACAAAGAAAAGAGGGACCAGAGAAAAGAAGGCAGAGGAAGCAAGCAGCTCTGATCCGTAGGGGGAATTCTGACAACCCCTCTCAGGAAATTCCAGGTAACACTGCCAGCCCTAGCCTCCTTTCTGACTAACAGAAGTGGCCTCAGGAAACCTGAACAGGAAATTAGTATCCACTTTAAATTACAAAGAGGCCCTAAAAACTGCAATAAAGTGTGTCAGCTCCATTGAGTCAAATACATCTCTGGACTCTAAATGCAACCCCATTTATTGCATTTCTCTCTTCTCCCAAAATAGCAAAATCACCTCCTAACTGAATAAGGGTCAAGCATGACCACAAATACAGTCATATCTTTGAAGCAGTTGAACTTGACAAAGAAGGTGCTGCTTACACTCCAGATTTTCCTGTAAGAAAACGTTCATCCGGGGGACTCAGAATTTGCCATCTCAGAATTCAGCTTAAACCAAGTGAAATATTTAAAATCATCAAAGGAATGCGTGGCAGAAGAAAGTGGCCATGGATGATGAAAGAAAAGTTGCCAGAATTCATTTGGAGACATGGACCCTCTGCTACCATTTGTCTAACCTTAAAAAATATCTTCCGGGGCCTCCCTGGTGGCGCAGTGGTTGGGAGTCCGCCTGCCGGTGCGGGGGATACGGGTTCGTGCCCCGGTCTGGGAGGATTCCATGTGCCGCGGAGCGGCTGGGCCCGTGAGCCGTGGCCGCTGGGCCTGCACGTCCGGAGCCTGTGCTCCGCAGCGGGAGAGGCCACAACAGTGAGAGGCCCGCATACCGCAAAAAGAAAAAAAAAAAAAAAAATATCTTCCAACGTTAACAATCCAAATTCAATGTCACAGCTTGTACCTGTTTATATAAACTTTCTCTTGATGAGAAAGCCAAAAAGTGGGTTAATTTGGAAGCTATCAGCTTTAAAAGGTAAATTGTGGCTGAGACAGGGAAGGTAAGATGATCTAAAAGGATGGTCAGAAGGACAGCTTGGCCCTAATCAGCTCCGTCATCTGTTGACCTGGAAGAGGAGAAAACATCTGCAAAGGAGACCCATGAACTTTATTCACAATCTTTCATCAGAGACAGAGAAACAGACAGAGTTTTCTAAACGACAAAATTCAAACACATTTAACTCATAGTGGTTTACCTAATTATAAGTTGGAGGTATATAAGCACTTACAAATGATAGAGCAGAAAAGTCATTAGAACCTTCAAAAAATCATTTTATATAATTTCCAGCCAAATGGTTTACCCAGAAACAGAAAGATCTCACATATGCAATACACTAGTATACCAGTTATTAACAATGGAGCCAATATGAAGAAGAAATTTGAGAAGTCTTTACTAAACGTCAGGAAATGTCTTTGGCTTTGGGGCAACGCTGGTGCTGGGAATACCAAGGGATTCCCAGCTCATCGACAGAAAAGCATGTTATTCCGTGATGATTTCTCTAATGACCAGAAACTCTGCTCTCTTTCTCTGCAAATCTGTCACTAAAATCTGAAGCGAGAAGATAAACAGAGCCAGAGCTACTACGTTTGACTTGGCCCATGCTTGTTGGGCTTGGCATATTTTGTCAATACGTTGATTTGTAGTCTAGCCTCTTCTCTGTACTCATTTATAATTTCTCACCCCTCTGAAGTTATCACACCCCAAGGATACAAATCCCTCTCATTCTTCAAGACCCAGCTCAGAGGCACCACCTCCCACATGATAATCCCAGGCAGAATTAATGGCTTCTCACACAGTACGTGAACAGCCCATTACTCACACCTCTGCTTATAGTAGTATTATTTTAATCAGTCTTGGCTTCAGGGTTGGACAATTCTGTTTTGCTTACGAGAACTCTGTGTAATAGCTGCCCATCAAGTGTGTCTTAGCTCAGGCTACTATAACAAATACCATAGACCGGGTGGCTCAGACAACAGACATTGAGATTTCTCACAGTTCTGGAGGTCGGGGAGTCCAAGATCAAGGTGCTGGCATGCTTGGTTCTTGGGGAGGGCCCTCTTTCTGGCTTGCAAACAGCTGCCTTCTCACTGCATCCTCACATGGCGAAGAAGGAAAGAGCTCTGGTGTCTCTTCCTCTTCTTATAAGGGCACTAGTCCCATCATGGGGGACTTACTCTCTTGACCTCACCTAACCCTACTCACCTCCCAAAGGTCCCACCCCCTAATACTATCATACCGGAGGTTGGAGTTTCAACCTGTGAATTGGGGGATGGGGCAGCGGGGGTAGGGGAGTGGGGGACACAAACTTTCAGCCCATCAGGAAGTCTGTTTACCCTTATTGAATGTTTCCATCACTGCAAGTAAGCTCTTGAGACAAAGTCTAAAATGAAAAATTTTGTTTTTCACCTGTTCTAAAAGCTAGCAATTCTCACACCAAGACCTTTAGTCCACCTCTCAATGGTTTCTATTTTTTCACCAGTGAGTCAGACAAACTAAATGCTATTTTATCAATGTGCATCAGTATTTTGATGTCCTTTGATGTCAGTGACCTCATCTCTAGCAGTATATTTAGGCTTTTTCCTCTAGCATGAAACAAAATAAAACAAAAGTTTACTAACTCTCTTCCTTCAGAAGGGATCTTACCAAATGCTACTCTAACATTATTTCCACTCACGCTTTTCAGAAAACGAATCTTTCTGCTGCAGATCTGACGATGTAGGCTTGCATTTACAAAGAATTATTCTCCAAATGATCATTCAAGTGTGACATTTTTCATTTAAATATGATCCAATTTTTGTCAATCCCTGTGATAGGTCACGTTACATTATTTCATTTAAGCTTCACAAGAGAGATGATTCTCATTCTTCCTATGAAACAGACTCAGAAGAGGTGAAATAACCCGTTCGGTGTTGCACAGCCAATCCAAGACAGACAAGATTCTGTCTATCCAATATTTTTAACCCTGAAGCCTATATATATTCAACTACATCATCTGGTCTTTCCAAGCCATCTGCCAAAGTATTGAAGGGAAACTAAAACACATTGAGCACCTCCTATATGCCACATGTTAACAGAGAAACAGTAAGCGTTCCATACACATTTAATGGATGGGGGCTTCCCTGGTGGCACAGTGGTTAAGAATCTGCCTGTCAATGCAGGGGACATGGGTTTGAGCCCTGGTCCGGGAAGATCCCACATGCCACTGAGCAAGAAAGCCCGTGCGCCACAACTACTGAGCCTGTGCTCTAGAGCCCGCGAGCCACAGCTACTGAGCCTACACACTGCAACTACTGAATCCCATGCACCTAGAGCCCGTGCTCCACAACAAGAGAAACCACCGCAATGAGAAGCCCACGCACTGCGAGGAAGAGTAGCCCCCGCTCGACACAACTAGAGAAAGCTGGCGCGCAGCAATGATGACAAAACACGGCCAAAAAAAAATTAATGGATGCGAGTTGGAAAAAAAAAACCTATCATTGCAAAGCTGTATATGGTTTATATCTCAAAAGAAGTAGAATTTGATCCCTACTTTGGAACCTGGGTTTTGTTTGTTGAACGTCTCTAATCTCATTGATTACCACCCCCCAAAACATCCTGTAACAGAGATTAATAGTTATTGCTATTGTCAGAACGCAGTAGTGCTCTCTCTGATCTCAGAATGATGTACTGAGAATTCCATGAATAATATATAGCATACCTAGCACAGTGCCTGGGCACACAGTATATACTGAGGAAATAGCACTTTCTATTAAGTTGTCCTATTCTTCAGTTTATAGGCAAGGATAGTTGTCAGGCAGGTTTAGTAGCTTTTACATCCTGACACAGCTCTCACAAGGTAGAGTTAAGAGTCAGCTCAAGGGTTTCCCTGGTGGCGCAGTGGTTGAGAGTCTGCCTGCTAATGCAGGGGACATGGGTTCGAGCCCTGGTCTGGGAGGATCCCACATGCCATGGAGCAACTGGGCCCATGAGCCACAACTACTGAGCCTGCGCGTCTGGAGCCTGTGCTCCACAGCAAGAGAGGCCGCGATAGTGAGAGGCCCGTGCACCGCGATGAAGAGTGGCCCCTGCTCGCCACAACTAGAGAAACCCCTCACACAGAAACGAAGACCCAACAAAGCAAAAATAAGTTAATTAATTAATAAAATTCCTACCCACAGCATCTTCTAAAAAAAAATAACTGAGCTACGATGCTGTGTCTGACTTTATAAAAAAAAAAAAAAAAAAAAAAGAGTCAGCTCAAGTCTTCCTGGTTCCAAAGGCTGTGACCTGGAATCTCCCCCCATGACCACTCCTGAAGGCATCCCACTTTTACAATCGACACGGGAAAACTAAGCAGCCATATGTCCTTAACCTACTTCAAGGTAAAGGAATGAACTCTGAAATGCCATCCACTCTTTTCAGTCAGGATATAGAGTCAGTTCAATGTGTATGTCAAGCTGAAAACTATACTCCCTTTAACATGACAACGAAGAATGAGCCGATTGCTCTGAAAAGACCATGCCTTCTAATTCGAAAAGCCACTGCTCTCGTGACTCTGGCCTCTTCTGGAATCACGCTCTCCCCCGAATGCCAATGCAAGGGCTGATTCCTTGGTTTGAAAGGCATGGCTGGTGTCATCCAGACATCCTTTGGGAAATATCAATATCAATATCTCCACTTACTGGGGTCCCAACTTCCTCCTCTGTGTCCCCTCTCCCATCACAGTGATGGACCACTGTGATGATCTCCCCCCCTGAACCCCAGGATTTCTATCATCACCACCTCCTAGGCCCCAACCTTTCTGCACAGCTGTATGCAGCCCTCCTTCTGTGACAACTACACACTGAACATGCACCTGGCTAACCTTCCATCTATCTTCCTAGGCAACAGTGGAGTTAGGGAGGGTTAACCCTTCTTTCTGACCTGAATAATCTGTAAGGAAATACATTTTATTTTTATTTTTATTTTTTTTCTGCGGTACGCGGGCCTCTCATTGTTGTGGCCTCTCCCATTGTGGAGCACAGGCTCCGGACGCGCAGGCTCAGCGACCATGGCTCACGGGCCCAGCCGCTCCGCAGCATGTGGAATCTTCCCGGACCGGGGCACGAACCCGCGTCCCCTGCATCGGCAGGCGGACTCTCAACCACTGCGCCACCAGGGGAGCCTAGGAAATACATTTTATAAGCTGAGATTGGATATATTTCTATGAGTTCCCCACATTCATTTCCTTGAAAAGTATACAAATTCCTTACTTTAGGCCATTGCTTTGCCAATATGTCTGAGCTTGACAATTACTTGGAACACTGATGAAAGACACACATCTATGAAATGCACTTCTCTAGAAGAGGGACTTAGGAAGCCGATGACAGGAAACCATCACAACTAATTCTTATGATCACCCAAGCTGGGAAAATACACCAAAGTAATTTAATTATACATCAAATATATTTTAAAATAAATTTTTGCCAATACAATTATAATTGCCAATTTTATCCATATTTTCACTGTCAACTTTTCAACAATCACAACCATATTTTTAAAGCATCCTAATTTTCTTTTTTCAGTGATGTTGAGGTAAACCTCCAGTCCAGGCCTTTCTTTCAGCCAGAGCGTTGGTAATGGGGCAGGTTCAGTATTATTTTAGGCCACAGTACAGGACGTGCTGTTATCCACAGGCTCCATATAATTTCCTGTGCTCCTCAAGCGTCTCCCAGCAACTGCCCTGACATGGCTCGAAATTAGCTTGAGCAATCTGACAGGATCATAACACCTGCCTTGGAGCTATAACTACACATTCCTCTTGTGAAATCTGATGTGCTTGAGTAATATGCTAAATCTGGGATTTATTTTTACCTAAGAAAGATATAGAAACAAAAAACAAGATAGGTCATTAACATCACTGGGATTACCTAGAAGCCACAAAACAAGTTCAAGGTTTATGAAGAAATATTATAAAGAAAAGTTTATTGTAAAATATTGCCCCTAAGAATGTATTTTTGTAGCTCTTCACATAGTTTTAGATTTTTTTCCCCATTTGGTTGGTGCAATTTTGAAAGCATTAAAAAAAAAAAAGGCAGGCTTCCCTGGTGGCGCAGTGGTTGAGAGTCCGCCTGCCGATGCAGGGGACACGGGTTTGTGCCCTGGTCCGGGAAGATCCCACATGCTGCGGAGCGGCTGCGCCCATGAGCCATGGCCGCTGAGCCTGCGCGTCCGGAGCCTGTGCTCCGCAACGGGAGAGGCCACAACAGTGAGAGGCCCACGTACCGCAAAAAAACACACAAAAAAACAAACACATTGTGCTACATAAAATATTCTTCTATGGTAGAATAAGTGTGAAAATTAAAGAGAGTAATTTAACAAAAATGTAGATAAATGGCTTACTGAACATGCACATGGAAACAGACAACAACTGAACCTATTTCCTTGCATGGTAACATGGATCAATAGTTTGGTTTTCATTGAATCACTGTATTTTATGGCATTTGGAACATGCATTATCCAAAGATCAGTTGGAAGGTGCCATAAAATGACAGATTTGGTATATTTAAGTACAGTGGAAAGGAACACTCCCCCTTTGACTCATAGAACGTTACATCTATATTTAGGGAATTCCTTTTTGCGCAATTGATATGAATTCCTTCATTGAATATTAGTTTCTAGATACATTTTTTCTTTTTAACTTTCTTGCCTCTTCATAAAAATCCCCAAGATGCCAATATAATTTTCCATGTAATTAATTTAATATGGCTACACTTAAAAATGAAACAAAATTACCTCCCAATTAAATCTAAATATCAGATATCCACAATCACATCAATCATTAATTTCACTGAAGAGCCACTATATTCAAATATTTATGTTAAATGCTGTGGCTGAGAGAATTATTGCCGACAGCCCCACAACGCCCTCCTGCCTACCCACCTCGCAGAGTAGAGAGGGCAGAGCACAGCTCCTGATGCCCTGTTCTCCTCTAGACATCGTTTTGGAGATGTTTAATAAATGCTTGTTAAATGTAATTTAACTGAGGCTCAGAGAAGTTAAGTGACTTGCACAAGGTCACACAGTAAGTGACAATAGTGAAGAAAGAACAGTTTGTTTTGTTTTTAAATTCTAATTCCCAGGCACTTTCCTGAGCAGCCTGCCTCTGCATTTCCATCCTATCCAAACCTTCTCACTTAGCTCTCCCAAAGGAAAGTTTTTTAAATAATTTTATTTATTTTATTATTTTTGGCTGCATTGGGTCTTCTTTGCTGCACTCAGGCTTTCTCTAGTTGCAGCAAGTGGGGACTACTCTTCGTTGCGGTGCACAGGCTTCTCATTGCAGTGGCTTCTCTTGTTGCGGAGCATGGGCTCTAAGCATGTGGGCTTCTGTAGTTGTGGCGCAAGGGCTCAGTAGTTGTGGCACATGGGCTTAGTGGCTCCGTGGCATGTGGGATCTTCCCGGACCAGGGTTCGAACCCATGTCCCCTGCATTGGCAGGTAGATTCTTAACCACTGTGCCACTAGGGAAGCCAGGAAAGATTATTAAAATTCAACAAAGGCTTTATTAATGACAGATCAGTGTATTGCCACTCATAAGTCTTAAAATTCTTCATTTGGCATATAAGCATGGATACTTGAGATATAGACATGCAGGAACGCCAGGCAGATTGATGAGTGACATATGTAGGATGTCCCCAGAAGCCTCATATCATGACCCAAAGGTGGACATACCCACCTTCAAGGCACAAAGGAAACCCTCATGATGATCTAATCAAAATTGTTCAGTTTTCTATACACATTTTTCTTCTCTCCCTGTGCCTTTCTGTCAGTTCACATCTCTTTGTTCTAAACAAGGCTCTCTATATATTAAAAATTACATGTATTTGAATTTCTGGATTTCATATTATGAACACTTTAATTTTATAAAAGCAAAAAAAATCTTTAATGGGATTTGTTCATAATAGCCAAAATATGTAATACACAAAACAACACTAGTTAATGTCCATGAAAATAACAAATATATATTCAACTCTCCTACCTATGTTTCCTTTTGCTTTTATAGAAAAGGAAAACCAGAGGTTGTAAAAGAGTTTCTCCCACTGCTGGCTCCAGAGAATCCTTTTTATTTGGATAATACTTGGTGCTAAATGCAATCACTCTAAGAATTTCAGTTACAGCTAAGAGAAGTGCTCTTTGTTGGTATGACAAGTAATTTTAGTCCCAGTGATTTCTGCTACTTGGACTTCTTTTGATGCTAAATGAATGAGGCGTTCTTTCTTCTGCCCAGTATTTGAGCTTTTATGCCCACTATCTCTGACATAAGACAGATAGAAGAGTCAAAAATCTGCTTCTCTAAGAAAAAAATTAAGATATATTTTAAATGTAAAAATGAGGTCCCTGGGCTTCCCTGGTGGCACAGTGATTGAGGGTCCGCCTGCCGATGCAGGGGACGCGGGTTCGTGCCCCGGTCCGGGAAGATCCCACATGCCCCGGAGCGGCTGGGCCCGTGAACCATGGCCACTGAGCCTGTGCGTCCGGAGCCTGTGCTCCGCAACGGGAGAGGCCACAACAGTGAGAGGCCCGCATACCGCAAAAAAAAAAAAAAAAAAAATGAGGTCCCTGAAAATGGTGTTTTCATTTCAAGACTCCAAATTCATGAAAATATTTTCCCTAAATATGTGGTTTTAGGACAACTTTATTATGCTTGAAGAGAAGCTGCCTGGTGATTTGGGGGATAGATTTCTTCTCAGGTTACTCAGTATGATAGATGGAGAATAATAATTTTGACTACCTCTTACAAGTTATATGAGAAGTGAAAGAATTCATACATATGAAAATATTTTCCAGCAAAGTACTCAAATATAAATAGATATTTTCCCATTATTCTTTTGTATTACTAATGCAGCACTAATTTTAGGGTTCAAATCTATCCAAGCAAGCAATTGAAAAAAGTCTATCCAGTGCATAGCTAACATATCAAATATTTTCTTTCTTTCTTTCTTAAAAACAAATTTTTCTTTTTCTTTCTTAAAAATGAGTTATTTTCATGGCAATACTGCTCTTAGAGCTTATATATATACGTAATGGTGTTGACCAAGAAAGCAAAAAAAAAAAAAAAAAAAGTCTGTAACTTGTCTTTTGTATTTTGGAGAAGAAAAGGTTTAATTAAATGGCCAAGTCGTTTTGTTTAGAAAAATAACTAGTTTTGTCTAACTGTTCTGCACAGCAGAAAATGACAGCCCTGAAAGAGCAGTAATGACCAGTTAGGAAATACATTTACCATGCTTTGATTTTCTGATTTTGGCTTCTTACTGTCTCCAATTGATTAAATCACAAATTTATGTTAATGCCTTGCTATAAGAGAAGTTTCTAAGCAATACTAAACTCATTGACCTTTTTTAAAAAAATTTTTTTAGCCTGGCTTTTCCTAGGAAATATCCAGATAAAATAATAAAACAGGAAACTGGAGTGGGTAACTATTGACTTGGAATAATTTGATGTTTGAACGAGTGACTATGTACAACTAGGATGATAGCGCCCTTGGCATAGAAACTTGTCCTACCACATAGATTAGGACTGAGGTTACACGAGGTCAAACCAGCAAGCATTCTTCTCAAGGTCTTATTTTTCTTTTCCCTTTACAAAGCCGTCATTCTACCCAGCCTTAAGTAAGATGATTTAGAGTAGAGAGAAGAAAGAGTTCTATTACAAAATATAGTTTCTTATCTGCCAGGAAATGTGATCCTTGAAAAGACAAAGCACTCTTTTCCAAAGAAAATGAGATTTGCAACCTTCTTGCAGCTTTCAATCTTTATCAAGTTAAGAGTTAATGGAAAATAGCTTGAGAATTTACCTGTGTGAGGCTCAGAAAATGCCCTGGCAGGTCCCCCTGGTCCTCCCTGTCCCAGCAGTTCTATACTTCTCCCCCCTTCTCAGATGTGACTCATGACCTTGAATCCCAGACCAGGCTCGGAATCTAAATTTCCCAAAGGACAAAGGCTTCAGATCTCCCAGTTCCACCCGGTTTGAAGTTTGCTTTTGCCAAGATCCTCAACATAAGAAGACACTTTTATTAACACTTCTGTTGACTGGTGATACCGTCTTGCGTGTCTTGGAGCCCGACTCACTCTAGTGGAAATGTGTACATGCTTGTGCAACAGCCAGAGTGCTAGAGAGCTGTGTGCGTGTATGAGTGTGAGCGTGCATAAGCAATTGTAAATCGAATGCTCTTTCAAGTCTCCTATATCAAAAAACCAAACACGCAGGCTTCCCTGGTGGCGCAGTGGTTGGGAGTCTGCCTGCCGATGCAGGGGACATGGGTTCGTGCCCCAGTCCGGGAAGATCCCACATGCCGCGGAGCAGCTGGGCCTGTGAGCCATGGCCGCTGAGCCTGCGCGTCCGGAGACTGTGCTCCACAATGGGAGAGGCCACAACAGTGAGAGGCCCGCGTACCGCAAAAAAAAAAAAAAAAAAAAACACAAAAATTAACAACTGCAACCAACCAGAATGTTCACTAATAGGCAAATAGTTTAATGAAGTAATACATCCATACTATATAGAACATCATATGCCTATGAGAATTCTTAATCATAAATATATATAAAAACTAGAATGAGGGCCATGATGTATTCCTAAAGAGAAAAAGCAAGAAAGAGGAAGGGAAACAACCTGTGTGTGTGTGTGTGAGAGAGTGTGAGTGTGTGTATGTGTGTTCTTAACATGCATATTTATATAATCATGGGAAAATATGGAAGTATACACCCTAATTTAATATTAACTCCAGAGGTTATGATTAAAAGTAAGTCTAGAGGGAAGTCATAGCACACATATATTTAACTTACTTGATTTCCATTATATGTGCCTAGGCAATTAAGGTATATATTTGGCAATAAAGGTAGGTGGAATAATAATTTAAAAGCATAGAAATTCTGTCATTCCATCCACTGAGTGGAGGCCCCAAGTGGTTATGAAATGGAGCAAGAAAGTGACATTACCTCTGGGGGCTGAGTTTCTTGATGTCTATTTCCTAGCGTCAGCATATTACTGGGCTGAGTGGCCCCAAAAGAACGATCCAGCCAAAGCCTGAAAATGTCTTCTAGCCATGGAGTAAACCCCCATTTACTAGTGTTTACTGTGCTATACTAACTGAGATATGGTGGAATAAACTCAGACATGGAGCCTTCCTTGGAGATTTGTCAGGGTAATATTTAAACTTCAGATGTTTGATCTTTGCGGTGATGTAGAACCTGTTCTCTGCCTAAGATGCAATGCTGCTGTATTAAGTTTTTATTCAATAAACGTATTTTTTTTTACTTTTTGTAGCAAACATGTATTACGTTTTAATAATTTTAATATACAGATAAATCAATTGAAAATTTTTAAATATTTAAATACATAAACAATTTTTGTATTCTCTCTGGTCATTTATATTCTGGTAACCAGACATTTAAAAATTATGTCTTCTCATGGAAATAATAACCTCATAAATACTTTTCGGCAAAAAAGTAGTATATGTTGACCATGTAAACAGGTACAGGGAATATACGTCCATAACTGGTCACTTAGTTACTAGTAAATACATTTAAAAGCAAAGACATATTCCTTTTTGCCTTAAAATAATCCCCTTAGAGATGCCAGGTTTAATCACAACAGTAATAATAGCTACCATTTAGAGTGATCATTAAACATCAGTGATTCCATTAGATGCTTCATGTGTATTTTCTCACTTAAACTTTACAATAACCTTCCCCAGAGTGTCAATCAGAGCCCATCTTAGAGAGGAGTAAACTGAGTCTTGCAAAGTTTACCAAAACTGCTGAAATCCATGGAGCAGGTAAACAGGTATGAAATCCAGCCCTACTGGTCTCATGAGTTCAAGCTCTCAACCACTGTACATATTCTATTTGCCCTACTTTAATAGACTTGAACTTTTAAAATAAAACCATTGTTTCAGACAGAGTTATATTTAGCTGCCGATGACAGAAAACCCCAAAATGACAGGGGTTTAAAGAGATAAAAGTTTATTATTTTCATGCGCAACAGCAATCCAGAGGTAGGCAGTCCAGTACAGGTGTGGCAGGCTCCACAGTCTCAAAAAAATCCAGATTCCTGTCTTGTGGCCAAGCTATCCTCATAGGTGGCCATATACTCATCCCTTGATTCAAATGGGCTGCTGGAGTACTAGTTACAAAAGCCAAGATGTGGAAGCAACCTAAGTGTCCATCAACAGATGAATGGATAAAGATGTGGTACATATATACAATGGAATATTACTCAGCCATAAAAAGGAATGAAATAATCCCATTCGCAGCAACATGGATGGACCTAGAGATTATCATACTGAGTGAAGTAAGTCAGACAAATATTATACATCACTTATACATGGAATCTAAAAATAATACAGATTTATTTATAAGACAGAAATAGACCCACAGACATAGAAAACAAACTTATGGTTATCAAAGTGGAAGGGGATGGGGAGCGATAAAACAGGAGTATAGGATTAACAGATACAGACTACCATATATAAAGTAAACAACAAGGACCTACTGTATAGCACAGGGAACTATATTCAGTAACTTGTAATAACCTATAATGGAAAAGAATGGATAAAAGGATATATATATATATATATATATATACACACACACACACACACACACACATATATATTTATATCTGAAAATCACCGTGCTGTACACCTAAAACTAACACAACATTGTAAATCAACTCTACTTCAATTTTAAAAAGGGGGGCTGCTGGAACTCCAGGTGCAATCTAGGCAGGAAGAAAGGTGGAAAGGCAAAACAAATTCCTCCTACAAGCTAGCCCCCTTCTGGTTCTCACAACACCTCCCCCTGTGTCTTCTGTCTCCTAATCCAGCTGTCTTCCCATTAATGCAATCTGCTTCTTAAGTTACAGGATCTTAAATCCAGAGAAATATAAAGCTGGTTTATCTCATCATTTTATTTATTTCCTTTTTTCTCCCTGTGGAGGTATGATTAGAAAATTCAGATGAACTCACCAGAGAATAAAATTTCTGTAATAGTAGAATTTATTGTTATATGCAAAGCCATACAAGAAGATATTATTGCCTTGAGAATATAGAAAATTTACAATTTGGTTTATATTTTTAAGACCGCCAGCTATGAAAAAAATTCTGATGGTTTTTGCATCCAAACCTAGACTCGAGGCTTTAGCATGTAACAGGGGGCTTTGAGGAGTTTCCAAACTCTCCATAAAATGTACATAGGATAAAAACATGTTAGTGACAAGAGTAGTACTATTATTCATAAAAAATAGGAAGGGAAGCTGTTTTAATCTTTCCCGTCTTTGAACGAAGTTTTAGTGTTAGAAAAAGAGAACTTCTTTACCAACTATTAATTGTAATTCAAATGTGACTTCAGCAGCCTAATAACATTTAATTGACAGAATAGTGAAAAAGACAATCAAATTAGGAGCCAACCAAATAATTTCTCACTGTCTTCATGAAATGTATTGAAGAGGCAGTCGCCAAAAGAATTCCCCAATAAGATACTGATTTGTAGCAGGTTTACACATGTGATAACAATCCCAAGGTGCCTTTTCTATCAGGAGTACTAGCATTACAAAGATTTGAAAATGGAATGTCTCCCCCCGCCAACAGGTAGCAGTCCCCCAGGAAGATGGGTTATGTGTGTGTGTCTCTGTGTGTAACATTTAGATGCACACACATTCATAAACACACACATGTGAATGTGATTGTGCACGTTTATATAGTCACATATACGTGATATAAACACATACATATGTAAACATGTTTGAAGACATACTTATGTATTCACATGTATATGACATGTGCGTACAAAATTAAGGTATCAAATACGTATTCATACACACATATATATGCTTGTATGGGCAATCAGAATATATATGTACAAAGAGAACCATCTCAGGCCTTGTTACTTATATTATTTATGTTATTTATAAATACATATACATTATAAAGCAAGATGTGAAAAAACATAAATGTACATATAACGTTAATACCTGAGGACATCAACTCTCAGGATAGAGGCCAAGACTTCAAAGACTGTGGATGAGCAAGAAACAAGATGATAAAAATAATAGCTAAACTCCTTGCCCCAAATGAGCAGAATTTGG
Organism: Mesoplodon densirostris; assembly: GCF_025265405.1. Lineage (NCBI taxonomy): Eukaryota > Metazoa > Chordata > Mammalia > Artiodactyla > Ziphiidae > Mesoplodon > Mesoplodon densirostris. Next base: position 68,537,738 of record NC_082677.1, on the reverse strand, counting down.
AAATGAAATAAAAATTATGAGTAGTGAAAGAAACAGGAGTCTGAAGAGGAGAGGGATGACTGAGGCACACAACTGGAATCCTGGGGGTTTTACGAACTAGAATGATTACTATTCAGTCTTAAGGTGTTTACATTCCTGTGATTAAACAACCCCACCGCAATGTCTCTAGAACATTTAGTAATGTTCATTAAATACAGCTGACCCTTCAACTACACAGGTTTGAACTGCACAGGTCCACTTATAACGTGGATGTTTTACAATAAACATGTACCACAGCACTCCAGGATCCATGGTTGCTTGAACCTGCAGATACAGAACGGCAGCTATGGAGGGCCAACTGTTATATTCAGATTTTCGATTGTGTGGCAGTCAGCAATCCAACCCCTGCATCGTTCAAGGGTCAGCTGCACTCAAAAACTCTGTGAAAGTGAGTTATTTTGATTTTGTTTTGTATTGTATTGCTTTTCCCATTTTTGTAAGCAGAATGAGTGGGTTCTGGGATCAACCTATTTGAGATCAAGACTTTGGAGGAGATTAAGAACAGCCTGGAAATACAGCCATCTCAGTGGAAATAAGAGACAGAAGCAGAAACACACTGAGTGTAAGCCTTGCAAATTTGCAGAAATCTTGGGGTTTCCAGTAAAGAAAACGACTGAAAATTCCAGATTCACAGACTAATCACACAGTATTGAGGGGAGGGCTCTGGAAACTTCCATCCAAGTCAATTATGATAGTGAAAATTGGGGTGAAGTTTTCAGGGACAGGAACACACAAGTCAGCTTCTGAGATAAAGACAGAAATGAGGGTCAGAAACCTAGAAGTCCACTGAGTTGGAGCATGACCCCATGCGTCTTGGTCTCCTTAAGCTGGCCAGGGCTGAAAGCTCACCCAGACTTGACACTATAGGGCAGGCCTGTTGTCTGAGGTGAGATAGTTCCAAGCGCTCACTGACAGTCAGAGGAGGAAATGTGAAACATAGATCGAGACCCAGAAGAAGATATGACATGGGAGGAAAATCACTTTTGGGGAGTAAATATCTTAGGACCAAGTATCACAATAGGGTAGCACAGGGGCATCTGACAGAAGTAAACATAGTAACTCGAGTGACCTGCTCATCACTCGTATGTGCTTGGCATGAATATTATCCCCGTCTGATACAATTATTGACCCCATTTCACAGGTAAGGAAACAGACATTAAAAGCATCTGAGTAACTGGCCCGTAGCTCCACAACTGGCAAGTGATAATGTCAGGCATTGAACCTCAGCAGTGGCTGAGGTTCTAAGTCACGCTTCATGTTCTGGACCAAAAACCTGGTATTCCTTATCATCACTGGTGTGGAAAAGTCTGGATCTAGGAACATTAGATCCTGTAGATAAGCTCTGAAAGACGGAAAAGACAGTACTTGCATAGCCTGGATGGAGCATAAGAACAGCCAGGTATTAATGGCCTTGGAATCTCTCTCCCTCATGTACACACATCATGGCCTTCCTCTTGGGCTTTATAGAAGGATGGCTACGGTAGGAAAAAGAAGGGCCCAAAAGATGTTCACATCCTTGTTCCTATAAATATGTACGTATGTTACCTTACATGGCCAAAGGGACTTTGCCAATGCAATTAAGATCATGGATCTTGAGATGGGAAGATTATACGGGATATCTGGTTGGATCCAATCTAATCACAAGCATCCTTAAAAGGGAAACACTTTACTTTAACCCCATCCTGTCTGGGCAGGGAACAGACACCCTCAGGTGACCTACAGGCAGCGGTGAGGCCAAACCCAAAGCTGAACCCCAGGAGCTGTGTGAACAAAGAAGAGAAAGGGAAATCTCTCATGAAGCCTCAGGAGTAGCAGATAAATCTCCACAGTTAACTTGATGTACCCTGCACCTGTGGAATACCTGAATAGACAATGAATCATCCCAAAATTGAGGCAGTGGGCTTTGGGAGCAACTGTAGACTTGGGGTTTGCTTTCTGCATCTAATTTGTTTCTGGTTTTCTGTTTATCTGAGTTTAGTATTAGAGCTTATTATCATTGGTAGATTTGTTTATTGATTGGTTGCTCTCTTCCTTTTTTTGTTATATATAAATATATACATATTTATATATTTTTTTCTTTTTCTCTTTTTGTGAGTGTGTATGTGTATGCTTCTTCGTGTGATTCTGTCTGTATAGGTTTGCTTTTACCATTTCTCCAAGGTTCTGTCTGTCCTTTTCTTTTTTTTCGTATAGTTTTTAAGCACTTGTTATCATTGGTGGATTTGTTTATTGATTTGGTTGCTCTCTTCTTTCTTTTTTTATTACTTTTTAATTGTTTTATTTTAATAATTTTTTATTTTAATAACGTTATTTTATTTTATTTATTTACTTTTCTTTCTTTTTTATTTCTCCCTTTTCTTCTGAGCCATGTGGCTGACAGGGTCTTGGTACTCCAGCCGGGTGTCAGGCCTGAGCCTCTGAGGTAGGAAAGCTGAGTTCAGGACATTGGTCCACCAGAGACCTCCTGGCCCCATGTAATATCAATCAGTGAGAGCTCTCCCAGAGATCTCTGTCTCAATGCTAAGACCCAGCTCCACTCAACGACCAGCAAGCTGCAGTGCTGGACACCCCATGCCAAACAACTAGCAAGACAGGAACACAACCCCACCCATTAGCAGATGGGCTGATTAAAATCATAGTAAGTTCACAGACACCCCCAAAACACACCACCGGATGCAGTCCTGCCCACCAAAAAGACAAGATCCAGCCTCATCCACCAGAACACAGGTACCAGCCCCCTCCACCAGGAAGCCTACACAAGCCACTGAACCAACTTTACTCCTGGGGTCAGACACCAAAAACAACGGGAACTACGAACATGCAGCCTGCAAAAAGGAGACCCAAACACAGTAAGTTAAGCAAAATGAGAAGTCAGAGAAATACACAGCAGATGAAGGAGCAAGGTAAAAACCCACCAGACAAAACAAATGAAGAGAAAATAGGCAGTCTACCTGAAAAAGAATTCAGAGTAATGATAGTAAAGATGATCCAAAATCTTGGAAATAGAATGGAGATAATACAAGAAATATTTAACAAGGACCTAGAAGAACTAAAGAACAACACAATAAATGATGAACAAATGATGAACAACACAATAAATGAAACTAAAAATTCTCTAGAAGGAATCAGTACCAGAATAACTGAGGCAGAAGAACAGATAAGTGATCTAGAAGATAAAAAGTGGAAATAACTACTGCAGAGCAGAATAAAGAATGAAAAGAATAGATGACAGTCTCAGAGACCTCTGGGACAACATTAAACACACCAACATTGGAATTATAGGGGTCCCAGAAGAAGAAGAGCAAAAGAAAGGGACTGAGAAAATATTTGAAGAGATTATAGTTGAAAACTTCCCTAATGTGGTAAAGGCAATAGTCAATCAAGTTCAGGAAGAGCAGAGAGTCCCATACAGGATAAATCCAAGGAGAAAGACACCAAAGCGCATATTAATTAAACTATCAAAAATTAAATACAAAGAAAAAATATTAACAGCAGCAAGGGAAAAGCAACAAATAACATACAATGGAATCCCCATAAGGTTAACAGCTGATCTTTCAGCAGAAATTCTACAAGCCAGAAGGGTGTGGCAGACATATTTAAAGTGATGAAAGGGAAAAACCTACAACCAAGATTACTCTACCCAGGAAGGATCTCATTCAGATTTGACAGAGAAATTAAAACCTTTACAGACAAGCAAAAGCTAAGAGAATTCAGCACCACCCAACCAGCTTTACAACAAATGCTAAAGGAACTTCTCTGGGCAAGAAACACAAGAGAAGGAAAAGATCTGCAATGACAAACTCAAAACAATTCAGAACATGGTAATAGGAAAATATATAGCAATAATTACCTTAAATGTAAATGGATCAAATGCTCCAACCAAAACATAGACTGGCTGAATGGATAAAAAAACAAGACCTGTATATATGCTGTCTACAAGAGACCTACTTCAGACCTAGGGACACATACAGACTGAAAGTGCGGGGATGCAAAAGGATATTCCATGCAAATGGAAATCAAAAGAAAGATGGAGTAGCAATTCTCATATCAGACAAAATAGACTTTAAAATAAAGATAATTACAAGAGACAAAGAAGGACACTACATAATGATCAAGAGATCAATCCAAGAAGAAGATATAACAATTGTAAATATTTCTGCACCCAACATAGGGGCACCTCACTACATAAGGCAAATGCTAGCAGCCAGAAATGGGAAATCAACAGTAACACAATCATAGTAGGGGACTTTAACACCCCACTTTCACCAATGGACAGATCATCCAAAATGAAAATAAATAAGGAAACACAAGCTTTAAATGATACATTAAACAAGATGGACTTAATTGATATTTATAGGACATTTCATCCAAAAACAACAGAATACACTTTCTTCTCAAGTGCTCATGGAACATTCTCCAGGATAGATTATACCTTGGGTCATGAATCAAGCCTTGGTAAATTTAAGAAAATTGAAATCGTATCAAGTATCTTTTCCAACCACAACACTATGAGACTAGATATCAATTACAGGAAAAAATCTGTAAAAAATACAAACACATGGAGGCTAAACAATCTACTACTAAATAACCAAGAGAGCACTGAAGAAATCAAATAGGAAATTAAAAAAATACCTAGAAACAAATAACAATGAAAACACGATGACCCAAAACCTATGGGATGCAGCAAAAGCAGTTCTAAGAGGGAAGTTTATAGCAATACAATCCTACCTCAAGAAACAAGAAACATCTCAAATAAACAACCTAACCTTACACTTAAAGCAATTAGAGAAAGAAGAACAAAAAAAACACCTAAGTTAGCAGAAGGAAAGAAATCATAAAGATCAGATCAGAAATAACTGAAAAAGAGGTGAAGGAAACAATAGCTAAGATCAATAAAACTAAAAGCTGTTTCTTTGAGAAGATAAACAACATTGATAAACCACTAGCCAGACTCATCAAGAATAAAAAGGGAGAAGACTCAAATCAATAGAACTAGAAATGAAAAAGGAGAAGAAACAACTGACACTGCAGAAATACAAAAGATCATGAGAGATTACTACAAGAAACTGTATGCCAATAAAATGGACAACCTGGAAGAAACGGACAAATGCTTAGAAAAGCACAAACTTCAGACTGAACCAGGAAGAAATAGAAAATATAAACAGACCAATCACAAGCACTGAAATTGAGAGTGGGATTAAAAATCTTCCAACAAACAAAAGCCCAGGACCAGATGGCTTCACAGGCCAATTCTATCAAACATTTAGAGAAGAGCTAACACCTATCCTTTGCAAACTCTTCCAAAATATAGCAGAGGGAGGAACACTCCCAAACTCATTTTATGAGGCCACCATCACCCCAATACCAAAAGCAGACAAAGATGCTGTAAAAAAAGAAAACTACAGGCCAAAATCACTGATGAACATAGATGCAAAAATCCTCAACAAAATGCTAGCAAACAGAATCCAAGAGCACATTAAAAGGATCATACACCATGATCAAGTGGGGTTTATCCCAGTAATGCAAGGATTCTTCAATATGCACTAATCAATTAATGTGATACACCATATTAACAAATTGAAGGAGAAAAATCATATGATCATCTCAATAGATGCAGAAAAAGCTTTCTACAAAATTCAACACCGATTTATGATAAAAGCCCTCCAGAAAGTAGGCATAGAGGGAACACACCTCAACATAATAAAGGCCATATATGACAAACCCATAGCCAACATTGTTCTCAATGGTGAAAAACTGAAAGCATTTTCACTAAGATCAGGAACAAGACAAAGTTGCCCACTCTCACTACTGTTATTCAACAGAGTTTTGGACATTTTAGCCACAGCAATCAGCGAACCAAAAAAATAAAAGGAATCCTAATTGGAAAAGAAGAAGTAAAACTGTCACTGTTTGCAGATGACATGATAGTATACATAGAGAATCCTAAAGATGCTACCAGAAAAGTACTAAAGCTAATCAATGAATCTGCTAAAGTAGCAGGATACAAAATTAATGCACAGAAATCTCTTGCATTCCTATACACTGATGATGAAAAATCTGAAAGAAAAATTAAGGAAACACTCCCATTTACCATTACAACAAAAAGAATAAAATACCTAGGAATAAACCTACGTAAGGAGACAAAAGACCTGTATGCAGAAAACTATAAGACACTGATAAAAGAAATTAAAGATGATACAAACAGATGGAGAGATATACCATGTTCTTGGATGGGAAGAATCAACATTGTGAAAAAGACTATACTACTCAAAGAAATCTACAGATTCAATGTAATCCCTATCAAACTACCAATGGCATTTTTCATAGAACTAGAACAAAAAATTTCACAATTTGTATACAAACACAAAAGACCCCGAATAGCCAAAGCAATCTTGAGAAAGAAAAATGGAGCTGGAAGGAATCAGGCTCCCGGACTTCAGACTATACTACAAAGCTACAGTAATCAAGACAGTATGGTACTGGCACAAAAACAGAAACATAGATCAATGGAACAGGATAGAAAGCCCAGAGATAAACCCACACTCATATGGTCACCTTATCTTTGATAGAGGAGGCAAGAATATACAATGGAGAAAAGACAGTCTCTTCAATAAGTGGTGCTGGGAAAACTGGACAGCTATATGTAAAAGAATGAAATTAGAACACTCCCTAACACCATACACAAAAATAAACTCAAAATGGATTAAAGAACTAAATGTAAAGCCAGACACTATCAAACTCTTAGAGGAAAACATAGGCAGAACACTCTGTGACATAAATCACAGCAAGATCCTTTTTGACCCACCTCCTAGAGAAATGGAAATAAAAACAAAAATAAACAAATGGGACCTAATGAAACTTCAAAGCTTTTACACAGCAAGGGAAACCATAAACAAGACAAAAAGACAACCCACAGAATAGGAGAAAATATTTGCAAATGAAGCAACTGACAAAGGATTAACTTCCAAAATATGCAAGCAGCTCATGCAGCTCAATATCAAAAAAACAAAGAACCCAATCCAAAACTGGGCAGAAGACCTAAATAGACATTTCTCCAAAGAAGACATACAGATGGCCAAGAAGCACATGAAAAGCTGCTCAACATCACTAATCATTAGAGAAATACAAATCAAAACTACAATGAGATATCCCCTCACACTGGTCAGAATGGCCATCATCAAAAAATCTACAATCAATGCTGGAGAGGGTGTGGAGAAAAGGGAACCCTCTTCCACTGTTGGTGGGAATGTAAATTGATACAGCCACTATGGAGAACAGTATGGAGGTTCCTTAAAAAACAAAAATAGAACTACCATATGACCCAGCAATCCCACTACTGAGCATATACCCTGAGAAAACCATAATTCAAAAAGAGTCATGTACCACAATGTTCATTGTAGCTCTATTTACAATAGCCAGGACATGGAAGCAACCTAAGTGTACATTGAGAGATGAATGGATAAAGAAGATGTGGCACATATATACAATGGAATATTACTCAGCCATAAAAAGAAATAAAATTGAGTTATTTTTAGTGAGGTGGATGGACCTAGAGTCTGTCATACAGAGTGAAGTAAGTCAGAAAGAAAAAAACAAATACCATATGCTAACACATATATATGGAATCTAAAAAAAAAAAAAAAAAAAGGGTTCTGAAGAACCTAGGGGCAGGACAGGAATAAAGACTCAGACATAGAGAATGGACATGAGGACATGGGGAGGGGGAATGGTAAACTGGGATGAAGTGAGAGAGTGGCATGGACATATATACACTACCAAATGTAAAATAGATAGCTAGTGGGAAGCAGCCGCATAGTGCAGGGAGATCAGCTCGGTGCTTTGTGACCACCTAGAGGGGTGGGATAGGGAGGAAGTGGATATGGGGATATATGTATACATATAGCTGAGTCATTTGTTATACAGCTGAAACTAACATACCATTGTAAAGCAATTATGCTCCAAGAAAGATGTTAAAAAAAAAAAAGTGAAGCACTTTTCTAGGCTATGGTGAAAGAGGGATGTGCCAGTGCAAGACGCTTAGAGGGAGGCATCATGAGAAGGATCTGACACCTGCTGTTCGTTCTGAGATGCAGATGGGTATGCAAGGCCCCAAGAGAGGCTTTTGGGAGATAAGGGACACTCTGAGTTGACAGCCAGCAAGGAAACAGGGACCTTGGTCCTACAACCCCATGAAACTAAATTCTCTCAATGTCGAATAACCGAAATGTGTTCTCTCCAAGAGTCTCCAGAAAGGAATAGAGCTTGCCAACACCTTAAGCCCTGGGAGACCCACGTCAGACTACTGACCTACAAAAGTATAAGAAAATACATTTGTGTTGTTGAAGTCAAAAGATGAGTGGCAATGTTATAGCAGTCACAGAAAACTAACACAATGGCAGGCAGGATATGGAACTTAGGAAAATGTTTGGTCTCACTTTGTAACTCCTCAGACAGGGAATTCGTCCAAGGACCAAATCACGGATCTCTGCTCCTATGGCACTGGTCCTCCACCTCCAGGCCCTGAGCATCACAAGGCACCAGATCAGACTTAACAATCTGTGTCTGAGGCCCAGGGAGCTGGGCAGCTTTTGGCGGGGTTGGGGGGGGGGCGCGGTTCTGATCCCAAGAAGCATGGGATGGCAGCTTTAGCATCATGTCTCAAAAGATGCTGAACGTCTGTGAGAACCCTACTGTGGCAGTTTATGCTCTACAAATTTAAAATCTGTATCACAAATAAATTTGTTCCCATGTTCCCTTCTCTTTCTGGTGAAATTTTACTTAAAAGATGACTGCTGAACTTGTCACATTGACACTATTTGATCTCAACACTATGATGTGATAAATACGCTCTTCTGGATTATCAAGGTGTGGAGATGATCTGGTCCAAAGACAAGGTATTTCAGTGTCTACAGTAGAGCTGCAGGGTGCGGTCCAAATAAAGCCAGACAGTTGAGAGAAAGTCATGTGCAGGTCTGGCACTTTCTTTGAGAATGAAAACCTTTAATTTTTATGTGTCCCTTGGGGTAAGACAAGATGCATTTATCCAAATTGGATGAACCTAAGAGGCCAAAGCTCAGAAAAGAAGCTTGGATGACATGGGGAAGCTGGCGGTGCAGGCTCCTTGAATGTGTTCTCCAAAACCTCAAGACATGTGAAGACCAGGATGAAAACACAAGCAAAAGAGGCAACAAAGAAACTGGAGTCTGTCTGTTCAACACACTCGTTTACTGGAGGGGGCGCTAAAGAGCAGTGAATGCTCTTAGGTGCTTGGTGCTCAGTGAAGGGGCAGAGAGGATACTGAAAAGAAGTAAAGGGGGGGCTTCCCTGGTGGCGCAGTGGTTGACAGTCCGCCTGCCGATGCAGGGAACGCGGGTTCGTGCCCCGGTCTGGGAAGATCCCACATGCCGCCGCGGCTGGGCCCGTGAGCCGTGGCCGCTGAGCCTGTGTGTCCGGAGCCTGTGCTCCGCAACGGGAGAGGCCACAACAGTGAGAGGCCCGCGTACCGCAAAAAAAAAAAAGAAGAAAAAGAAGTAAAAGGTGGTAAATACCAGGGGGCCCAGGCAGAGGTAAAGGAACGGGCAAGTAGGACAGGACAAGGTATGAAGGAAGGAAGAGAAGGTGGAAAATGGACGCTGACAAAGAAAGGAAAAACCAAAGGGTGATTCCACAAAATAGTCTTGGAGACAATTATTCAACAATCTAAGAAAAATGTAACTGTGATGAAAAAGCAGGTCAAACGCTGCTAGGAAAGGCTATAAAGAGCCAGGAAGTCCAGTTCTCATGAGTAATTATATACAATTCTTATACTATTTATTTAACCATGTAGAAGTCAGAAATATCTGCAAGAAAAAAGTTACTGATATTTGCATAGTAGGTGCATTTCTATGTATCTTAATTATTTTCATACCATGTGTGTTTACATATATAAATCAATGCTTACAAGGATCTTTATAATCTGAATAAATGTATAAATTATATTAAATATATTTATACATAAATATTAAAAATTCTTCTGAATAATACCATGCAGAAGGTAAGGTTCTTTACCTCTATAAAGACGTTCCAGAAAAAGAAACGAAGTTTCAGAAAAATCAAATGACTCTCAGGGTGACTGACAGAAACAAGTTAACCCAAGTTAACAATTCCGACAAGATTCCTATCCCACCCCAGAAGGGCCATAAAGTCCAGACTCATTCTTCTAGGAATAATTCTTCATTTTACAGCAATTCCAGATAAAAATAAGTGTTTTTAATTTAATAGGGACTTTGCACCATTGATTAGGAGTTATCTGGTTCTTCTCACTTCTGCCACAGGCCCACTCACTGGCACCATCTTACTCATCCTTGGGTACTAAAGCATGCTGATTCTACCTTCCAAAAGTCTTCAAAATGCCTCATAGTTCTATTCTTATTCTCTCTCCCAGGACTATAAGTTAAATAGCATCCAACCTGAGTTCCTCCCCATCAAGTGTCTACCCCAACCTGCTACGCCCCCAGACACCATATTACTTTTCATGCATCAAAGCATTAATCATCTATCGCTCCCATGTTCAAACTGCTTCACGGCTCCTATACGCTACTTAACTGAGCACAAGCTTCACATTCAGGTTCAAAGCTCTCTACCACATGTCCACCTCTAACTCTCAATATATCTTCTATCACTTTGCCCACAGCCCTAAGATCCAGCGAAGCCAAACCCAGAGCCCCTCACTCTTCTCCAAACACACCCACGTGCATTTCTGCCTCTAAACCATTCCTTGAATTTTTCTTCACTCAGAATTCCAAAAGTGTACCTCTTGGATTAAAAACCTCCTTATAGGGCTTCCCTGGTGGTGCAGTGGTTGAGAGTCCGCCTGCCGATGCAGGGGACACGGGTTCGTGCCCCGGTCCGGGAAGATCCCACATGCCACGGAGTGGCTGGGCCCGTGAGCCATGGCCGCTGAGCTTGCGCGTCCGGAGCCTGTGCTCCGCAACAGGAGAGGCCACAACAGTGAGAGGCCCATGTACCAAAACAAAAAACTTCCTTATACCTAAAGATTTATGTCCAATGCTACCTTTTTCTAGAGAACTTTTAACCACAATATTTAATCCCTACCTTAATGGAACCCTCATAGAAATTTGTAGAAACTCATAGTCTGCATTGCTTTATAGGCATTTGGTATTTCTCTGAACCTTCCCACTCAGTGGGAAGCTGTAATATATTTCTCATCTTTTATAGCACCTTTAACAGCAAACAGAGAGTCTAGCAAACATACAGCACTTCATAGTATTTGCTAAATTGGATTCAATTAGCTCTTCCAAGTTCCTAAAACTGAACTTTTTTTTTTTTTTTTTTTTTTTTTGCGGTACGCGGGCCTCTCACTGTTGTGGCCTCTCCCGTTGCGGAGCACAGGCTCCGGACGCGCAGGCTCAGTGGCCATGGCTCACGGGCCCAGCCACTCCGCGGCATGTGGGATTCTCCCGGACCGGGGCACGAACCCGTGTGCCCTGCATCGGCAGGCGGACTCTCAACCACTGCGCCACCAGGGAAGCCCATGAAACTCTCTTAAGTGATATATTTCAAAAGTGATTTAAAAAGATGTTTAAGAAACCTATATTTTATTTAAGTGTAATCACAGGTATTCAGAGGGTTATCCAGGATGCCTTGAAGTACTAACTGAAAGTTTGTTTTTATGCAACCAAACATTGGACTATTCTCAAAGAAATGAGAACCAAAATGAGTGTACTCCTCATTAGATAATCACACCCACAGGAATAATTGCTGGGCCAGAACTTTATGCTACAGAAGTCCAAGGAAGATTCATGTGCCAGGAGCCAGTGGAGACTCGGAGAAACAGACCACTTGTGATAGTGTAAACGTCATCACGCTCAACCAGTGCAACTAAAATAAGTATGTCTCTTATGATTCACAGTGTAAGGATCCCAATGGACTTAACTTTAAAAGGGCATGGTGCATCTCCTACAGCTGCTCTGAGGCTGGGCCAAAATAGTTATCCTTGCTTGACCTTTTGAGCTTTGGATCAATAACAGGCACAGACTACATTAACAAAACAAAATTGCTTTCACTGCATCAAATGACCAACAAATACAAAGCCAGGTTATGTATCTATCAATCTCTCTATCTTTCTATCCATCCATCTATCCATCCCAGCTCACCTTTTGTGCATCACAAAATAATGTGTTATATAGACATATATAAGCATATTATTATGTATTGAGCACTTCGTGCAACACACTTTTCTAAGTCTTTTGCATATGTTAAACCTCACAACAATCCCATAAGGTAGGTACTTTATTATTCCCATTTTACAGATGAAGAAATCAAGGCTCAGGAAGTTTATGTAACTGCCCAAGTTCATACAGCTGTTAAGTGTGGGATTTGAATCCTGGAAAATCTCCCCCAGAGCCCATAGTCTTAACCACTCTACAAGTCACTCCCAGAGCCTGATTTTATTCTCTTCATGGAGGTGGGGGAAGTCTCTGGAAGCTACTCTATTTCTGGAAATCACCTATAGGGGCTTATCATAGAGGTAAAGGCCCAGGTGCACATAAAAACATAAAAGACAATCTGCTACATTTCTATCTTGCTGGCTATAATATAGGAATTATTTCTTGAAGACGGAATTGAGTAGCTAAACTTGAAGCACAGAACAGGCAGGCAAGCTGGCAGGACCGCCAGATAGGCTGTGTGTAAGGCTGTCCTCACTTCCCTTGCAAATGTAGCCGCAGAGGCAGATTCTGCACCAGGCCTGGAGAGTAGGTGTCAATGAGAAACAGTCAGAAGAGTACGGAAACCAACACAGTTATTTCATTCAGCCTTAAATAGACACATTTCACCTTCTACAGGAATGCACACACTAGCAAATAAAACCACGCATGACTCAGTGCCACATTTTGTACCAAGGAGGAAGGAATGTAGTGACAAAGATGGTAGGAGGAAACAATGAATCATTTCCCATGGGAGGTAAACAAAAGTACACATACCATAGCATTCGTTTCACAGAAAGGGAACCGATCAGCTTCCTCAAAAGGGGAGTTTTATCTGGCAACCAAAACTAGCTCACTGGCTGAAAAACTGCATCTTGTTTCTTACTTTTCCAATGAAATGGTGATACAAAAGGCCCGAAAAATGTGTTCAGACTCATGATATTGAAGAGGCCTTGCCAGAGGCAATCAAAGCCGGAGAAGCCAGGTAGCAGTTGAATTTGGAATGAAATATTAGACAATACTTAGCTTTCATTCCAAAGGGCTGCCCTTAATAACACTGCAGCTTGTGGGAGTGACAAAGCTAAAATAAGTTGTGGCATTCAATATGTTTGAAGGATTGAGCCGCAGCCTTCAAGGCTAAACAAACACTCAGAAGCACCTGTGCCCCTCCAAGTTACTCATACGACTATATTTTTTTCATGGCCAAACAGCCTGCATATTAAGTATCCCCCCGGCACTTCTGGGCCCAGATGCCAAGGGAAAAAAAAACATTTTGCTATAAACTGATGCGTGATCTCTCTGTTAGTGTTGGACTCTCGTTCTCAGCTACACTGTGGGTGAAATAAGTAGATTTTTTTTTTCCTATGTATTTGCCAAACCCTGGTGGGAAGGCACTGTGTAGTCCTTTTACTGACAGTGTCTGGATCATTCACAATGACCTGATTGAGGTTCTTTGGCCCTAAGTAAAGAGCTCGGTTATGTGACACTGGTTAGAGGTTAGGGGTATTCTCTGTGAAGAAATAGCTTGACCCTTTCCAGTATCAGAATCCAAATCACTCCTTAAAAATGTGCAAGGGAAATGAATGTATTTTCACTCCGCCCTTACAAAATACCAAGTTGCACCACAGCCGAAAAATTGGAGCAGCTAAAACAATACAAAAGCCATCGCTTCCAAGAAAATAGGGCCCTGCTTGTTTTTCGGATACAGTTTTCTGATATGTGCACCTCTTTGTGAACTATATGCTAAGTATGAGAGGGCAAGTCCACGTTCAAAGACACAATCTGCTCCACTGGAATTTAGGGAAATAATATCCCCCTGTGTTTCCTTGGTAAAAATAAAATACAGGCCAGAAACTAACACAAGATTGTAAATCAACTACACTTCAATTAAAGTAAAATAAAATAAATACAGGCTTACAGTCTGCATATATTATGATTAATAGTCGTGATTAGGGTAGGAGAGCCCAGCGAAATCATTCCATTTACGAGGCAGTTGGGAGATTTGGTCCGTAATACGGAACTAGAAGTAGAAGCTAAGTGAGATTTATAATTAAGCGAATGAATCTTACACGTATTATTTCCACTGAAGTTTGGACCCCAGGGCGGAGGCAAGCGTTAAGAGACATGATTCCAGAATTGGGGAGCAAAAGGACGGCCTCCCCGGCAGCGATAACTTCCAGGGCTGTAGGAGGGGCCGTCCCCACCCCTCTCGCCCCGGGAGTGCGTGCGCCCCGCCCCGGCGGGCGCGGCGGGCCACGCGGAGGGGACAGCGCCGCCCCCTTACCTGCACAGGTGCTCCCGTCGTAGGTCTCGCACATCCACTCATGGCACTCGCACAGGGGCCCGAAGTACACGCCGGGCTCGCTCACGTGACAGATGCAGACCCCGCAGTCGCACCGGCCGCGGCCGTGGCACAGAGCGCCCCCTGGGGGCTGTCCGGGCGCCCGGCACCGGCGCTCCGACTCGGCCCGGGAGAGCCGGCACGCGGCGCCCGGGCCGCTTCTGCAGGGGCGACAAACCACAGCGGGGCCACGGTCAAGCCCAGACACTGCCCCTTCTGCTCGGGGTCCACCTTGCCTCCCAGGGTCCATTCAGATCCCAGATCCCAAACGGAGACGTGCAACCCCATGGATAGGAAGCCTGGGACCCCACGTTTCTCTGGGGACCAAACTGATACCACCCATGGGCCATCCCTTAAGAAATGACCACGACCCAAAATGTCCAAGTGGTGACCTGCCCACCTGAGAACAGGACCGTCTTCCAGGTGGACTAGGTGATCCGGCCCTGCTTCTTGGCGTTTTGCCACTGAATCTTACATGCATATTTAAATACAAATTAATCCAAACTAAGACCCTTGGCTGACTTTTCAGTTCTCTTTAAAAAGTCCCATTGCTAGCTGGTGGCCAGGGGCAGTTATTTTATGAAAAATAAGAGATGAATATATAGAAAGAGCTTTACATGTTATGATAGCTTAGTGCCTAATGCATTTTCAAGTTGCAATAAGTGATGCTTATGAACTATACTTTTAAAATGTAAAAGTTTGGTTATTGTGATGTGCCCCAAATTCTCTCTTAAAATGTAGTGCAGAATGTAATACAGACCCCATGGAATAACTCTGCCCTATAGGCGGTGAGAACACCCAGGTACACATAGGATGGCAGATAATCCTCCTGATATGTATTGGAATAGGAGGAAACTATATATTCATTTAATGATTGTATTTTTCCGAAGGAAAAGCAAAAGGACAAGGATAAAGCAATACACAGTGTAGATGTAAGGAAAGAAATAGGATCAGGTTGAAAACAGTTTATCTCGTGTCCAACTTCCTGACTGCTCTTGGCTTAGGGCAGCCATCCTGAAGCTTGAGTCCTGCCACGCAAAGCAGGGCAGGTCTGTCTGAAAGGAAAACAAACCAGACTTACCTCAGAGATGGCGAGAAGCTTTGAGGAACAGCTGACAGCCCCGCGAAGAGAAGGGAGGACGCCAGCAGCAAGAAGTTCCTGAAGCCTGCGGGACGCATGCTGAGTTTCCCGGCTGCGGAGGCCAGCAGAGCTGCTGCAAGGTGGCGCACACGGGGCCGGGGGTCGGGGAGGCTCCGGTGGGGAGAGGTGCCACCAGCAGATGGCCGGGCAGAAGGACCCACAGACACCCAGGCGTGCAGGTCCGGGGCTCTCACCGGAGCTGCAAGGGTGTGGATGAGCTGCCTGCTAGGATTTGGGCAGCAGCACTGCTCTGGGCGGGGTGCTGGTACGAAACCCCTCAAGTGGAGAGTCTAGGCAGGGAAGTAATTAGAAACAGTTGTACAAGCAGATGGTTTATTTTGACATTAAAAAAAAAGTCCTGTTCACAGATTTGAGAAAATCGTTTCTTTCTTCAAGTGCAGGCCCCAAAAATATTTGACAAGAGGATATTTGGGCTGGCTGATGTTAAAGGGACAGGTAAAATAATCCCTGCGATGGGATGGGGAAGGGGGAGGTTGGTGATGTCAGCAAGAACACTTGCGTAGGGAATTAGTTTCACCACATGGTTTTCAAAAAGATGAACTGTTTGACTGTTTGGGGTATGAGTTGTGAGGGGGAAGCAAAATTGATAAATAGCACTTTTTTGGACTTTTGATCCTTTGTTTTAAATTATGGGTCTCTCGTTTCTTAATCCTTTAAAGAGGGTGTCATGCTTCTAGTTGTTTGGGCCAGTAGTTTATCACACCATATTTTTTCTTAACTTGGACAGTTCAAACTGTAGTTGTCCCAAGTTCACCCTGTTCTCCACCACGGATGAAGTATGAGAAAATAAAATGTGTGATTAGTGTCAATGGCACTGAAAAATCATCAGTGTCATTTATGAAGCACATACGATGTGCCAGTCACTTCATATATTTTATCTCCAATTGTGACAATAACCACACATTTGTTTACTCATTAGGCAAACACAGGTTTAGCGTCTGTTAGGTACCAGGCTCTGGGCCAGATAGAGAAGACACAGCAGGGAATTAAGGAGACAGGATCCCTGCTCTCGGAATCCACTGGGCTGGCAGACCTAAAACAAAATCACAAAGATAAAAGGAAGGAAGGTTGAAAGTTCCTTCTAGCTTAGCTCCAGGCATCTGATCTAGTCAAGATGGCATTTGAGCTGAAGGCTGCAGGAGGAGTAGAAGTAAGTTGGGTGGAAATGGGGAAGAGGTGGCAGAGAGTGGGGTAGCATTCTTATTCCCATTATAAAGATCGAGAAACTGAGGGCAAAAGATGACCTCTTGCTCAAAGTGACTGATTTGCTCAAATTCATACAGGAAGTTGGGGTTCAGCTGAACGCTGTGAGCCCTCAAATCTCCCACACTGTCCCCTCCATTGTGCGGTCATCTGGGAGAGGTGTTGTGGAAGGTTCTAGGGAAGGGAAGAAACATTCTCCCTTTGCCCTAAGAAGACCTTTAGATGCAGTGGATCCTCATGAAATAGAACCATCCAAGTGGTGGCCCTGGTCTTAAAATCAAGGATCATATAACAGGATGGGATCTCTCCTGTCATTTACCTACCTGAACAGACATAAGACCACCCCCAACATTTACCTGCTGGGGCAAGAAGGCAAAAAGAGGTCTCCTGAACAGAGCCCACACTTTTTCTCCTGCTTCACCAGAATCCGTCTGTACCAGAAGAGGCTCTGCCTGGGGCACATCCTTAGCCCAGGCAGCTAAGCCTCCTTCAAAGTCTGACCCTTGGGCTTCCCTGGTGGCGCAGTGGTTGACAGTCCGCCTGCCGATGCAGGGGACACGGGTTCGTGCCCCGGTCCGGGAAGATCCCACATGCCGCGGAGCGGCTGGGCCCGTGAGCCATGGCCGCTGAGCCTGCGTGTCCGGAGCCTGTGCTCTGCAACGGGAGAGGCCACAACAGTGAGAGGCCCGCGTACCGCAAAAAAAAAAAAAGAAAAAAAAAAAAGGCTGACCCTTGGGCCCAAGCATGTACACGCTGGTGGAGCGATCTGCCATCCGGAGGACAGACTGGGGAGACATGTGCAAAGGCCAGAGAGTGGTCGGGGAAGGGAATTCTGGAGTCCTGGGTACCCACAGCGTGGTTTAGGAGCTGCAAACGCTCATTGGCAGATTCCCTGGATCACGTGAGCTACTCATCCTGTAGGGGAGGAGGTTTGTCTGGAGAAGAGGGAGTCACTAAACCAATCATTTCCTAAGTGTGATTGCCTGTGAACGAGCTGCAGCAGCAGCAGCAGCAGCAGCACCTGGGGGCTTGCTACAAATGAAAGTCCTCAGCCCCACCCCCAGACCTACAGAATCACCGGCTACATTTTAACAATACAGCTGAGAACACTATTTGCACATCATATTTGGGAAGCTTGGCAAGCCCCGGGGGCCCAGGGCTGGGGCCACGGATGCCTGGATCTAAGGATGGTAGCCACCCTCACTCCTAGTTCAACTCCTGGCATCCTGTTCCTTCCTGGCCACGTTGTAACTCTATAAGGACGTAGGAACAGGCTCTCCTGCCAACATCTAAAACTCTTGGTGACTCAGAGAATATGGGAACCATAGAAGGGAAGCATCCATTCCAAAGCCTCACTAGGAATTTGCAATGAAAACATGGAACTTTTAATAAATGAGTCATGTATTACTTTTTGCATATTTTCTGAGGGGGAAAAAAAGAATCGCTGTGGAATAGGGAACTGGTGTTTGAACATTTCTTTCAGGAATTAAAACAGTTCTTTTAATCTCCTACAGTGTCCCGTGCAATGAAGAACATTATCATGAGCAGTGTGCAGCTGTGAAGCAAAGATAGTATGTTCTAGGTGACTGAAACATTGACATATTCAGATCATTATTATCACTGCAACTCAGAAATAATATTCCCAGAAAGTTGAAATAGTTATATTGCAGCTGAGTTGGTAACTCAGTAGAAAGTCTTGGATCCACACAAACTCTGGCAAGGTAAAAGAAAATAACTTAACATTTTCACTTTTTAGCAAACTTTCATTTATTTTTTTTCTGCCAAAGTACCAAATATCTTGGAACGGCCTACTTTCTTCCCTCTCCTAGTTTGCAGAAAGCTGAAGGACACACATCTCTTGAGGGCCAATGTGGAAAGGACCCAATTGCTGTGTGAAAGGTCCTGGGTTTCTCACTGACCCCAAAGACCCTGTGACAGCTCTGGGGGAAAGGCCTGGGGGTGTCCTAGCATCTGAAACCAAGCTCAAAGGGATTGAAAACATCTTAGTTCTTAAATATAGTTCTGAGTCATCAAGTCACAAGCTCATAGAATCTTGGGTTCAAGAGATATTTTAAAGGTCGTCTAGTCCAAAATTAAATTTATTGACAATGTACAGTACCCCTGCCAAATGATTAGGTACTGAGTCTACTCGATAAGAATGAAAATTAAGGGAAACACACCCTTCCTGGGAGCAGCTCTGAAGTTTTTACCCCTTGGTTCCAGATCTGCTCTAAGAGGCCTTTTAAAATAATGTCCTGGCCATGAGCTGCTTAAAATATTTTAAGATGTCTAATATATGTGTTCCCCAGGCCCACCACCTGTCCACATACTCCCCAAATAATTCTACCCTTTTCAAGATACACATCATCATTTCCATCACCTCTTCCTTGTGTATTACACTGTCAAGGCTCCAATAGCCTGGTTTCCTGAGCATTTTTGCTTTGTCTGGTGTGGATGCTTCTGTAAAGCGTGGCAGGCACCACTGAGACCATAAGGTAGGTGTGGTTGAAAGTGCGGGGAACTGCTGTTTGGGAAAATGGGCCTTGTACATGAGGGCAGAGAAAGACCGAAGAAAGGCAGACCATTCCAGATGGGTAAGGGGCAGGTGTCATAAACAAGGGAACTTATATATGAGGCTTGTCTTGGATGATGCAGAATGAGTAGATCTCCTCACCTACACACCAGTATCTTAAAAGTTTATGCGGAGGCCTTAACGGAGCATATACAGTCCAGATGATCTCGACGACACGTTGCTCTCTCAGGGTTGCATCCTTCTAAAGGGCTCTCACTGTGGAAAAGAGGACAGAAGGTACATTCCAAGGGCAGAGGAAGAGAGGAGGAGACTCTGATTTCTGAGGTCCGGCTCACAGGTCAACTGGTGGTCACATCCTCACCTTGACTTTTACCAACCGGAAACAGCTGGGTGTTTTCACCATTCTTATTTCATATGTTATATTTCTGCTAATAAACTGAAGATCACATTAACTTTTTGACTGTCTCATTACTCCAGTTGTGTGCTTTTACAAGTGTATGTGCCCCAAGTAGAAGACGATAGTTATCCTTGTTAAACTTTTTTTAGGCTCAGTTCTTTTATCCAGATGGTCAGAATCATTATGGATACAGATTTCATATTTCTCTCACCCTTTCCAAAGTAAATATGATGAGCATGCTTTCTGTATCTTTCTCCAAATAACGGATGAGGTAGTTGAAAAAAATTAGGCTGAGCACCAAGCTTAGGAGAGACCTTTCTTCAAGACAATAAGAATCCCTTTATCAGCACATTTTGAATATGAAATCTAACCACTTACCAGTGTCCTGAGTTGTATGGAATCAGCCCATGTCTTCATTTTGTTCACAAGAATGTTATGAAAGTTCCCATCAGTTGCCATATTAATCTTAGTTTACCAGGTAAAACTTGGGCTTTTACATGTTTTTGCCAGGGCCTAAAACAGTACCCAATACATATTGTATACTCCATACATATTATATTTCTGTCATGAATAAATTAATTGGAAATGATGCACAATATGAATAATAGATCTAGGAGTCAACAAAGGATGCAGGTGACGTAGAAGATTCTGGATCAGTTGTCAGGTGGCATTTGCAAACTTTAGTACCTTCCTATCATCATGCAGATACAGCATGAATCCAAATAAAACCCGATCCTCTTCCTATATTCCCAATTTTTATTAATTATATCATTTTACTGAGTTCTTATAGTCTTTATTCTGAGAATTATTTTTGGTTCCTCTCTACAATTTACCTGGATTGTCCAGTAAATCACTGAATCGTGTTGATTCCTCCTGCTTCAACATCTTTATTTTGACTTTTATTTTGCACTCCATTGCCATAGCCTCCAAACTGGCCTCACTGCATCCAGTCTCAGAGTTCTGTGTCTTTCCTTATCCCACTCCCTAGGAGGTCTTTCTAACATACAGTTTTCATCACATTCACTCCCTGTTGAAAAATAGTTAATAGCTCCCCGTTGTTTATAGTAGAAAGCTCAAATACTCTAGCACTTCATAGAAGACACTTTATGTTTGGTATCCATAGTGCATGCTCCATCCAGATTCCCCCCCTCCCCCCGCCCGCAGGGCTTATGCACCCATCCCCCGGCTGATGGCAGTATCAGCCGCTGATGGCTCACAGCTGCACCCCTTGCTGGAAATTGCCCTAAGCCTCAGGAACAGCCTCCCCTGCGGCTGATCGCTCAGATCCAAGATGGTACCCTAATCCCCCCTTGCAACACCTCCCTTATGGAAATGGTGGAGCTGGGCAGCTCCATCATTGTGATTCGTGTCGACAGGGCAGGAAAAGTGTCAAAAATTGAAGACAGCAAGATGTGTGCGACGTGAGGCTGAGCACGATTTTTCAGAAGTCTTTATTGGTTTACTTATTTGTTTATTTATGTATCTATGTATTTATCTACTTAATATTCCCTTCCTCCTGTCCTTCCTTCTTTCTCCCCTTCCTTTCCCCTTCTTTCCTTCCCTCTTTCCTTGCTTCCTTCCTTCTTTTCTTCCTTCTTCCTCACTCTGTCTAAAGCTGCCCTCCAGACCAAGCACCCTTTATTCTGTCTTATTTTTTCGGCAACCCTTCCCAGGATCTAACATTATGGTTTTCCTTTGTTCACCTACTGTGTATAATCTACCTCTCCCCAATTAAATACAAGTTCCATGAAAGCAGGGACTTCGGCTCCCTTGTTCTTTGCTGTCACTCCAGTGCCTGGCACAGAGTAGCATCTGAACAAATATTTGCCTAGAGAATGATTAAGTGAATGAATGAATGAATGAATGAATGACTTTTAAAAGTTTGATACACCTTGATCAGATGCAACAATTTGACCTAAAGGATGGTTTTTCAGGTTTAATGGAAGGGAAGAATTAACACACCGTTATGAGATAAATGAAGGCAATTAAAATATAAAAATCATCAAGAAAATTATATTTGCCATGAAAAAATCAAGAAAACTAATCTAGAGTCAGGTAAGCAACAGCTCTTACTGATCTCTCCATATATGTGCCACACGAATTGTTCAATCACTTAGAGTCAAGTTTGAAGTAAAAAAAATCACAATTTCACTCAAAACTCACTTGGATAATATTTGCAGCTAAAAAGAAGTGTCCAGGTTTTCAAATAGTAAAGGATACATCAAAGCTTTCAGGAAGGCTAAATATTCTGGGGCAGCAATAAAAATAAGTTTCAATTTCCAACAAAAATAACTTTTCAGCTGGGCCAGAGCTGTGGAATAAAAAGGTGTCTAGTTAATATCTTTTCCAGGCATTAGTGCAGAACCAGAAGCATTTTTTTTCCTCCCACATAGTAAAAACACCTGGAAATATTAGGCACTTCTCGGATAAGAAATAATCTTTCAGTCTTCTGAATATTTTTACAGTTCTCGTTGACGCGGAAGGGAAATTTGGGGAAAAAAATATAGAGGTGGTTTTCACTGACTTCAGGGGAAAAAGATTTATCACTTCAATGTTATTTGACCCTGACTAATAGACTGAATTCTTAAAGTCATGCTCAACGGTTAACCAGTAACTAACAACCGGGAAGATAAAATCAGGAGCCCACAAGTGGAGAGAACACTGAACTGTTTGTTCAGAGAAGGGTTTCTGATGCTGGCTTTGCCATCCACTAGCTGCCTGATCTTGACTGCGTTCCTTAACCTGTTGAATTTCAGGTTCCCAAATGGCGTGGGTGAAGGGAACGTTGGTTTTCCCCAATTCTAAATTTCTGTGATTAGATTTTCTTTGTATATTTGTCCAAAGTCTTCCAATAATAAAGGGGGAATAGGATATATATATATATATATATATATATATATATATATATATATATATATATAATAAATATATGCAAGCAAATGTAAACAAATATATATATTCACTTACATATGCATATACATATTACAGGTGGAAATGACAGAAAGTTGTATTTAGTCTTCTGGTAATGGACATTTATATAGAGCTAGTGTATGTAGGTAGTTAAAAGAAGTTAAAAATATATTTCATTTATATGTATTTTTATGTGAACTCTGTGCTGGTTGGTGCCTTTCTCACTATGCAGGCTGGTCAGTGACTTAGCCCCTCAGCTTTCTCTTCATCCTAACTACTCACGGTTTTTGTGCAGTGTACACCATACACTACCCTGTTTTAAAACTTATATTTATATGACTGTTTCCATTATTTTCAATATTATTCCAACAGGAGAAGGATCCATTCAACATAAATCAGAAAAAAATAAGCAGACTAAAGGCACATTATCTAGGTGAAGAGAGATGCTTGGCAGGTTGCATGATAGCCCCCGAGTCAGGGGCCCTGAGTGTGTTTTCTGAGACATTGATAAGCATAATAATAATTGATAACAACTGATAGACATTGATGATAATAATAATAAGTGTATAAAAGCTCAGATCAGAGATGAATATTTTCCCACAATAATAGGCAACTTATAAACTGAAATTATAGGTATAAAAAACATTATGTGGACTTTGATGTACTATGTTTGACTAGGCAGCTTGCAAACATTTTCTTATTGTGATGAAAATTGTCAGCAAACCTTTTTATTTTCATAAACAATGAAGAAATTCAGTTTTACAGAAATTTTTATTTGATAGAAGCCTGGTAATCAATCTAGATAAATCACTGTAAATGGGATATGAATTAAATTGCTTTAGGAAAAAGAGAGGCATTAAATGAGGTCAGTAACTGAAAAGAAGAATAACTGAGTAGCTGAGTAAGAACTGGGATGATAAAGCCAGCTGTGGAAGAGATAAGCAGCTCATTGTCTTGTCTTTGAGTAACTCACTCGATTTCTTCTCCTTTCACCTTCTGCTTTCCTCTTGACCTCGGTAACACCATAAATTTTACTTGCCTTTCAAGCTCTGGTTGAAATGGTCAAACAACTCATTCTTTTAGTTAATTTTGCACCTAAATCAGTGGCTTTGGCATTGTAGATTAGAATGAATCTTCACTTTTAACAGTTCTTGAAAACCTAAATATCTTTAATATTGTCCTGATGTGTTGAAAGGATATTTAAAACAATGGGAAAATTGAGTTCATTGTTTTGTAATTGTCATATTTTAAATTAACTCTCTTCCTAGGACTATTTACAACTGATTGGATATAAGCGTGTTTAGAAACAGAGATGGCATCTATGTCTTTCAGTTAATGCTAAAACTACAAATGTATTTAAAAGATATTAATTCCATGATTAGTTTTTACTTCTTATTGTGTTCGTTCTTCCAAAGCATTATTGCAATGACTTAAATACCGAAGTTCTTTTTTTTTTTTTTTTTTTTTTTCTTTTTTGGCTCCACCATGCAGCATGCAGGATCTTAGTTCCCTGACTAGGGACTGAACCTGCGCCCTGTGCATTGGGAGTGCGGAGTCTTAACCACTGGACCACCAGGGAAGTCCCTTAAATATCTAAGCTCTTTAAGATTGGTGACTTTACAAATGACTGAAACATCAAGTCCCTTCACTTTCATTGAGAACCTATGATGTGTCGACCATTTTCCATGCTATATTTCATCAAATATAAGATTCGTTATTATTTTATGCACCACTGAGAAAGAGAAAATGTGGCCAACTAAACTGTGATGTGTTCTTATCAGTTAGATGTTTTATTTTATACTGATTGAAAGAGATCTTTTAGACTTATATATATATATTTTTTTATCATATCTCTCTATTCTATAAATCAAAGAGAAAGCACAAGTGAAATAAATTGTCCTTCTAGAGACTACATCAGCTTTCCAGTCAAGGTCATGACCCTTCTCACGATGACCCATCACTGGCTAGATAAGGCAGTGGGGTGAGAGTCCAGCCATTTCCGCTCAATGTAGTGTCACTACAGGACAATCACAGTGCAACAGCTGCCCATGGGGCTGGCACGGGGCAATGCCAGGGCAGCATAGCATTCTGATGGCTCCCCCTCCCCAATCTTGCTTCCTCCATTTCCCTTCCCCAGGTGTTACTCCCCCCAGATCTTCTGTATTCCTAATTCCTTCTCAACATTTGCTTCCCAATCTGCAAAATTTTGCTTTTTCATCCACTTAAAATGTCCTCTCTTTCCCTCCATGCAATTAAATCTTCCACATTTTAAAGGCAAACTTTAATTCAATGCCTTTCACTAGTCTATTCAGTCTTCTCCAGCCCATGTGGATAAACTTGACAGTCTCAGCTAACGTTGGACTTATAGTGACAGCTATTTAACTAATTTTCGCATTGTACTATAACTGCCTTATATATATTGGTTGTAGTTTCTCAGCGCTTTGAAGGTATCTACCATAGGTGGCAGATGTTGTTGGTGCTCTGCCCAGTTCCCCTCAGTTTCTCAGATTCTGTTGGTATAAGTGGTGCCCCTTTGGTACACTTTCAAAGACCGGCACCCACAGATCTTCAGGGCACTGCCCTCAGACTGTTGGGACCACTTTGTCAATAAGTGCAGAGAGTCAGAAGTGCCTGGATGTTCTTTTTTTTTTTTTTTTTTTTGCGGTACGCGGGCCTCTCACTGTTGTGGCCTCTCCCGTTGCGGAGCACAGGCTCCGGATGCGCAGGCTCAGCGGCCATGGCTCAAGGGCCCACCCGCTCCGTGGCATGTGGGATTTTCCCGGACCAGGGCACAAACCCTTGTCCTCTGCATCGGCAGGCAGGCTCTCAACCACTGCGCCACCAGGGAAGCCCCTGGATGTTCATTTTTATTCCCTTACCTTCTCCTCTTCCCTCCCCCACTTACCCTCCTGAAGCCATTAACTAACAGTCATTAGTCACCCAATGACTGTTGGGTGAAAGCCCAGCAAATTTCCTAGGTTTAGACATCTCTGAGGTGTAAGTTATAATTCAGCATTCCTTCACATCATCATGTTAAAGCCTACTCTCTGTGAATCTTACGCCTCAAATCGCTTCTTTTTCCTCTTTCTCTCCTGCTTCCACTTTGATTTACCCTGGGAGCACTTCTTTTAAAATTAATTGTACACACATATTCATCCCAGTGTCTGCTTTTGGGAAATTCAAACTAAGATACCATATCATATATTTTCCGTGTACTACATGTAGCACCTAATGTTATGTGGGATATCTTAGTTCAAACCACAAGCAATTGCTGCTATTCAACTGTTTATGACCAGTGAAGATGGTAGTGATCTAATAGTTGTGATCTAACAATTGTTGCTCAGTATAGAATGGTTGATCAAGAGGTAATTAATTACTTAACTTGGAGAAAAAGATTGGGTTAGATTTAGCAATTGTCTTTGTGAATTAAAAAATTCATATAATAATAATAATAATAGCATATAGGCATATACACAAATACAAAATAAAATTCATGATAAGCAACCATTTTATATCCACTTATAAGGTGACAAAGGCAGGAAATAGGCTTAAATCAAGAAGATTTCTGGTGACTATTTGGAAAAACAAATATACTCTTGGATCACTGGAAGGCTTTTAATAACAAGAAAATTGTTGCTGGAGTCTGCAATTTTAGTTAAAAAGATCCATTACATCAATGGCTTAATGTTACATAAACACAACAGCCAGATCATATCTATACTTTTTATTTTGTTATATAATGCTGTGAAAATTTATAGCTAAAACAATTTTATAAGTTTTTTCACTGAAGGTTCTTATATAAGAGAGGCAACAATATTGTTTGTATAATTTAGTTATCATCCTGCCTAGATGTAGATACTGAATCTAATGGCCTCTGCAGGCTTTTTCCAGTCTTACAATGTGAGGATGTTTCAAAAATTAATGAGGACATACTTATTCAACATCATCCTCTATTTTATTTTCACACTAAAGTAGGAAGCTTCAGTTCCCTGGTAGTTTAGTAATTAGACATTATTACAGCTGTGTTTTGAGATTGCTTTCTTGTAAGAGAATGGAAAATTTTCTGTTCCTAATATAAAAATATTTGACAGCCTCACTAGAAATACCTTTTGCATCAAAGGGAAAATTATTCATACAAAGTGTTTAATCTTGGACAATTAAATTTGGGAACTAATTGGTATTTAGTTAATTCGTTAAACAAATATTGATTGAGCACCTTACTGGGTAAAAAAAGTTTTAGACAAAGCAAAATAGGGATGCAAAGGCTTATAAGGTTAAGTTTAAGGGCCTTTAAATCTAAATAAGTAGACGTGTTTATAACTAATTACCATAAAAGACAGTATGGAAACAAGACTAGGACCAATTTATCCACTGGAAAATATTAATGTAGAATAATACATCAGGTGAATATATTTCTCACACCTTTTAGAAATGTCCCTTGATTACTTGTGATCTTTAAGGAATAGATGTGTTTTGACAGAGTCAAGCTGAAAACATCTCAGAATCAACTTTGCAGGTTACCACTGAGATTAATGAGGTTGAATAGTTTTGGAGAGAAACCACAATGCCTATTTCTTAAAGAATCCTTTTATTTACTTGACATTGTCCAAATGGCTTCATCTTTCTTTCCCCTTGATAATATATTTTCTCATTTCTTTTTTCTCTCTGTAGATATCTTCCATGAGCAAAAGGGCTATTGAATTCAAAGAAACCTGTGTTAGCGCAAGATTCATTGACTTCAGAAAGTAGCCTAAATCTGACTTTATCTTCTTAAATTCTATTTTTTTTTATTTTGGGCCCAAACAGGTGCAATATTGTAATACCTGCAGGAATAATGTGATGTGGAATCAATGAACTTTCACAAGAAGCCTTGCTACTATGGTATTGGGCTTGAAGATATTGTATTATTTGCCAGGATAAACTACAATCCGGAGAAAAACAGATTTCATAGGAGTTACCTTCACTCATGCAACTAAACAAGACTAG
This sequence comes from Mesoplodon densirostris, assembly GCF_025265405.1. Taxonomy (NCBI): domain Eukaryota; kingdom Metazoa; phylum Chordata; class Mammalia; order Artiodactyla; family Ziphiidae; genus Mesoplodon; species Mesoplodon densirostris. Next base: position 68,509,961 of record NC_082677.1, on the reverse strand, counting down.
GAAAAAATATGCATTTCTTATAATAAATTCATAATCAATAATTCAAGTGGGTCCTTAAGATTATCAGTAATCATGTTCCCTAGTGCAGCCACTCCCCCACTGTCCTAGTTGACAATTTCCCAACTTATTTTTCCCTCAAACCTCCAACACATCCTTCCTCAATCTTTACCCTCACTTGATGAGTTTCTGCCTCTTTCAGTGAAATAAAAAATAAAATCAATTAGAAGATAATTTCCACAAGCTCATGCCATCCAATTCCCCACCTCCCTGCATTTAGGACCTGACACTCTACCTTCTTTCCTGTTAATATGAATGAATGTATGAATCATCTGTGCTTCTTTGTCAGGCCAGCCCTCCTTTGTCTAGTGAAGCTCAACCCTCTCTTCTACTCAGGGACATGCTTTACTTACTCATCATCTTCTTGCATCACCAAGTTTTCCCCATCCACTGCATTAGCAAAAAATGTATTGTTATGCCTCCCATCTTAAAAAGAATAATGATTGTCTTTTCTCCACTTCCTCTTTCAGCTCCCACACCATTTCTCTCCAAATGTTTACAGCAAAACTCTTTGAAAGAATTGTCTATCTGTAACTTCTGCATTCTCATCTCCCTGGCCTCGAAATGATTGTGTGTCGATTGTGTGTCCATTTTGTGTTGTGAAGAATATTTCCATATGGTTTCATTTGTTTAAAACAGCTTTTTATATAGTTGGTCTTTCTAAAATCTTCAGAAAAATATATTCCACATGGTTCTGTATTTCATGAAATGCTAATTATTTTTAAATTTCCTCTAAATAATAAAAAAGTGCTAACACTGGCCCAATGTGAATAGATTGTGCAAGGGTTATTTTTTTCTTTTTTGAATGATAAGTTAATTAAATATGCAGAACTAGAAATTTTATTTTAAAAATGTGTGTATGTGATTTTACTCCCATCTCTTGGACTATAATTTTGTAATAGGGAATTGTTCTTTGGTTTGGGGTTCTGATTTCTCTTCTAGAGGAAGTTTCATTCAGTTTTCTCTCTCCCTGTATTTATGTGCTGTGTGTGTATGATGCTTGTGAAGACAGGACCACACACAAGCACTAAATCACTGTCAAGGATTCTTGGTGGGTTTAATATCTGACTACAAAGCAAGATGCCAGCGCCTGAGTAAACTTTTCAACAAATGCAGCTGAGAGGATAATGTCCCCTGGGTCTGAGCAGGGTGCTCAAATTTCCAAGATTTCCCCAAACCTGCTCCGCTGGGAGCCCCAGGAAACATCAGGTGCAGCTTCCTGTCCAGGTATCCTTACAGCGCCTGGAGGTGACCACTTTTTGAATGGGCATCCAGCCTCATGCACATAACGAAAGATTTTAATGTTAAGAGAAAATGTAAACATGCTTAAAAGAGATCAACGTCACCGATGCCCTCATGATTTAGCAGTTTCATACACAAAGGTGAAACTAGTCCGCATCCTCAGATACTGGGTCCAGTAAGACAAGACTCCACGTACACGGGCCCCTCTCGCCTGTCCGCCGTGGCCCTACATGTGCCCATCCCGAGTGCGCGACGAGCGCTCGGTGAGCACACCAGGGAGCACAGGAGGAGCAGCTGGTAGGGGAGAGCCCAGCTGCTGCTGCTGGGAGGCTGGGCCGGTGGCGGCGGCCGGAGACAAGGAACCTGATTGCACCGACCTTCCCGCTCCCCTCTGCCGTCTCCTCCCTTCAGCCCGGGGTGCCTCCAGCATCCCAACCCCTGCGGCAAAGCCAACTCTGATTTTTAAAAAAAGGCAGAAAGAAAAAACCCCTCCCCCCCGCCCCCGCCCTCGCCCCAGCCCCCGCCCTCGCCCTCGCAGGCCCAGCATCCCGGGTGGAGCGCGCCGCCGGAGCCGCGGAGGTGAGGGGCCGCGTCCCCGCGGTGGCTGCGCGCCCCGCCCGCCGCCGCGTGCCGCCCGCCACCCGCCGCCGCCGCCGCCGTGGCACCATGACCGCTCTGAGCGCCGGGGTTACAGGTTAGTGACGGCCGCCGGAGGCCCGGGGGGGCGCGCCGGTCGCTCTGGTCCCGGCCGGGCGGCCCAGACGGGCCGGGGCGGGGGGCGAGGGCCGGGAGCGGGGCGCGGGGCGCGGAGCGAGCGCCCCCCGGGCTCCGCGGGGAACGGGCGCGGGCGGCCGCGAAGCGCTCCCCTGCCCCCGCCGCGGGGTGCGCCTTCCCCGGCCTCGGATGCGCGCTGGATGCCCCGGGCCGCCAGACCTCGGCCTGCCCCGCCGGCACCCGGGGCCCAGGTGCCCGGGCTTGAGGCGGATGCGCAGCGCTCCCCGGGGCCATCGCGCAGGTGTGAGGGCCGCCTGCCTCGGCAGGTTTCCGGGCCGGCCTTGCCCACCCCGCCGCCAGGCTCCTGCGCGTCGCTCTGCGCTTCACATCCCTTCTTTTATGAATTGGCCTGTTTGAGTGGCTGTCATTAGGGTGGCCACACGGCGAGCAAAGCAGGGTCCTGCCAGAGCCACACCGTTTTGTCATTGAGCCCTTAAGAGACCGGTGTGGGTCTCCTGGCTGGAAACTCAAGGCGGGCCCAGAACCCTGAGCAGGGCTGTGTCTCTCGGACTCAGATTTTCCTCTTTCAGGGTAGCGTGATAAGTCTAAACGCAGGTCCTGATAAATGCTTGAAATATCATAGGGTAAATCTTTCAATTTTAGGCATAATTGTTCAGGGAATATACGATCAAGGATGCGTGTTCAGACACACTCAGGTTCAGGCCTCGGAAGGATGTGTTTTTAATCTCATGTTTGTACAGTCATCAGCTAGGCCTGGATTGCCCTGGCGGTGAGAGTTTGTGTACGAGGAGGTCCGGTTTGGCGAAGACCTTTAATAGGGATCAGGAAGTAACGGGTGGCTATTTTTTTAAAAAATTATGATTCATATTTTCATAGCTACAACTGTGACTTGAAATTAAATAGGAGAGGAGAGGTTGGCCTATGGCAGTTATCCGCAAGGCAGATATAGAGCAGGAATGGTGTTTTTTTTTTTAACATTCAAAGATTAAGTTTCGACAGTTCTAAATAAAAATCATGGCTTCTCAATCCTCTACAAAAACAGCAAAAATGTATTTCCTAATTGGTGCGCTTTCGTTCTGTGGGCCTTTGATGTTGGATTTTCCATTCATCTCTAGTATATTTGATCTGGCTGTTGCTAAAACCAGAGTGAAGGAAAAGTCGTTTGAGAGAAAAATGAAAAAGTGAACAGGCTGGTTGGACCCACTTGGAGTTCATAGAAGATGTGACATTTTGGCAGAGTAGATGGTAACCGTACTAGGAGCTCTGCAAAAGTTGAAGACACGCCGTGTGAAATGGTGGTCAACTTTAGCTATGACATAGTCCAAAGAGGAAAAATATTACACTTGTAAAAGAAAAAATATCGACTTGAAATCGTAGCATATGCTTGCGGTTTAGAGAATTGGAGTTTTGGGTACCATTTTTTTCTTCTTCTTTGGGTAGGGCATTTCTTTGAAATGAGTTCCATTTGCTTCTCTTCTCTTTCCTGCGTCCATTGTGACTGTGTATATGTGTGTGTACACTTGGGCAGGCATGTACATATTTGTTTCATCCTTTATCAATGATGCTGTGATAATTTTAGAATTTTCATGGCTATGTGAATATATCCCAGGGGAAGAGTCGCAAGTTTGTGAAGAAAAAAAAAACAAAACATCTCCCCATAACATTGTATCCCAATGTAAACCAGGCGCTGGGCTAGGAGCTAGAGTTTCAATAAGGAAAAGAGATAGACCAGGACTTATGAATCTGTCAGGAAAGACAAATATGCAATCAAGTGGAGAGACAACGAGATAGCCTAGTTTCTAGTTTTGATTTGGAAACTATGACCTTCAGTCTAAACAAACTATAAATTGCGCCCCCACCCCATCAACACTTTGGAGGTTGTCATGTTATATGATTCTTACCTGTCTCAAGGACTTGTGCAAGAAGTTTTTACACCTTCAAAACTCGTTGTGTGCAAACTTTTAACATTTTAAAATTAATCCTTTCAATTTAAAAATAATTAGATATGAAAGAAATGACAGAAATGATTGTGAAAAGAGAATAACCAACCATAGTCCCAGTAACCTAATACAAAAGATTGTACTATCTGTGTATTTTAAAGACTATATGACGTTTGTGTAGCTGTGGTCATGTGTTGTACATTTTTTATGCTGTTTTTTCCATTTATTATTTGTCATAAGTATTTTTCATGTTTCTATACAATTTTCTTTCTTAAAAAATTATAAATGGCTATATAAGACTATGCCCTATGAATATAGGCTCACTTAACATGGCTATAACTCTATCATGGGATATTTGCTGTTTCCAGCTTTTCATCATCATAATGTTCTGATAGATAGTTAGAGTATAGGGATTTATTTCTATTGGAAATTATTATTTTTCATGATAAATTCCAAACAGTGATATTCCTGGAAAAAATGGATTATCTAAATTAAGTAGATATATATTATATATAAATTTATGGAAATACATATTATAGGTTATGGATATGTACATAGCTCCAAGTTGACTTTCTAAAGGTTATAATTCTGAATAAGATGATTTATATGCTTTCTGAGGTAAATCTGCCTTCTTTTTAGTATTTGTGGATCATCTTCCCTCTTTTACAGGAATAATAGAAGATAAAATATCTTGGATTTATGACCTTTGCACTATATAAAGACTTGACCTTTAACAAATTCATCTGAAATCCAGCTGATAAAATATACCTCTTAGAGTAAAATCAAAGTAGGAATGCTATAAAAGTTGTAAAGCTGAATAAAAAGAGTAAGTAAATGCGAGGTCTTTTAGGAAAAGTGATTTTTGAGCTCAGGTGTCTAATTCTGCTTTTTGCTTTCCTACTCAGACTTCAAATAAATGATCAAAGGAATTTATATAATGAGAAATCTGTGCCCTAAAGGTACAGAGAGAAGAAGACCGTTTGTTCCTAGGCTGTCAACCCTAAGGCATTTCTTGTAGATTCAGTACCGATGGAACTGGGCTCATGAAACTGATGGGTAAAACTAAGGTTCAGGTCACAATTCCCTTTCTCAGAGATTTGTACAAAAAATAAGTAACAGAGCTTCTGCAGAAGCCCTTAATGTGAAGGGGTGAAGGTTAAAGGTGGAGCATTCTATTGGTAAGACGGAATTCATTGACTTCTGAGGCAGTTTCTCCATGAGACCCCAGGGCAAGGGCAGCCACACCAAATAGAATGTGCTCAGATGACAGGGACTGACCCTGTGAGTCCAGAGGTTGGGGCAGGAGACGGGGTTCCGGGGAGGGAGTCCAGGAGAATTAGAAGTATGAGAAGTCAGAACACTGCAGCCAAGGGAATCATTTATGCAGAGATCAAGAGTGAGACTTACCTCCGGTTATGCAAAGGAAGGAGATGAAAAGAGGACTTTGTTTGGGGCAAGGATGCTATATGTGGAAGACAGCCAACACAGACACACAAATAAGTGCTCTTCCTGATGGGGAGAACAGAGCAAATGGAACACAGGCCTTGTTCTAAGGGAAATATAATAATTATTTTGTTTTAGATGGAAAGATATTCAGATGAAGATGGGTTATCATGGACCAGGAAAAATTAATTAAAAGTAGCCCACATGTAGATCTAGCCTGGTGAACACTTTGAATTTGAAAAATAAAAAAAGGAAAATATTCCATCAGTATTTTTATCAAGTTGAAAAAAACTATTCACAAGGGAAAATTTAGACTAGCTTCATTCTCCTCCTCCAAAATTAAAGGATCAGTAAAATACTGAAAATGTGTAATTCTGAAAAATAGCAGAAGATTGTTCTCTTACGATACTAGTACGGATCAAAATGAAATATAAAAAAGATGAAGAAATACATATTAGGCACCTGCTACCAAAAAAAATAAAAGGTGAAGTAGAAGTATGTAAAAACAGAATAGTTCAAAAAAGAATTAAATGAGGAAAAAGGACCTTATAATAATAAAAGTTGCTATCTTTAATAAAGTTATAATTACAAGCTTTCTATATATAATACATCTACTAATTATCATAGCATTATAGTGTAGACAGCCAAAATTATTCTTGTGTGTATTCATTTTGGGCAACATGGTCCTTAGATGTAGTATTTCCTCAAAAGCTCTATGACCTACGATGGGATAAGGAAGCAGCATTTCAGCTTAGGAAGTAAAGAAAACAACAGAAAAGAACTAGAGAGGTGAAAAAAGAGCAGAATGTTTAAAAACATAAATGAATTCATGATGAAATAGAAAAGTTTTAGATCTGATGGAAAAAAAATAAAGCCCAGCATTCCAGTCTTTAAGGCCTATTAATGTATAGCTATCTGTAGGAGGCATCAGTGTGCCAAGAACTAAGAATGAGGTCAAGAAGGAGAAAAATAAGAATGGGGGCCAATGAAGGAAGGTGTTGGAGAAACTGGGCATGAAACTCTAAGGATGGGTAACTGACCTCAGACTACAAGAATGGAAAAGGAGAGCTGGATGGTGATTTATCAATAGAACAAATGCTAACAGAACTTGGTGGCTGAACCAACAGAATGAAAGGGAGGAGTGGGTGAGGAATGAATCGAGGACCTCAAGTTTGGGTGATTGTGGGCATTTTTCCTCCTATTTGTAATGCCTAGGTAGAACAGTGAATCACTTCTTTATCTTTCAGTTAACTGTATCTGCAGGTTAAATCCTTTGCTTCTTTATTTCTTTATTAGTTCTTTATTGTTATTATGAAATCCACAGGAGATCAGCTTCACATATCACATTTGGAGTAGAGGAAGGATTTTTTAAAATTACTTATTATTTCTGAAAAGTACAAATTATGGAGGCCTGTGTCAGACAAGATACAAATTTGTATCAGACAAGATATGTCAGTGATGGCTTAAAATACTATTGAGTATATGTTATAAAATTTGCCTCGGGTAAAAAAAAGGTAATTCAAGTATGGAAACTTCCTTGGCTATTCCTCCCAGGAGCTGAAGCTCCGAGAATAAGATAAATAGTGTAAATAGGGAAGTTAAATGTTCAGAACTAGAGCTTGTTGGATTAGTCTTTCCATTTCTCTCAATTCCATATGTCAATACTTTGTGGAGAAAAGAAATTTTAAACTCTGGGGAGCCTCAAAACAATTTTCTACTTTTTATTAAGTAAAAATTGAAAGCAATGTTAAAAGCTAGTTAGTTCAACTAGACAAATTGTTTTTGCTTTGTTCCTTTCAAGAAATGAATAGCCATATTCTAGACTAGAAAATTATGGTAGAAAAGTCAAAGAAAAACCAAATTTCTTAGTTGTCTTCTCATAAGACAAAAATGTATTCTTGTATATCAAATATATTCAAATATATTTCAAATATATTTAAATATATCAAATATATTTTTGTGGAAAATTCTGAAGTTCTCTGAGGAAAACTTAGAATATACTTTATATACATTCAGTTATAGATCAAAATTTTTGTCTCAGATTTCTATTTTACCTTTATTATTTATACTAGTCTCTCTTATTTTTTCCCCCAATAACCAGTCTTGACTATCACCTATAATTTCTGTAGTGTCAAAATGCTCTTCTGAGCATCTAGACCAGTGGTTCCATCACTATCTCTTGAGTTCCATCTCTCCAGCACTGGGAGAGTGTGTTAAGAATCACCTGGGGAGTGTTTTTTTAAAACACCATTTCCCATACTTTACCCTGCAAGGTTCTGTTTTAGTATGTCTGAGGTGGAAGATGCCCATGGTTGAGGGTGTTTACAAACCTCCCTAATGATTCAGAAGTTAACCATCTTTGGAAACTACTATTTTAAAACATTCACCATTGTCCAAATTTTGTGAATCCATATTACAAAATTAAACAACCACACACATACATAAATAGATAGCTCCTTTTCATTTTCCATACTATTTAACTACTGTATGGAAAAGTTTTGAAAACCACCGTTTTAACCATCCATCTTCTTTGTCCAACCATTGCAAATTCATTACAACTTTAATTAACTACAATAAAAAGAGACAATCTCCTTTTCTGATCTTTCATAATATTTAAATGATAGTAGCAGTTTCTTAAAATAATATGCCCGTCATTGGACTATTGGATGATGAAAACCCATGAAACTTCTGCCACGACCTGGAGGAAACTGGACCTTTCTAAAAAAATTATACCATCAGCCTGTGGTGATTTTTAACTCTGATACTCTTTTCTTAAAAATTTCCTACACCTACCTTGTACCCAAAATAACTCACAAAATTAAAAATGCATATCCTTTCTAAACTTGGGGTGAAAGGCTAGGGCTTGTTAAAAGGATTGACTGAATTTTCTGAGTAGAGAAGTTGGAAAGAGGCTGGTCAGCCTACATGTGTGAGCTGATTGCCTCATTTTGTAATCAATACAGTGATTTAGGAGACAAATACAACTTCTAACCCTCTCCTACTGATGGGCTGTTTTAGTTTGGCATGCAGGGTGCAGTGGTGTTGGGACATCATAGTCTATCCTGAATTCCTTTACCAAATCTAGTGATTTTTTTTTTTTTTTTTTTTTGCGGTACACGGGCCTCTCACTGTTGTGGCCTCTCCCGTTGCGGAGCACAGGCTCCGGACGCACAGGCTCAGCGGCCATGGCTCACAGGCCCAGCTGCTCTGCGGCACGTGGGATCTTCCCGGACCGGGGCACAAACCCTTGTCCCCTGAATCGGCAGGCAGACTCTCAACCACTGCGCCACCAGGGAAGCCCAAATCTAGTGATTTTTAAAGGTCAAAGAAAATTCAATTTTCACAATTAAAAATGAAACAGAACTGAATCTTTGAGGAAGTAATGAGACTGTTTTGAAGTATTTGTAGAAAGAACTAGAAAAAAAATATGCTGCTTTTCTTTGGGATTTAGGAAGTAGAGTCAGTATAAAAAGTGGGGAACCATTTTCTGTTTTTAATCAGTGTGTTGACAAAAGGAAACGAGAGAAGAGCCTGCGGTTGGAGGTGGCGCTTTAAATGTTTCGCTTGCTCTGTTTGGTGGCCCATCTTGGGTGGCTCTTGCTATCCTGCTGAGACTGGACCGCGCATGTAACACTGTTTTTGCAAGGCTGCATCCCGATTTAGCTAGGGCCAAGACGTAGACGAGAAAGCACCCAAATGAAAAGTGCATTTGGAGAGAGAGAGGCAGAGAGATACAGAAAGAGAGATTGCTGCTGGGATCTGGGGTCCAGTTTTAACGATGTTTTAGTTTGCCTGCTAAGTGATGTGCTCTGCTGTTGCTAAGGCTGACCTAGAACTCAGGCAGCTGCCTGCCTTTCCTCCAACCACTAGGAACCAATTAGAAGAAAAGATGCATCGCATTGGGCCAATTAAGTTTCAAGAGCAAAGGGTACTTTGGGAACAGGAGACACTTGCCCCGGGGCATTGCAGTCTAGGTGCTGCCGTGCTCTAATTTAGTTTCACTGCTCAGACCTGGGAGAGGCCAGAACTTGGAGACTCCCCATCTCTGTTCGCTGGGGAAAGAGAAAGTTCTCTTCACAAAGCCCTGGAAAGGTCAGGTTGAAAGACAAGGACAACTGAATATCATGGGGGTAAAGGTCAGAAAGTGACCTTGGGTAAGGCACTCACGTTCTCTGAACTTAATTGTCATCTGTAAAAGAGGAATAAGGAGACACCTGTTTATCCGGGCGTGGGGAGCAGTTGATGAGATAATCCACTCAAAGCTCTTAGCCTCACACATGATAAGTCCTCAGCAAATGTCAGGTGTCATTTGTTTATGCTTAAAAACTGATGATTTCCATATTTTACTTGTCTTAAAGAAATTACAATGAAATTCATCACTGTTGCAAAACATTTGAATTGTACAAAAGTTCTTGAAGTTAAAAAGTAAGTCAAATTCTCTGCCCATTCTCTCCCTCCCTCCCCTACCTCTGTCCTCCCAACAAAATGGACTCCCTGGGTTCTAAACTTGCTTCCAGTTCATGTGGATCTGGGCAAGCTTGCCTCAGACTTTTAATCTGTACAAAGGGGGTAATACTAAAAACTACATCAAAGAGGTATTACGACCTTGGAATAGTGCCTGGCACAGAGCCAGCTTTTGATAAATGTTTGCTCTCATCTTTCAAGTAAAAAAAAAAAGTGGGGCCTCCCTGGTGGCGCAGTGGTTGAGAGTCCGCCTGCCGATGCAGGGGATGCGGGTTCGTGCCCCGATCTGGGAGGATCCCATGTGCCGCGGAGCGGCTGGGCCCGTGGGCCATGGCCGCTGGGCCTGCGCATCCGGAGCCTGTGCTCCGCAACGGGAGAGGCCGCGACGGTGAGAGGCCCGCATACCGCAAAAAAAAAAAAAAAAAAAAAAAAAGTGCATAATGCTTAAGCTTGATTCTCTTCTAAAATTATGTACAGTAATTTACAGACCACCATGCTACCCTGAGTTGATAAAATGCATAAAATTATGAGCAGCTTCAAGAGTGTGTTAAGAAATTTTATCATTGGAAGTCTCTTGGGAGATAATCTATTGCAAACTCCCAGATGGGATAGAAGTCCTTTCTGCAAACTGCACGATGTGTGTGTAGTCATTCTCTCTGAGAATATCCGGAAAGAAGTGTACCATTTCTTGGGATGGCCAAACACATTATTATGAGAAACTTTTAGATTAAACGGTTCTTTTGTTGAATAAACAGCTACCACTTGCTAACTTCTGATTGGTAGCTCCTATTTAGTCTGGATTTTCCTTGCTAGAAGAACAAAGAACACTACAAAATAGAATCACAACCCTGACAGTGCCCTGAGCTTTGCATTTTGACTATGACAGAAGGACTTCTCTCAATAAAGCTCTTCTTTCTGCCCTAATATAATCTCTGCAGAAAAACATACACTCTTTTACCCATGTATCATAAGTCAGATCTGTTTTCTATTTTTCATGTTCTCAGCACATTCGGTCAAGAATTTATGAGACTAAAACTAACTCTAAGAAATGAAGAAATCTGTCATCCTTAGGAAGTTAAGACAGCTGTCTCTTTACTACATGATGTAAGATTATCAGATGGAAGTTAGTAAATGCTTCTTTATGTGGTTTTTTTTCCCCCACAATTTAGACAAAAGATGATAAAAGCATAATAGACTATTTCTAGGATTCATCCTCAAGGAAAAAGGCTGGGTACATGCATAATAACTTCAGCTATCTGAAAGTGACATTTAGATAGATCTGATGAGGCGTTTGATGATTTCTTACTAGAAAAAAGAATCGACACATTTTTATAAATGTGTGGCTGGAATAACTATAATATGACTCATATAATACAAAAATGGATTCAGTTTTAAGAGAGGAGAATGTCTGTAGTATTTTCGCAAACAATAATCAATGCTAAGAGAGTTTAGAATTACAAGGTTGTATGGTTAGAAAGTGTTGAGGGACTTCCCTAGTGGCGCAGTGGTTAAGCCTCCGAGCTCCCAATGCAGTGGGGCCTGGGTTCGATCCCTGGTCAGGGAACTAGATCTCGCAACTCAGAGTTCGCGAGCCGCAACTACGACCCAGTGCAACCAAATAAATAAATATATTTTTTAAAAATCACGCTTTAAAAAGAAAAAGAAAAAATGTTGAAAAGTCGTTTTCTTTTTATTATCTATTTTATAATGTACTTAATTTTTGATTTAATAGTTCTGTGTATCACTTTGTCTTGGTTCATATCCTGGCTCATCTCTGTACCTAAGTTTCTTGATCTGTGAAGTGGTTCTTGTAAGACTCGAATGACATGATATATGACATGCTTAGAACCAGGCCTGGCACAGGAGAAGCCCTCAGTAAACATCTGTGTGGGAAGGAGTCTTTTACATGGCGGTCAGCTTAATTTGGGAGGAAATCAACTGATGAGCTCACTACTTTACCAAGGGGAATTTCTGTGTCTTCCAAAGCATTTCATCTCCTTTTTCTGGGTTTTTTGGTAGATTTCTGTGTGTGTGTGTGTGTGTGTGTGGGTGTGTGTAATTGAGGATTGTTTTCCTTTTTATAACGCATTCAGACTAGGGGGTATCTCTTCAGTTTTACATCACATTCGACCTGTATCACTTTCCCTTAAGCACTGTTGCTTGTTAAGATCAAGAGCATCACTGAACAGGAAACCCCGGGGTCGCTGGGGCCCAGCGTGGGAAAGCACCACGTGCCAGGCTGTCAAGGCTGTAAGAGGCGGGCTCGTGGAGGGAGGTGCAGGGTGCCCAGGCAGCACGGGACACCCGTCCTCGCTGCCCAGAGCCGAGCACTGAGTTGACCTGGGCTTGGAGAACTAGAGGACAAGTTTCAGACCCTCGAGGTGGGGAGACAGGACACTCAGCTGGGCAGAGAGAGGTGCAGTCACCCCAGGCTCTGAGGCTCCAGGGTACCCGGGGGTTGGAGGAAGGGCCAGTGTAGGTTAAGTGTGAGGCGGGGCAGAAGGATTTGGGGTAACAGAAAACAAGACAGAAATAGTGGGCTTTTCCTCCTAATTTAAAACCACGGCATAAAATGTTATGATTGTGCATTCATTTGTTCTGAATGGACACGTCCTCTGTCAGGCAGAAAATTTGGCCAGACGAAAACAGACAGTCTAACTTTAAGAACCAATGACATTTGTCAGCTCCAGCTTGAGGAATAAGCATCCCCTTTGGTCTTCACTTTGTTATTATGATGCGCTGAAGTACAGTGGAAGCTTTTAATATGCATACACCAGGCATATGGGGAAAGGCAGGAAACTCTTCTTGTTCCAAAGGAGATATACAGGGTGGTTTGTTGTTTGGGGTTCTGTGGCCATTTAAAAAAGGAGGGAGACATAGAAACATTGAAATAAGAATTGTTTGTAATGCCCACATCAAAAAAATTGGTAACCTCGAATTCAGTTGTCTCCCAAAACATGTGGTGATACCTTTCTCAACAACAAATTCAACATTGGTGCTTAAGCTAGAAGATGTGCTTGTATCTGTTTGCCCAGCAAGGCCTTGCACATGTAAGGTTGTAAATGAGCTTAGGAGACCAGAAAGGCAAGGAAGGACAGATGTTTGAAGGTGGTATTTATTAATAGTTAGGGTTTTCTGTGCCTGTATATTTATTGACAGAGAAAGATTTCACAGGATACTGCTAGATGAAAAAAAAAAAAAAGCTGGTTACAAAACGTTTAAGCACAAATACTTAAAAATAAATATATGCATGGAAAACATAACAGTATACGGAAAAGAAGATACTAAAAGAGATACACTCCAGACTTCCCTGGTGGTCCAGTGGTTAAGACTGTGCTTCCACTGCAGGGGGCACAGGTTCAATCCCGGGTCCGAGAACTAAGATCCTGCAGGCATGACGTGCGGCGTGGCCAAATAAATTTTTTTTAAAAGATACACTCCGGGGCCTCCCTGGTGGCGCAGTGGTTGAGAGTCCGCCTGCCGATGCAGGGGACACGGGTTCGTGCCCCGATCCCGGAGGATCCCACATGCCGCGGAGGGCTGGGCCCGCGAGCCATGGCCGCGGAGCCTGTGTGTCCGGAGCCTGTGCTCCGCAACGGGAGAGGCCACGGCAGTGAGAGGCCCGCGTACAGCAAAAAAAAAAAAAGAAAAAAAAAAAAAGATACACTCCGTATCCCATTGGAGAGTAAGCGCTCCAACTAAAGGAAATTTCAGGAGGAGAGAGAGCATATTTGATTATAGCTCTGCTGCGGCACTTTGCCTCGTGGCTGGCGCAATGTATGCACTCAACAAATACTTTGCCAATATAGCTGAGTGCCTAGAATTCCTGATGGTTTTCACTTTGTTTCTCGTTTTGTTTTTATATTTCTAATTTTCCTACCACAAATTTTTTGTGTAATGAGAATAAAATTAAAATTAAATGATTTTCTTCTAGTTTAATGTAAGGTTTAGGTATCTGAGGTCTAGGAAGGGACCAGTTGGTCGGCTGTCCTGGCTTGTTTGTGAATCTCGTTGTGTCTGGTAGCACAGATACAGAGGCACACTGGGGATCGACTATTCAATAGGAGGTGATGTGGAGCTAGCGACGAGGTAGTGAAAGAATAAGAAAACCAGCAGGTGGAGGTTGCAGAATGAGGGCAGAGTGGTTAGAGGCTCACCTTTAATTATCTCCTCTGCTTTTAAACTAAGTGCGTCTGCTGTGTCAGGAACATGGGGCATTCAGGAATTCCAGGAGGAACGAGACCAGGCGTGTTTTGCTACTGCTGAATCCACATCACCTAACACGATGGTTTGGATGATTTTTTTTTTAATGAATGCATTTATGTAAGCATGAATGAATGAAAAACCTCTGCTGGCAATGAAGGCCGCTCCACCAAAGACAAAGAAGTAAAGCTTGGGGAGAGAAGTTGGAGGGATATTATTGAACATTTTGTTTTCTTAATTTCCTTCCCAAATTGTGACGGCAGTGAGATAAAAGCCCACCCTTAAATGTGTGTGTATCTTGGATGGGACAGTAGCTAAATGATTCCACTTGAACTTGAAAAGACCCCAGAGTTTGTGCACATAAATCACCAGAAGACGAGTTGTTGATTTCGATGTGTCGCCAGTTGTAATAACACCTAATGACTAGAAATAAATCAGTGACTTCTGTCTTCTTTGGGGGCTTTTTAGAATAAAATAGATGCTGTAAGTCTGCTGGAGTGGTATGTTTCTCTCGTCTACACTTTTATTCCCAAACATCAAATCTTTCAGGTGTAACAAACAAATCACATGTAGAGACAAAAACCCTTTGTGAATTAAAGTAGGGAATAGGGAGCACCGATGTGGAATTGGCAGCAGACGACAGAGGGGATACAGCTGGAAAAAGGTGCTGAAGCAGCTGAGAAAGGTTGGAGGATGGCAGGCAACGGGGTGTTTGCCCGACTCAAGTGGAGTGTGTGGGTGTGAGTATGAAAGAAACGCAAGTGAAAATCCCTGGCTCTCAGTGTCCTTGAAACATAAGGTTAACTAAGCTCCAGGAATGCCTTGCTGTTCCCATCACATGTCACGGTGCCTGGTACCACAGTGGATTCGTAGTATTTTCTGTGTGAATGAATGAATGGGAAACAGGATAAGGGGAGGTTGCCTGGGTTACAGGAAAGACCATCTCAGTGTGTTGGGAAGCTGATTCTAATATAAAAGACAGGACATATTAGAAAGGGTGATGTCAGGAATTCCCTGGTGGTCCAGTGATTACAATCTGTGCTTTCACTGCCGGGACCAGGTTCGATCCCTGGTTGGGGGACTAAGATCTTGCAAGCTGCACAGCGTGGCCGGAAAAAAAAAAGGGGGTGATGTTTGTGACCATCCAGACCTGAGGTCCCATGGCCTGGAATGGGCTCTAGTAATAGGGATAAAGGGAAAGGGGCCTTGGACATACGTGGAGTGAGGAAGGAGGAAAGAAGTCACCAGTGAGGATCTGTGACGAGGGAATCTGTGCACGTGTGGAGACCTGCCTGCGGGGACTGGGAAAGTTCAGGGCAGTAGGATCTGGGAACTGAGAGGAAGGGGTGAAGTAGAAGTATGTCGGACTGGTAGCACCTGTCCTGTTGATTTTCAAGTGATGATGGTGTTGGCATGGCTACAGTTGAGGGAGTAGCCACGTAGGTACATGACTCAGTAATAGGAGCTGCTGGCCATCGACAGATGGTGATGGAAACTGTGGGAACAGATGCTCATTTGAGGGGTTAAGTACAGAGGACAGGCACACAGGACAGCAGGTAAAGGACATGCTAGAAACCATAATGTAGAAGATGGAAGATTCAAAAGACGAATGCAAACCCAAGAGAGTTCCAAGGAGAAGAAAAGACCAACAGGGTGGCAAGTACCTCACAGCTAAAGAAAAATGAATATATTTACTTTTGGTCCAGAGAGAGCTGGGGTGGCCTGAGGAAGTAAAATATTGCTGTCACGTACTACAAAACTGGATTTTAACCATTTAAAAGAGAGCCATGAACCAAAGTGTCTTTTCTCCCTGAGTTGCCACTAGCTGTTTCCAAGTAAAAGATTCACCAATGAACATATTATAACTGTGCAGCCTCCACCCGCTGTTGAACTATTTAAATACCAGCTACTTTTAATAAGTATGAAAAAGCAACTGAAAACCCCGCTTGTCAAACTTAGCGCACTGCCTTATGAAGGACACTTCTGTAAACAGAGAGAAAAGCATCGTGTTATAAGTACATGATAGTGATAGGACTAAGATACACAGAAGCAATTTCCCATCAAAATAATAAGCGTACCTAGGATACTTAAATATTCCTCCTGGTCTTTATCAGGGGAATAATAGGTTTGCTGTACTCAGTTATATTGATTCAACATGAATGAATGTGTATGACAATATTTCTGTATATAAAGGAAAATTATTACAATTAATTGCCTCAAATTAATTTTGGATTCTTCATATATTTGTAACTTGAACTTATTTAATATTATTAAATCAGTTATAGGTTCAGTGATTTAGGAGCTAGTTGTTGATAAATACATATTTGTTGAGTTTTAATATATATGTGGATTAACCAGGTTTTCCTGGGCACTATTTGATTTGGTGACACTTTTGTATGAGGTAAATTTTGAAAGTGGATGATAACTAATGTCATTCATTGTAGTTGCACTGTTTTGGGGGCTCAAATATAGCCATCGTGGGGATTTAAAAAAAAATAAATTCTGGATGTCTACTTCTCTAAGATAACAAATCCATAATCAAAAATCGGTTTTGCTCCAGATGGAATATTAGTAATACAAGGTGCATGGAATTCATATGTGAAGATTTCACATTTATACATCAAATTTTTTTGAGACCTTAACTTATGGCCAGATCACAGACCAATAAATGGCCATTCATAAGCTTCCACTGGCTCAGTGGAAAGGTATTATGGCTAGTAGCTAGGCCTATACATTTTTCTTGTATCATCTTTGAACTACATTGTAAAACCTCTCTTTATTTCCTCCTTTGCGTTGTGTAATCTTGAAGGATTTCTAAAAGATTCTGTATCCAGTTGTTGGGTACATAGGAGACTGTCATTCAAGAAGCATCCTAAATTGAGGCCACCAGATGTTCCCCCCCACACAGTAAATCTGAGAACAAGCATAATTTGAATATTCTGCATATATTTACATATCAATGTCAAGAGTCCCTAACTACAGTTATGTAAAATAAAATTAATTAGTGCAGCCTCCTGCAAAACCCATATTCAAATCCAATATTCAGGGCAAGGCAGCCTGGAAATACCTAGCACATCTTAAAGGCAATTAGCTTCATTTCTTCTGGGAATAAGAGGGCCAGGCAGATGCCCCTACCTTGGTGCATCAAGGAGAACAGACATAGAGGTAGGCGCTCGAACACAGGGAATCGGATCAAAGACGATTGGTCCTGAGCTTCCGTGTTCTCTTTCCCAGTGAATGTTGCACACACGTACACAATCTGCAAACACATTCTTGTTCTTCTCCTGCTCCCGCGAGGATTGAGTGGCACTCGCTGACCTTGGTTAGGTTTCTTTCTCCAGCCCCGAGGAGCAGCAGAGAGCACAGCCAGCGCACCTTCCTGGGGATAGAACTACTGCATTTGCCTGACTCGTCGTCGCCATGGCTGTGTGCTGCCTGGAGGACCTTTACCCTCCCTTACCTGCCTTTAGAAATTCTCCTAATCATTGCTCAGCACCAGTTGGGTCTACTACGAACACCTTAGACTTTGTAGTCAGAGCTTCTTTTAAAACCTCAAGTTTGCTTTGGTGACCTTGGTTGCTGCCTCGAGACTGGACTTCCTCATGCTTGCATAAAAAGACAAGATGTTTCCTTTCTTCCACCAGTTGTAAAAATTAAATAACATTGCTAAGTGCCCCAAACATAGTTTATATCCAGAAAATGTTAGCTCTTCTCCTTCCTTTAAGACTCAAGCCAGGGACTTCCCTGGTGGCACAGTGGTTAAGACTCTGAGCTCCCAATGCAGGGGGCCTGGGTTTGATCCCTGATCAGGTGACTAGATCCCACATGCATGCTGCAACTAAGAGTTCATATGCCACAGCTAAGGAGCCCGTGAGCCGCAACTAAGATCTGGCACAACCAAATGAATAAATATTTTTAAAAAACCAAAAAGATTCAATGCAGGTGTTAATCAAAGGAGAAGTCTCTGTGGGTGCAGGGGTGATCAGGCACCGCCTACCTTTACAGTATCTCCTCCCACATTTTTACACTTATATTTGCTACTTGTGTCCTGAGGGCCCAACGTGTAGCTGCTGGATTGTGGCTGGTGGTAGAGATGGCTAAAGGGAGGTGACATGTATAGCAAGATGGGGATGACTCAGAACTGTGGAAATCTAAGTGGAAAGTGGGCATTTCGTCGTACCCCTCTTCAGTATGCTTTGGGTTTACTTCAGGGTTGGTAGAAGAATTGATATAGTTACAAAATTCATAAAAGAAAAAACGCTTTATTTAGAGTAGATTCTGCCCCATTCTCTCTGGCTCCCATCCACTATGGCAAGGACAAAATTGGGAGGTCAACTTGGGTCTATCCTATTGTTGGAAATAAATGTTGTCTGTGAGTGTCATATTAAATGAACCCCAGGGGAAAATTCTGAGAATGATCTGAGTAGTTTATCTGGATTGGTCAGCTGTGCTCTGGCACAGACCACCATTAAGTGGAGACAGCTCTAGGTATATGAACATAGACCTCAAAACATTTCCTATTAATCTGTGAACCCTAAGAGGCAAAGCTGTTTTACCCCAGTTCATCTAGACCCCAGTGGTCTCTGAAGTAGCACACAGAATGTTGTATGACGTGCACAAGACGATCTGTTGGGTTGAGAGAAAAAATTTCAAGTTTTTTAATTAACTTTTATCTCATCCTTTTAAATTTTCTAGCTGCATGTATTGATTATATACAGTACAATAGAGCAGGGGTGTAATTAACAAATGCCTCGGTATGCGTGGGAGACTCTGTTTTTGTGATTAGGGTAAGGATGGTTTAGGGCACTAACGCACTCTCCATTTCCTCTTGCAGACGGTGGTTTTGAACTTGCTCCCCAGAGCTAACTTCAGCATGCTCAAAAGGAAGCAGAGTTCCAGGGTGGAGGCCCAGCCGGTCACTGACTTTGGTCCTGATGAATCTCTGTCGGACAACGCAGACATACTCTGGATTAACAAGCCAGTAAGTTTCTTTCTGGAAGTGTGGCGAGGCCCACGCCGATATAAAGGAAATTTGATTCATTTAATTCAAAACTCATGTCGCTTTGGCTTTGAAATGTCTGAACTGCAGTAGAACGTGGATGAGTCTCGGAGTCTGGAGGTTGCGAACAATCCCGATGAAATAATGAGGTGCTGCTGTGAGTTATTCACAGAGGAAGGCATGAGAGGTGGTCTGGCGCCTCCTCCTCCCCTCAGAGCCACGAAATGTAGAGTTAATACCACTTCTCAGGTTGACCCAAAGCTGGAGACCGAGATGAGGGACCTGTTCGACCAGACTTCCTTTCCTTACCTTCTCATGATGCAGGGGCCTGAGGAGATAATCAGACGTTTGGAATTAAAGGTCTCGTTCTGAGTTGCACGGAAAGGTTAATGAGATAACGGATAGTGTTTCTGAAGAATTTTGTCACCTTCTCTGCCTAATTAAGCTGATGGGAACTTGAGGGGAAGCCTGGCTACACCAAGTGTCATTGTACACGAGACAGTCTAGCAGCCAGAGCTGGGGCGGAAGGCATAGTCACAGGGCTGGGAAGCTCAGCTCTAGGATCCTGAGCGGTGTAAACTCCTTTCTCAAACCAGCAGCAGGGGCTGAATTCAGGAAATGAACCACTACTCTCGCAGTGCTTGCCTTTCCCTTGACCATGATAAAGATGATCGGCCTTGGTCCCCCTGCCCTTTCCCGTCTAATCTGTCCTCAAGACTGCTTCTCGCCTGCTCACATTTCTTTCCACATTTCCGTGTCTGTTTACGTCACCCTTCTCCTTTACGATCATTGAAACATCCCGGTTACCTACAGTGCAAATCAAAATGCGTTAGTATCACATGCAAAGCTCTTTATATTGTGGTTCTAACTTGTTCAGCAACTGCCCTTTCCTGCATCTACACACACTCTGTTCACTTGTCGGTGGCTTCCTGCTCCTCCGAGATGTTCAGCCAGTTCACATTGTTTGCTTTGCCCGGAGACCCTTTCCCAGCAGATCAGATGAGTCACATCCCCCTCACCCATGAAGGTTGGCTCAAATGTGACCCCTGCCCCCATCCACTCTGAGTTTCCTCCTTTGACCCTCCCCCACCACAGATGGAATGAACCTCTTCTCTTTCCACTTCTCCTACTTTATATGTAAGTAGAAATGATATTGTATATAAATATCTATGTTATGCATATCAGACTGAAAGTAGTGATGAGTCAAAACTGTGTTGTTTCCATTTGTGTGTCCTCAGAGCCCAGCATAATTTCTGACACATAGTAGGTCTTCCATTCACGTCTAGAGAGTTTGAACGGAATAGACAATAAAGCAGTCGCTAACTTTTTCTTAGTATCCACCACACACAGAGCTTTCTGAGAACTTCTGAAGAAGGTAGTTTTATAGAGGTAGGCGTGCAAACACTAACTAGAATGATTAATGCTTAATGAGAATTCATTCTTTAAATTCACGACAGTTTTGTTGTGGGAGAACCCATCTTTTGAAACTCTTGTGTAATTAGATCCTTTGTGTTGGAGGCCCAGATGGGGCTAAATTTACACACTGATGTTCATTGAAGCACTTCCTAATTGCCATGAAAAGAACATCAACTTTTAAAGTTAATCATCAGTGACTTATATGGTATGGAATTAGCAGCATTATGTCTTCATGCAAATATTACAACTGTCATTAATATTATAACCCACTCACCAGCCTACAAGGGTCTGAGTCTCCTCAAAGTTCTGACAATTTTTCTGTTTCTCATTGTGGGTGCTTGCTAGCTTGTGTAGCTGCAGAACCATCTACTATGAAACTAAAACATCTTCTTTCAGGGGGA
Organism: Mesoplodon densirostris; assembly: GCF_025265405.1. Classification (NCBI taxonomy): domain Eukaryota; kingdom Metazoa; phylum Chordata; class Mammalia; order Artiodactyla; family Ziphiidae; genus Mesoplodon; species Mesoplodon densirostris. The sequence goes on along the minus strand of NC_082677.1, from coordinate 68,489,061 downwards.
GTATATTAAAGGACTAATGTGACTGCATATATATATACAGGACAGCCAATAAATAACACATTGAAATTACGTTTAAAAATTGTGTACTAACTGATTAGCTAGCAATATAAATTGTGTAGGTTTAGCATGAATATGCATTAATATTTTTTATCCTAGGTATTAGTTTTCATAATAAGATGTTATACATGAGTAATTTTATGTCCTACACATATACAGATGTATACACACACATTTATCTTTTTAATTCCTACTTCTTTAGGTTGGGGTTAAGGAAAGTCTTCAAACAGCACGTGCACTGCCAGAATTGCACACAAACTTATTTTTTGGCATTTTAGGAGAGATATCTGGGCTAAATTTTTATAAAACATGTTCTCCAAAGTAAAGAGGAAAGTCCATTTATTATTAAGCTTTGAAAATATAGGATGAGAGCAGATTTTAAAATATATTTTTATACAAGGGTGTTACATATAAGATAAAATAGAAAGAAAACCCTTCTTATGGAATATGTATCAATTTATTTTAAGAAGCATTTGAGGTCTACTAGGGTAGGCCACTGTGCTAGATTCCAGGAAGTTACAATAAATATGGTCCCCGTTTCTAGGTGCTCATAATACATAAAAAACTATGAAAGTAATAGCATATCACTTTTCTATCAATACATATTTTGATTGAATCAGAATCTCCCTATATTATGGCCTTATGCCCTGGTAAGTATCAGAGCCATTGGGGTAGCCTGACCTGGTTCACATCGAAGCTTTTGCTTTTATTAATGCAGGACCACAGACAAGCCCCCTAACCTTCCTGAGTCTTAGTGTTTTCATGTGGAAATTAGGTTGCTTTGATAATTAAGCGATGTAAAATACGTGAAAATATTTAGCACGTTACAAGTATTTAACGTGTTAGTTTCCTTCTTCCTTTTCTCCCTACTGGTGAAATATTTCCATCTCGCTATTACGTTTTCCAAATAGCATGGTTCATAACACAAGTTTAGGATATTTCGTGGCATCAAGATAGTAACTCTGGACCATCTCTGCAGTGTGTTCATTCTCTGCTGCGCATCTGTGCCATCATCAGCGTCATTTCTGTCTGCATGAACACGCCCATGACCTTCGAACACTACCCTCCTCTGCAGTACGTGACCTTCGCCCTGGACACTCTGCTGATGTTTCTCTACACGGCAGAGATGATAGCAAAAATGCACATCCGGGGGATTGTCAAGGTGAGTGTTTCCGTGTTATTTAAGCTAAAAACCAAAGTGCATTGAAAATCTAAGTCAGTTTAATGCTTTCACATTAATTTCAGTCAAACAAAACGTCTCTTTATTTTATCGATATTGAAGTCTTTTTAAAAAGGGTATAACTCCAGATGTTGGTGAAAATATAATACATTAAGAATAATTAAAAAGTGAAGTCAATTGTGTAAGGCACAAAGTCTTGGAATATCTGAGAAGGAGCTAGATGGCCCCACTGCTGACTTCGTGAAGGCCAGAGGAGGGTCTTTCATGCCACCTACGGGGTGAGCACGCCACCTAGCCCAAGGAGGCACCTGTTGGTTCATGGAACGCAGAATAAGCGTCATGTGATAAATTTGCCGTGCAATGGTAATCAGCCGGATGTCATTCGCCTGAGGCATTCTGAACATATTAAGAGGGAAAAAGAAAGGACTTGAAATGGAAAGGAATTCCAGGACTGTAACACAAGAAATGTGTAACATGAAATTGGCACCGCTGGGAGACAATAAATAAATAAATAAAAGGAAAAGAAAAAGAAAAAGAAAAGGAAGAAAATTTCTGTCCCGGGATATCTCTTTCTTTTGTAACCCCAACCTTCACAGAGGGTTTTTATTTATTTATATTTTAACCTTCATTAAAAATATGTAGATGATGCTGTCTTTAAAGTATTTCAAATTGTACTATTTAGAGAGACAGTGGTATAATGAAACAGCAGAATGGGTGTTAGGTAGGGTCTGACAAGTGACCGATTTGACTCAAATCCTAGCCCTTTCTTTTACTGGCTGTATCGGCATCTCAAGTGAGGTGATTTTGATGACGAAGGGCCTTATTTTGTATAAGGGTTTCAAGACTTTAACAAGATGATGCTTAAGATATAGTTATTGGGTCAATTTTTTTGCTTCTCTTTACAACAATTCATTGTGTGCTATCTTTAAAAGAGGGGGTTCACAGTCAATGCACTACTTTTTTCACTCTTAACTTTTTAAAAACTTTTTATTATGGAACTTTAAAAATTTACACAAAAGTAGAGATTATAGTTGTAATGAATCCCTCTAACTCAGCATCAACAGTTATCAGTATTTGCCCAGTTCTAATTCATTTTAAAGCAAATCTGAGAAATCAGATTATTTCAGAGACAACTTCTTATGCATCGCTGACTGACAAAACCTTTGTTTTTACATATTGCATCTAGCACAATTAACAATAATTCCTTAATGTAGGCTAACACCCCATCCATATTCATAATTCCCCAGGTGTCTAAAATATTTTCTTTTACAGTTAGCTTCTTTGAATCAGGACTCAAAGAAGCTGTACAAAGTGTATTTGTTATCTTTTAAAATCTCATTTAAGTCTCTTTAAATCCTTTAGGTCTCAGCCCCACATGCCCCGCAAAAAAATTTTTCCATGTCATTGATCCATTGGGAAAGTTGAGTCTTTTGTCTTGCAGAATGTTCTACAGTCTAGGTTTGGACAATTGCTTCCTGGTGGCTCTATTTAATAGTTTCTGTTTACTCCATATTCCCTGAACCTTTTTGACTGTTGACCAGTAATGTACATAGGTGTCTCTTTCACCACGTGGTCACCACAAAACAGGTTGTCAAACTTCTGGATATTTGCCAATCTGTTGGGTGGCAAATGATAACTCAGTGTGGTTTTAATTTGCATTTCCATTTGACGAGTGAGGTTGAACCTGATTCTATGTATATAAAGGCCATTTTCAAGTTGTCATTATTTTTCACTCAAATTCTGGGCACTTTTTGTGTGTTAGGAATATTAGCCCTTTATGATGTAAGTTGCAGTTATTTTTCCCCATTTGTCATTGTCTTTGGCTCTGCCTGTGGTTATTGGTACCACACACACTTCTTCCTGTCCCAGATCATGGGCAATCTTTCCATTCTATCAAGTCTGCTCCCACACCTTAAAGGACTGTTTTATAGTTTTCCTCATGTAGATTTTGCACGTTTTTTGTTATATTTATGCTCTGATATATTTTTTTTATTTTTTGCTCTTGGCGTGGGGTCTTATCTTTTATTATGTATTCTTACTTACTGTTGTTCTTTTAAATGAAGGCTGTTGATTTCTGTATGTTAATATTATATCCTGCCACTTTACTAAATTTACTAAATTCGTGTATTGTTTATAGTAGTTTTTCCATTCATTCTTTTGTTATTTCCATATCATCATATCGTATACAAATAAAGACAGGTTTGCCTTTTTCTTTCCAATTCTTATGCCTCTAATTGCTGCCACTTATTTAATTGGGCCAGCTAATAATACCTACAAAATTTTAAATAGTTTTAGAGACAGTGCGCATCTCTGCTTAGCTCCTGGCTTTATTTAGAACACCTCTAATGTTTCCTAATTAAGTAATCTGAAGGATTTGTGTCTGAAGTATGCATATTTTATCAAGTTAAGGGAATAAACATTAATTCCAACTTTCGAGAGTTGTTGTTTTTTTTTTTTTTTTTTTTTTTTTTTTTGCGGCATGTGGGCCTCTCTTTGTTGTGGCCTCTCCTGCTGCGAAGCACAGGCTCCGGACGCGCAGGCCCAGCAGCCATGGCTCATGGGCCCAGCCGCTCCGCGGCATGTGGGGTCCTCCCAGACCGGGGCACGAACCCGTGTCCCCTGCATCGGCAGGCGGACTCTCAACCACTGCGCCACCAGGGAAGCCCTCAAGAGTTGTATTTTGAATAGCTTTTACATTTTGTTGAATGATGATTTTTCTCCTTAGCTCTTGTAATAGCGTGGATTTCCTAATAATCGAACTATCCTTACATTCCCAGAAAAAACTCAGCTGGGTCATGACACAGTTTTGTTCTGTTTTAATCAGTTATTTCATTATATTTGTTATTATTTTCCTTGTTTAAATTTTGTCTAATCTTTGTCAGGTTTTGATGTTAGATTTTCTCTGTGTATGTGTGTGTGTGCACTTATATTCTCTAAAATAATCTGAGTAATCTTGAAATTATTTTAACTTGGAAATTTGTTAGAAATCCCCTGTGAAACCATCTGATTCTAGTGCTTTTTTGGTAGGACTCCCTCTTCTTTCTGTTTCTCCTAGGGAAATTGGTCTGTTTAGACTTGCTTGGTCTGTTGGGGGTCTGTCTGATGAAGTAAATTTTCTTATGAAATTATCCACTATTTAGTTTGTTTAATTTACTAACAGTGTATGTTTATTATGCACTGATTTCCAGCTAAAATATCTGTACAGCTCTTTGCCAAACAATGTGAAAACTTATTAAGAAAAGTGTAACCTGATGCTTAAAATAGAACACGATGCACACATATACTTTATTTGGTTTGGTAGACTTAAGTCCACGTCCCCGGAAAGGCTAATGGGAAGAGAGGGAAGAGGAGGTAGTGATACACTTAATGCTTATCAATTGTTAAGTATTTAGATAAACATTGCCAGCACAAGATTTAGCCCCCAAGAACAGCAGAGCTGCATGCACATCATACCTCCTTGCAGGATTCACAGACAACTTCAGTGTTTCCACTGGCACGTGTACAGATTTGCTATAGTGGTTCTTCTAGTTACTTAGTGATTTGGGGGCAAGTATTTTAGCGAGTGTAAATAGCAAAGATTTGTGTAGTGAGAATTCAGATAGTGAGAGATAGACCTTCAGTATTTTGTGAAAATGCTGTAATAATGGTCTGAAACAGGTACAGGGGAAGGGGGCACAAAAAATAGTGAAAAAAATCTGCTTGAAGATGTCAGAGAAGTCTTGAAGAAAGAGCAATGTGAAGGGATGTCTTGAAGTGAGGAGGTGTAGTCTATGGCGGGGGTATTGGCAGAGGGTAGTAAAGGGTTTCACAGAGAGAGAAAAGCAGTGCTTTGAGACACACAGGCTTGGAACACCCTGGAGCCTTGGGGCACTCTGCGTAGTCAGAAGTAGCAGATGGAATGCTCAGGGAGCAGCTGGAAAGGACCCTGTGAAGGCAGCCCGGCTGCACCGTGGAGGGCCTTGCAGCCCTGCGAGGAGCTGAGGCTTCCTTCTGTGGTCAGTTAAGATGCGTGGGGCATATGAATCTGAGAGTGACACCCTCTGATTTGTATTTGAGAAGCTCACTGTGGAGGTCACACGCCCCACGCACGACAGGAGAGAGAAATTGGAGCACAAAGTCCTTCCGGCAGAAAACGTCCTTCAAAATTTTCATTAGAGGAATTTATGTGTTTAAAGGATTTCACATCTTTTATAACGTTCCCCAAACTTGACTACATCTGCCAATTAATTCCTACTGCCCAATAATTTGTTTCTAATTGCCTCCCCCACTAATTCTTGTTCCAAGAAGCATTCTAGCTCACCAAATCCCTACAGGCAAAAATAAAGCATTTGGGTGACACATGTTTGTGTTGCTGCAAAGCGTTCCATGTAGTGCAGACTGTGAATTCTTCAGACAATTCTCAGTTGTCTATTTTTCATCTGGCAATGGACCTGGCTAAAAGTAGCATGCATCCTCTGAGCACTGTTGAAGTAATAAGTAATAATGCTAAGACACAGTGACAGATGGGCCCTGGGAACTCAGAACAATAAATCATGTGCTTATGAAACTACACCCGAGCATATTGTTTTGTAACTGCAAACTATATCCCTATAAATGTCTTCAGGTAAATGTGTTTGGTTTCTCTGCTTGTTAAATCCTTGCATGGCAATTTAAGTTCCTCTCTTATACTGTATAATTGATGGGTAGCCGCCAAGTGTTTATCTTTATAAAAATTGACGGACAGCCCTTGAATAACTCATCTCCTCAGGCACCAGCCTGCTGATTTCTGCCCATAACTCAAGTACTCTCTGCTCTCCCTTTCTTGTTGATGCAACCGACAAGTTAAAACCTTCCTTTCATATTGGAGGCATTAAAATTTCTCAGATACCACTGGGCCTTCGTGTGTGTTAGGTTCTGGTTACATATTTTGGAAGCAGGGGAAAGGGACAATTTATTATTTACAAATATTGTAACTTGAACATTAATACAGTAGGATTTTAAAAGGATTTGGACATACTGACAAATCGAATCATAGCACCATTTAACCAGTTATAGTGAAGAGTCTTTGAAAATACAAATTGAAAAAGAGGCAACTTGATGAATATGTCAGACACAAAATGCAATATGAGATTATGTTACCGAACCAAACTTGCGTCTGCTCACCCTCCGCAATAAAGCCAATCTACTGACACTGTGTGGTGCTGAAGGAAAGTGCAGTGTTTATTGCAAGACCAAGCAAGGGGAATGGGTGGCTAATGCTCAAGGACCCAAATTCCCTGAAGGCTTTCAGGGAAGGAGTTTTAAAGGCAAGGTGAGGGTGAGGGTCAAGTAGTGCATGATCAGCTCATGGAGCTGGTGGTGAGGTAACTGCCTTCTGGTTTCAACCAGTCTGGGGTCTAGGTGCTGGTGGTCAGCATGCAGTTAACTTCTTCCACCTGATGGAGGTTTTAGTATCGGCAAAACACCTCAAGGATATGGGCTCAGAATAGTATCTATAGGCCTTGAAGAGAAATTAAAAGTCTTTGACTTTGTTTTATGACTAAACTATTATTTTGCCTTGTTTTCCTTTGTTTCTGTATTTTCTCACTTCTGTGGTTAAACTCGCTCTTTGGAACTCTGGGAAGGCCTAGGAGGCTAGAGCTTTTCTACAAACAAGAGGTGGGGGACAGGGCAGGGTCCCACCTGGCTTCAATTATATTTCAAAGTGCCAGGCTTCAAAGTCCCTATTCTGTTTATTAAAAGGTATTTTACACTTATGGAGCCTTGGTGATTATCAATAATGGTTGATATGATATCAATTTCAATTCATATTCACAACTCAATCATATCTACAATTTCATTAAAATGCAAAAATTATATAAACCTTGACTTGATTCCTATTTGCATGGCACATCGTCTTGGCTGATTCAAACTACACTAATCCAAGAAATATCCAAACGTTACCTCATCATTTCAACTGTGATCTTTCACGATTATGAAGGAAAAGAGTCTTAACTCTAAGGTATTGCATTGAAAGGTACTCCATCTTTCTCTTTTTGCTGCAAAGAATCATTTCTTTAAAGGAACAATTTTAGTAGCTTCAGTGACTGGATAGATGCATGGATGCGTTCATGAAGCATATGCATTGACTTCTTACTGTCTGCATTGTAATCTACAGAGGCTCTAAGACATGGTTCCTGTGCTTATCTCATCAGTCATTTAATATCTGCTGTATGTCGTACATGGTGCTAGGTGGTGGGAGTGCCATCCGAAATAGTCTAGTAAGTTTCAAGATGCTACTAATCTTCAGAACAAACTCAAACATTTACAGTGGGGAATAGACCTTTTCTTAAATGCAACATCAGAGAATACGTTTAGAGAAGATTTAAGTAGGAAGCCCAAACTGCAGGGACTAAATATAAACTCATTAAACGACTGGATGGGGATTACAAAGGACTCTTCTGTAGGTTGCACAGTATGAACCTTATTTATTTACATGAGCTGAGTTGCTGGTGGTAGCATGATGTGTGAGCAAAAGTGCAGATCAGAGTAGGTTGTGGTCAGACCAAAGTCTGGAGGGAAAAGTTGGCACAGACGGTGGGGAATTTTTCAGGAAGATGGAACAGCATGAAGAACAATGGATGCTAAAGGGCAAAAGGTTAAAAGAAAAGATGGGAAAAATCTGGGTGTTATTGGCCTTTGTATCCCAGGTCACTACAACACAGCTTGTTAAAGGTTTTTATAAATAATGGACGACCCCTGGAAACAGGAACCAAAACATAAAGTATAAAACTTCTGCTCAGCAGATTATTTCACGTATTATACCAGACAAGTAAAAAGAAGCCAGTTTTAGTTGACCATTACGTGCCATCTAGTATGTGGTGGTTCTTACTGGGGACAGCCAGATGCCACTGTGAATTTCTGGAATGTCTAAAGCAGAAGAACATTCCAAATAATGCAACTCAAATGACTTCATAATTCAGAAATAGTTTTCTACATTATACAGTGGTAGTTTTTGCTAAGCCAGTTTTCGTAATATGAGGTCATTTGAAATTCGAATGTGTTTTTATGCTTTTCTTTTTGGGGGGACCCTAAATGATTTAAAATAATCCTTTTATGTAGTTCAAACTATACTCCAGGTCAGCTTTGCAACATCAATTTCTTTAGCAGACAAATTTATGTAGTAAATAAAAAACAAAAATTCAGCCAACTCTGTTACTGATAACTTTACGTTGTGAATTTGTGAGGCCCAAATTTTTCAAATTTGACTTTATTTGCACCAACTGACAAAGTGATTTTTGTTAAAGCTAAAATTTTCAATTTTTAAAAAGTTTAATGTTGAAAATCTATTTTAAAAAATATACCAACAAACACATGAAAGAATGCTCAACATCATTAATCATTAGAGAAATGCAACTCAAAACTACAATGAGATATCATCTCACACCAGTCAGAATGGCCATCATCAAAAAATCTAGAAACAATAAATGCTGGAGAGGGTGTGGAGAAAAGGGAACACTCTTGCACTGCTGGTGGGAATGTGAATTGGTACAGCCACTATGGAGAACAGTATGGAGGTTCCTTAAAAAACTACAAATAGAACTACCATATGACCCAGCAATCCCACTACTAGGCATATACCCTGAGAAAACCATAATTCAAAAAGAGTCATGTACCAAAATGTTCATTGCAGCTCTATTCACAATAGCCCGGAGATGGAAACAACCTAAGTGTCCATCATCGGATGAATGGATAAAGAAGATGTGGCACATATATACAATGGAATATTACACAGCCATAAAAAGAAACAAAATTGAGCTATTTGTAATGAGGTGGATAGACCTAGAGTCTGTCATATAGAGTGAAGTAAGTCAGAAAGAGAAAGAAATACCGTATGCTAACACATATATATGGAATTTAAGAAAAAAAAATGTCATGAAGAACCTAGGGGTAAAACAGGAATAAAGAGACAGACCTACTTGAGAATGGACTTGAGGATATGGGGAGGGGGAAGGGTAAGCTGTGACAAAGCGAAAGAGAGGCATGGACATATATACACTACCAAACATAAGGTAGATAGATAGTGGGAGGCAGCCGCAGAGCACAGGGAGATCAGCTCGGTGCTTTGTGACCGCCTGGAGGGGTGGGATAGGGAGGGTGGGAGGGAGGGAGATGCAAGAGGGAAGGGATATGGGAACAGATGTATATGTATGACTGATTCACTTTGTTATAAAGCAGAAACTAATATAAATAAATAAAAATTTTTTTAAAAAGCACAAAACAAAACACATGACCATTAGTCAAAAGCCACATGTATGGATATTCTGTGAAAATTATGTCTCTTCTGCCTTTGGCTCTTGCCATTCTGTTCCCCTCCCAGGGAAATACCACTATTTATCCTCACTTTTTATATTTTAAATAAACCTCAATATAATAAGAAGCTCTTACCCTGTATCTAATTGAACATAATTCGTTACTAAAGCAAATTATGAGCAGCAATAGAGGTTAATTGTGGTAATACTACATGCAACATTTTTTAATGCAAAATAGGAATAAAATAGTAATAGTGTTTGGGAAAAAATATTGTATAAGCTCATTCTATTTGGGTGCCTGTGTACCCAGTGATCTGTAATTATTCTCTTTCTTGCCTAATATTTACTTTTAATTGTTACTATTTTAAAATAGTACTCTGCTGAGCCCCATAAAATTTCATTTTTGGAATTCTTTACATTTTTTAAGCAATCACAATTATGCCTAGTTCTTCAAATAAAGATCAAGTGATATTTTTCTCTCACTTTTTGCTCAACATACAAGTAAAGAACACATTTGTTTAATAAAGGTCAATTTGAAAATATATACTTTAATTTTTCTGTGTAACACTTATCAACATAATATACTGTATATTTACATTTTTAAAAAGTTAAAATTTTAAAAAATTTTATAAAATAATGCATTCTAATGTCAGAGTAGACTCACAAGTAAAAAATGAAAGTAGTATGTCTTCCTTATCTTTCTTTTACATTTAAAATCCCAATTAAAGTTAAGTCGATATATGTTTATTTTTAAAATGAAGGCAAGTTTCTTCATCTTCACTTTTAATTCAGTTCAACATGAATTCCTGGTTAATTTTCCACTAATGATGGTTGTTCCCAGAGATTTAAAGTCCTTCACTGGCCACTGTGTGCTCAATGGTCAGTGAAGGACTAACCTGGGTTCTCATAGGAAGAGTAGGTTTTAGGACCTAAGCAGCCTATTAAGTAGGATGGCCCCTGGTTCCTTATGTGGTAGACTCTGTGTGGCTAAGAGAAAAAATAGTGATGTTTTACCTTTGCATGAATTTAAAATTTTACATGCAAAGTTCTGCAGTTACTTGTGTTTTATAAATTATTTTCCTCGTATATAATACCATTTAAAATGCTAAAAGTGTTCCTTTGGAAAGTCTGTTCAATTATGATACAAAAATTGTAGATAGCTTATACTGAATTAACACTTGATTATTCCCTCCACAGATGTTTTTTGAAATTATTCATTTTGTCTGATAACACCATGTGAAATTTATTTTTAGGGGGATAGTTCCTATGTGAAAGATCGCTGGTGTGTTTTTGATGGATTTATGGTCTTTTGCCTTTGGGTTTCATTGGTGTTACAGGTAATTAAACACTTTTAAATTACAAGGGGGTACTTTCCAAAATGGGCATTATTTTACGTTGAAAATCTAAATAGATGTGTTAAAGAGTATATATATATATTTCATCCTGCATATTAAATGTGTTCTTTTCCACTTAATAACTATTGTATGATTGACAAACATTTCCTAATTATCATCTTGCCTCTACTGGTAAATGGAATTCTTTTTCATCTTTTTCATAGTATTTTTAACCCTTTCGCCATTACTTTATGTTCTAGATACTCAAAAAGTTCCACCAAAGACCATGTGATTGTGTAATTTCCCAAAACATTATTTTTTAAATGTTTATTGGTTTTAAAAAGCCTAACATTTTAATCATTGTCAGTCATATTTTTGAATTATTTCTCAATCAGAAATAAAAATTAGTACCATATGAGATTATTTCTTATTAAGCAGATGTTAGAAATATATTCACTGAAATAAAGGAAAGAACATGGAGTGAGGTTTCTCTATTTGTAGGATAAAAATTTGAATTTAAAAATTAAAATTCCAGTCCTTTATGTGACTGAATTCTCACTAAAAATAGCTAAAATAATATAAATACATTGGGATAAATACTGGCTAACATATGCTGTATTGCTAATAGAAAACGCCTTACTATGAGAAATGAGGAGCATAGATTAAAAAGTCCTGAAGGACGGATTTTATTGAAAACCAGTAGAATTCATTCCCACGCATTCATTCAGGCTTGATTTTGCATTTAATTCAACTGAAGTTACTGTATTCTTCATTTTAAAAAAATCAGAATAAAATAAATTCGTAGTCCATCCTGCAAACTCATCATGGTGCTTATTGATAAGCTGTCCTTTTTTTGTTTGTTTGTTTTGCGGTACGTGGGCCTCTCACTGTTGTGGCCTCTCCCGTTGAGGAGCACAGGCTCCAGACACGCAGGCTCAGCGGTCATGGCTCACAGGCCCAGCCGCTTCGCGACACGTGGGATCTTCCCGGACCGGGGCACGAACCTGTGTCCCCTGCATCAGCAGGCGGACTCTCAACCACTGCGCCACCAGGGAAGCCCTGTCCTTATTTTTATAAAGCTCACCTCTCCAATAATTAATTTCATCCTGCATTTTAAATGTGTTCTTTTCCATTTAATAACTATTGTATCATTGACAAACATTTCCTAATTATCATCTTGCCTCTACTGGTAAATGGAATTCTTTTTCATCTTTTTCATAGTATTTTTAACCCTTTCGCCATTACCTTGTGTTCTAGATACTCAAAAAGTTCCACCAAAGACCATTATGAGTGAGGAAGGCTTAGCATACTTATTCTGTATTCTACGTTGGCACTTATTTTTGTAATAAAAACTGTGCCTTGATGGATTATACAGGAAATGAACAAGATTAATGACACTTTCATTAGTTTATGTATTTGTTTCTCTTAAGAAAGCTATAGCTTCAAAATGTACTCCAAAGAAAGTTGATTTCAGTGGAAGATAATGCAGGGCACAGGATGAACCTCTGATGCTGTCTGTATAGTCCCGACTACAAGCATTGCTAAGCGAAAGTCTGAATTGTTTGTTCACCTCTGAATTTGCAGGTATTTGAAATCACTGATATAGTTGATCAGATGTCCCCTTGGGGCATGTTACGGATCCCACGGCCACTAATTATGATCCGGGCCTTCCGGATTTATTTCCGATTTGAACTACCAAGGACCAGAATTACAAATATTTTGAAGTAAGCACTGCTTTTACGTAAGTTAAGGGGATAGGTTTATGATTTTGGGGGGTAAGTTTTACCTACTTTACCTATTTTTTTCCCCTAGGCGATCAGGAGAACAAATATGGAGTGTTTCCATTTTCCTCATTTTCTTTCTACTTCTTTATGGAATTTTAGGAGTTCAGATGTTTGGGACATTTACCTATCACTGTGTAGTAAATGACACGAAACCAGGGTAAGTTTATCTACTAACTGCATTTTTAAAAAAATAGATCTTTATTGGAGTATAATTGCTTCACAATACTGTGTTAGTTTCTGTTGTACACCAAAGTGAATCAGCCATATGCATACACATGTCCCCATATCCCCTCCCTCTTGAGCCTCCCTCCCACCCTCCCTATCCCACCCCTCTAGGTCATCACAAAGCACCGAGTTGATCTCCCTGTGCTGTGCTGCTGCTTCCCACTTTTATCTAGGTGATTCATAAGGACTTTTCTGCAGTTCTCATGAGAAAAACCTCTGTGTCTCAATTTTTTTTTAAGTATTTATGTGCTCTCTATGTTCTGTATTCTCTGCTTCAAAATTGTTTTGTGCAAATGTTTAAGACAAATACTCAAGACAAGCCAGACTGAAAAATGTAACCCTGTGGGAAAGTAGATTCAGCGAATTCAAAGTGTACATTTAGAAAGTTTCCTCAGCGTGGGAACATAATACCGTCAGGATATTTTCATATCTTATTTAAATAAGATGGGAATGGAAAATGGTATAACTACTTTGAAAAACAGTCGGGCAGTTTCTTAAAAATTAAACAGACATCTACCATATATCCCATTCATTTATTCCTGGGGCTTAACCAAGAGAAATGAAAACTTACGTCCATACAAAGACTTATACATAGACTTATGTATGCTTATACATACAAAGGCTTTATTTGTAATAGCCCACTTTGGTAACACCCCAAATTTCCATCAACAGGTAAATGGATTAACAAATTGTGGTATATCCATGTAATGACTACTATTTAGCCATAAAAAAAGTATAAGATATTGATATACATAACATCTTGAGTCTCAAGATAATTACATTGAGTAAATGAAGCTAGATGACAAAGAGTACATATTCTGTGATTCCATGTATATAAAATTCTAGAAAATGCAAGCTTGCCTATGATGATATAAAGGAAATCATTGGTTGCCTGGGAATAAGGGTTAGGGTAGGAGAAAGAGATGACCAAGGGGCACTAGGAAACCTTTGGAATTAGTCAGTATGTTCATTTTCTTGAGTGTGGTTCTGTGCATATGTCAGAATTTATCAAGCTGTTCTTTTTAAGTATGTCACCTTACTACAACTGATTCTCATCATATGGTAAGGCAGTTTTCCCCGCACTATTTATTGTGTGTCGTTACTCACAGAATTTAACTCTACGTTTCTCATTTACTAATTCCCTGTCTATATTTGGGTCTGTAACTATAATCTCTATTGTGCCTGACTGACCTGTTTGACGATCCCTTCACCAATATCACACTCTGGAGCTCGTTTAAATTATAATATGTCTGTATGCATGGGGGTCCCATTTCCCGCTCCCAGATTCACATGGGCTTAGGACCCTGTCTTCTGCTTCTTGTAGGCATTGAAACCCAAGCTCATGGCTACTGGGTACTTAGTCCCCATTGAGACCACCATTTAGTCAACTCATGTATCTCCCTTCCTCTAGTTTTTAGTTTCCTCTTACATGTGGCCATTTTGGAATGTATTTTTCTTTCTTATAAGCCCAGATATGCATTTTTAAATGTTAGTGTTTATCCAACAGATCTAGCTGTTTGTAGTGGAAGAAGCTAAATTTAATGTAGTCCATCTTGCTAGAATTAGCATTCTGGCACTCACTATAAAAAAATCAGCTATTTTTTCCCCTATTTTCCTCATTACACTGTGAGGCCCTTAAGGACACATGTGGGAAAGGGTCGATAAGATTCATTTCCCTGTGGTCAGTACCTAGTATCCTAGCACAGAGTAAGTACTTAGTAACTATTTATTGACGGCATGGTTAATAATGTGTTATATTTAGACAGATAATAACAACTTTATGACAAATTGATAAAGAAGAGGAAATAAAAAAAGAACAGAGGAAGAAAAGCAAGTTGCTAAAAGTGACAAAGGAGAAATTGTTAAAAAATAGAAAAGCAATGTTAAAAGCAGAGGAAAGCAGTGAATTAGTACAAACACAGGATAGGAAAGCTGAAGGAAGTGGTGAGTAAGGGAGTTGACTTGTGTGGGTGAGGGAAGAAATGCATGGAAGGAAACCTGTAGGTAGTTTTTTTTTTTTTTTTTGAAATGTATGTGGGCTGTAGAATATGTCTAGATTGTTCCATGAATGAACACGAGGGTGGAAAAATATCGTGTGGGCAGAGACAATAGACGTAGAAGTGAAGAAAAGAGAAAGCTTCTGGGTAAGGAAGCAGCTGTGTTCTAACCGCAGTGAGTTTAGGAGGCTGGTTTAAAGTTCCCATTTTATTAAAAACCAAGTTGAAAGGCAAGAATTCTCAAACTTGTTAACCCAGCTAGGAGATCAGGCATCATGCTGCAAACTTAACTTTGACACAGAAAATATAATACAAATAGGGCAGACAGGTATGAGTATCATCTGAACTCATGGCCTTTGAATCATTCAGTTAAGTCCTCTTAGCCAGCTCCATGCTGTACTCTGTTCTCAAAAATGAGTGTCTGAAAAAAATGTTAAAAGACCTCTCATATTCTGTTAGCTCCAGCTCATTACGTTATCCTAAAAACAAGGAGTGCACTGGGAAGAATTTCATACGTGTTGGCAGACTTTTCAGTTACTCGAGACATAGCAGTTATAGGGAGATGTCTGAATTTTCTCTTTCTTATATTTGTAAAATCTGCCCAATGGCTATGTACACACAAATGGATTTTGCCTTCTCTTTATGTGATTCTTATTTTACTATTTGAGAAGAAAATACATAATTGGCCACATGGTTTTATGAGCAGTGTTACTGATGAAAACAATTTTCATAAGTTTGATGACTTATTTCAAGGACCAGTCATTTCCACCATTTTAAAAAATATTTTCAGTTCAGTGTTAACTGAGTTTTAAAGTCTTGCTCATTCGCAGAGAAACTGTCAATACAGTTTTACCATTAGTTCCAGCCCAGACATTAATTTGCTTTCTTTTTAGAGACTCAAACAGTGTCCAAAGTCAGAATGAAACATATAAAAATCCCAATTTAAAAGAAGTTCCCAACGTTTTTCTTTCCTTTTGTTGCTTCTTATCTAGGAATTTCTCATAAACATCCCTGAGTCGGATATTAAGCTTTGGTGTGATGGTTGTGTTTCCAGAGATAAGTGTTGCCAGTTGCTGTCATGACCTCATTTCTCTTCGTCATTGTCCTTTAACAATTGTTCCAACCTCTGCTTAATTTGCATGCACTGTAGCCTAATAACGGGAGAGCTTTCAGGCAGAGATGCGCCTGTTCAGAAACCTGTATGTCCTAGGTTTCACGGCTGACCTCCAGAACTGATTATGTTAATCTGTGAAGCAAACAGGATAAATAAGGGAGGAATTCAATACATGGAATTTTGCTTTTGAATGGAGCTGATTTCTTATAAAGCAGATAGAGGGGCATCTCAGCTGTGTCCTCTGTAGCATTACTAGTAAAGCTTTAGCTTCTTCTCTGGTAATGAATTGTGACCTAAGGCAATTATGGAAGAAGTGATGGGATTTGACTAAGCAAGGCAGTTCATATCCTAAAGAGAGCTGAGGAGGGCAGTGGCCTGTGGCAGAAACAGGTGTTGCAAAATGCCAAACGTGCTGGCAGAATTCTCCCTGAAGCAAAAGAGGAACATGTAAAAAGGAGCTGGTAGGTGAAATAGAAAAGGTGAAGATTTACCTGACACCTGATTATCATTCCTGAGAAAGGAGAGAAATGTATTCATAGCTTAGTATCAAATAATGACATCTCATCCCCAAGACTGAGATAATTAGAAAAGCTTTAAGGTAAGGAAATGTAAATGTTAAGTTCATAAAAGTTTACTATGTGGAGAGAGGATTCAACCACGAGTCCAGGTGAATATTTGTAATGACTGGACCATCAGCTTTAAGACCCAGAGGTCGGGGACCACACGTCACAGGCACCCAGGACAATCCTGGTGTATCCCTGTTGCTGCAGAGTAATTACTAATAACTTCCTTTGTGATCTCAGGAGAGCCTCAGTACGGACAGTACATTTTATGGTTACCCCACCCAAAGGCAGTTTTTACGACTTGGTGGTATTTTATAAAATATCACTAAGACGTAGACCAGAGACAATATAAAGCTGGATTTGGGGCAGTTTTCTATTGCTGGTCCAAATAAACATTTTTTAAGTTTTCCCTTTAGGGTACTTATAAAATAAATGGATGATTATCTTATAAATTCTGTTCACAACATAACGAGGTTTTTTTAAAATGGAGAGGTCAGAAGAATTAAAAATAGAAACATGGGACTTAGAATATTAATTTTTAATTTCCATGGACTTATCAAGAGAGGATTTTGTAGAGTATGTAAAATTATAAGTGCCTCAAATTCATGCAAAGGTCTGTGAAGTCTTCTTGATTTATATTTAAACTTCTTTTGAAAGATGAAAAAAGACTACTCTATTTAACTTACAGGGTTCAGGCTGAGATATCTGCCAAGTGGGAGATATAAGAACAAGTTTGGATATTGGAAACATTTTCTTTAATATTTAAGAAATGAAAGTACTCTGATGATATATGTAGATTTCTAAATAAATTAATAGCAATGATTGTGGAGCACCTATTATGTTTCAGATATTTTGCTTGTAACTACTTTTTGGAACAATCTGAAAGGATTATTTCCCCCACTTTGCAGATGGAGACACAGCCTCAAAGAGGTTAAATAATGTGTCCACCTGGTAAACGAGAGAGCTGGGATTCGAACTCCCAGCCCATGCTTGTGCCGCCATTTAACCAACCTCTGCGATATTATAATCCCACATTCATAAACCTATTTCACATACAGATCCACATCCGTATACATAAAGTCTTCATAATATATGTCGTAGAGAAAATTAAAACCATATTACACCTGGTTTCTATCTCTATGTTGATGTTATATTCCAGGAGCTTCAGTCTCATCTGAATCTGTAAAATAGTGATATGCAATATGTTTGTATTACTGCATATATATCTCTTTTAAATTTGTTGTGCACATGCATCTCAAAGATGCAGACCATCCATCTAGGGGTTCAATCTAGGGAACGTACAAACTTCAAACTATAAATCACAGTAGGTCACACCTAGCACTTATTGTCTACCAAGTGCCTGTTTTAAGTATTTTATAGATGTAACATTTTCCCCACAGCTCCTTGAAGGAAGTATTTTCCCACCATCATAGAGATGAGGAAACTGAGGCACAAATTGGCAAAGTCACACATGTAGTAAGGGCTGAGCCGGAATTCACACCCAACAGACTGGCGCCAGAGTCCAGCTATCCAAATAACTGAAAGATGATGTTTTTTGAAACTTTTTTGTGTAGACAGAGTGTTTTTGTCAGATATTTGCTGCTATTGTCTTTTTCAAGTATTGGAAGTAAAAAAAAAATTACTGATTTTGATGGGCTAGTACACTTTTCCTTCCAGCATTTCACCTTACCTTCCTCACTTACGGATTAAGAACTAGGTCATCTATAAAGTTTCTTTCAGCTGCACAATTCTGTGAACAAAATGTTTTCAGGATCACGTACCAAAATGCCTTCTATTCTTTTGAGAATCCTTTATTGTTGTGTTTTCACATGCCAGGATTTATGTCACATTTTATTATTGTAATGACTAATAATCATTTATAGTAAGCATTTATTGAGTACTTGAAACACGCTAGGTGCTGTGATGAATGCATTACTTGGTTTATTTTACTTAAAGCTCACACAAGCTTCTCTCCCTGTTTCACAGATGAGGAAACTGAGCTTAGAAACATTTAAAATTATTCAAGTCACACAGCCAGTCAATGGCAGAGCTTGGAACCAACCCAGAAAGCCTTCCTCTGAAACTCTGAAGCCCAGTCCCCTTACCGCTTTGTCCTGATGTGTGGGTACAAACTCAGAAACATAGAGACAGGCTAGACTTAAGCGAAGACGCATCATTGGGCCTACATATAAGAATGTAAAAGGAGGGGAAATAAGTGATGTGTGTGCCTATAATCATATCTTTCTGACACAACCAAGTGGTGATTTCCACAGCAGAGCCTTTCCTTTTGCATGTGGGGTCCAAAGGACCAGCTTAAAATATGACAATTATTTAAACATTCCCTGAGATATATCGACAAATTAGCTCGCCTGCTACTAAGAAAGAGCAGAATCCTGAAGGGGTAAACATAGAGGTTTGTTTTGACTGAGATGGAACTGGGCAGTGTATTACCAGGGATTGTGTGCATGTGTGTGCGTAGGACTGTGTACAATTGTGTATATCTCTGTAGGAGATTGTGTGTGTGTGCACACGAGCATGGCGGCCTCAAGCAGCTAGGGGAGCGTGGGGAGTTAGGCATCATACTCTAGAGAAAACATGCTCTGTAAGGGGAAGGAAGTGGCCAATTGAATATAAGAAGATATTAAAAAAAGAAATGTGACCCAACACATCTGCCTCAATTTGGCCTTAAGCAGAGGAGACTGAGACAGTCCTAAGGTTGATCCCCATTTAGGAAATGCCTGGAAACATTGATGTCGTGGGAAATGACTATAATAAAGTCATGGGTTTGTAAGGTTTGTGAAATCATCTAGCTTAAACTTTGGCCCCTACACAAGCTATGTCAGTCGTCTCAGGTAGCAGCTATTTGGGGCCCATTTTAAGGTCCCAGAATGAGATTCCACAATCACCTTTCCAGTGGTTACCTGTATTCACTACCAAGAAAGCCATTACATGTCTAAATCCTTCCACATCAACTTAATGTCCAGTGTGTCCTCCAGAAAGATGAAAAGTAATTACATCACCAACTACCTAAAAAATAAATAAAAACCTGTAATACTCCTGGAGCTATCACTAAATCAGCCCATAATCTCTCTCTTTCCAATGTGATATCTTTAATTCCTTCAGTCTCACTTTAGTTATCTGGTTTTCTTTCTAAACTGAACATCTGACAACCCAGAAGAAAGCCAAGTATCATTTATGAGACTTACAGTACTTTTGTACCATATGGAAAATGACTATCATCATTTACTGTTGCTTAGAAGTGGAGAAGTAACATTTGTGCCCATAGTAGGAGAAGGATTTGTGAATAACAAGGAATTCCCAGACAAGTTAACATTCCTTGCAAACCTACAGAAAAATTCCTTCCTTCGCTTTTTCTGAGTCTTGGTCTTCAGTGACAAAAACCATCATGGCAATAACCTTCTTATAAAGAGCTTCTGTGTGGATGAATCAGGGATCGTTTGAGAATGTTCATGGCATTAATGTTATGAATACCATTCATGAATCAGGAATCTTAAATCTGTGCCCATATACAGCAGTTATTAATGAAGAATGATTACATTATGCATTTTAATCAACACTTACACTTGTTGAAATTGTCTAATCCTTTTCTGTGTTGTTTGCAGAAATGTAACCTGGAATAGTTTAGCTATCCCAGATACACACTGCTCACCAGAGCTGGAAGAAGGCTACCAGTGCCCCCCAGGATTTAAATGCATGGACCTCGAAGATCTGGGACTTAGCAGGCAAGAGCTGGGCTACAATGGCTTTAATGAGATAGGTCTGTCTCACTGATAAAACACCTTTTCAGTTTCTATTTTACAATGTTTATGAAATGGAGAAAATAGTTGTATAGTTGATATTTTATGTTCAGACTGCCTGTAGTTTTTAAGAAACACAACTGTAAGTTTTAATATATTCTCCCTTATAGTCTATAACCTACAGTCTGTGTCTATGTATATTCAGCAACGTTTGTATAGACTTAAATATGTCTCAATTCTTAATTATAGCATTTAAAACTATTTGTCTGTTGAGTAAGGGTCAGGGTTGTGGACTCAAAGAACCCCTTGAGTCAACAAGACTTGGTTTCCTTCCACATTGAACTAGTAGGCAAGGTAAGTCTTAAGTAACTGGAATACTAGACATTGAGGAGTGCATGAGAGCCGAAAAGTCATTCTGGGACAGGATACAGCTAATGAGATACTTAATGAATGTGCATCAACTATATAACAGAGGTATGGGAAATGCTTGTATGTGAATATAATGTGCCAAACGTGTACATTGATTCATGGCTTGTCCTTCTAAGTCCTGAAACGTGCCGTCACGCACAGTAGAGAAAGAACTTGGCATCTGCCATTTAGTTGGTATCACTGCATTTGTTACAATTCCATGCAAGTTGTACATCTTTCACGATTGAAGCAAAAAACCATGGGATTCTAAGCAATTATCTTATGCTCTGAGAATCTGTCTCAGTCAGCTCAGGCAGCCATGACAGAATATCGTAGACTGGGTGGCATAGACAACAGAAATGTACCTCTTCCCAGTCTGAAGGCTGGAAGTCTGAGATCAGGATGCACCATGGTTAGGTCTGGTTGCCCCTCTCCCTGGCTTGCAGATGGCTGTCTTCTCTCTGTGTGCTCATGGGATGGGTTGGGGGGAAGAGAGAGAGAGAGAGTGGGGAGAGAGGGAGAGAAAGCTCTCTGGTCTCTTCTTATAAGGACACTAATCCCATCATGAGAACCCCACGCCTCACAGCCTGGTCTAAACCAAATCAACTTTTAAAGGCCCCACCTCCTAATACCATCACATTGGGGGGGTTAGAGCTTCAATATATGAATGGCAGGGGCTGAGGGAGTGGACGTAAACATTCAGTCTATAGCAGAATTGTTGGAGTCATTTGAAAAAATTTAATTTTTTCTTAAAGTTTTAAGGCTCAGGTACATTTAAGAGAGTTCTAGACACTCTTACCCAGGTCCTAAGAGGAAAGTCTTTCCGTGTGTGACAGGATGGTGGTGGTGCTCTTTTGGAAGCCAAATCTACTTATTTTTAATCTGTCTTTTGGTGTGGTTTCACTTTTTAATGAGCCAGCTCTACAATGGGGATCTCATAGCCAGGAAAGAGTGCATCACCCCTGTCTACCCAGGAGGGAAACTGGTTCAAACCCAGCCCATCCACCTTCACGCATCAGACAGAGCAGCTGATAAATCCTATTCCCACCCTGGCCTTCAGTCGTAGCAGCTCCTGGATAGTGGTATGCAGGATGGCATAATGAACTCTGGGATAAGTGTTTGAATTTCAGAAAGAACATGTGAAGATCTTGCACTGAGTGAGGAATATGTTCTAGATATATGAACCAAACCACAAGGCTACAGCCTTTGGACTGAATATAATACTGAAATTGGGCTGAAAGAAACATAAATAGTTGGTATTTTTAAAGAGTGCATTTTGCAAATAAATCCCTAAATTTTATTCTTATATTTTAGTATGCCCTCATAGTAAATTTCCAGCATTGCATTGATAGTTAGATGGGCATTCTTCTTTTGGCCAATGATACAGTTTTCTGGTTCATAAAAATTTAGAAGCCAACAGATGTAAAGCATTTTAATTTACTGTCTCTCTTATATTTCCCTGGCTCTGGAACCAATCTTACATCCTTCCCCCGTCTCAAAAGTGCAAAGACTTTTACAGATTATGCCAGTGACTTGCAGGCATGAGCAGGAAATCACAGATTTGGTGTGGGAGATGAGATACTTTATAGATTTAGTAACCTGCTCGGAGCAAGCTCCAAGCTGGGGCAGGACTGGAATGCAGGGCTGGTTAGAGCCTGTTGCTCTTTCTTTTAGGGGCTGAGTGTGCCCATGTCTTGTATGGGGAGTGGCCAGCATTCAGGAGTTAGGCTGTCCTTGCACTGGAAACCTCCAAGCCTTTAAAATCATGTTGCTAAATCAAATCGCCCCCTGACCATTTTAAATGCAGCAGTTGTGCCTAACCTCCAACTGCTGCATTACATTAAAGTGGATTTATCTTTTTTCACTGTGACCTACAGTAGCTTCAGCTAATGTAGGGGACAATACCTCTTTGAGCAAGGAAGTCTCCTTCTAAAGCATGTGGGCTTAAGAAGCCCAGTTGTAGGAGGGAATTGCCCTGGAGGGTGGTAAGCTCCCACAAAGGCAGTAGTCTTACTGTAGCTCTACTGTTTATTTGCACATGGATCTCCCAAGGATTTAAGCTCCTGGAAAACAGGAAGCACATCTTTTTATCTTCATGTCTCCGGGGTCTGGAGCACTGCCTGCTTCGTAGGAAACCCTTTATAAATATTTACTAATGGACCAAAGTATGTGCCCTTTTGAATTCGTAGGTGACACGTCATATTTGTATTAGGATGTAGAGCCATAATAGAGAATTAAGTTGTTTTCTCGTTATTCTTTTCCCTGATTTCGTCTGCTTTTGTTGGCAGTGTTCATTCTTCCTCATGACTTCCCTTTCTATACAAGCTTAATGTGGTCTATTTGCTTCTTTTTCTCAAATGATGATTGAATTCAGCATCATTGTAGCACTAATGGTTAGATAATGAAAATGTTGGCTTTGAACTATAATCAAAAAATGTTAACATGGTCACTAGAGTTTAGATTGAAATTGGTAACTATTTCCTGATATCTATGTAGATACACAAAACTAGTGTTTTAGATTATTGAAAGTTCTCATGGAAACAAAAGATAATGTTTCACCAAAATGAGGAAATTAATTTTATTAGGCACATGTGATCATCTCTTTCTGCATGCAGCTAAATTTAGAGCATAATTAGGTACCTAATTGTGTATTTAAATTTGGCCAGTGTACTCTATATATAAATAATCATGATTAATTTAAAAGGAGCATGTTTCCTTTTCTTACTAGTCCAAATTATCATGCAATACTTTGAATTTCAAGCATTTATAAAATTTTATTTATAAGTAGCTTCATGTCTCATTAAAATTTAATATTGATGATGTTGAAAAACTCAAAGTTTAAAACTTTATTAAGAGCCACAGTCATTAGGTAGAAAAAACTACAAAGAGCCCCTACTGTAAGATTGCAGAGTAAAGAGACCTTTTCGTCTCTAAAAATCATCCGAACATCAAGGATACTGAGAAACAGAAATGCAGTTTCCTTATTTAAGGACTCTGAAAAGCTTATAACTATAAACCACAATATCAGAGGGTCAGGTGTCTAACAGAAAACTTCCTGAAAAGGCTCTGGCTACTGAGGACCTCAGAGCCAAAAGAAGACTGACGTTCTAAAACAACCAGTGTTCATTGTCCATTCGGTTTGAAAATTCAACAATAAAAATTAAATTATAGGGGCTTCCCTGGTGGCGCAGTGGTTGAGAGTCCGCCTGCGGATGCAGGGGACGTGGGTTCGTGCCCCGGTCTGGGAGGATCCCACATGCCGCGGAGCGGCTGGGCCCGTGAGCCATGGCCGCTGAGCCTGCGCTTCGGAGCCTGTGCTCCGCAGCGGGAGAGGACACAACAGTGAGAGGCCCGCGTACCACAAAAAAAAAAAAAAATTAAATTACAGAAAATAAAGATAAAATCAAATAAAATGACCAGTGTTCTCAGAGAAGCAGAATAGTCCTCTCTTCGAGTCAGGGCATCACTGTGTAGCTGACAGTAGGAGTTTTCTGAAATTCCATGTGGCATCACAGAGGGGAGGCCCTTATTCTGCAGGCAGCTGGGAGAGAGAGCTGTAAGCACTCCGAGACGGCTGATCAGCATAGACTAGGATGAGGGAAGAACTCCAGCTTTGCAAATCTGGCTCTACCTTACGATGACCTGAGAACCTTTTAAAACTCGCCGATTCTCAAGCATCATTCTCAGGCCAATTAAATCGAAACCTTACAGTGACTGAAGGCACAGAAGGCTCTAGAAAGTCCTCCGGGTGATTCTAGCATGCGTGCAGAGTGTGAACCACTGCAGCAACACCGATACACACCCAACTTCTGAAAATCTCCACTCCTACCCCACAGCATAACTTCACCCTTCCCTACATGAAACAGGACAAATATCTGGTGCTGTCAAAATCACTGTCAAAGGTGAAGGATAATAAAAAAGAATCAGGACCACTTCTATAAAAATGTGCCTTTCAGTATACTTAAAACTGAAAAATAATACTCAAGATATATATAACTCAAAAGAATTGCAGAAAAAGAAGACTTAAATATATACATTAAAAGGGTACAAATTGACTCAGTAAATTGACAGAGAACAGTCAACGCTTAGGCGTATCTTAGTAAAGATGCTAGAATTCAAAGCTAAAGAAAGCATCCATTGGGTATCCAGAAAAAAAAAAAAAAAAGATCAAGTCAGTTCTAAGGCGGACCATCAGAGGGGCCTGAAACTTCATGTCCATATTCAGCTCTCAGATGTAATGTCACAATGCTTACAGGGTCCTTAGGGAAAGAATGTGTCAAACCCTTTTTGATTATTTTTGAAGAGGCAAGAATTCCGAGACTTCATTTTACATGAAGTCTTCTTGAAGCCATTCAGCCAATCAAGAATAACTGGTCATGGGCCTGGTCTCTACTATGTATTCACTGTAAGAGCAAAGCTAATACAGCTGTAGGATTTACGGACTATAGTGTAAATATTACAAACTGTGATTGTGTGGAACAGAGGACAAGATCAACAGGGGAGGTAGGGTGATGATGTGGATGTTTATACTTAGCAGGAAAAAACAAGTATCATTTTATACAATATATGAATCCAGCAATGGAGGCATAAGGATACTTGCCATGAAAATGCATTACAAAGTCAAAAACGACTTTAGAAAAAATTCAAACTTAAAATAATGGCCTTGGGGTTTGGATCATGGCTGTACTGTAGACTAGTGTGGTGACCTTCGGAAAGTAATGAACCTCTCTTGCCTCGATTTCCTCACCTGTGAAATGGGTGAGTGATAGACCTACCTTACAGGCTTGTCAGAAGCAACTGAGAAACTACACATAGACTAGTGTCTGGCACAGCACAGACACACAATGAGCTAGAAATTAGAGATACGGTGGCAAAATAGGAATACATCACTGTTATTTGAGAATAAGTGACCACTTTAACAAAGAAGGGCAGGATATAGATGCTTTCAGATTAGCACCTCGATGTCTGATATTATTTCCTTTTCTTTGAACCAGTTTGTCCCTCAGGTTGTTCAGAATCTTACAGCAAAGGAGAAGAGTGGAGGGGACGGGAACAAGGTGTTCTTAACTTTGCATTATTCTCCCATTAACTAATATCTCAAATTTTACTTCATTCTAATCAGTGTATAGAGGGCCAATATTTGGTGTTGTTTAGTCTTTTTTAAAAATTTATTTTATTGAAGTGTAGTTGATTTACAGTGTTGTGGTAATTTCTGCTGTATAGCAAAATGATTCAGTTATACATATATATACATTCTTTTTCAGGTTCTTTTCCATTATGGTTTATCACAGGATATTGGATATAGTTCCCTGTGCTCTACAGTAGGCCCTTGTTGTTTATCCATTCTATATATACTAGTTTGCATCTGCTAACCCCATACTCCCAATCCATCCCTCCCACTTGGCAGCCACAAGTCTGTTCTCTCTGTCTGTGAATCTGTTTCTGCATTGTGGATAAGTTCATTTATGTCATATTTTAGATTCCACATATAAGTGATATCATATGGTATTTGTCTTTCTTACTTACTTCACTTAGTATGATAGTCTCTAGGTCCATCCATGTTGCTGCAAATGGCATTATTTCATTCTTTTTTATGGCTGAGTAATATTCCATTGTATATATGTATCACATCTTCTTTATCCATTCATCTATTGATGGACATTTAGGTTGCTTCCATGTCCTGGCTATTGTGAATAGTGCTGCTATGAACATCGGGGTGCATGTATCTTTTTGAATTAGAGTTTTGTCCAGATATATGCCCTGGAGTGGGATTGCTGGATCATACGGCAACTCTATTTTTAGTTTTTTGAGGAACCGTATGTGTTTTCCATAGTGGCTGCACCACTTTACATTCTGGTGGTGTTTAGTCTTTGTTAATCAATTATTCCTCTCTTGCCACTCTGGAAACTATCCTCAGTCCGGTGTTTTACCTGTCTCTTTAGAATCTTATCCCTATTTAGCCTGCACCATGGAATTTTTACAGTTTCATTAAGGCTCGGATATGTAATTTTATTTATCCCTATGCATTTGAACTTGTGGGCCCCGGATTCCAGCCACACGTGTCTTTAGCAGCCTTTCAATAGATGCTCCTTCCACAGCCCTAGGCAGGGCACCTGGCAGGGCACTGAGTAGAAGCCACGGCCGCGCCGCTTCCTGGACCGCTTCCAGCGCTCAGTGGCTTGTCTCCTGTCCTCCCCTAAATCCCTGGGTCAAAGGGTGACTGAGATGCTGGCTGCTTCTCTGTCCCTCTCTTCCATTTACAGACCTCTGCATCATCGTTTCAGTGGAACCTTTCCTGTGGCTCATTCTTCAGGACCTCAACACACACATCCTCTCTAAGACGTTAGCCTGTGCACCTGAGACACCCCGCACCCCCATGGTCCAGGCCTACTGAGGAATAGACGTTCTTGAAAGGACATATTTGAAGATCCCAGAATCTGTTTAGCAGACACTCAGATTCTGTGACTGAAGCGAGTGTGTGTGGATGTAGGTAGTAAGCACGCAGTGTAAAGGTCTGGGGACAGAAGACACCCAAAAAACCCATGCTGTAGAGGTGAAACCAAACAAATCGTATCCACTTAGTCTATTTAGAAAATGTGTCTACTTCCGCTTCCTGAGTATTTACCCCCCTTTCAGCCTGTCTCTTCTTCTGTTTTACCACACGCTCATCAACATGCAGGACGTACAACCCGAGACATTGCAATTTTCTGTGACAGCATAAATGTGAAATTTGAGGAGCTTTGAGCTGGAAAAGATGAGACAGTCCCGTGGCTCACTGACACAGTTTTCCAGGTGGAGAAACTGAGCATCAGAGCCAGACTGGTCAGAACTCCAGAGAACTCCACACCAGTCAGGGCTAAACTCCCTCCTCAGGATTCGCAGACTCACCCTATAACTTACTGTCTCCCTCAGACCTTTTTACATTTCAGATCAGTGTTTAATGCAGAAGGAAACTCAAAAAATACCTTGCAAAACTTAGCTGTGTTCTTAATTTTGTAGTAGGAGGTTAGCGTCACTCACCTTTGGTAAAATGCTGGTGGAGAGGACAACTATGCAAACAGATGTGATGTGCCAGTTAGAACAAAAAGCAACAACAAAATCCATCACATGTGGGAAGGAAATCACAGCCCAAGAAACTGGCAATTTTCTTGTCACGGTATTTCAAAAGAGGGTAAGAAATTGGGTACAGAAGATGAATACAAAGCTATTCAGGTGGTGGTTTTTAACTCTCCATTCATTGTACAGTCAGGTAAAAAACAAAACATGTTTCCTTTTGATAGAACAATCCAATGAATGTCATTTAATGATAAAATTCACCCTGGGAGGTCACTTAGGAAATAAATAGCTATCAGGCATTTTTTCGTTGTTTGCCTTCAGAATCATAAGAACAAAAGAGAAAAGCTCAATTTTTAAAATGTCAGAATGAACTAAACCTGATTGAAACAATTTATATCAGATAAAGGAAGCCCATAAGTAAGATCAACCTATAAACAGGGCATTTGGAAGATAGCTAATCAAAAAGACATTTAAATTATACATGCTTTTAATGCTACATGGACCATATATAGTGGACTATTTTCCTTATTCTAGCTAAACAGTAATCAAAGATAAAGCCAGGAAATAACAAACACCATGTTCTTATGGTGACTAATTGTCCAGCAGACAGTCTTTATTATTATAATTGCTGTCATTACTTATGACAACTACTGCTATCATTTATCGATTGTTTATTATGTATCTGGCATCAGGCAAAAGGTTTTCCATCCCTTGCGTTTTTAAATTCTCAAAATAAATCCATAAGGTATCATTATTCCCAATTGGTAAGTGACGAGAAAGAGATGAGAAAGAATTGATTCGCCCACAGTCACACACAGGCCACCGTTGGGAGCCAAGGTCTACTGCCCCATGTGCCAAGGTCAAAGCCTGTGTTTTCTGTCTGCAAACTCTGCCTTATCTGTGAGGTCAGCCAAGAGTGACCGCCCTTCCCTGTGGCTTGTCAGGATGGCTGGTCCATTGTAGAGTCTCATGATGGTGGAAGAGGAGACATGCTCTCCAATGTAATAATCCACCAGACGTCCTGCCTTCTCATCCTGAAGTCTTGAGGACACAGGGGTGAGTGTGAAGAAGGGTCATGTCCACTGCAGACCGAGGGCCACTCGGGGCTGGTCTCTGCCTTTGAATCTAGCCCTTTGCAAGGGAGTTGGTGTGTGATCTGTGTTCATTATGTGGACAAATTTCAACGTAAAAAGAATATACCCGGAGATTATCATACTAAGTGAAGTAAGTCAGAAGAGAAAGACAAATACCATATGTGGGATCTAAAAAAAAAAAAAAAAGGAACTTATTTACAAAACAGAAACAGACTCACAGATTTAGAGAATGAACTTATGGTTACCAGATGGGAAGAATGGGGAGGGGGGAGGGATGGGTTGGGAGTTTGGGATTGACGTTTACACACAGCTATACTTAAAATAGATAACCCACAAGGACCTACTGTATAGCACAGGGAACTCTGCTCAATTCTCTGTAATAACCTAAGTGGGGAAAGAATTTGAAAAAGAACAGATATCTATACACGTGTATGTATAACTGAATCACTTTGCTGTATACCTGAAACTAACACAACCTTGTTCATCAACTATACTCCAATATAAGATAAAAAATTTAAAAACAAACAAAAAGAATATACCTGGGCAGCAATGCAGTTTTACGAGATACTTATCGAGCTATGGACATTTGGTCAAGGATTAGAGGGAGTAGCAGCAAAAATGAGTAAATATGCTTTTGATACAAAGTGAGATTGTAGGCACATTGACTAGAGATGTGGGAGAAAGCTCTGGAAGTAACAAAATATGTTATCTGGTACATTGCTGTCAGGTTCATACTTAATTTGAACTAAATTCAAAATTCTACTGTGATACATCTGTTTACTATTTGTAATCTACACCTACATGTGTCCATTTCTCCTGTGTATTTGAACTTAACTTTCTCTTTCCTTTTGAGATATGAGTATTTAAGTTTGCTCTTTTTTCTTGTGATGAGAGCTCTTGGGATTTACCCTCTTAACAACTTCCATATATAACATACAGTAGTGTTCATTATATTTACCCCTAGTACTTACTTACCTTTTAAGTAGAAATTTATACCTTTTGACCACCTTCACCCAATTCTCTCTCCCTCTACCCTGCCTTTGGTAACCACAAATCTGCTCTCTTCTGCTATGAGTTTGTTTGTTTGTTTTTGAAGTATAATTGCCCTACAACACTATGTTAGTTCCTGTTATACAACATAGTGATGCAGTATTTCTATATGTTTCAAAATATTCACTGCGATAAATCGAGTTACCATCTGTCACCATACAAAGATATTGCATAGTTATTGACTATGTTCCCCACCCTGTACATTTCATACCCATGACTCACGATTTGGCAGCTGTTAAGTTTGCCTTCTAAATACTGCAAATTAACCAACAGTTTTATTTAAGTTGATTTTGAAAATGCATATTAGTTAATTTCTTTATTAGACATATTAGTAAAGAACATTTAACTTATTTGTCCTCTTTATAAAAAAATAAAAACCATAAAGCTCTTCTTAAAATAAAAAAGCCCTCCTTAAAATATGAGGTAGAAAAAACCACAGGTCACAGGTCATCGGCATCACAGAAGTCAAGATGTGAGTCTTGAATGCAAATACAAACTTAAGGGATGACTTATAATTTTTGTAAATTTTTTTCTGGCAACAATAAATTAATTGGGCCTTTCAAGAAAATGAAAAAATTACAGTAGACTGCAGCCTGCTAGATTCTTATACAGATACTCCCAAGTCACTTCTGAAGAAGGCTACTATGGAAACTGAAATTTGGGACTGGCATTTTTCTCCAAGGGGTAATATATTTTAGCTGTTACTTACTTTTGTGGTATTTTCCTCATTTAACTTTGGGTAGTATTGACAGCTCCCTGTGTGAGTCATAAATCAGGTTTATTAAATATTGATGAGAAATAACATCAGAGGTTATTTTCATCCCTAGTGGTGTTCAGTGCTTGGAATTACCCCTGTATTTTCCTGCAGGAGGATTGACAGTGAATCCACCTACACAGTCTAATGTTTCAGTTTTAGGATTTGCTTTACTTTAAAATTCCTTCCTATGTTTTTTTCTACTGGCATGCTATTATTTTTATAATTTGTCTCTTATTACATCTGATATTAAATATGGACATAAAATGTGGTGAAAGGAAATTACTTTTATTCAGATCATAATAGAATGTAAATTGAACTGCCTTGATGCTGCTGCTAAAAATTGATTCCTCAGATTTAAATGATGTTAAACCATATTTCATGTGGCTATATGTGATATCAGATGAAAACTTTACAAATGAATAGAAAATTATTATGTATCAATAACTATGATTTATTACAGAATGTACATTTTTATTGCAGTTGCAAAAAAGACACAGTAAAGACTAATCTGTGAAATATGTAATTGAGATTTATAATACTTTGTGAAAAAGCACCAAAGGGTCATTTTCCCTGCATTAATCTTTATGCTTAGCATTGCTACTGGAATTACTTACTGATTTTTATGAAAACACATGTAGAAGAGAAAACTAGGGTACTAGAATTCAAACAAAAGTACTTACTTCAATCTGTGATAATTCCCTACTTGATCTCTGAAGGAATTCCTTTATCATGGGACAGGGAAAACAGCATATTTTTGTTAAATAAAGGATAAAATCTAGGAGCTTCAATAAGAGAAATAGTTATGAGAGTGTTTGGTCAAATACCAGTGTTTTATCCCTGGGTTCAGTCATCATAAATGCCCTCAGGTTACATGCAAAAGTGTGTGCTCGAGGTTTTCTAAAGGAACTAAGTCTTAGGGTTTCATTAGATTCTGACAGTGTCACAGACTTATTTAAACTAAAATTAGATATGCAGATAAATATTCAGAATATTAGGAAAAAAGGGGGTGTAAAGATAGAAATTGCAGGGCCTCCCTGGTGGCGCAGTGGTTGAGAGTCCGCCTGCCGATGCAGGGGATACGGGTTCGTGCCCCGGTCTGGGAGGATCCCATGTGCCGCGGAGCGGCTGGGCCCGTGAGCCATGGCCGCTGGGCCTGCGCGTCCGGAGCCTGTGCTCCGCAACGGGAGAGGCCACGACAGTGAGAGGCCCACATAACGCAAAAAGGAAAAAAAAAAAAAAGATAGAAATTGCAGACATGATTTTAAAAAAAGATATACACTGTCTAGTATGTAGCAGATAGGTGTTCAGAAGTTCTTGCTGAATGGATTAGAAAAGGCAGCTGCTAGAGTGACTTTTCATTGGACAGTGAAAGAAGGAATTTTGAAAGTGGATTTCTGAGGGCATGAAGTGATGATTTTTTTCACATGATACATAGAAGACAGTACTCATTGGAAATATCTAGTGGTTTCCAAGAAATTAGCATGCTTATAGTTATATGTTACGTATTTGTAGATTATAAAAATAATGCTTCACTTAGTGACCACCTAGAGGGGTGGGATAGGGAGGGTGGGAGGGAGATGCAAGAGGAAGGGGATATTGGGATATATGTATACGTATAGCTGATTCACTTAGTTATACAGCAGAAACTAACACACCATTGTAAAGCAATTATATTCCAATAAAGATGTGAAAAAAATAAACACAAGAGAAATTAAAAAAAAATAATGCTTCAAATAACATGAGATTTAATGAAAGTAATAAATTCTGCCATATATAATTCCCTCCCTTTCTCTCTTTCCTTTCTTCCTTCCTTCTTTCATCTTCATGTTTCATGATATTTAATAAAACACTTGTAACCATTTCCCTACCAATAGACACCTAAGTGATTTTCAGTGTGTTACTACAAGTAATTCTGTGTTGAATATACACACTCACACACACACATGTCCTGTGCATGTGTGTGAGTATTCTTTTTTTTTATAAAGTGAATTTTTTAAAATTAATTAATTTATTTTTATTTGTTGCTGCACTGGGTCTTTATTGCTGCTCACGGGCTTTCTCTAGTTGCAGCAAGCGGGGGCTACTCTTCGTTGCGGTGCATGGGCTTCTCATTGTGGTGGCTTCTCTTGTTGCGGAGCACGGGCTCTAGGCGCACACACTTCAGTAGTTGTGGCATGTGGGCTCAGTAGTTGTGGCTCGCGGGCTCTAGAGCACAGGCTCAGTAGTTGTGACGCATACACTTAGTTGCTCCACGGCATGTGGTATCTTCCCGGATCAGGGCTCGAACCCTGTCCCCTGCATTGGCAGGCAGATTCTTAACCACTGCGCCACCAGCCTCGTGTGAGTATTCTTAGAAACAGATTCCTAGAACAATTTCTGGGTCAAAGGGTATGCACAGTTTTAACATTATAGATAACTCATGCTTTATTTCTCAAAATAAATTCACAGTCCAGCCCTTATTGTGTGAGAGTGAGTTTTACAAAGTATAAGGTATTCCTTTCCAATATGCATAGATACGGAAGTAAAAAAAAATAACATAGGCCGTATTGTATTCTGTGCTCTTGTGAACACCAGCAGTTCATTCTCTTTTCTTTGGATTCTTCATTCCATTCTCCCTGGAATGCCTCCCTCCTACTGGCCCTGTCAGTCTGGGACTCACCTCCCAGGCCTCCTTTCCAGTAGCTTCCCCACTGCACTAGCAGCATTTATCTCCCTGTGTCTGAACCATGACACCAAGGTTTGTGCATAAAGTCAATGCTTACTTCGATTTGTTTCCTGCTAGGGTGAGTGTGCGCGTGTGTGTGTGTGTGTTTTACCCCTGTCTTCCCAATTAGCTCATTCAGTCCTCCAGGAGAAGCAAAGCTTCCTGTTGTTCCTTTCTAAGTCTCTGTGAGCTCGTTATTGCCTTTGAGGACAGGTTGATCACGTTTAGGAGGATTTTATATAGACACATTGCCTTTTTCAATCAACATTCTGTGGAAACCTTTTGATTGAAAATGTAAATTTAATGCAAATATGACTCTAGCCTTTAAGTACATTGTTCATTGAAATTAAGCGGCTTCCACGTTAAGCCACATACTCCTGTGAAACAAAAGTGAGCAGACCATCAGAGAAGCCTTGTGTTGACAGTCAAGGAAACGTTCCCTGCTGGTGATGGCAGTCAGTGGAGCATAATTCCCTTGACTCTCTATGAAATTAAATTAATTCCACCATCTAATCAGTTGGGGCAAAAAGGAATGATGTCATTTAGGAAAGTCCTAACACAGCTCTTCCCTCGAGGCCAGTAGGGCCAGAGGGAAGGCGATTCCCACCTCTCCTGGGGCTGCAAGTTCTAATACAGGAGCCCTGCTGATCAAAACTGTGCTGAGGGGCTTCCCTGGTGGCGCAGTGGTTGAGAGTCCGCCTGCCGCTGCAGGGGACACGGGTTCGTGCCCCGATCCCGGAAGATCCCACATGCCGCGGAGCGGCTGGGCCCACGAGCCATGGCCGCGGAGCCTGTGTGTCCGGAGCCTGTGCTCCGCAACGGGAGAGGCCACAGCAGTGAGAGGCCCGCGTACAGCAAAAAAAAAAAAAAAAACTGTGCTGAGAAGAGGGAGGTGACTCCT
This sequence comes from Mesoplodon densirostris, assembly GCF_025265405.1. NCBI lineage: Eukaryota > Metazoa > Chordata > Mammalia > Artiodactyla > Ziphiidae > Mesoplodon > Mesoplodon densirostris. Next base: position 68,454,809 of record NC_082677.1, on the reverse strand, counting down.
CCCCAGGGGAGAAAGCTCTCTGGCCCTTGAAGATGTGTTTCTCACCTGAGGAAGGGAAAGACTCAGTTTCAGGTTGGAGTCTGCATCTCATTAGTAGGTGACATAGGACAGTTACTTACCTCTCTGTGCTTTAAAATCGGGATAAATATCATACATATCAGAGGGTAGTAGGAAGATTAGGTTATTCTCATCCTCATGCCTAATGAGTCCTCAGTAAAATTTAGCTCTGATTATAACGATCACTTTTATTAAATATGTAGTTATCAGCTAAATGGATGAGTGAATTATAGAGCAAACTATTCTAAAGTCACAGAGTTAGAAAGTGGGAGGAATAGGACCAAAACTCATTTCTATCTGTCTTATTATCTATATTATTTCCATGGCATCAGCTTACCTCCTTTTAGTCCTGGCAAAACATTCATGATCATACCGCACAATTTAACATATACTCACGTTTTACTGTGCTGGTATATGTTGTTTACTGGTGTTTTGTCTCCTCCGTGTACACCTTCATTGGAAATAAAATTTTGAAAAATGTTTTCCTATTTCCTGCACTGCTTAAAGATGCTGCCAGTAAAGCCATCTCTAAGCTGAGATGCTTTGTCCTCGTAGGTCTTCTAAAGAGTTAGAGCAGTGTTGAAGTTGTATGTTTACAATTGACTAGAACAAGGATCCGCAAACCACCGGCCTGTGAGCCAAATCCTGCTTACTGCCTGTTTTTGTAAATAAAGTTTTATTGCAACTCCATGTCCGTTTGTTTCCGTATGGTCCATGGCTGCTTTCTGACAATACAGCAGAATTTCTAGAGTTCCAGCAGAAATGCTGTGGTCCCATAGAGACAAAATGTTTACCATCTGATCCTTTACGGAAAAAGTTTGCCAACCCCTAGACTAGGCTAACGGTAGGAAAAACTACTCAGCCTGTGCTTCTTTTTTTTAATTATATCTTTCCACAGATGCCTAGAATCCTTGGCAATTCTTATATTCACCTCTTCTTACATCCCTTAGACTTGGGAAACTCAGAGGTGCACACATCTCTTATTTTTATGTAGATTTGTGATAAAATCTAGACTCTCCTTCCCTGATTCAAAGCCCCTTAAACTCTAAACATGAAATTTTCAAAGAAAAGTTACCCTGGTTGTATACACCCCTGAAAGTCATCTCCTTTCTGTGGTCTCTCAAGTACACAGACTATGTTCCTTGAATCTGTCATTGACGTTAGGTAAGACATTTTTGAAGAATGGGTGATAGGCTAGACATAGAACCTAATGAATCTTGATTGTTTTAATTAAATGAGTATTCCTCAATATGGGTGTAAGAGCCTCAATGGTTAAAGACACTGCTTAGAAAATCAGAATCAAAATACTAACAGTTATTCTCCAATGCCTTGTTTTAGCCAGGAAACATTACTGAAAATGAGTGAAAGAAGGGGAAAAGATCATTATGCTTACAAAAGACTAATAAAAACAAAAAAAATACCATTTATAGCCCCTTTAAAGTATTGCCCTTTTAAATATTCAGATAACTCACCGACTACTTCTTCTAGTAAGTTATCTCCAAGGGCAGAGTGACATCCACCTATCCCTGGACACACGCCCCATTTGCCCTGGGACTTTGCTGCCCCTCCCATCAAGAGGTGGAGCCTTCCTCCTCCCCTTGAATCTGGTGCCTGTGACGTCTTTGCCCAAGAGAATGTGACGCAGTGACATTGTATAAGCTTTGGAGGCAGGGCCTCCAGATGCCCAGCAGCTTCCTGTCTTGCCCATTGGAGTGCTGCTCTGAGATGCTCAGGGCAAGTAGCCTAGAGAAGGATGAGAGGCTGTGTGGACAGGAGCTGAGGCCCCCCACTTGACAGCAAGCCCTTGCCCCGATATGTGAGTGAAGCCTTCTCAGACTCTGTGACCCCAGATGACCTTCTGGACGACAGCCGTATGAGTGACCCAGGTGAGACCAGGAAAGAATCACCTATTTGACCCTAGCCCAGTTGCTTCCAGAGAATCATGAACCAATCAGTGGTGGTGGTTTGAATCCACTATGTTTTGTGGTGGTTTGTTATTCAGCCGCATATCATTGAAAAACTCTCAATTTACCAAAGAGGAAACTGGGGGTCATGATATAAGCAACATGCCTAAGCTCATGTAGCATGTGGCAAGTCGGGGATTCAGACTCAAGTCAACCCAACTAAATCACACTCTAAAGCACTCCTCTCTACTATATGCTGTATCGTCCAAAAATTAAACAGATTGCATAATCAGTATTTCTGAAGACAGAGGTAGTTTGGGAGATGTAATTGCTCACCACTCTGTTGTGTTTTTATTGGGACTTTTGAAATCAGGAATGTTCTGGAAGACCTGAGATAATGCAGTCTCCATCTCTGAGCAATGCTCAAGCAAGGACTGTAGGTAGTCCTCTGATGTTCATTCATTCACTCATTCATTCATTCAGCAAATATTTATTGAGAACCTACTATACATTAGGTGCTGTTTTTAGCACTGGCAGGCACAAGGAGTATGCTAACGCAGAACCAGAGATGGATGACGTTATATTTTCTTTTTTTTTTTTGAAAATTCACACTTGCTTATATGTTGATTTCCTTATTAAGGGCTGACTTGTTTTAGGCTCTGGAACTCCCAGTTCTGTACTTAATTTTTTTTGGTTAGCCTAAGCATAGTGCTAGATTTCAAGAAATCAATTGCCAAACAGGATTTTCCATTGAGTTTTTTTAAAAAGGAAACATGTAGGCCAAAATACAATTAATAAGAAAAGACCATTTAGGCATCAGCAGAATTTGATCAGTTGCTCAAATTTCAAGCAAGTTTCTAAAACAAAACTGTTTTCTTCTTTTTTTTTTTTACATCTTTATTGGAGTATAATTGCTTTACAATAGTGTGCTAGTTTCTGCTTTATAACAAAGTGAATCAGTTATACATATACATATGTTCCCATCTCTCTTCCCTCTTGCGTCTCCCTCCCTCCCACCCTCCCTATCCCCCTCTAGGTGGTCACAAAGCACCGAGCTGATCTCCCTGTGCTATATGGCTGCTTCCTACTAGCTATCTATTTTACATTTGGTAGTGTTTATATGTCCATGCCTCTCTCTCGCTTTGTCACAGCTTACCCTTCCCCCTCCCCATATCCTCAAGTCCATACTCTAGTAGGTCTGTGTCTTTATTCCTATCTTACCCCTAGGTTCTTCATGACATTTTTTTTTCTTAAATTCCATATATATGTGTTAGCATACGGTATTTGTCTTTCTCTTTCTGACTTACTGAGGGCCTTGTGCTCATTTTTGTTGGTGGAGGTGAACTGAATTTTATAAGCTCTGTAAAATGAGGCCAGAGCGAACAGAAATTGAGTCAAAATAATGGATGACACATCTTAACATCTTCTTAGACTCTTGTGTCCTCACCACACCCCATTTGAACCTAAGGGGAGTCTCCTGGAGGCTGAGGGGTTCATTAGCTTGCAGCTGTCTTAGACTAGTCTGCAAAAGCTAAAAAGACTCAGCCACAAGAAAGCAGGTGGCAGTGGCCTGGAAGATGAACAAAGGAAAGCGGCAGCTGGTAGGGATCGAGAGGGCCCTGGGCCACTGGAAATGGAAGCTGGGAGGAAAGCCTTGAAGGCAGACAGCCTGGAATCAAGGGCGGCAGCTGGCAGAACAGCTCAAAACAGGGCGAGTGGCATGATTCAAGAGGACTTATGAATCGTTGTGTTGTACGGTGACCATTAAGCTTGTTAGTGAGGGAAGAGATTCAATGCTTTCGTTGTGCCAAGCACTGTGAGAGGTACTTTCACCCAAGTCAGCTACCCTAACATCCAGGGCAGCCCTTCGGTGTAACAGTTATCCTGTAGGTCAAGGGTAGCTTCTTGGCAAGTGTAAGCGCCTGTGGTCACCTCTGTTTATACATTTCTTGGAGAGATTTCCTAAAATCAACCTGCTTGCTCATTTCTTGTCTGTAGTCTGTACTGTTTCATGTAGAAGATTCAGGCCTTTCTATCGTATTCCAAATTCATCAGTACTGTACAGACTTCAGCCTCCATGAAGCTGTGGGCAGATAGGTGAGGTGGTGATATTGCCAGGGACCAGCTTGTGCAGAAGTTTAATCCTTTGAGGAAAAGGAGAGCAAGCCCAATGGTAATTGTCCCCCCCACAAAAAATGCTGCTAGAGAACAAAATGTATTTAAAATGTATTGACTACATAACCTGGTAAAATATTTTAAAGTCCGTTGTTGGTAAGTTTCAATGGTTCTTTCTCTCTTTTTACAAAAGCGAAGCCCACTAAAATGTTACTCCTTCATATTATTTTTATTTCCTTTCATCAGAGTTGAATATTTGTTGTGCGGGCATGTGGGTTTTGTATGTATTGTCTACTCCTCTACGAGCTGGTTGAAATATGTTATGAGTACTAAAATTATTTAAATTGATGGTGACCAAACGTTATAGAATTACGATGTATGTAAGCCATTTTATCCCTGATAAAATTTTGACCCTCTGGTTGCGTGATTAAATACAGTTATATTGATAATGTATATTTCCTGAATGTTAATATCATATGAAATTATGAACAGGTTGAGTTTCACTTCCTTTGGTTTGCTGGGTGATGGGCGTTTTGATGAACTCAGCCTTCCACTGTTTATTCAGTGCAGACACGTGCCTCTATATGACAGGGGAGCCTGTCTCAGCAATTCCCTTACCACCTACAGCAAAATGGCAGAACATAGAGTTAGGGATTTGGGAAAATACGGTAATTACCAAACACAAGTCTTCAGACAATATACAGATAGACCTCCACAAAGTCAGCACCCTAGGAGAAGGATTTATGAGAATACACAGACGTATTATTTGCACGTTAGTACATGTGACTATTACCCTTTTTTATGCTTCCTGAACTCATGGAAGGTCATGAGACCTGTTTTTCCTTCCAGCTAAATTCCATTATAAATGCTCTGTTTTTATAGATTGTGAATTCTAACTAATAATTGAACCAAGTCTGTTGAGGCTGTGGGCAGAGGGTAAGATTTACATGTGAGACTTCATGTTCTACCCTTTGAATTAGGCCAATATTTTTAGGCGCTGCTTTTTAGTTTTTAGTGTTTCCCCCAGCTTTATTGAGAGATAATTGACATAGAACATTGTATAAGTCTAAGGTTTACAACGCGATGATTTGTTACACATATATATTGTGAAAGGATTACCACGTAAGGTTAGTTATGGGTGTTATTTATTTTTTAATTATTGACTTTAAAAAATCATCATGCATTAAGGAAAGGCAATCTTAAAAATAAATTTTTTAAAAGATGGAATAATAATGGGACCTATAGAAACAGAATCCAAGAACATATTGTACTTTTGCTGAATTAGTAAAGTTGCATTGCATTGTTCACATTGAGAAGTGTTGAAGACAGATTGGATCGTGATGTCAACAGATTATGCCATTAAATTTGTAATTTGTTTGGCAAATCTTGACAACGCAAAGACATTTATTCTAGTTAAGACAAATGGTTGAGGGCTGTAATTATGAGTTGTTTAAGCCTTGTCATCTGCTAAGAAATTTGGCAAGTTCATTATTTATGATTCTTGATGTACTGCCTACAATCCCAAATTAATTATTAGTTGACTGATGTTTGGTATACTGATACAATTAGTCTTAGGCTGTTTTATGTTAAGTAAACATATATGAAATGAAATCACAATATTACTGAGTTATCAGAAACTGTTAATAAAGATGGTGAATCATGATTGTTATTTTGTAGGAGTACATTTTTAGAATTTTTAAAGATTTATTTACAAAACAGACTTCTCTTTTAAAATATGTACACTTAGAGATGCTTAACTAAATTATTTTCAATAATCACATAGCAGTTTAAACAAATGGTTCCTACATAAATCATAAGTGATAGAAATTAGGGATGAAACAAAATATATCATCAATTCCATCCTTCTGCCAAGACATATTAGACTTCAAATAAAAGGCACATCAAACATTAAACAGATGATTTCTTTGACACTCTATTTAAAGATACTGAATTAATGGACTGAAAATATTTTTTAAATTACTGTTCTTTTGGGATGGTATAAAACCATACTTCAAAGTGAGTAATTTCATACTGATACTGATGAAATCATATACTATCTAGCCTAGCATTTGTAAGTATATTACGTACTGTAAAGTGTATGTTGTACATTGTCAAATAACTTATACTCTGAAATTCATACATTTTTATCATTTGCCCCATTTTACTTTGTATAACTATATCTGTGAATTGTCAATTGCTTTGCATACTAGAGAGATTCAAGGTATATACTTATAAATCCATTTGTGTGGATTCCCTATATTCCGCATGCAAGCGTGCACTCATATACATCCACAGACATACTCCATGAAACTAGAACCAGTTAATGGATACAAAGGTAACATCATGTAAAAGATAAATTCATTGGGAAAAATCCTATAGGCATATAATTTACCCTGATAGTGAATTATAATCTATGAATAAATACTGTATTTTTTCTATGTGTTTCACTCTTAAAGTGAGGGGCTTCTATAAAACTTTAGTAATATAGAGCGTCTGCCTCACAATCCATATGCTTCTTGAATTAAAAAAAAAAAAAATCAATTAGGGCTTCCCTGGTGGCGCAGTGGTTGAGAGTCTGCCTGCCGATGCAGGGGACACGGGTTCGTGCCCCAGTCTGGGAAGATCCCACATGCCGCGGAGCGGCTGAGCCCGTGAGCCATGGCCGCTGAGCCTGCGCATCTGGAGCCTGTGCTCCACAATGGGAGAGGCCACAACAGTGAGAGGCCTGCGTATCGCAAAAAAAAAAAAAAAAAAATCAATTACATAAGAAATAGTTTTATTCTTTTAAAAAATGTTAAACTAGAGTCTTTTTTGATAACTCTGTCCAATTTTGCCCCCTCTCTTGTATCTCCAAGATAACATTATTCTGAGTTCAATCTGTACCCTTTCACACTTTTCTAAAAAATAAATAAATTTATTTATTTATTTACGGCTGCGTTGGGTCTTCGTTGCTGCACGTGGGCCTTCTCTAGTTGCTGCGAGCAGGGGCTACTCTAAGTTGCAGTGCACGGGCTTCTCACTGTGATGGCTTCTTTTGTTGCAGAGCACGGGCTCTAGGTGCATGGGCTTCAGTAGTTGTGGTTCGCAGGCTCAGTCGTTGTGGCTCATGGGTTCTAGAACGCAGGCTCAGTAGTTGTGGCACACGGGCTTAGTTGCTCCGCGGCATGTGGGATCTTCCCGGACCAGGGCTCGAACCCGTGTCCCCTGCATTGGCAGGCGGATTCTTAACCACTGCGCCACCAGGGAAGTCCCTGTACCCTTTCAGACTTTAAGCTCACCTGCATATGAATATGCATATGTATGTTTATATAAAACATGCATAGTGGTGTTTCCTTATTATTCACATGAATAAATGTGCATCTTCTTCACTTAGTTTAGCAGCTAGGTAATTTTTAATTCTACGATTGTCAAACATTTTATTTGTTCATTCTACAGTTGATAGACATCTCCTTTTTGTGTGTGATTACTCACAGTGGAGTATTAAATATTCTTGCATGAGTATCTTTGTGCACAGTGTGAATAGTTCTCTGTAATAGATACCTGTAAATAGAAGTGCTACATATGCACATTTTTTGTTTAATAGATACTTCCAAATTGCTCCTATAAACTCTTACTAGCACTATGAGTACTATATGTTTTCCATTCAGCATGTCAGCATTTGATACTATCAAACTTTTAAATTTTAGCCAATCAAATGGGTGTGAAAAGGTATTTATGTATCTTTCTAGTAACTAGCAAGGTTTTAGTCAAGTTAGGCGTCTTCTCATATGTTTATTGGCCAATCAGATTTTTTTCTTCTGTGAATTGCCGGTCTTTATATGCTTTGCCCATTTTTCTCTTGGGTTGTTTGCCTTATTCTTATATATATTCTGTATACTTGACTTTTGTCTGATATTTGTTTTCAGGCTGTAGTATTTCAGAGTTAATGAAAGTAAAGATGCTGAACATCTAGAATTCAGAAAGGTACAAGGGAACATTCTAAGCAGAAGCCGTGTTCTAAGGAAGGATTTGGCTTGTGGAAAGAAAGAAAAGAGTGAGGTGTCATGGATGAAGGACTTACCACAAATGGGCAATGCAGAATCAGAAATGTCTTGGTCACAACACGGGCACCGTAGAACGATATTTTCACCTAATCATGATGGAGAAATTAGCAGGGCTGCTCTGTAGACTGACAAATCCCATTACCCTTTCTTCTAACCCTGGGAAAGTATTTCTAGAGTGGAAAAAGATGTATGACAAGGGAGTGTATTAGAATCAAATAAAAGGAGGAATAGATGTAGCAAGAGAGGCACAGTTGATAGCTGCCTCCATTCCAAGAACAAAAACCAAAAATAATAGTGGATTAGTTCATTGAGGGCATCGGTCAGGAACAAGGATACAGCTCTGAAGCCTGACTGCAGTTGGTAACAAAAAGCCTTTGAGACAGATTCTAAAAGATTCTGAAAGACTAATAATGAGCCATTCCTTACAATCAGTGTCTTAAAAGGCAGTAAACTGTCTAATAGGTTACAAAAATGGAGACTTTTTCCTTCCCCATCCTAATATTCTCCTGTAAAAAACAACTTTATATGGCACTGGAAATAATAGTACACAGCAATAATCATACTTTGTGGCATTACTGAGCATCTCAAGTGTCTAAAAGGTAGAAAGCTAAAATCCAAATGACTTCAGCATGGAAAATGTCCCCGAAGTTGTGATTTTACTTTTAAAACAGAAAATAAGGGGGGGAAAAAAAACCTTAATCTAAAATCAAACCTCAAATGGCAACGAGAGATTTTCTAACAAGTATTTTATTTAAGGATGTTGCAAATTCATAATGTCCTCACTTTTTATTAATATTAGTGAGTTGTAATCTGAGGAAACTAGGCAAGTCTTGTAAAATTCTTCATAGCTGAGAAGTTGTCACACATATATGTAAGACTTGCTTTGTTGTTGTTGTTTTTTTTTTTTTTTTTTTTTTTTTTTTTGCGGTATGCGGGCCTCTCACTGCTGTGGCCTCCCCCGTCGCGGAGCATAGGCTCCGGACGCGCAGGCTCCGGACGCGCAGGCTCAGCGGCCATGGCTCACGGGCCCAGCCGCTCCGCGGCATATGGGATCCTCCCAGACCGGGGCACGAACCCGTATCCCCTGCATCGGCAGGCGGACTCTCAACCACTTGCGCCACCAGGGAGGCCCTGTTGTTGTTTTTATAAGTTGAATACCTGCAGGTAGATTTAGAGTACTGAATAGCTTAGGGTACACTCAGTGCGAACAGGCAGAAAAAGATGGAAGATAAAATTATCAGAATGCCAAGAAATGTTATCACACAGGAGTGAGAAATGGGATGGGCAGAGAGAACAGGAGCCATGTCTATCATCAGAAACATAAGAAGAATGTGATTTTAGGGATTATGTACTTGAGATCAATTTCGAAAGAAAAACACCTATTTGCAAATCCACAGAGGCTTAGGGAATAATTATTATTTTTAATAAATTGTAATTTTTATTGGCATATTTTTACAGCCCTGGACTATGGACTTCATTTAAAGTAAAATTATAATTAGGTATGTTTCCTGATTATAGTAGAGTCCACCGTTTAAAAAGGCATCCAAATTCAGCCTTCTTTGTTTATTATATACAAGGAAAACCTTTTCCTATACAACAAATGGGTATTTTCAAACTGCATGAGTACTAGTGTGTGTATAGAATATACAAGATTGCTTGAGTTAAAATGTTTTGTTTCATTATAAAAGTAAAACACAAGCATTCTAGCAATGTTTCAAAATGTAAAGGTATGTAACAAAAAAAGTCACCTTGAAAACATGGTTTACATATTTTCCAAAAGTGAAAATATGTAAATAAAATACATAATGAAATGAAATACAATAAAATCTATTTCAGGCCAAATTTTGAAAATGATTAAATCTCTTTGATTCAGAGGTATATACTTACTGAACATTTCATTTTTTAAAGCAAAATGTTTCATCCTCCAGAAGTGTAGCTCTTTCTCCTTTGGAGGGTCTATATGATTGAGTCACAACCCCCCAATACAATGGCTGGTCTGGCACAGGATGGAGCAAGGCTCAAACTAGAGGGTCTAAGAAGGACAGGCAGGAGAGGCTGGAGGAACTGGGAAGTCCTGATGATGAGGTTCAGCAAATAGAGCAGATTAGGACTGAAAAAGCCCAAATGCCAACAGAGAAAAGAGTTCCTGAGCTTTCACGTATCTGGCTACACCCTTGGGAGTTCCCTCCACTCGTCTGCTAAGAGATGCCTCTGACAGCTCTGTATTTCCCATTCATGTTCAGCGTGGGGTGCATTCTGTCTGCAGGTGCTGCCCCTTTAATTGTACCCAGCTCATGATCCCCAACCTATACAACTCATAGCAACATCCAGCAACACTTTACCCATGTTTGGGTGTTAATTAGATACTTATGGGATTGCATTTCCCTTTCCTTTGGTCCAGGTTTATTGAGTTTGTAGGGTAGTTGGGGACTTCTGTCTTTGTGGGTCATTTGTCAGCTTTGATGAAATCCTCTATGTGTGAAAAAACTCTTACCCGGTGCCATAGTCACTCTCCAAATGCATTATGTTTAGCTGTATCCACAAAGCTTTTTTATTTTTATTTTATTTTATTTTATTTTTGGCTGCTTTGGGTCTTAGTTGTAGCATGCAGGAACTTTCATTGCAGCGCGTGGGCTTCTCTCTAGTTGTGATGTGTGGGTTTTCTCTTCTCTAGTTGTGGCACAGCCTCCAGGGTGCATGGGCTCCGTAGTTTGTGGCACATGGGCTCTCTCGTTGAGGCATGCGAGCTCAGTAGTTGTGGCACGTGAGTTTAGTTGCCGCGCGGCATGTGGGATCTTAGTTCCCCAACCAGGGATCGAACCCACGTCCGCTGTGTTAGCAGGCAGATTCTTTACCACTGTACCACCAGGGAAGTCCCCACAAAGCTCTTTTAAGATGTAAGCGTTATTTCCTGGTCAAATGTACTAGCTTCACTGTTCCAACAATGTCCATGCTTAGGGATCCTGAACTTTTTCAGAAAGAGTATATGGAACAGTAAGATGATCATTTTCTATTGTTGATGCCAGCATAATCTCATCTTGCTCTTCATGTAGGAAGCTGTCTGGGGACACAGTGTTTCATCTTTTACATTTATCAGACATAGACTGAGCACTGAATGCAAGTCTACAGATGGGAAGAGGGGTGGGGATGGGATAGAACAGATCAACGAATTATAATCTAGTTGGGGATATATATTTGTAAATAATGAACTTCTGTACAAGAAAAGGAACGTATTTTTTTCTAAATTATCATTGGGTCATCCCAGAAGAATTGGCATTTCGGTGAATGCCAAAAAAGGGAGTAAGGAATTTTTTAGCTTTTTAAAAAAATAATGGAATAATTCACATATATATATATATATATATATATATATATATATATATATATATATAAAAGAATAAACATAAGTAACATTTCTGTGAGTTACGTAAGCTTAACAATAATAAAATGAATACTGTTTAGCCCGCCAACCAACTTAAAATATAACCTTCCTAAAACCCGAGGCTCCAAGGGTGGCCCCTGGCCCCCTAGAGGTAACCACTCCAGGGAAGGGTGTTAAAGACAGGCAAGAAAGCCGACTTTGTTTTAGAGATCACACAACCAGAGAAAATAAAATACAGGACTCTCTAAGTTGATTCGTTTGATCGGTTGTATCGTAGGGAATCCTGAGGGAATCCTGAGTGACACAGGAGGAGGTAATGGAGGGCTGAGACAGATGTGGAGTGTCAGGCTGAATAGTGACATTGTAAAGCAATCAGGGAGCAGTCGCTGATTATCAGAGATACCACACCATGTCGTGTGGGTTTAATTTGGTGACACTCACAAGGGAGAAGTTAGATTTTCTGGACAATGGCCCTGGTGCTCAATTTTCACCTGTAGATATTGGCGAGCCAATGCCTAACAAAGGTAAATCAGATCAAAATTCCTAATGTCATTGATTCTGTAGCATCTCCAGAGCATTTCTAGTTCATGACTAAAATTTCTTGACATCATCTCGTAAAGTTATACTTATCCTTATTTTAAAGATGTTCCATATCAAGCATATTGTTTATATCAATAATTAAATGTTCTTAAAAGGATGTTTTGTAAAATAAAAAAAGTGGAAACAAAGTTAAAAGACCCGAACAACCTTTCAAAATATTTGACTGAATAGTTCCCCTAAATTACATTTGACTTTGGTTAATTTATAGAAAGCCCTAAAATGAGGACAAAAAGAGGAAAATACATTGAATATTGTGCAATTCAATTAAATGTTTAAGAAAAACTAGAAACATGTAGGTTAATTATGATTGGTAGTTATAACAATTTATTTTTAAAATGAAAAGGCATTAAGCAATCTAAAATTACACCAAATACTTTATATTTAGCATCATAAAATTACTTATTTGCCTCATTATATTTAGCATCATAAAATTTCTTATTTGCATCAATCAGTGAAGCAATTTTTGTCATAAATCTATTCTGTGATACTCTACAGAATGACATAATTTTTAAATTAAAAAGGACTATAGTGGCCCCAACCTGTGAGGTCTTTAGAAAGGGAACGTATAAACTGAATGTTGTTTGTTTTTCTCTTGCAATATATGCAAGAAATTAAAACAAGAATTTTCCACGGTACAGGTATAAAACGGTGTATTCTTTACAAGAAAGCATAGTGCTGAAGGATGGCTAAAATTTCCATCCAAGAAACATTTAGCGTTTGAACTTAAGGAAATGGAAAATATCTTCGCTGGACTTCATAATATTTTCAGTGCCTATTGAAAGTCAGGAAAGATGAATGTGGAAATAAGATGTTTCTTGAAAACATGGCATAAATAGGTAATTTTGAGAAATCCCTAAGATGTATTGGTTCAGTTAGATGGTAGGCAGTGCCAGAATTTTGTGTAGATGGAGAATAAATCTAGAATCCTTGGAAGTCTCTTTAACCCAAGTGTCTCTCTCAGTGGTTCACATGAAATGCCTGGATGCTTTCTTAAGAGCTCTTGGAGACAGTGTATGTAGTTCAGTGAGATTAAGGGTCATTTGAATTTAGAGGGATAGTGTGTAATTTGATCTATTGACTCAAAAGTATGATAAATTAGACCACTATCATCTGTTGCTGTGTAGGAGAGGAAGGAGATGGGACATAACAGTTCTGATGAGAGGAACACGGTTGGGTAGCATTTTACACTTTATTGAGTGCCTTCCTATATATAATCTAAGTATCTTCACAGGACAGAATAAACAAAGTTTAATTCATTCTTTTAATTAGTGTCAGAGCTCCAGCTGCAACTTGAGTATTAGATGGCTTAGGTTCTCTTCCAATTTGAACACAGTGAAAGACTTGGAAAGAAGACAAAGAAGAAGGTAATAAACCCTGTCCCATCCATCAGTTATTTCAGGGGAGATGCCAGGACTCAGGATAAATCAAGAGCATATTAACTAAGAAGGAAAAACAGAACAGGCAGCTTTCAAAGGAGGAATCAAGTCTCGCCAACTCTGAGTACCTACCTCTGCCATGACTGTTCATTTTTCCCCTCTTAGAAAGAATCTGCATCTGAAGTTTCTAAGCATATGCTTTCTAGTCTTTGTGTTAATTACATTTAAGAAACATTATATTAGATTAATTAATAGAGGTGATTACTTGATATTAATCATTATCATTGATTCACCATTATTGCTATAAATCAGTGAATTAATTCTCTTAATGGCTTTTTTTGAGAGATTATATGTTTATGGAGTGATATGCAGGAGAAATTTTCTTCTGTTATATCTTAAATGAACATAGAATTTCTCCTTCAATTTCTACGTAGAAACTTAGTATAGAAAAGATTGTTCAGTCAGCTGTGAATTCATCTAGCCCTACTATCATTTAGGAAGGTTGCTCCATGTTTTCTGAAGGATAAAATGTGAAATGTCTTGTTGAAATTAAATGCTACCATATCTACTTTTCTAGTAATCCTATCAATCAATCAATCAATCAATCAATACCTAAATAAAAATTTTAAAAAGGAAAGGAAACCTGATTGGAACCGATGCCTTCCTAGTGAGCTTTGCTGGCTCTTGGTAGTTTTCACTTTCTTTTCTAAAGGTCTGCAGAGTATCTAGACTTTCTAAGATTAGTGGTTATTTTATATGATTGATAATTTTTCTTTCTCAGTCAAGGCTACTTTGGCTTTTTGCTGGTTTGACAATTGTCCTCATTTTTACCAGTTTTTCTCAAGGATTACAGCTTACTTTATTTACTAGTAAGTAGTCTGTTAGGTAGTGTGATTAGGATACCTTACCCACATTTTCTTTCCCTTACAGCCCTTAGCCTGCCATTCCCTACTACTGTCTTGGTTGTGTTCTACCCAGTTTAACGATTATCTTCCTCAAGGTATTAGATCAGTCACTCCCTTGTTTTTCCTCATGTTCCACATTGCCAGGAATCATCATTACTTTGCAAATTTCAGCCTCATTTTAACCCTGGCCTTCTTGACACATTATGTACAAAGACCTGCCAACCTAATGTATTTGTTTTTAATTATAACACGTGAAAAAGCCATGTGCCTTTTTCTCGTGTTATTTTATGAAATATGAGCTCCTCAGAGAGTCTCTAGGTAGTCAGCTTGGCTTCTTTAGGAATTTCTTTATCGTCTTTATGGGAGTATTTGTTTTTGTGTTGACTAAGTGTTACTCCTTGAGGCCCCTCCTAGCTTCCACCCAGTGCCCTTTTCATTCGAAAAGCATTTCTTTCCATTTGGAAAACTCTTCCTTAGGTTTTCATTGGAGGCAGTTTCTAGGAAGCATTACTTCTGCATCTCCCAGCGATGTCCTCCACCCACCCGCGGGAAGTGTGAGTGACTAATAGGTATACCCTCGGGTGAGAACTTAAGTACAGACAGTCCAACAGACCTTACCGGCTTCCAGATGACACGTTAAAGGCAAAGTTTGCTCACCTGCCACTGTTCGGAGGCTGCTGCTCCTGGGTGTTAATGGGACTTAAACGATGGGTCCATGCACATTAGTGGATCTGTGACTTCTGAAATTCACTTTGATCAGTGTAATTCGTGATTTGTATTGAGCTGAAAAATTCTTCTGTGCATTTGTTCAAATAGAGAAAATAGAGAACTAAGTGATTCCTGGGTATATGTGGGATGTGCCATAGGGTAGGTACCCCCTGGGTATGTTGTATTTTACTAGAAACTAGAGAAATCACAGTGATGGAACTATGCAGGCTGTAAACTATAGACACCATCTGCCGTAGAGGGAACACATTAGGAAAATGCCACCTGTTCCTACATTAGTCTGGCCGTGGCCTCAGAATTTCACATGTACTCTTATGTTTTGTTTGCAGTTGTTCTGACTCATGCAGCTAGTGAATGACTAATGAGATTTTTACACATTCCAACTATGAATATCCTATTATCTGATTCAGGTTTGATTTTATTTTCTTTCTAGTGTATATGTATGTGTTTCTTTACTGTTTTTCTCTCAGTTCCTTTCCTGGCCAGTTATTTGAGAAAATATTCTTATTCATTCAACAATTGTTAACTGTTGAGGACCTGCTAGGATATAGTGAGCAAAACTGACAAAACGTCCTTGCCTTTGTGGGGCTTACACATTCTGTCAGAGGAGACAGGAAATAATCAGGATCAATAAGTAAAATAAGCAGTGTGTCATGCGGTGATAAGTGTTAAGGAGAAAAGGAAAGCAGGCAAGGGGGAAGGGGGCTGCTGTGAGCAGGGATTGCGATTTGGGGTAGACTAGCTGTGAAGGCTTCCTTTAAATAAAAACGTGATCAATGTGATGAAGCAAGCCCCGTGGCTCTCAGGGGGTAAGACTGTGCAAAGCAGAGGGACCATCCAGTGCAAAGGCCCTAGGAGAGAACACGCTCAATACTGCCTCTTGATACGAAGAAGCACTTATCTTGAGAGTAGAAGGGGAGTCAGAAAGGCAACAAGGGGCAGATCACGTAGAGCCTTCTGTGTCAATGTAATGACTTCGGCTCTTACTCTTAAGTGAGATGGAAAGCCAGGGGGTCATTCGGAGTAGAAAAACAAGACTGATCAGAAACAACGTGCTTGCTGGGTTAGGAATAGACTGAAGAGAAGCACCAGCAGAGGAGGGGGACCCCTTAGGAGACGGTTGTAATAACCCATGTGAGAGATGGTGGTGGCTTGGACCAGAATGGTAGCCGTGGAGGCCGGGGGGAAGATTCTGGATATACAGTGCATGTTGAGTTAATGGGTTTTACTGATAGATTGGCTGAGTATTAAAAGAGAAAGATCACTCCAAGGTTTTTGACCTGAATGATGATTAGAAAGAGTCATTGTTAACTAGTGGAGAAGGATGGGAGGATGAGGATCTCACCTTCATCACAGATTAAATTTGAGGGATTTGATTAGACTGAAAATGCTACAGCTGTTGGAACCTCTTCATGTAACTTTTTCTTTTCAAACAGGAAACTTGATTGACTAATGAACAGTGCACATGATTAAATTAAGAAAGCTCACATCCTTGACTCTACAATGAATCAGTGAGACTTGCTTAATTTTGGTCAAAAATACAAAGTCAACAATGGCTGAGATGAGCATATTCTCTATAACATAAAATGATCAGATTTGCAAAAGCTTGGCTACACAATGTGAATTTCACTTAAACCATGTGGCGTTGTTTTATAATCACCAAACATACTGCGTTAGGAATTCTCTGCCAATAGATAAAATAGCTTGGTTGATGTGCTGAAGTAGCCAATGAGTATGTTTTGATGGACAGTTAAGCATATACATCCTACATTTCGTCAGATTCTGCAGTGTTAGATTTATATCTCACTGAGATGGCCATTGTTATGAGCATAAATTATGAGTTCAAGTCGTTTTGGTGGTTTGCCAGAATACTTCCTGTTCCAGTACTAAAGATTTCTCATATTTCTTTGACTAGAAAAACAAGGTTCAGACTGATAGTCCTTTCCAGTATGTGACTTTCTGTGGGTGTGTCTGAGTTTAGAAATATTGAAGTGTGTGTGTGTGTAAGTGTGTGTCTATTATTCTTAGGACTTTGCCTACGTGTTAATATTTTTCAGCAAGAAATAACACTCCTTTGGCAAAATTTTTGGAGCACTGAAATGAGATAAAGTATAGCTCTTATTCTTGAGAAGTAATTCATCACTTCATATTGTTAAGTCCTAACCATTTAGTCATGAAACCCAAGCCTTGTATTTAAAAAGTAACAATCTCTTGTTTAAACAAAAGTATCTCCTTTGAATATTTCCAAGAATCTTAAGGAAGTCTTTATATGACATTAAATTGTTAATTTTACCTTGTTATTTCAGATCTGTGATTAGAATTCATTCTTTGGGTTGAGAGTCTGTGTAGAATAAGAATTCCTGTGGTTCAGCATGCCAGTAATTCCGGGCAAGGTTAATAGAGTGGTTTTTTGAGAAAAAGCTGTTTTATGGAAAGCCTTTTGGAACTTTGCCTTGTTTTGTTTTCCTGAACTACCAAATCTGCTTCAAGTATTTGTATGAGATCCTAACATGTTTATATATTAATTTTGAGATAGCATATTTTTCCAGACTGACATTTCCCTGGACACCAGCCATTTCTGTGAACAGTGCCCATGGAATATAAGCTACTATTAGTCTACGTAATAGTTGGGGTAAAGCTCATAAGAGAGAACCCCAAAATGGGACAGTGCAAGCAAAATACAAGTTTATTTCTCTCTGAAGTCATCGTCCTGTGGGTCTGGGTGGGTAAGCATGTATGGCAGCCCTGCCATCCTCAACACATATTTTCCTAGTTTGCCCTTGGCCTCTCTGTTTGTATCTGGTGAAGGGGAAGGGAAAAACGAGTCCAGTGAAAGGGTTTTCGTAGATGGTGTGGCAGTTGCCCGTATCAGGGAGAACTTTGTCACGAGGCCACACCTCCTTGCAGGAAATTCCAGGAACTGTATTCTCCAGCTGAGCAGCCATAGGCCCACAAGAAGGGGAGGAAGAGTCTGGAAGAGCAACCAGCAAAGGACAAAGAGCCCAGTCCATTAAAACTATCTTCTAAAAACCAGCCGTTTAGAGTCAAGTGAAAACAAATGCATTTTATATCATGAACTTCTCAATTTTATGTTCTCCTTCTCAAATATTTGTATCACAGAACAAAGCCATAGAATTTCAGATAGTATCACTGAATGCCCAGAGGCTACACACCAAAACTGAAGTGTCCCTTTTGAACTTTATGTGGTTCTGTTTTACCTCATAGACGCTCCCCATAAGTGAAAGTGACTAAATTTTGGCCATACTTTAAAGTGAGACAACAATCTGAGGACCATCCAGGCCCTGGAGAGGAGGCCCATCAGTGTTCTTTCCCCACCCCAAACAGAAACACCAAAGAACCATTGCAAATCCAGAAACACTGGAGGAATTTTCACCGCCCCTCCCCTCCCTTTCCTTGGGGCTCGTCTGTTTAATTTTAAAAGCAGAATTTTGCTTTCACAAAGTATACCAGCCAGGAATTTGTTCAGATTCCTCAAAACCAAGCCAAGAAACGTTTCAGAAAGTTCAGACATGTGTGGCCGAGTGGAAAGAACGGAGTTTTTCGAGGCAGGCACAGAGGCGTGGGAGCACTCCTCCAGACGGCCACTTCTGGCTGACCTTTGGCAAGCTTCTGTCTGTTGACTTAAAAAAAAAAAAAGCACAATGTGAGAGTTGTGAGTTGAGTTTTATTTGGGGCAAAATGAGGACTATAGCCTGGGAGACAGCATTTCAGATGGCTCTGAGAAACTGCTCCAAAGAGGTAGGGGGAAAGGTCAGTATAAATGAGACTCTGATGAAGGTGGAGTACATGCAATCAAGCACATATTTTTTTGCCGAAGGTTTCTGCTAGTCTCGTGAAGGTTTCTGCAAGTCACGAGGAGCAGACGTCACCATGAAGGATTTTAGTGCTTTTCTAGATATGAGGAGATACAAGAATTGGGCTCATAAAATCTTCTCCTGAAAATATCTAACTATCTCTAGGCCTGTTCTGCCAGTTTTCCCCAGAGCACAAGTGCCTCATTTCTGATCTCCACCCTGAAGTCCTTTCAGGGGGTGTTGAAAGTCAACAGCTGCAACAGCACATGATTTAATCCTTGTAGAGGTAGATGGCAAGTGCTAAAGGTAAGTGCCAATTTGTGGTTGACACTTCGTAGCCTCATTGGGCCACAGTCTCCTTATTTATAAATGAGGAGAGGTAAGAATGAACTTGCCAGGGTGTCGATACAGAATTAAAACGTGGAAAGGGCCCCGCATGTACCAGGATGGTTCTCTCCATCTGCGTGATATATGACGGTCCCAGGGAGCCGGGGTCATTGTCCCTCTGGCTCCGTGGCCAGGGGTCTGTGGTTTCTTTGGGCAGGAGCTGCCTAATGCAGCCCAGGGTGTCACTGTGCTGCTCAGAACCTAACCGGCCTGAGACCTGGGTTTTTCCCCCTGAGACAAAGGGGAGCTTTGGTCACAAAGGCACTCAGTGACCTCTGTAATGCATGCAGGAGAATGCAGCTGCCCCCCTGTTCTGGCTGAGTCCACATTGATCTGAGGGTTGAATTCAAGATACTAATTGCCAGTCAACACAAGGATCAGCATTTGTCTTTAAGCACCAGGAAGTAACGGTGAGACCTGAAAAGCCAAATCAAGGACTTGCTTTTCCACTTGTTTCCAACGTCAGAAAATATTTATATCCAAATATGATGTAGGGCTTCCCTGGTGGCGCAGTGGTTGAGGGTCCACCTGCCGATGCAGGGGACACGGGTTCGTGCCCCGGTCCAGGAAGATCCCGCGTGCCGCGGAGCGGCTGGGCCCGTGAGCCATGGCCACTGAGCCTGCACGTCCAGAGCCTGTGCTCCGCAACGGGAGAGGCCACACAGTGAGAGGCCCACATACCGCAAAAAAAAAAAAAAAAAAAAGTAAAGAGATGGAGAAAGATGTACCATGCTAACACTAATGAAAAGTAAACAGGAGTAGCTATGTTAATTTCAGACAAAGCTGACTTCAGAGCAAGAAAAGTTATCAGAGAGAAAGATGGGCATTGTATAATAATATGGGGTCAGTTCTCCAAGAAAACACAACTGTCCTTAATGTATATGCACCTAACAACAGAGCATCAAAGATATCAGTCCTTCCCAATGCGAGGTAAAGATCCAATGCAATCCCAATCAAAACCCCAACATGTGGTCTTGTGGATGGCAACAAACCAATTCTACAGTGTATATGGAATGGGCAAAAGACCTAGAATAGTCAACATAACACTGAGAAAGAACAAAGTCTGAGGACTGACACTACTCAAATTCAAGATTTAATCTAAAGCAGTATCAGGATAGTGTGGTATTGGCAGTAAAATAGAAACTAGGTCAATGGAACAGAATAGACAGCCCCCAAAAATATACCCACAAAAATACAGTCAATTGGTCTTCAACAAAGAAGTAAAAGCAATTCTATGGGAAAAGGATGGTCTTGTCAACAAATGGTGCTGTAAGTACTGGAGATTCACCCGAAGAAAAGATGAATCTAGATACATCCAGTACAGCTTTCAGAAAAATTAGCTCAAAATGGGTCATAGACATAAGTGTAAAATGTAAAACTATAAAACTGTAGAAGATCACGTAGGAGAAATATCTAGGTGACCTTGGGTTTGGCAGTGATTTGGGGTTTGGCAACACCAGAAGCATGATACGTAAGAGAAAAAAATAACTAAGTTGGACTTCTTCAAATCAATAACTTCTATTATGCAAAAAACACTGTTAAGAGAATAAAAAGACAAGCCACAGACTAGAGAAAAAACTTGAAGAACACATATCTGATGAAAGACTTGTATTCAAAATATACGAAGAACTCTTAAAAGCTCAACAATAAGAAAACAAACCAATTTAAAAATGGGCAAAAAATGGACATCTCACCAAAGAAGATAAGCACATGGCAAATAAGCATATATAAAATGCTCACCATCATATGTAATTAAAGAATTCCCAATTAAAACAACGAGATTCTACTTCACATCTCTCAGAGTGACACAAATCCAAAACACTGACAATACCAAATACTGATGAGAATGTGGAACAGTAGGAACTTTCATTCATTGCTGGTGACAATGCAGAATGGTACAGCCACTTTAGAAGACACTTGGTCGGGTTTTTTTTTTTTAAGCTAAATATAGTCTCACTATATGATTGAGCAATTATGAATTGAAAACATATCCACACAAAAACCTGCATGTGATTGTTTATAACAGCTTTATTCCTAATTGACAAAAACTGGAAGCAACCAAGATGCCCCCTCATAGGGTATAACTTGAGATAAACAAACTGTGGTACATCCATACAAGGACTATTGTTCAGCAGTAAAAAGAAATGAGTTGTCAAGCCACCAAGAGACACAGAGGAATGATAACTGCATATTGCTACATGAAAGAAACTAGTCTGAAAAGCTGTTACTCTAAGATTCCAACTATATGACAGTTTGGAAAATGCAAAACTGTAGAGATAGTGAAAAAGTCAGTGGTTGCCAGGGTTTCAGAGAAGGGTAGGGGTTAACTAGGTGTAGCACAGTGGACTTTTAGGATGGGGAAACTATCCTGTATGATACTGTAATAGTGGATACATAATATTATGTATTTGTCAAGACCGATCTAACTGTACAACACAAAGAGTGAACTATAATGTAAACTATGGACTTGAGTTAATAATAATGGCTCAACATGGGTTCACGAATTTAGCAAAGTACCACACTAATGCAAGAGGTTAATAGGGTGCAGAGAGAGGGGATAAATGGGAATTCTTGGTGCTGTCTACTCAGTTTTCCTGCAAGCCAGAACTACTCTTAATAAGTGAAGTCTAGGGCTTCCCTGGTGGTGCAGTGGTTGAGAGTCCACCTGCCGATGCAGGGACACGGGTTCGTGCCCCGGTCCGGGAAGATGCCACATGCAACAGAGTGGCTGGGCGCGTGAGCCATGGCCGCTGAGCCTGCGCATCGGGAGCCTGTGCTCCGCAACAGGAGAGGCCACAGCAGTGAGAGGCCCGCGTACCGCGAAAAAAAAAAAAAAAAAAGTCTATTAATTCTCTGGAAAGTTTTTACTATTTGCTCACATTCTTATCTCACCTATGTAGAATTCTGGTTTACATTGGAAATGCTGGCCTAGTAGGAAAACATAGTATCTTGCTTCCTTGTTAACACAGCTTTTAATACATGAGAACTGTTTTTCAATCTTAGTGTAACCTTAAGAAATCTAAACTTATATCTGTGACACATCCAAAAAATAAATCTAAACCAGTTGAAAAACTGAATTTTAAAACCTGTTTTAGCCTTAGGAGTCTATGGAAGAAAATAGACAGCAAATACAGGAAAAATTCTGTGAATATTTTTGTACACATAATATCAATGTGAAGATATATGACCAAATATTTGCCTATGTATAGTTTAAAATTTTTAACAATAAGTAATTATTTCCTATTCAGTTGTAACTGTTCGATTATAGTATTAATATGAATTATATTAGAACATGTTCTTGTTTTCGGTTTTATATCAGTGGTTAAATCAATATAATTAAATCTTTCATTGTAAATTATGGAAATTGTATGTTTATCATAACACAAACAAGAACTTTATTTTTAGTTAAAGCCATATGTTACTTGTATTTCTTATCTCATTTATTGTTAATTACATTTGGTCAATATCACTCAGGTGTCTTTCTTCTATCCCACTTAGACCTGAATCAGATTTTAAAATGCCTCTCAACAAAAAAGTAAAATTATTTAATTCCAATCTTGGTTGATCTTTCTATCCTTTGCCTATTTACTAGTTCAGTTTTATTTAAAAATAAAACCAATTCTCACTATTGTGGCTATTCTGAGGTAGACTGACCAACTTCACCTTAAAGTTAATTTGTATTTTCCTTGCTTGGGCCTGGTAATGCAGAGATATGAACCATGTGTGTCCCCAGATATGAAGACAAGAAAGTCTTAGTACTTTTTCCAAATGCTTGGTTCTAATTTTGGACTATTATGAAAGTCTAATGTCATAACTGGTAACTCCCTAAGAATTACATGATGTTCTGGCCTTTTTGCCTTGATTTCTTTTGAGTGTACTTTCCAATAGATTTTTCACAAGTGAGCGACAAAGCTATAACACTCTAAAAGAAACCACATTTCCTACATGGTATGTTTTGCTTGCTTTTTGAGAAAATTTTAAAAGCTACTAAAGAACATTTATTTAGTGTGTTAGTGGTGACCAGCAAGTACCATTATGGCCAGAGTCTGAGGCCCAGGAAGGTCATACAGGTTAGAAGCAGTGGACAGTTTGAATGCTAGGGAAGGTCACTGAAAGCTAACTGCGGCTAAGCATAGTTTTGTTTTGTTTTTTAATCAACTGATGGAAAATAAATTTCCAAGAAGCTCTTCTGATCTAAAATCACTGCTCTTCAAAGGCAGGGGCGTGACAGTTACCTATCATGACCTCTGCTTTGCTGCTCTTATTCCCAGCCTCCGTGGACATTGCCCAGCTCCAGAGGCAGGGACTGTTTTAGTTGGCATATGGGCTCGGCGTCCTTGGAACTGCTCTACTTTATGCCTAAACTTTCCTGCCAATGTCAGCATCAGCCTTGTCAACACTTCTTTTCCATTTGTGAATACTGTAGTTAAAGCTTTCACCTCTCCTTTTCTAGAAGTATTTTGTATTTAGCACTTGGGTGTTTAGAAATTCTCTCTCTGAAGAAATACATTTCAACTAAGAATCTTGACGACTTATAAAAGAACTTTCACTTAGAAAATATATATAAACATATGTGTTTTTTGTTTGTTTTTTTTCCATATGGCCTTTGATCTTGTCACAAAGCTTTAGTGCTGTGAACAGTGAGGTTCAAGGTAACTGACAAAGTGGTCTCACCAGTGAGGCAAAGTTGTGTCAAAAGAGGGCTTAAATGTTAAAAAAAAAAAATTCTAAGCAAAAATTCAGCTCAAAACCCATAAGGTTTCTAAATACATTTTGAAGCATTTAGAAGAAAAGAAGTCCTTTTGTGTTTGCTCCATGTTCTGGAAGAGCAATAAAAAATGTTACTTAAGGGCTTCCCTGGTGGCACAGTGGTTGAGAGTCCACCTGCCGATGCAGGGGACACGGGTTCGTGCCCCGGTCCGGGAAGATCCCACATGCCGCGGAGCGGCTGGGCCCGTGAGCCATGGCCGCTGAGCCTGCACGTCCGGAGCCTGTGCTCCGCAATGGGAGAGGCCACAACAGTGAGAGGCCCGCGTACCGAAAAAAAAAAAAAATGTTACTTTGTTTTGTTAACTCAGTGGCCACTCGGCAATCCTCAGGCTGAATGCCCGTGAATCAATCATCAGCTAAGCATGTGGATGAGTTGTGTATAGATTATTATAATCATAAAGTTATACCACAGTCTATCAAGGGAAATACTTGTGATAATTAGTTTGGAAATATAGTTTAGTAAAATTAAACGTAATTTCGAGGAAGAGAAAACATTTTCATGAAGGTTTTCTTCATTAGAAAGGTGACATCATCCCAAGTAATTTAATTATTGTTGATTTACTCAACAAACCTCTGTAAGTCAGGGTGGGCCTTCCTTGCTGTGTTGGTCTCCTGACCTTCTTCACACGTCATATATCTGGATACATCCAGCCTTAGCGACAAAAGTTGATTATGCTGAATCCAGATGTCCACCTTAAGAATACACATCTCTCTCGTTTTTTTTTTAACTTAACATAGTATGTGTTTTTAACTGTCTCATGACAAATAGATCTACTTTTTAATTACCACTGTTGGGTAAAATTTATTATCACCTGAGTTCCATCCATCAGATTTGAGGATACAGCTCATGTGAAGAGGTAAATGGGGAGATGGTGAGGGGCAGTTTGGTGGAATAGGAACCCCAAGTTTGTAGCTTGTTTAGTTATCACCACAATTTCATGACCCTGTCATTTGAAAGTCAGATGACTCAATGGTGTCACGTAATGTATGACTCGAAGACACAATAAGGAATATTCCCAGGACACAGTCAATTTCTCCCTTTTTTTCATGGAAAAAGAGTTCACAGAAGACAACCAAGCAGTAAATATAATCCTAAAGATAGTCAAAACAGATTGGAATATAATTTTGTTCAGAGCTATTAAAAAAACTCCTCTACTATGTCTCAATATAGGCAGCCTGTAGAGAGTTCCCAGGTGAGGATTTATCTTCTAAATGTAGACTTGTGGGTCGTTTTAGCTAGTGAATTCAAACCACCATAGGAAGAGGTCAAGAAGAATGAATGAAGTTAAGAGAATTGATGAGCTGTGTCACTGTTGGGATTTTGTTTCTTATATGGCTTGCATTTGTGCTTTGAGATTTTGGGGTCTAAGAAAGCCATGCTGTTCCAGGAGCTTCCCAGAAATATTTTTGGAGCAGGCCACACGGGCTCCAGAAAGAGAATGCATTCTATTTCCAGGTGCTATTGTAGAATCATTATTCATTTAACAAAAGTGTGGTCTTTTCAGCTAGAAATTTTAGTTCCATAATTCAAATGGACTAAAAATATTATGGAGTATAACTAGAAAAAGTGTTTTGTATGTATCAATATGTTGTTTTCTAGCAATGTCCCATTCTGGATTGAACAATAGAGGAAAACTTTCCTGTTTCTCTATAGCATGAGCTTTTAAATTGATACATGTGTATGTGTTTTAAGTGAATTGTGAAAATCAGCCAAATATAAAGTCAGTTATAAAATAGTTCCCTTTGTTTCCAAATTATCTGTGTAATATTTACGCCAAGGATGAATCGATTAAAAATAACAAGTATATGAGGAAGGCCTTCCTGTGTCTCTATACTATTGATCATTGTTTTATTTATCACCAGTTCTGGAGTGTTTCTCAATGCCAAGTCCAGAAGTGAAAGATACAGTTTTAACTTAGAGTGCTGACATCTAGCGAGAGAGACAAACAAGGTAACAGAAGTCAGTGTGACAAGTGACAGGATACGGGTGAGCTCAGGCCTCTCTGGGAGGAGCAGCATCGCGAGTGGCCTGAGGGCACAGGAGGTGAGCTGGGCAGGAGGACCACAGGGGAGCTGGCAGAGAGGACCAGAGAGCAGCACCGGGGCAGCCAGAGGGGGCAGGATGCGCAAAGTCAGCGTGAGCAGCAACAGTTCATGCTCAGGGTTGTCGGCTTCTCACAGAAAGTAAAAAGATCATAAATTTTATTTTGTCAGTTTAAACATTGGAAAGCCTCTTCCAAAGGGATTTTCTTTTCGTACATTTGTCGAAGTCAGGAGCAGGAAAGTGGTGAGGAAGGGCTGTCTTATTTCACTGCCTTTGCTCTTGCAACTCAGTGACATCCCCAAAGCCTTTGATCGCATCGTTCATGTACACGGGAAACACTTTTTTCAATAATAATAAGCATTTTCTCAGGGAGTTTTTTGGTTCCATTTTGACAAGTGTCTCATCTCTTTGTAGCAACAAACCTTGCTCTCTGAGCTGTACTGAAGGTTCCTACTTTTCTTTCTTCGGTGTCAAATTAGGAAAAATGGAGTAAAAGCTTCAAGATTACTCATTGAACATACTATTTTTTACTTAGTTTCAAATAGCATCTTCCCTGGAGATGTAATAAAGAAAGATGCGCGCAACTTAGAGGAAGGATAATTTTCAGTATTCCTTTCACATTTAATCTTATATTGATGATCCTCGTATTTTACCTGTAAGTGCTCAATTGGTAAAGCAATTAAACTTTAATGGTAATTCATAATGGATTTCTGCAGCCACTTTTCTTTTTTAGTTCACATAACTAGAAAAAAATAAGGGACTTAAATTACGTCATGTTAAAATTGTCCTTCGTATTCAGACCATAAAAGCAAAAACGTATATTTTTAGTACCTAGGGATCATTAATGGAAACAGTCACTTCTGTTTTCTGTTGCCATTTTGTATTTGGTGTGTGCTGTTCCTCCGTGAATCTTTCTCTTAAAAGTTATATTCTGGTATGAGTTCCTCAATAGACTATAAACTTAGCCATCATAGCCCCTCAGAAAATAATTATCGATAACTTCATTTGAATTGAGGATAAGAGAAAATAAGGTCTTTCTAAAGCCCCGGTGCCAAGCAAGAGAATATATAAGTAAATGGTAAAGAAAAAAAGAGTTTAAGACCTGGGGCCTGATGATGTGGGTTTAGATTTCTGGTCTTGTTTCTTTTTAACTCAGACAACTTCATTATCTAGTGACCTTCATTTTGCTTTTCTGTACAATGTGATGGATATTATCTGTGCTTATACCCACCTACCCATCTACCTGCCTAGTTAGACAGGGATTTCCTTAGCATTTAAGTATGTGAAAGAGCCTTGAAACTAAACGTGTTCTACAAATACTAGTTGCTATGGCAACGACTTACCAATGTACCAAATATGATTCTTAAAATGAGAGGCAGTGCATATATGAAGTTATATTTTACATAAACTACGTAGCACAGATTAGTGCCTAATAGGCATTCACCAAACAGGGATCCGCTTTCCCTCTTTCTCTCAGCTTTTCTCTCAAGCCTTGTTATTTCCCATTCGTCCCCATCTGCTGCTACTCTTTGCTGCTGCTCTGGGTGCTTTCGAATTCACTGATGTTCTGGTTCTTCTTCCTGCATGCACAGGCCCAGAGAGGCAGTCAGACGTCAGGCAAATTTAGTAACCTCCTTCTTAGTTTGGACATTTGATTGTATGCACATTCTAATTTTAAATTAGCACATATATGGGTGGATATTGGCTTTATATTCTATAATAATTTAACTCATTTATAGCAGTGGAACTTGTTGAGGAACAAATGTTTACCAGTTTTATGAATAAAAGCCCGTATCATATTTGTTTTGTAAACAACTTCAACTGAGTACTATATTTTTTATTTGTATGGTTTTTCACAAAATAATGAGCAGTTATTTTCATTGTTTATAATAATGCCTAAAACTTATTGAGTGCTCATCAAATGTCGGTGCTTGACAGAAACGAAATCATTTAATCCTCACAATACTTTGCGGTACATCTTAATTATTATTTCCCCATTTTACAGATGGGGAAACTAAGCCACAGAAAAGATGTCAGGAGACAGGATATTATCACAGTTAAATATGCAGGTCCTCGTTCCTGAGTGCCTGGGTTAATTCTAGTTCCCCTAATTATTATGTGTGCATCCTTAGACAAATTCCCTACACTTTATGTGCATTAGTTTTCCCATCTGTAAAATAGGGAAATAATGACACATACTCATAATGCCGTGAGGATTAAACACTGGCTTTCCTCTGAATGATATTTTAGATTCTCTTAACCATACGTTCAATCTGCCCACATATTGTTCCCTTTTCCTTCTTTTCATTATCAGTAGTATTTTCAATGAGGCAATTCTCGTAGACGATACAAAGTACTCTTTAATGATTTACTAACTTATGTTTTGGTGTTCAGTGTAAACACCATGGAATCCAAAGACGGGCTCCATCACATGAATTTTTGGAGCCTAAGATACTTTAGTTCTCCCCATGAGAACGTGATTTCAGATGAAACGCAGTTCTCGGACTTATTTCAAGTGCTTTTCAGCACACTGAAAGTGTTAAGCCCCGAGTGGCAAGCGTACATGGTACACATCCTTTTTTATTATATCTTTACTTGGCTTGATTGTTAGTGTTCTCTTCCTCATTGTTAAATGCATTTAACAGCGAAATCTGTAACCTAAAATTATTTCATTGCTAGAGATATTAAAACTGCCCTGGCTTGAAGTCAGAAGCAACTTTATCAAAATCCTAAGAGTAAGAGCAATAAAATGTTGCATGTGATTTGAGTCCCTTTAGAAGAGGTTTGTCATTGAGAAAATGAGCATGGATAAATATTGATTGTGTTTCTGAAAAACGTTTTCTCATTTCAAAAGTCCACCCCAGCTTAGCCGGCTCCCCTCTCTCTCGACAGGCACCAGCATCTTCACCGTGTACGAGGCTGCATCCCAGGAAGGCTGGGTATTCCTCATGTACAGAGCCATCGACAGCTTTCCCCGCTGGCGTTCCTATTTCTACTTCATTACCCTTATTTTCTTCCTTGCCTGGCTTGTTAAGGTACTCTAAAATTTAGTACCCATCCAGTCCATGCTTCTGACAGTTTCTGCAGATCTTGTGTTTGTTTTCGGTTGCCCTCACTCCCTCACGCCCAGTCTCGGTAAATGTGGTTTGTCATTTTCTTTCAGAATGTGTTTATTGCTGTCATCATTGAAACATTTGCAGAAATCAGGGTACAGTTTCAACAGATGTGGGGATCGAGAAGCAGCACTACTTCGACAGCCACGACGCAGGTACGGTATCCGGAGATGATGATGTCACCCACTCGAACTGGGCGCGTCCCTCTGCACCACCCTGGAAATTGATGGAACTTGATGGGACTTGAGAAACCCTGTTATCACCAAATTCTGCAATCAGATTCACTGAGGGAGCTGCTTAAAAATAACAGGTGCAGAGCCCCAAACCCAGAGCGACCAAATCAGATTTTCTGGGTGATGGGGCAAGGGCACCTATATTTTTAACAGCCCCATGGGTGGGTTTGACAGAAAACCAGGCTTATCATCATATTTATTATGTACCTTTGATTTGATTCTACCATCACATGTCCTCCAAGGACTTGCTGATAAAATATAGCAACTGTGGAATTCCCCATTTTAAAATATTCACGTAATTGAAACCAATATAATGGCCCTTATGTATAGGATTAGAATTTTTCAGAAGGAAAATTTATTTCATTCAGAATGAACCAATCACAATATAATAAATTATGAAGAAGACCCCTCCATCCCAAATGCATGCCTGTGAATTTTGAGGAATTACTGCATATTCAGACGGTTTCCACTATGCTCCCGAGAAATTGGAAGTATCCTAGAATTTGACTAAAAGTGGCATGGCATTTATTACATAAGAGGGCAATTCAGATCCAATGTCTTTTGTTTTTATTTTTGGTTTGGTTTTGTGTGTTTGTTTTTTGGTGGTTAGAAAGAGGAAGAATAGGTTTATATATCTTCTTCTGGTATCAATCTTAATAAAAAAGAGAGAAAATAAAAATTCCAGAATTGAGAATGAAATTACTTTATGCCTTGCAACTATTGCTTTAATGTTAAATTTTAAGAGAAATTTAACATAAGTTTGTAAATACTTACACAGGTCTGTTAGGACAAATGTATCTGTGAAAGATCCGAGGTACAAATTTTACTTTGAAAATCTCCAAATTGAACTTTTAATAATTATATTTATATAATTATTACTTTTAAGACAATATATTATTTTTAAAAAATAATTGTATTTATGCCTATGTATTAAAATTATAAAGAAAAGGATTCAGGATAGTGGCTCACTGGGAGTGGGGATGAGGAAGCAGAGGAATAAAATTAAGAAGTGCAAAGGTAAAAAATAAAATTTATATTTAATAACTAATAGTGAAAATGCTATTAAACATGCTCAATTTGGAAGAGCCTTGGGCAGTATTTTTATGATGTTGTGAAAGTTCGAATGGTCTAGTTCATTATAGATGAAATAGTATTTATATTATTCAGTTTTGTCAAACAGATATTCAAACTGCCATGAAAGATTTTTTTAAGTGTTATCTAGGTTATGTCACAGATGGCATGTAGGAAAACCTTCAGTGAGTCCGCCACATGTAGTACTCATTTCTTCTCTCATCCTTTTAGTGAACTATGAGAAATCGTAAAGTTTCAAGTCCATTCTGACATGTCTTTTAAATAGAGTGACGGCCTCGTGAAGGTGTGTTTTCCAGTATAGACATTGAGAACGAAGTGGGACAGAGAACTATGAACTCCACACAGAATTCACATTCGATATTCCTGAGAGATGACCTAAAATGTCTTTAAAACCATATAGTGCTTATTAAGTAACTCTTACTTGTAAAGCCACAGCTGGAAAAGTGGTGTTTGGAAGTGCCACCGAATCACAATAGAAAGTGAAATGTGGAGAGACTGTGAACACAGTTGTATAAAATTGCTTTGATGCAAAATTGTCCTTAATCAGGAGGAATAAGGTGGTAATTCAGACGTAATGCGTCTAGGTATTCCGCAGAGGTAATCACACAGAGAATTGTGAAAAACCTTCATTAAGAAAAATGCTGTGGCTGAGGACCTGGTTGCTAAGCAACCGAAGCTCCAGCAGCAGCCTCTCTGGTAAAACACCCCTTGGGCTGCCTGGCAACAGGCCGCAGGCCCCGCCCATCCCCTCGCCAGCCACTCAGCAAGTGTTCCAGATGCTTTTGTGTGTGTGGAAGGGAGAGGCATCATTTGCCATAATCCTGTTACGTTTGTAAAATCAGAGACAGCTCTCCACAAAGGCCCTGTCGTTCGATGGTTTAAAACACTAAATCACAAGTTTCTAATTCTAACAGAACAGATGGGCTTTAAGGAAATAACATAAAGATGGTTGTGTCTTGTGAAGCACACAGCTTTTCAGAAATGAAGTCAGTTCTTGTCTTCCCCTAGTATGTGGGATTTCTGCAGTTGTTCTCTGTCAGTTATCCTCATAGGAGGGCAAAGAGGGTCCTGAGGATGGTGGACTTGTCGATATTTCTAAGTCCCTGGACTTTCCAGGAGGGCTGTGTGAGTAGAAAGAAAAATAATACACATTAACAGGATAAAGTAGGGGCTTTCTGACATCTTAAGAGATTCAACAGGAATTGGCTCTGATATGTTAAGAGGCAAAAGAGAATCAGTGATGAGAACTCTTCCTTTAAAATAACAAAGCAACCTGCCTCAGAGTCACAGCATAGAAACAAATTACAGAAACATTAATGCCAAAGGTCTTATGGAGACCATTATAGAGCAGGTAGCAGGAAAACGATGTGGAAATTTTCAGTTTAGTAGTCAGTAGTTGGCCTGAACTCTGTGGGGAGGGTCTCTCGTACCTGCATAATCATTTGACACAGGTCACTGTTGCCACACGTTCAGTTATATGTTGGATTAAAGTGCAAGAGATTTGTACATCCAGGTTATAATAGCCCCCTGTGTCAGCCCACAATAGGACTTCCCATGCTACATGTTTGTAGGGGTGTTGCCCCAGAGAAAGGTGTTGGGATGGGCCGATGTGCTAGCGGAACACGTCCTGGGCATCGTGCGTGTCTGGTCCAGACTTGCACTCCCATTCTCTAATAGCCACTTCACCTCAGATACCTGTTGCCAGTCTTGTGGTTTTCTGATCTAGGCTGATTCACGGTAGGAATGAGCTCATCTCACTTTTCCTGGAAGAGAACTGTAAGAACTAAACTTCAGGGCCCTGCAAGGCTAAGTTTTGTATATATAGTGACAAGAGACACAAGGCAGCCTCCGGCAATCAATCCGTACCTAACTTTTATATACAAATCATGGCCCAGTAGGGTCATATTGAGGGACGGGTAAGTAGATATACTGATTGTCTAAAGAGAGCAGTAATTTCTGGGTCTGTCATTGTCTCTGACTGAGCACATTTCCTGGCCCATGTTTTCTGAATTAATAAGATACAAGACGGATGAGGGTGGAGTTGATAAAAGGACACAGGAATTCTTTCTCCTTTGTAGTTCCATGAACCGTCTCAGAATGTGAGTTCCTACAATACTGGAACAACTTCTGTGTAAATGTGCAATACCGGCTTAAAGGCAGAAAGGCATAGATGAGAAGGCACATGATGGAAAATAAAAAGAATTTCCCCTCCATGAAAAGATGTGTACAACGTAATGCTCCAAAACAAAACTTGAGTAAAAATTTGTTTACTGCATTCCAAGACTATTAGTTTCCACATGAATATACATCATTAAAATATGTGAGAAAGCAATTTAGTGAAAGCAATTTCTGGCAAGGCTTTGGTAGAAGGTACAAAAGTGAGCTCCTTCTAATAAGAAACTATAGTAATGGAATAATACATTCATCATGGGAAGCCATACATGAGAATTATATCTTGTGAGTCTGAGTCATTGAGTATATTATTTAATTAAGAAATCAAGTCAAGTGTCCACCCTCATTATTTTGTGTGATAGTGACTATTACCTGTTTTTTAAGATGATTGATTTTGAAAGAACCCAAAGAGCATGGGATTTTCTTTTCATTACCAAATGTGTATGTGTGTCTTGGGTTTGGAATTTTAATTCAGTTGCTAGTGGTCACCCGTATTACCAAGATCCATTCTCTACCACCTCCCATTAGATAATCTGTTATTATTGTCATTGATGATGATATTCTGCCTAAAGTACAATAGAACAATCCGCAAAGCATTCTTAGCAAAATCAAGTGACCCTTTATAAAACACTGACAGTTGCAAACAGGCAAACATGAGATGATTCTCAAGACTGAAACCTCCATGGATTCCCAAGTGATTGTACTAAGAGGAAAGTGCTCACGTGGTTATTGGTAATACTCCACTAACTCATAACAATTTATTACAGTAAATCACATATCTTGAGAGCTGCACTAAGCACTACGCTATTGGCTTTACAAGCAATCTTATTTAGTCTTCACAATAACATTGTGAAGTTGGTATTATTATTGTCTCTGCTTTGCAGATTAAAAAAGGACAAGGATTGGAAAGTTAATTATTTTATCCAGTATTACGTAACTGGTACGTGCTAGAATGGGGGCTCAAAACCAGCTTCCTGGGCTTCCCTGGTGGCACAGTGGTTGAGAGTCCGCCTGCCAATGCAGGGGACACGGGTTCATGCCCCAGTCCGGGAAGATCCCACATGCCGCGGAGCGGCTAGGCCCATGAGCCATGGCCGCTGAGCCTGCGCGTCCGGAGCCTGTGCTCCACAGCGGGAGAGGCCACAACAGTGAGAGGCCCGCGTACCGAAGAAAAAAAAAAAAAACACACCAGCTTCCTCAGCCATAAGAGTCTTCAGTTTTGCTCCCTGAGATCCTACCTCCTTTTAATTTGGTCATTACAGGCCCTGCTGTCAATGTGCTATCTTTTTTCTGGCTTCTCTTTTCTATTAAAACAAACAAAAAAAGGTTTTCTTGTTGACTGAAAGGTGGAGAAAGGGGTACTCTCATACATAATTACTAAGTGTGAATTAGAGCATCCTTTCTAGAAAATAGTTTGGCAATATGTGTCAAAAGCCTTAAAAACATTTAAACTATTTGACAAAGAGATTGTACTTCTAGGAATTTATCCTAAGAAAAATTCTGGTCGATGCTCAAAGATATACATTTGAGAATGTTTATGGAGGCATCTCAGTAAAAAAGAAAACCAGAGAAAGAAAGAGAGAAAGAAAATTAACTCTAGCCATAAATTATTGATTATAAATTATGAAATTAGAATAAATGCAAGCCATTAAATCATGATTGAACTTTATTGATATGAAAATATGCAAATAACATATTAATGCAGTAAAAGGGTCTCATGTTTATATGTATATGTGGTGGGGGGGCATAATATACCTGAAAGGTTAACTCTGAAATTTTAGGGGTGCTTGTCTCTGGGGAATGGGCTTAAGATTTTTTTTTACAGCTCATACACATTTTCTAAGTATTTAATAGTAAACCTGTATTAATAATATAACGAGAGGAGAACAGTTAGTATCTTTAAAACTGAAATAAATCATTGGACATTCAAACTTAAGCCAGTTGTGTTAACTTAGGTTCAGCTGCAAGGGACAAAAAGCCCCAAATAAGTGGCTTCTATAAGATAGAGTTCCTTTCTCTCTCATGTAAAGTTGGAGGATGTCATTCAAGGTTGTTACGGTGGTCTGTGTTGCTATAGATCCAGAATCCTTCTACCTTTTTGCTCCGCCTTGCATCACTTCCATTCCCCAAATTGCCTCCTGGACTAAAATGGCTGCTGTAGCTCTAACTCTTACATCCATATTCCAAAGAGCAGGAAAGAAAAAAATAGAAAGTTTCTACTTTCATTTCATAGACCAGTGTATATATATATATATATATATATATATATATATATATATATATATATATATATATAATTACATGGTCAAGATGAGCTTCAAGAAAGGGAAAGAATGTCCTTTTTTTTTTTTTTTTTGGTGGCCATAAAATTTTTCTTAGTTTGTAAGACAAGAAGAACAGATATGGAGGGACAGCTGGCAGCCCCTGCCCCTGCCACACTCCCCAAGGACTTCACCCTAGGATTCATGGCTCTGGATATCCCACCATGTGCCTCACGTAGCTACTGTTACATTAACCAATCCAAATGTTGTTGTATAATTCAGGGAACTAAAGAGAAATGGACCATGTTTGCATTTCCTTCACTTTATTTCACACAAAGAACTGACCTTGAGGGAGCACTTTTACTAACAATTAAATTGATTCATTTGATTTTAGTCTATTGGAAAAAAAATCATTTAACAGAGAAAATTAGTCTGCTTCTGATGAAAGCACATATGTGCCCCAGGAATCCTTTGCTCCATGGTAAGAGAGTAGAGGATGCTTGTACAGAGGGTTCCTACCTCGTGACTGGCGGGATTGCTTTTGTCTTTTCTCCTTAAAAAGAGACTCCCAGACATTTGACAGATACTTTAAAAGGCACTTATGCATGCTTGCATCTCAACCAATGTATGTATTCTCAGAATGAGCCTATTTGTGATGGATGTGCTTGATTCTACCACTAAACTTACCTTTTAAAATTCATTCTAAAGGGAATCAGAATCCTGTAAATGGACAGCTGAGAAGAACCATTTGTAATTGGCATCTTGGATCAGAGAATCTTTGTGTAAATGTGCACCACCATTTTGTCATTTTAGAAATACATGTATGGCCTCTGAATTTTGGCATTTGTCACTCTCCACCTCCCTTATTTTATAGAGGGCAAGTTTTCTTTCTGCAAATGATCTACTACCTCTGTTACCAGGAGTTTGAAATTATAATGATAAATCCTAGGTAATGGGATCTTTGCATCATCTCATGTTTTCCATCAACAGTTACCCTTTTGAACACAGACAGGGTCAGACGAACACGAAGACATAAATATGGCAAAGGACATGTTTATGTCTGTGAGATAGTGAGCTCAGGCTGGAATAAAACAGTGAGTGCTTGTAGTTGGTGTCTTTTCTTAGAAAAATAAAAATCCTTAATTCTACCCTATTCCACCACACCCCTGCATGCACACGTAAGGAATTGAAAAGAAAATATATATTTGTGGTAAAATATTTATAAGTGGTACATGCTTTCCAGTGTAGTATATTATTGATAGATAACTAATTTTTTAAATAAATCTATTTATTGATTTATTTATTTTTGGCTGCGTTGGGTCTTCATTGCTGCATGTGGGCTTTCTCTAGTTGCGGCGAGCAGGGGCTACTCTTCATTGTGGTGCACCGGCCTCTCATTGCAGTGGCTTCTCTAGTTGTGGACCA
Organism: Mesoplodon densirostris; assembly: GCF_025265405.1. Classification (NCBI taxonomy): domain Eukaryota; kingdom Metazoa; phylum Chordata; class Mammalia; order Artiodactyla; family Ziphiidae; genus Mesoplodon; species Mesoplodon densirostris. The sequence continues at coordinate 68,418,389 of NC_082677.1, read as the reverse complement.
TGGGCTCTAGGTGCACAGGCTTCAGTAGTTGTGGCTCGCAGGCTCAGTAGCTGTGACTCGTGGGCTCTAGAGCGCAGGCTCAGTAGTTGCGGCACCCGGGCTCAGTAGTTGTGTCTCATGGGCATGTGTGTCTCATGTGTCTCATGGGAAGCCCCTAGATAACTAATTTTTTTTTTTTTTTCTTTTTGCGGTATGTGGGCCTCTCACTGTTGTGGCCTCTCCCGTTGCGGAGCACAGGCTCCGGATGCGCAGGCCCAGCGGCCATGGCTCACGGGCCCAGCCGCTCCGCGGCATATGGGATCCTCCCAGACCGGGGCACGAACCCGTATCCCCTGCATCGGCAGGCGGACTCTCAACCACTGCGCCACCAGGGAGGCCCGATAACTAATTTTTAAGGTGGTAGAATATGAGTAAGATAACCTACACATCCAGCAACCTGGATGTCTAATTCAATGACTGTCAGATTTTAGCATCCTGTACTATCCTGAATTTCATCATTTATGTCTTTTAAGCCAAAAGATACTACTTCTTCCCTTCATAAATATGTATACATAAAATTTCTGCTGAGCAGATTAATCGTGGCTTACACAAGCTAATTTCACAAAGTCTTTTAAGTGATTTGTAATTCTCCTACCATTAAAATAACATTCCCGGACTTCCCTAGTGGCGCAGTGGTTAAGAATCCACCTGCCAATGCAGGGGACACAGGTTCAAGCCCTGGTCCTGGAAGATCCCACATGCGACGGAGCAACTAAGCCCATGTGCCACAACTACTGAGCCCGCAAGCCACAACTACCGAAGCCTGCATGCCTGGAGCCCGTGCTCCACAACAAGAGAAGCCACCGCAATGAGAAGTCCACGCACCACAACAAAGAGTAGCCCCTGCTTGCTGCAACTAGAGAAAGCCCACACACAGCGACAAAGACCCACTGCAGCCAAAAATAAATTAATTAATTTAAAAAATAAAATAAAACAACATTCCCCTCTTTCCCTATGCTAAATGCACATTATATTATTTATCCTGAGAATATTTTTCTATTGGTTCAGTGAGAACTGTCTACTAAATAAAGAAAAAAGTTTACCACTTTTTGTAAAAACACACCACGCTTTGGAATTCTAATTTTCATTTTCTCTGAGGTGTTATATATAATAATCAACATAATGGGGATAAAATACCTACTTTTAAAGTCTTGTGGAGAAGAATATTTGGGCAGTTATATGCAAAGCATATGTAAGGCAGAAACGGCCTGATGCATAGCAAGTGCTCAATTAATGCAAGCTATAATCTTTATTATGATTATTCACTTAAGTTTGCAGTGTTAAAATGGACATCATTGGAATGACTCATGTTCTAAATATAAAGCCATAAGAAGACAAATCTTTGATAACAAAGGAAACGTAAAAAGCTGCAGACAAAGTTAGAGTTCTTGATGTTCCATTGTAAGTGTCTCTGACGCATTTCCCCTTTGTCTTGAAGATGTTTCACGAAGACTCCGCTGGCGGGTGGCAGCTGGTAGCCGTAGATGTCAACAAACCCCAGGGACGTGCCCCAGCTTGCCTCCAGGTGCGGTATGATGCCATTTCTAAAAGTTACCCCCAAAGGTCTTTGATTTGATTTTATATGAGGAAATCTACAGCTCTCCAAGCTCTAGATCCACCCAAATTTGTGGGCAATGTTACACTCCATCCTGTATTCCCGGGACCTGGCATCCTTTTTAGATACACACTAGGGATTTGGTAAATTTCTGGTAAATGAACGCACACAGGTAAAAGCAGGCCAGTGGTAATGAATTGATGAAGAATTTTGTTGTCTCATTAAACCTTGTAAAGGTATTCTTCTGCAAAGGCCTGAATTGTTTGGGGCCAGGGGCAGTCAAGATCACAATTCACTTACTTGAGTACCTCACCATGTACGCAGGAAGGAAATGTCTTGAATATGTAGTCTGTTGTTCTGCGTCTGCAAGCTCTCCAAGCAGCGTGGTATAACAAAGGCACTTCCTTAACAAAGTGCACCTGCAGCAGACACGAGGCGATGGGATTGCAGGGGAGCCCAAAGTCCTGGCAAGCGACCGGAGGATGGGCCATGAGGTCTCTGGCCTGTGAACCTTCTGGACTTACCTTCTGCTCTGAGCTCCCCAGAAAGCCTAATAAAATCCTTTTCTTCAGTGGACCACAGAGGCCTCTTCTCTTTCATGTGCCCCCTCCCTGCCCACCAATAGCAGTAACTCATTCAAAACAGCATCACCTTAACAAGAGCGGCATCCCTGCCGTTCCAGGGCTTTTTGTATTTCCATTTGCCTCCTCTTTAAGGGTGAAAACTCAAGCTGTCCCATGTTGGGAGCAGAAAACTGATTCTTCCTCCTGGAGAATTTTCTTTTCTTCACCCTCTTTCTATTTTCAGTTGTAAATCCTCTTCCTACAAGGGGACTGCTTCTTATAGTTTTTCATATCCCCCCCTATAATTTGGGGAAAGGTTTATCACCTGCTTCAGGATGAGAACACATCTTCTGTCTTTCTTTCGGATCTTTCCCCAGGTGGGGACTGGTGCATTTCAAGGATTGGTACACAAGTAGCAAAATACTGTCCTCTGAACCTCTCCTGTGGGCTACATCTATATGGCTGTTTAATCATATAGTTATTTGTTTGTATCCATTAAAAGGATAGAGCAGGGGCTTCCCTGGTGGCGCAGTGGTTGAGAGTCTGCCTGCCGATGCAGGGGACACGGGTTCATGCCCCAGTCTGGGAAGATCCCACATGCCGCGGAGCAGCTGGGCCCATGAGCCATGGCCACTGAGCCTAAGCGTCCGGAGCCTGTGCTCTGCAATGGGAGAGGCCACACAGTGAGAGGCCCACGTACCGCAAAAAAAAAAAAAAAAAAAAATAGTATAATAATAATAATTTTATATATATATATATATATATATATATATATATATATATATATACACACACACACACACACACACACACAACATCTTCTCTATCCATTCCTCTGTTGATGGACACTTAGGTTGCTTCCATGTCTTGGCTGTTGTAAATAGAGCTGCAGTGAACATTGGGGAGCATGTATCTTTTTGAATTAGAGTTTTCTCTGGATATATGCCCAGGAGTAGGATTGCTGGATTACATGGTAGCTCTATTTTTAGTTTTTTAAGGAACCTTCGTAGTGTTCTCCATAGTAGTTGCACTAGTTTACATTCCCACCAACATTGTAGGAGGGCTCCCTTTTCTCCACACCCTCTCCAGCATTTATTATTTGTAGCTATTTTGATGATGGCCATACCGACTGGTGTTAAGTGGTACCTCATTGTAGTTTTAATTTGCATTTCTTTAGTAATTAGAGCTATTGAGCATCTTTTCATGTGCTTGTTGGCCATCTGTGTGTCTTCTTTGGAGAAATGTCTATTTAGGTCATTCTGCCCATTTTTGGATTGGGGTGTTTGGTTTTTTGATATTGAGCTGCGTGAACTGTTTGTATATTTTGGAAATTAAGCCCTTGTCGGTCACTCTTTTTATTTTTAAAACGAGCAAAATGTGAGTGTGTTCTTCTAAAATGACTTTTAAACTGTAGAAATAAAATAAAAAGTAAGAGTTTGCTTTAACTTCTTCCGAGTATCCTCCCTCATTCCACTTCCCAGAGGTAACCTAGCGGTCAGCGTTAGAAGCCAGTCTCCTAAGACCCTTTACCCCTGAATTTAAACATTATATCTCTTCTATAAAACAGCATTTCTGCCTCCCGGAGGCCCTGTCATTTGCACATAGTGTTTCCTCTTTCTAGAACACTCTTCTCTCCCACTCAGAATTCAGAATTCAGCTCAGATGTCACTTTCTTAAGGAAGCCTTCTTCGTCCTCAAAGAAACAGATCAGGTAGCCCAGTTATATGTGCCCATATCCTCCTATGCTTTTCTTTTGTGTTTATCATAATTTTAATTTTAAAAATTTAATGGTATAATTTGTTATTTAATGTCTGCTTTTCCAACCAGAGGAAACTCCATGACAATAAGAATCATAACGGTCATGGTCAGCATGTGAAATAAATACATCTGTGTTTAGAAATGTAGTCTTAGGAATAACAGTTGAAAAGAATCAAAACCAATTCCTACCTACTAAAAAAGTAGAATTTATAGGAATGAAGCATTTGAACAGCTGTAATTAAATTGAGTTAGTGATTTGGCCATTTGTTGAAAAAGATTGGAAGAATGAGGTAGAAGCAGTATCTGAGATGGTAAACAGGTGACTGGGAGTCCCCATTTGGGTATTAGGAATTATTGATTTTGTCTTGAAAGTGGAACTTAGTTTCCAAATTTGACCCCAAGTTTAAAAAGCAGAAATTTCATATGAAAACCCATATATCCTACTGCTTTTGTAAAATAGAAAGATCTGGCAACATAGGACCCTCACTCCCATGTGGTGTAATTGGCTGGACCTGGGCAGTGGCCGCCGCATTGGGCACCGTCTCTCTAGTTTCCAGGAGTCTCACAACGGTCCATTTTGTTTTCCCGACAGCACTGGGAATATGTGTTTTATTTATCCACAGATTCGTATGGTCACTTTTCTCAGAGTAGCAAAGTATTTCTCTTTGCCCATCACTCTATGGACAGAAAATAAATAAATAATAAATTCATAAGTGCACACATATATAAATACACACGTAAATGCATGCATGAAGGAAAACATTGTTTGCAAAAAGAAAGGAGAAATGAACCCGATTCTTTGTAGAAGTGAGGGTGGTCCCTGTGTGTTTAGTACATGACTCTGGGTCTGCTGTTCTCATTCATTTTACCTGCTGGGTGTCAGGAGGCCTTTGTTTGGGTGACCCATGAAATAAGTTACAGAAGTGTGACTTTGGTTTACAAAGATGGCATAAGGGTAAGTAGTGCGTGAATTTCCATTATTCCCAAAAAGTCTTCCCGTAAGTTTTATGTCTTCATAACTTCAAACTGTTGAAATCTTAACTCAGCATAAATGGGGACTGGCTCAAATTCTCTTATAAGTGAAGAACATTTAAAAATCAGCTCTGTCCTTGTTTCAGGTGAAATTGCTTCGCATTGGCTAACTTTCTTCACTGGTATCGTGTCTTGTATTTTTACTCTCTTTTCTGCTTTCTGTACCCTTGTCTAGTTTATTGGTATACGTCTGTCTGTCTTCCCCACCAGCTATAAGTAATGAGGTAATTTAATGAAATATGATTGACTGATGTGGCTTAACTTTCCCCACTACTGTTAAACTAAATACATGATGTGACTGGTGCTTCTGTGATTCTGGGTGTTTGATGTATAATACTTTATTTTTTCCGCTCTCTCTCTCTGTATGTGTGTATCTATCTACCTATCTATTTAAAATACATATGTGGGGCTTCCCTGGTGGCGCAGTGGTTGAGAGTCCGCCGGCCGATGCAGGGGACACGGGTTCGTGCCCCGGTCCGGGAAGATCCCACATGCCGTGGAGCGGCTGGGCCCGTGAGCTATGGCTGCTGAGCCTGCGCGTCCGGAGCCTGTACTCCGCAGCGGGAGAGGCCACAACAGTGAGAGGCCCGCGTACCTCAAAAAAAAAAAAAAGACATGGCAATTGAAGGGAATTTTTAAAAATCTAATGTGTATGCAGGATCTGAAGAGTCCTATATTAAATATATCTATAAATATATAGATATATACACATATATAAATATATATATATATATGTATGTGTATGTTTATCTATATAGCCTACATCCATATTAAATCATACAATTGTGAAAATCTCAAGTTATATAATATTTTGTGGCACTTACAACTTTAACATTTTCCTTTACATTAATTTTTACAACAAAATGAAAAATCGCGGGGTATAAATTTGGACTGTCCTATAGATGTAAGCGTGACTCTAAGTGTAATGTTGGCAGCCGTACTACACTAAGGAAGCCTGTAGCCAAGTTCAAACGTTTGTTGAATTGGATTGAGTTGAAGTGGTCTTTGTAGCTAGCTCTACCTTTAAAGCTAAAGTTACTGGTTTTATTATTTAAATTTGGCTACTGCACATACTGATTACCTTAATTCTTATTTAATATTTAAAGTTATTACTTTGGAGCAAGTCAGCCAAGCAATGGTGATTATAGCATATCAAAATCCATTGTAAGTGATTATTTTAATGACTCTGTACCAACAGGGATACGCAGACATTCAGACAAAAAACAACCTAATTATAATGACAGCACCAAAGTGAAGCTGTGACAGTTACAAAACCAATTTAAAAGTTTTTTGACAGCCATGGCTAAAAGCTTTGTTTGGACCTTTCAGTAATAACAGTTAACTTAAGACATAAATCCACAGCTAAGGAAAATAGAAAGTTGTGGCTTTTCTGTCATGCAGATGAAGTGGAAATCAGTTGAAATGTTTTTCATAGAACATTATATTGAAAAGAGTATAGAAAAGGAATAATAGTTATGGAATTTAACTCTCACAATGCAAGAAAGACTAAATAAAAATTCTAATGAGGATAGAAACTTGGCCACTGATTTGCTTATCTACTTTATGAAGGCCAGTAGTTCCTGCAGGCAAATTGATGTGCATTTAAATATGTTCATTGACAGTTCTGGAACTTGATTTTGTATTACCCATAAAATAAAGTCAAGGGCAAATAAATGGATGTAAGAATGCATCAGTAGCCATGGTGACACACAACCTTACTAGCTATCTGCTTTTCCAATGGCTCTGACATCTCTCACATTATTAGACTTTATTACTTTTATTTATCTCACTTGGTTCTGGACTCAAATATACAACATAATTAATTCTTTGACCTGGTACAGTTTATTTCTCATTCCTGAACAGAAAAATACCTCATTCACAGAATTGCATTTTTTTACTGCAAGTCTTAATAGAACATTTATAATATGCAAGTGCTGATGTAAGAGCTTACAGATATTTACTTGTTTATGATAACAACTTTTAGAGTGTCCAGTATTGTCTCCATTTTAACTGATGGGAAAACTGAGGCACAGAGAGGTTTAAGTATCTTGCTCAGGGCCAGAGTTCGTATGTGGTAGAGTTTCAGCTCCACACACTTTGGCTCAGAGCCCGTGCTGTTGCTGACTGCAGGGTTATGAAGCCATATGAATGTGCCTATGTGGATGCAGAGAGCCAGTGGTGGGCTCAGAGGCATCCTTTGCCTCTTTTTCTGTTCTTAGGTTCTGCTTTAGTTATGTTCTTTCAGTTGCAAAGACCAAAGGAGTCTCAGGTCGAGATCAAATGGTGTCCGTATGTGTCTGTAAGTACTAAGAACAGGCGAGACCCTGCTACATGGTGGCACCAGTCCCTGGGCAGTTGGCCCCCAGGGATGTGATTCAGTGGTTTGTTATGTGGTCAGCCTCTCTCTCCTCCTTCTTCTGCCCAGGGCCTTTAGCTTCTACTCTGTCCTTTTATATACTTCCTACCCCACAGTGGGCAGGGGCTACCAGAATGGACTTAAACAGACATGGGTATGGAGCCTGGCTCTGCTGTATACTTGCTGTGTGGGCTTGGACAAATGACTTAATCTTTCTGAACTCACTGGAAGAAGTGATTAATATATCCCACTGTGTATATGGTGGAAATGAAAAGAGATGAAATAAATAACATACTTATAGTATTCAATACATGGTAGCTATTATAATAATAGTCATTTTTTTGGAATGCCTAATTATTTCACCTCAGTGTAGGCAGCAGACTGGGACCAGACTTGGGTCCAAATTGTGGTTCCATCTTCAACACGTGTGTGTCAGAGAGAAAGTTATTTAACTTCTCTGAGCCTCAGTTTCCTTCTCTATAAAGTTAGGGTAACTTCCTAGGGCCGTTATGACATAAAATGAGTTAATTTATGTAAAGCACCTACAACAGCTCCAGGCACATAATAATTATAAATATAGACATTAGCTATTATTACTTGTAGTATAATTTTCAATAACATATTTATGCAAAGGGTACAAAGTTCCAATATATAAGATAAATAAATTCTGAAGATCTACTATACAGCATAAGTGCCTGTAGTTAGCAATACTCTATTGTATATTTAAAATTTGCTAAGAGGATAGATGTTATGTTGTGTTCTTACCACTAATAATAATAATAATGGAGTTGAAAGGAAGCTTTGGGTGGTGACGGCTATGTATATGGCCTTGATGATGGTGATGCTTTCATGGGTGTATTTTTACCCCCAAGCTCATTGAGTTGTATACATTCAATAGGTACCACTTTTTAAAATGTCAACCATACCTCAATAAAGTGGTTTAAAACATAGAGAGTAAATTATTTAAAATAGTAATTTAAAGAAATAAATAATTTACAGAGGCAATAAATTTAAAAATAAATAGATCTTAGGTTTCTCCCACTTTTCTGGTTTTACGATTATCTCTAAAATGCTTTCCTCAGCAGTAGCTCTTTCTCTTGACAGAATAAAGCAATACTTGTTATGTGGTATCAGCTTTCCAAAAATAATTTCTGCATAGAGTCAGTAGTAAGGATAAAAGCTTCCTAACTAATCAGTGAAAATTAAGATATAGGCTATATACAAGTTCAATGAAATGTATTTTCAGCTTTTAACCAAAAGTCTCTGAAACTCTCTCCCCAGTTATTTTTTAGCTGCCTGCAGAAAAATGATTCCTTTGCTCACACTATTTAGTGAAATTCATCACGTTATCTTAGAAGGACTGTTCTGGACATGTGGTTGCCAAGGGGCAGGGGGGTGGGGGAGGGAGGGGTTGTTAGTTTAGGATTAGCAGATGCAAGCTATTATATAGAATGGATAAACAACAGGCCCTACTGTAGAGCACAGGGAACTATATTCAATATCCTATGATAAGCCATAATGGAAAAGAATCTGAAAAGGAATGTGTCAATATATGTATGTATAACTGAATCAGTTTGCTGTACAGCAGAAATTAACACAACATTGTAAATCAATTATACTTCAATAAAATAAATTTTTTTAAAAAAAAGACTGTTCTGCACAGCAGCATATCACAAAGATGTTGCAGACCAAGGCCTAAGCACCTAGTTCTGTCGAATCATGGGTTTGTTTCTTTGTTAAGAGTTCATCTGTTTTTCCTCCTCAGCAAATGATGCGGTCATCCGTCTTCCACATGTTCATCCTCAGCATGGTGACTGTGGACGTGATAGTGGCTGCCAGCAACTATCACAAAGGAGAAACCTTCAGAAGGAATTACGACGAGTTCTATCTTGCGGAGGTAAGCAGCTCACGGGGTGCAGGTCACTTTTCAAGGTAGACGAAAACCTCGGCTAGTCAGAGCACCGTTTTTAAATGTGAAAATTCATTGCAGTTTGGTAATTACTGGACTTTGACCAAAGCTGATTCATTGTCTGCTTCGGAGGTGTTTCTTTTGTCACCGTGTTGCCTGATTTGTTTCCTGTCACCCTGGGCCTGAGTGATCTTTCTCACCGTGTGTCACATTGCCACGGTAACCTTGCCCTGGGTGTCACTCTGGCCATCTTGCTGTTTTCCTATCAACCTCTCATTTTCTCTCCTTTGTCATGTTGTGTTAGTCTGTTTCCTCCTAAGTGTAAGCAAGCACAGATTCAGAATATTATAAATGAGCAAGTCAGCTCAGCAGTACCAAGGAGGGGGCTGGAGAGAAACTGAAAGATTTCTGTTCTAAAACTCTGAGGTGTTGCAACCTGCACTAAAGATGTCCAGTCAGGAACAGGTAGGTTTAGTGATTACATTAGCATCATCCAGCACCCCGCATCCCATACCAGAGTTTTGTAATAGACTTCTTATTGCTGGGGTAACTTTGTTAATATTTGATTCTTAAATATTTTTTAATGATTTCCAGAGACCACTACTTTTATTCATTGTAAAAAATTATTTCTAAAATATATCTTAGAATTCAGTGGTTATGTATTTATGTAAAAATTGACAGGTCTTTTGAAACCCATTCATCATATAAGTGAGGAATGCATATCCAGCTGTGCTACACTTCAAGAAATCCAATATATGAAAAAGACAACTTAAAAAGCAGAAACGTCGCAATGTGATTTTTTTTTAATATTTATTTATTTATTTTTGGCTGTGTTGGGTCTTCGTTTCTGTGCGAGGGTTTTCTCTAGTTGCAGCAAGTGGGGGCCACTCTTTATCATGGTGCGTGAGCCTCTCACTATCGCGGCCTCTCTTGTTGCGGAGCACAGGCTCCAGACGCGCAGGCTCAGTAGTTGTGGCTCATGGGCCTAGTTGCTCCGCGGCATGTGGGATCTTCCCAGACCAGGGCTCGAACCCGTGTCCCCTGCATTGGCAGGCAGATTCTCAACCACTGCGCCACCAGGGAAGCCAGCAATGTGATTATTTTTATTACAAAACCACTTTTCGTATACAAAATCAATTTGCATTATTGTTGAGTTTCTTATATATGCAGACTTCTCCCAGTGCATTTAAAAATGGATTTGGTTAATAAAAAGTCAATTCACCAACACATCAACTTTTCAGAAAAAGAATTGATAGTATACAGCTATTGAATATAAACATCTATGTGGGTGTCAAGAACCTTTTAAGGAGTCACTTATGAATTCCCCTCTTGTGGAGGTTTGTTTCCTGTAAGAAAATATCATTAGTATTAGACTTTCACTGTAGTAGAGTCTCTGTGATGTGACACTGCCTGATAGCTGTGTCGTATATGGAGCTTACAGTTTAGCAAAAATATAGACAGTGAACAATAACAACTTTTTATGCTGTGGAGAACAAATGACGGGCTCATGAAGAAATTATGTCCAGCCCAACACCTGAAAAATGGGTATAATTTTGCTGCAAATCCAGCACAGAAAGCATGGCTTGTCATTGAAAGCAGAGGGAAACATGGACCAAGAGTCATCCTTGCAGGTGAATTTCTAACACAGGGATGGGACTTTAAGGAATTCCCATCAAGTAATTTCCGTCTGTCCTGTGAAGTAGGAAGCAAGGTCTCCATCCAGCCTGATGATGAGACGGTAAAGTGGGAAGCTTGTGGAGAAGAGAGATCGGACAAGGGTAATGTGGAGAATGCAAAAAAAGCTAATGACTGATACATCGAATGCAGCACTGAAGACTGAGACTACAAATTTATAGTGATGCCAATTGAGACAGGCCTGTGACTTTTTTCGGCCTTTCCTAAAGGGGAGAAAGGCAACATTCGGATTGATCCAACTCTAGAGCTTTTTCAGTCTAGTGGAGCTGAGAGACAAGGGATCAGGGAACATGGGTGGTTGGCAAAGGAGTTGAAATGATGACCCTGTGGTCTAGGTTGGATATGAAAAGAGGGAAAATAAGAGGAGAATGAAAGAGTAAAAATGAAGGATCAAGGGTCTCCAATGGTCAAAGAACAGGTATAGTTAAAGGGATGGAGTAAGAGAGCTAGAAGATAAGGTTGTGATCAGAGAGTGGGGTGCAGGATTTATATTTCAGAATAATTCTGGGTAACTAAGTACAAAATCTAGGGTGTTCCATGGATGTGGGTGGCTCAAACGTAATGATGGAGTCAAGGCAAAGATGGCAGGGAACTATCGGGGTATGGTGTTGGCTAAATCTTCACAGCGACACACGTCATTGAGCGTGAGGCCAGTTCTTCTGGAAAGGAGTGCAAGTGGCACGTGGAGTGACTGACAGAGAAATGAATAGAGGTCAATAGAGGGCCCTCTCTTGAGGGCACAGGGAGAGTGTGGGAGAGGGGGTTTTCACCTGTCGGAGTACATCTCAAAGGGGTGTGGAGCAGTAATGGGTGGGGCATCTCTGCCTCATCCACACATTGTCCTCCACGGGCCACATGGGGCACTGGAGCATGAGTATCCTGTTCTGGACAGGGCACTGGGGGGAGTCATGCATTTGGGACAGGACCCGTAGAGACAAGGATGGAAGAAGCAGACCCTGTGCTCAGAGATCGAGAGTGAAGAAGAAATTGTTTAACAGGGACCGAGAAACCCAAAGGTTAGTTAAAGGCTCTGGGTGAAATGAGGTGGGAAGAGAGGCGAGGTGGAAGAATCACACAATAATATTAGAACCAGAGGCAAAAAGGCTGATGACAGAAATGCCTAGAATAAAAACAGAAATGGCTACACGTGATTGACCTTATGCCTGTCTCACTGGAAGGAGCAAATTATATTTGCTTCTGAGGGAGCCCTGGATATTTAGAGATTCCAGTGTGCATACTTTGTAGCCCAGTGTGCATACTCAGTCGTACTAAATCAATCCTATACAGTAAATACATAAGCCATTCTGGGAACCGAAGAACAGAACAGAATCCTCCAGTAAACTTTACCTAATTTTTTCATAAACAAAATTGATCTCTTTCCTAGTGTGTTTATGTGTGTTCGCTGATTTATGATCACGCTGTAAGAAATTCCAACAAAATTTCAAATATTTTAATATCATAGAGTTCACTGATACTATTTGAGTGTATAGGTAGCGTCCAGTGGTAGTTGAAAAATCCTTGTCATTGTTCTTTTTTGTATATAGTACTATTTTTTAATTTAAAAAATCAGAAAGAGGGACTTCCCTGGCTGTCCAGTGGTTAAGACTTCACCGTCCAATGTTGGGGGTGCAGGTTTGATCCCTGGTCGGGGAGCTAAGGTCCCATATGCCTTATAGCAAAAAAACCAAAACATAAAACAAAAGCAATATTGTAAGAAATTCAATAAAGACTTTAAAAATGGTCCACACATTGGGCCTCCCTGGTGGCGCAAGTGGTTGAGAGTCCGCCTGCCGATGCAGGGGATACGGGTACGTGCCCCGGTCTGGGAGGATCCCATGTGCCGCGGAGCGGCTGGGCCCGTGAGCCGTGGCCGCTGGGCCTGCGCGTCCGGAGCCTGCGCGTCCGGAGCCTGTGCTCCGCAACGGGGGAGGCCACAACAGTGAGAGGCCCGCATACCGCAAAAAAAAAAAAAAAAAAAAAAAAAATGGTCCACACACACAAAAAAACTTTAAAAAAAAGATTATTAAAAAAGATCAGAGGGCTTCCCTGGTGGCGCAGTGGTTGAGAGTCCGCCTGCCAATGCAGAGGACACGGGTTCGTGCCCCGGTCTGGGAAGATTCCACATGCCGCGGAGCGGCTGGGCCCGTGAGCCATGGCCATTGAGCCTGCGCGTCCGGAGCCTGTGCTCCGCAATGGGAGAGGCCACAACAGTGAGAGGCCCGCGTACCACAAAAAAAAGAAAAAGATCAGAAAGAGAGGATTGTATAGTAAAATCTGGCACATGTGTTTCTATTAATTGTTGCCCACTTCCCAAACCACTGAAAGTAAATTTGATTTTCATAAACAACGTAGTAGAGATTTAGTTCACTTAAAAAATGTATAGACATCACTTTATTCTTGAACTATATTCAGAATTTTTTCCACATCCATTTATCAATTTGGGGTGTCTGAGTTTCCCAAAGCATGTTTGGTCTTTATTCAAATCACATTATCTCTTTTCTTTGTATCAGAAACTTGCACATGGTATGTTTTAAATGAGTGTGGATAAGTCATTTTAATCACACTTAATTTTTTATAAAATACTCTCTTTTAAAAAAATTGGTAAAAATGGTTTGGGCTTAAGCCAGGAGTCAACAGACTTTTTCTTGAAGAGCCAGATAGTAAACATTTCAGGCTTTTCAGGCCATGTGCCCTCTGTTTCAACTACTCAGTTCTACTGCTCTTGTGCAAAAAGTGAATGTGGCCTCAGAAGGGTTGTGTCCCAGTGAAATTTTATTTATGAAAATAAGCATTAAGCTTGATCTTGGTTTAAGCTGTAGAAACACAGAGCATGCCAACTAACATCCCCATGGGTTAAATTCAAATATAGTAAGACTAACAACATAATAGCTACCATTTTTTTAGAGGTTCCATTATGTTGCCAAGTGCTTTAAAGGGATTCATTATCTCATTTAATCCTCAAAATGGCTATAATAACAGCAATTCAAGTTTATGGACTATAATAACATAGTGTTTAAAGTAATAGCATTATGTAATATTTTGAAAAGTTTACCTTTAAAATAGATCACAAGAGGCCATGAGCTTTCAGAGAAGTAATTTCTTGAGTTCCCACATACTCCAGAATAAATTATTTTGAAAATCCAAAATAAACCACTCTACCCAATAGGAGTCAACGTGCAGTCTAAACAACATCCTTTAAGCATAAATTAACCTGCTTAGCTTCTACTGTGAAGCTGGGGACTTGTTTAGTTACTTTGGATTAACTAACATAAATTTAGAATTAGTTGAGAAACAGGGAAAACTTTTCTTTGTTTTCTAGGCTCTACATAAACATAAAGAGGTAAAGAGTTACTTTCTTTTGTAAGAGTTTCATTTTTCATTTTGATCTAAGATAAGTCATTGTCATTAGTATACATAAAATCACATGTTATAATGAACATAATTATATTTTACAATGTATAGTCTCATTTTCTTAATAAAGAGTAAAACTTAAACAATACTCTCCTATTATTATATAAAAAATATAAATATATCTGTATATCCACTAGATTGTATGTTTAACAGAAGTTTATCAGCACAGCCTTATGCACAGAAGATTCACAATTTTAACTAAATTCCTCTTTTAAGAAACTCATAAATTGGTGGGAGAGAGAGGAGAACAATGAAGTTATAACAGCATATCCCTGTTGCATTTCTGGTCGAGACAGAGGTTTACCTCATTTAGAACTCCAGGGTGTCTCTTTGGTTTCCTCTTTTTCTATGATTGTTCTGTGTTTTGAAGCAGAAGGGCTTTCATAAGCATAGAATCATTTTGCCGTCCTACAGGAAGTTATCTTTTCTAGCAAAGTGATTTCTGTGTTCCTCTGAAGACATTTGGCTTTATGATATTTGTTAAAATGAAATTAAGTGAAAGAGCCATTTATTTTAGTTCCAACAAAATCTGACAACCATATTTCATCTCAATCACAAGAAATGACTGAATTATGAAAGTAACTCATCCTGCTCTACCAGCAGTCTTTCATATTGTCATTAAGTTTAATTTCATTTTCTGGGTAACTTTAATTAAATAAGTATCTTTTGGCTGTAGCTTTTTCATGTGTTTCTATAGGATTTGGGCAGTATCTTGCTGGGTGAAAAAATAACACAGTAATGACATCCTCGATTATTCAATAATCCATCTCCAAAGTTTGCCCTTTAACTGTCTAGAATATTGAAGTTACACTATAGACTAAGAGTAGGTGATTTACAGACACCTCTGGAATGATGCAGGTCATCATTTATTTGGGTGTTATTTAACCTGAATTTTATTTAGGAGAATAGTGTTGCCTGAATTGCATTTGTCCTGTTATCTTCTTCTGTGATAAATATGCATTCATTTTCTCATGAATTGCCATTATGTTTCTCTGAAATTATGAAATAGAGTCTGCAACACAAATCCTGGATAATATATTTCAAATATCTTTGCACATATGGGCAGTATTTCTACTATTTTATCTTCTCAGACCTGCATAGTACAATCAGCTCATTTATAATTTGTCACCTCTAAATGTTCATACATTATTCATTGAATTAAAAGTGCAGAACAATTTCCATTGTCCCATTTATATTAAGCATGTCATTTTCTGTTCAGTTATTTTTCTCCGGAGCTTCAGAAATTTGGCAATCTCTTGTTGTCTTACCTGCTAGCCTCACAAATCCAATTACAAGTTCTTTTGGAAAACAAGCATTTTAAACTAATTTCTTGCAAATTTCATTCTAAAAAAAAAAAATCTTTTCACAAGTTATGTGCTGTCATCCTAAGAACAGATATAATAGTGTTTCTTAGGACAGTAACTCCTTTAAATTTATTAATTTAATTTAATTTATTTAATTTTAATTAAATCTGCATTCCCTTATTGTTAATTTCCTTGAGGACAAGAGGGCTTGTTATAGTAGATATTAAATGACATATGTATTATTATAAGATGAAAATTTGGAAAATAAATAATAAAATGTGGTGTTTAAAGAACTCATACAACCTGCATTCCTGAAAATATTAGTTAAACTCTGCTGTCGTGACATCAAACCTGATTTATCTGTACAGCATGAATTCTCAACGGGAGGTGAAAACACCTCTAAGGGGATAAAAATTATTCTTGGGGAGGCAAAAAAATCTTATTCTTGCCATATATAAAGAAGAGATTGATATGTTTATATTTATAACATAACTGTGCTAATAAAATTTCATATGGTGTAGTGATTAGAAACTAAATATCTAAAAAGACTCCTCGGTCAGGGAGGTGGTTAAAAAAAAAAAAAAAGATTGCAAAACACTGACTTAGGAAAATTGTAAGAAGAAAGAAATATTTTGGTTTTTTCATGTATTGTTTTCAATTTTTTTCAAATAATGTGACAAAAATATTTATGAAAAGTTTATTATCCTCTTACAAATCTTGCCTTCCCTCTTAAAAAGACAAGTTTCAACTTGAAGCACCCACCGATGGTGTAATGTACTCTGAGGGTTCGAGACAGAGGAAAGGTCCCCCGTGACCTTTTCGATGTGGGGACTGAAGAGTTAGGGGCCAAGGTCATGGATGCTCCCAGGCTAGGAATGACGAGGCTGCACTGCTGACTGCTAAGGATTTGCAGAGGACCTAGAGATTGTCATACTGAGTGAAATAAGTCAGACAGAGAAAGACAAATATCATGTGACATCACTTATATGTGGAATCTAAAAAAACGGTACAAATGAACTTATTTACAAAACAGAAATAGAGTCACAGATATAGAAAACAAACTTATGGTTGCCAAGGGGGAAGGGGGGGAGGGATAAATTGGAAGATTTGGATTGACATATACACAGTACTATATATAAAATAGGTAACTAATAAGGACCTACCGTATAGCACAGGGAACTCTACTCAATACTCTGTAATGACCTATATGGGAAAGAATCGAAAAAAGAGTGGATATATGTATATGTATAGCAGATTCACTTTGCCGTACAGCAGAAACTAACACAACAATGTAAATCAACTATAGTCCAATAAAAATTTTTTTTTAAAAAAGGATTTGCAGATAACCTCTAGATTGGACACATTCTTAGGTGATGCTTCTGGGGAGCCCTTCCAGGTAACTGGGTTCTGCAGACAGCCCGCTAGCCTCCTTTTTATACGGCCAACAGCATGACCGTTGCAAGTTCCACCCTGTCCAGCAACTGTCAAGGTTGAGTTCCTTGAGGCAGGCTGGAGCCACCCATTGAAAAGAGGTTTTACTAAAAAAACCTCACTGCTTCTACCCTGATTCTCCCAACTGTTATCTTCTGCTGAATTGGAATCCTATGCTAAACCCTCTAACCTACACTAAAATAACTGACAACTTAATTTTCCTAAATCCCTTTCGTAATTCCTGACATAGTTCTCCCCTATGCCAGAATAACCCATAATTACAAGTAAGTTAGACATATGCATAATATTTTTCCATGAAATGTCAGCACTTTGGGATTGATACTGATTTTCAGAGAATGGGAACATTAGCTTGTTAACCATTAACAAACTATGTTAGAAAAAAGGTATTTGCTCCCAGGAGAATTGGAATCAGGAATTCTAGTAGGAAAATCAGTGGGAATATGGGTATTATACATAATCACCTAATAGCTAAATCACCTAATTGCTAAATCATTTTTAGTGCCTTTTAGTGTCTTTGAAAAGCATATAAGTTTTCCCACCAGGCAAATAATAATGCAGATGGATCCAGCTGCCTATTTTATTATAAATTATGATCATTTAAACAGGTCATTCCATCTGTCTTTTGATAACAAATGCAAAGTTAGTAAAGTGATTAATTGTATTTATATGTAATTAGACAATCTATTTGGATATATTTCAGGCATTTATTGGTAGTTCCCTGCTTTAAAAAAAAAAAAGCCTACTTTGATATGGATTACATTCCTTCCTTTGGAGTGAAAGTCTAAAAATATAGGTGAGGGAGAAGTGGAGACATGGGCAGTGGCCAATGCTCCCTCTGCTGATACAGCAGCCAGGCTGGGCTGCAGGGGAACCTTCAGGATGGACGCATCTGAGTTTCAGCTTTTCCTGAACTCTGCCAAGATGCCTGGGGGAGGGGACCGGTGCTGGACTTCCTCATCGTGCTGCGGGCCCTGGAGTGAGAAGCCAGGGTTAGAGAAAAATTGCCTCCTGTTATGACTTGAAGGGATCTGGGACCTCTGGTCGCCTCAGGCTGACCCTGCAAAGGAGTTGCATCTGCCCACTGGTTGCTTGTGGCCCTGGGAGGTCTAACAGAATCCTGTTGATCTCAGTGATCCAGGAAGGGAATCTCCCCAGAAGCTGAATTTCTCCCAGGAGGGAAGTTGGGAATGGATTCCACCAGCCTGGGAAGAATCCTGACACGAAGCAGCTTCCTCCTGCTGCCCAGCAAAGCGGCTGCGGGGTTTTAGGTCTTTTACCACAAAAAAAACATGTTGCCTCATACCATCCCTTGTTTACCACTGCTCAAGAGAGCATTTTTTTAAAAAAAATTTTATTGGGGTATAGTTGATTTACAATGTTGTGTTAGTTTCAGGTGTACAGCAAAGTGAATCAGTTATGCATATACGTATATCCACTCTTTTTTAGATTCTTTTCCCACATAGGCCATTACAGAGTATTGAGTAGAGTTCCCTGTGCTATACAGTAGGTCCCTATTAGTTAGCTATTTTATATATAGTACTGTGTATGTGTCAGTCCCAATCTTCCAGTTTATCCCTCTAACCCCCTTACCCCCTGGTAACCATAAATTTATTTTCTACATCTGTAACTGTGTTTCTGTTTTATAGATAAGTTCGTTTGTAGCCTTTTTTTGGATTCCACGTATAAGCGGTATTGTATATTTGTCTTTCTCTGTCTGACTCAAGAGGCCGTTAAAGACAAACAAACAAAAAGCATATAGCCATGAGCAAGCAAAGAAAAATATTCTTACACAAAGGGATTCAGAAACTGAGGATGGAACTGGGAAATCCAAGATGAACATCTAGTTTAGGAGTTTCCCAGTAGAGTAGAACTGACGGGAGAGAGAGTAGGGTTTTTTTCCCCCAGTGTCTCAAAGCTAGATAATTAGGGCAAAAAACAAACCTCCTGAACTTTGACTAACATTTTCAAAAAGTGAGCTGAAAAGGGCATGGTCGTTGATGAGAGCTAATTATTAACATAGGAGAGTAAGTGGAAAAAATTAAAAAACAGTAGAAAACATGAGGGAAAAGCAAGAGACTAGCCACTCAGATGTGAACAATAGGAGCCCCTGAAGGACAAAGGGAACAGGAAGAAGAAGAATAATAAATGAGAGAAGAAAAATTTCCTAAACTGAGGTAAAGCATAAATCTATAGATTGAAAGAGCTCACTAAGTCTCAGAGAGGATAAATGAAAAAAAGGTACATTCCTAGGCATATCCTGGTGACCTTCCTTGGTTGCAAGCATAAAGAAAAAAGTTTTTTAAACCTCCGAATGGGCTTAAATAACCTGCAAAATCAAGATAAATATATTGTGCTTTGGATGACTCATCCTCAATATTGGAAAGTAAAGGCAGTGAACCAACATATATATTGACCACTGAGAGAAAAGAACTGCAACTCAAGACAGTATGCAGCCAAAATATTCAGTGTTAAAAATGCACTTTAGGGGCTTCCCTGGTGGCACAGTGGTTGAGAGTCCGCCTGCCGATGCAGGGGACGCGGGTTTGTGCCCCCGTCCAGGAAGATCTCGCATGCCGTGGAGCGGCTGGGCCCTTGAGCCATGGCCGCTGAGCCTGTGTGTCCGGAGACTGTGCTCCACAACGGGAGAGACCACAGCGGTGAGAGGCCCGCGTTCTGGAAAAAAAAAAAAAAAATGCACTTTTGATAGAAAAGGATTGAGACTGTATACAACCCTTGATGTTTATTTGAGGAAACTACCCCAAAGTATGCTAAGCCTAAGATAAATTCTTCACAGTCCACAGGACTAGGTAGATAAGATGAAAAGGAAATAACAGTAGTGGGTATTGAATCTAAATGGAAGATGGTAATTGAAATGTCAAGTAAGTGTCCTTGAAAAAAAAGAAATAATTACAATTCAAAAAGCTAGAATTGGGACTTCCCTGGCGGTCCAATGGTTAAGACTCTGCGCTTCCACTGCAGGGGGCACGGGTTCAATCCCTGGTCATTGAACTAAGATCCTGTATGCTGTGCAGCACGGCCAAAAAAAAAGAAAAAATTGATGGTTGATCTCAGAAAAAGCAGAATTTAGGAAGAGGGGTGATATCACTGGGAGTGTGGGTGAGAGAAGGATACTATGAAGTCTGTAGGTTGGCAGGGGTGTGAGGAAAGAGTGAGCAAGTACATTTGTGCGGGAGAGGAGTTTACAGTTATTCAATTTGGATGCAATAATAAAGAAGTATAGGTTGGGGCTTCCCTGGTGGCGCAGTGGTTGAGAGTCCGCCTGCCGATGCAAGGGGCATGGGTTCGTGCCCTGGTCTGGGAAGATCCCACATGCTGCAGAGTGGCTGGGCCCGTGAGCCATGGCCGCTGAGCCTGTGCGTCCGGAGCCTGTGCTCCGCAACGGGAGAGGCCACAGCAGTGAGAGGCCCGCGTACCACAAAAAAAAAAAAAAAAAGTATAGGATGATGTAGGACAGTTGGGAATTAAACTGGGAGATTAGAAAAGCAGAGTCCAAATAAACAAGGGGGAGAAAAGACATTAACAACAATTTGACCGAGCCAGAAAAGACAAGAAAAGGTTAAAAGATGAATATCAATGACATACAATAAACTAGAAACATAAGACCAGGTATAACTTTGGCACGCTATATGTGAGAGGGTTGAATTTTTCTACCAAAAATCATAGAAAATATGCCTTTAAAGGAGAAATGGCTGATTAAAGGTTGGGGCAGAGAAGGTCTGCCTTTTTTAAAAGGCAGATTTTTAAAAAATCATAGAAACTATGATTATGTTTAAACACAAAATCAAATAGTATCTTGATTCTAGGAGACGCATACAAAGTGGCCCCAGAAAGGGGCTGAAAATCGTCTATGAAAAAACTAAAAGTGACATCTAAAATATTAAAACATTTTAAATACTTAGCAGACCATGCAAAAAAAAAATTAAGGAATATTCTCAAGGCCAAAAATTGCGTTGATGTGAATGAAGAACAGCTAATGGGCTCTAAGGCCAGTGGCTGTCCTGAGGGTATTTGCATATGCTTGTCACCTAGAACTTGCCATTTTAAGAGCTGTATCCTGGACAGACAGAGGGGCTGTTCAAGGTGAAGAGTCAAAACAGAGACAGCCCCACGTAACATCAGGACACATGAGGTCTGTACCTCAGTGAGAGAAGGAAAATGTCCATCCCTCAGAAGGAAACAGTGGGGAAACCTTCAGTCTTGACCTCGAGTCCGAAAGAGTAGGGAAAGAGTACGCTTTGTGAAAATGTATCAGCACAAGCCTGCCCGCGTGGGATTGGAGTTCAAAATCACATTACTTTCAGGTCTGAGAAATGTCAGCCAAGAAATTGATTGAAAGGGGTAGCAAATTTGTAAGATACCTCATGCCCTCTGCTGAACCAGTTCTTTCTGAAAAAAAAAAAAAAAAGTGTACTCTAAACACAGGTCTTGAAAATCTAGAGGAAATTAATGCTTTCCTGGCAAAGTACAAACTACCAAGTTGATGGACTAAGTAAGAAAGCTGATCAGAAGAACAGTGGAAAGCTTTGATCTACCGTTACAAAAAAGATTGGGCCCATGTGGTTTTCCTGCTGGATTTTTATCTACTTTCAAAGATGAGATAACTCTTATCTTATTTAAGAAATTACAGATTGTACAAAAGATGGGAAACTCCATAATAAGTTTGATCAGGCTACCATAGGCTTAACCCAAACCTTATAATTATAGTATAAGTAAAATTACAGACCAATTGTATTTATGACAGTAGCTGCAAAAATTATAAATAAAATATTATCCAATAAAATCAGCATAAGCATCTAGGGTTTATTCTAGGAATATACAAACCAAGGACTCCTGTGATATATTTCATTGCTTCAATGAATTAAAGGCTAATGCCCTCTAAGTAAAATAAAAGAGAAAGAAAGTCCTTAAACATGGTAGAAATTATTACCCTAAGCTCACTGCAACCATTATATATGAATACTGAGAAACTTTCATTGAAAATAAGGAGCATATTATGGACTCCTGTTATTACCACCACATGACTTAGTATATATTACTGTTTGGCTATACCATTATAGCTAATGAATTAATACAATTAACTCCAAAATAAATCTTGAAAAACATCGTATCTTCATTGGCACATGAAATAAATATATGTTTAGAAAGCCCAAGAGATTTTTAAAATTTTAGAATTAATAGAAGAATTTAGTAAGGCAAGTTGAGAAAAATCAATATAAATAAATCAGTAGCTTTTCTTTCCACTGGAAATAACTAGGTAGAAATGGTAAAATAAAAAATAAAAAAGGTAAAAAAAATTCACTTTCATTAGTGACTGGAATATTAAATGAATAGAAATCAATTTCAAAATCAAACAATAACATATCTTTATGGGGAAAATTTTATTAAATAATATGGGCCAAATAAATAGAAAAACATAGTGTGTTTCTAGATATGAAGACTAGTTATTAACTCTTCTAAGGCTTTATATGTACAAGGTAAAGAAAAAAGTTATAAAGATGGACACATGTGACCATATAAAAATTAAAGTGCTTATAGAACTAATTCCACTAGAGTTAAAAATCTAACTATTGACTAGGGAAAAAATATTTCAGTTTATATAGCAGACAAAGATGAATGTCCTTAATATCAACAACTCCAAAAACTGATAAGAAAGAAACAACACCACCATAGAAAATTGGGAAGGTTATGAACAGAAAATTGTTTTTAAAAAAATAATCTAAGTCATCAATACACATCTGGACAGCTAAGCAAAAGTTTTATTACGTTTGATTACATCAGGTGATGGTACAGATTTAGGACAAGAAACACTTTCCTACCTTGCTGAAAGGCAAATGACAACGTAACATTTTGAAAGTAATCTCTTAATGCTTTCTAAAATTTAAAGTGGGCAAACATGTCCTTTGCCCCAGAGGTACCAGGTTTGAGACTCTACTTATAGATAGGAAAGCCCAATAAAAACTGATATTGCATAAGGATGGTCAGTACAGTCTGTTTTTGAAGTAGCAAAATGCTTAACCACTTTTCCTGATGATTCCTTATCCAAGAAGTACCGCCCTTTAACGAATCAGTAGAGAAAATGTTGAATTGAATAAACATTGAATACCATGCAAAATTATGCAGCTGATAAAAAGAATAAGTAGAACTTATATTTCTTAACCTGAAGACACGTCCATGATTGTTAGTGAGAAGCTGCAGAATGACACATAAAATGTAAGCCCATTGTGTGATTATGTATGTTTGGATGAGGAGGGAATATAAAACATGGTTACCATGAATCACCTGGGAAAGGTGGGCAGGAATTTTATTAATATTTGTGTATTTAGGATTATTTCACAGTTAAAATGTATTACTCTGTTACACTTTTTTTTATTGAAGTATAGTTAATTTACAGCGTGTTAGTCTCAGGTGTACAACAAAGTGATTCAGTCAAATACATATATATATATACACATATATATGTGTGTGTGTATATATATATATATATATATATATGTATTCTTTTTCAGATTCTTTTCCATTATAGGCTATTACAAGATTTTGAGTCGAGTTCCCTGTGCTATAGAGTAGATCCTTGTTGCTTATCTATTTTATATATAGTGGTGTATATATGTTACTCCCAAACTCTTAATTTATCTGTCCCACCCTCACTATCCCCTTTGGTAACCATAAGTTTCTTTTCTGTGTCTGTTACATTTTTTAAAAGGGACGTGTCAATTTAAATTAAGAGGCAAGGTGGGTCTAGAGAAGTAATGTTAATCTCCTCCTCACACCTAAATTAACCATCTGCAATCCCTTTAAGTTTCCAGTCCTAAAAATGTTATTATTAAAACTCCACTTTCCTCACATTTTCCAAATGTGTGTGGAAGAAAATCCCTTCCATGTTGGCCTAGAAAAAGAGAAGCAAGCTATCCTTTATTCCTATCTTCCAACAAATCATTTGGTATCTTCTGACAGGGATGTGTTATTACTAGTGCTCTTTAATTAGAAGTTAATCTTATGTCACTGACATGTACACACTACTGTATATAAAATAGATAACTAATAAGGACCTACTGTACAGCACAGGGAACTCTACTCAGTACTCTGTAATAACTTATATGGGAAAAGAATCTAAAAAAGAGTGGATGTATGTATAACTGATTCACTTTGCTGTACACCTGAAACTAACACAACATTGTAAATCAACTATCCAATAAAAATTTTAAAAAGTTCATATTATATTGCCATTTTAATTCCAGTTGTAAACTTCTTTATAAAATGAGTGCTCTTATCCATAGGACAAGTAAACAAAAAATAATATGCTATGTTTGTATATGTACTTTATAATATTGTTATTTGCAATAGCAAATTCCTAGAATTAATGTGATAGATTAAGAGATCGAACGAATTTATTAATAACACAGTAATGTCGATTGTTAATTTACAAAATTAATAATGTAGACATATTAACATATTAATTTATGTGTGCATATGCACACACACATAAACTCCTTGTTATATTGGGTTGGCCAAAAAGTTCGTTTGGGTTTTTCCCTAAGATGTGATGGAAAAACCCGAACGAACTTTATGGCCAGCCCAATAAAATCCAAAATTCTCTGCTGTTTATGTGACCCAAGATATAAATGATATATAAACTTTTAAATTGTAGTTTAATTACACTTAGTAATATGTAAGTGTAATTATACTATATCATGTGCATTGTAGAAACTTTTTTTAGAAAATACAAATTATAGAAAAATGCAGCCTTTCTGTATATAGTACTGTAATTCTATAAATGGTGATGACTTTTAATTAATATCAAGTGATGAATAATGAGGAAATAATACCACTCACAAACATTTAACATTTTAACATATTTTTCTCTGATTGTTTAAGATATATTTGGTCTGTGATGTTCTAGTTGGTGTGTTTCAAAATCGTATTTTTAACAATATTGTTCTAGATTTTTATATGATATGGCTCCTCATTTTATATGATAGTGGCTAAAATTCATGCACTAACAACCATATGAAATATTTTGAAATAAATTATAGTTTTAGATTACAATTTCACTGTCCCTTTGTTCCTCTAGGTGGCTTTTACGGTACTTTTTGATTTGGAAGCACTTCTGAAGATATGGTGTTTGGGATTTACTGGATATATTAGCTCATCTCTCCACAAATTCGAGCTGCTGCTCGTAGTTGGAACCACTCTTCATGTATATCCAGACCTTTATCATTCTCAATTCACATATTTTCAGGTAATACGAATAATGCCTATTTATCTTTAGAATTTTTTTCTTTCCAGGGAAAATACCAACAACTGTAGTAAATACAAACTTCAAATAGGCCCTGTGACATTTTAAATACCAAAAATAGTGCATTCATTTCATCGTTTTAAAAACTCTGAAAATTCAGAGTAATAAATGGAGATGTTTTACATACAGTTCATAAATCAGCACAGTGTGTAGAAGTACATATTTTATATGTACATGGATATTATGCATCTGTGCATACATGTAAAATTTTAAACTACATCAGATGTTGACACACACTTTAAAGAGTAGGAAATATGAATTTAATTCCAAGTGTAGTTCTCCCTTCTCAATAAGTCTAAATATGTTTGCTCAACACTAACTTACAGTTGAAATAATAAGAAATAGAACTTACCTTTACAGATTGTAATTAGTCATACTTCATTATTTATGAATTCCTATTATTTTCTTTGTGATGATTAAATAACAATACCTATAATTTTTTAATTTGTGTGGGGGTAGCAGGTAAATGTGGCTTCAGGGATGGCCAAATTCAGAGGCTAACATGGTATTATTGGGACCCCATCCATTTCTCCACTCACCTTTCTTCTGTGTTGGTATCATTTTTAAGCTCTCTTTGTCCATGTGGTGGCTAAGATGGCTCCCAGAAGCTCAGGGCTTATGTGGCTCTTCCAGTAATTCCAGCTGGGGCTAAAGAATAGGACACCTCTCATAGGTCCTGCAAAAGTTCTGATGACTAAGGTCATTGTGAATACCCTGGCCAGGCCTGGACCATGGGGGTCAGGAAGTCCCTTCTGGACCTCATAGACTAAGAGCAGAGTGGGAATGATTTGCCAAAGGAAAATCAGGAGGATTAGGAAGCTAGGGTTGCTGGAAGAATCCAAACGCTTGTTATTTTGTATAAAAACTTAAATCTAGGTTTTTAAAGCATTTCCTGTTCCTTACTTTATTCTTTCTTCTCCTGAGAAGCCTTTACAGACACCTTAAGCTCTTATTGATATCGAGCCATCTTGGACTACCATTCTACTTATCATCTTTCATTTATACCAAGACCACAATTTTCCTATTTTAATATCTCTAAACTGGAATCTGTCTTATAATCAGTGGTGTGTTATGCTTTAATTGGTGGCATTTTTCAATTTCTCAGTGGTACATAAAAAAAAATCAATGGCATCTTAGACTTGTTGAAAAATGCTACTTTTCCATATTGTATACTTCAACTTTTAATTATATTCTACTTTATGTTTTTAATCTTATGGATATGCCCTTAAGAGCTGTGCCTTTGTATTAAACTCCCTTTGTAACAGTAATAGCCATTGAATCTTATTTGTCCAACACAGTGTTTGGCACATAATAATATTTGTTAAGTGAATGAGAAAATTAATTAGTTATGGGTGGGAGTTTTTGCATATATAAATATATATATATATATATATATATATGCAAAACATTTAAACATGTGTGCGTTTGGATAACCAGCTGAGCACGTAGAACAAAGTTCTAAAAAATACAGGGCTCGCGTAAGATAGAAGTGTGTTTCTCTCCAGTTGGTGGGAGTCCAGGGCAAGTAGGTGGCCCTGCTCCCCAGGGCCATCCAGAAAGCAGGCCTGTTGGGTTAGACTGAATCTATCATCTTCTATACGAGGCTTCTATTTTTGTTCCAAAGGGACAATTACAGTTTTTTTAATTTCCCAGCCAGAGGATGGTATAAAAAGAGCGTCCAGGGCAAATTATTTAATTGAAAGTGCAAAAATCACATTTTTTCACATTCCATAGGTCTGAACCTAGTCCACCGGCCACAACTAGATACAAGTGGGGCTGGAAAATGCAGTCTGTAGCCTTGCTAGCCTAAAATTCAGCAAGTTCTGTTAATTAAAGGAAGGCTAGAATAGATCTTAGAGTAGCAGTCTCAGCCATGAGTAAAGACTCCTTGATAGATGGATTTTTTAAATTTCCTTTTGAATGTACAGTAATCCCTAGGAAAGTTTGTTTTATGAGACAATGAATATGCCTAATATTGAACTAATGTTTTCTTTGATATTTGAACGTTAGAACAAATGTCAATTTTATTTCAACAATATGTGTTAATTAATGCCACTTTGAATTATCACATCATATATTAAAACACTGAGTTGTCACCATTTTCCTTCATTCCTTTGGGATTTATTGAGTTCTTGCTATATGGCAGTCACTGAGCTACTGATATCTTAGTTATTAAATTGTTTTATCGCTAAATGCAATTTTATAGAGTGCTATGAAAAATGAGATTTTAGTATGAACTTATTTAAGATTCAGTATAAATAAACGATCGAGTGTGTGTGTTTTTCTCTCCCACAATAGGTTCTTCGGGTAGTTCGGCTTATTAAAATTTCACCTGCATTAGAAGACTTCGTGTACAAGATATTTGGTCCTGGAAAAAAGCTCGGAAGTTTGGTTGTATTTACTGCCAGCCTCTTGATTGTCATGTCAGCAGTTAGTTTGCAGATGTTCTGCTTTGTCGAAGAGCTGGATAGATTTACAACGTTTCCAAGGGTAAGAACAAAAACTGCAGTCAGTTTAATTCATTTATTCTGAATTAATATCAAAGTAATTTCACTTTAACAGTGGTTTTAAAATATTGTCTTTTTTTATAACTTGGAGTAATTCAGTTTTAATATTCACAGTGGTCTTTTCTGCAGAATACAGGTGTTTGAGAACATTTTCAGCATTGTCAGATTATGTGCCAATTCTAAAATTCTGGAAATAATCTAATAGAATGAGATGCAGAAACCAGTAAAGATGGAAGATAGGGTTCTTAGTACCTATACATGAAAATATAGCAGAACTTTAAAATTATTAATTTAAAAATGTTTAAAATTTGCTTTTATGTGTTTGTGAGAGCTAACATTTTAAATCTGTTTTACAGTTCATATATATTTTTATGTCAGGCATGATCTAGAAGGAAATTTTATTTTCAATATATAAATTTCACAAACTCTTCAGATTTGAAGTGTCTTTAAAAGATCATCTAGTTAATAACTCTGTATTCTTATTAGAATTCACTTAGGCTAAAAAGAAAGTTAAAAACCAGTCAATCCATAAAGAACTTGTGTAGAAGATACAGCGCCTAATCAGAACGACCCTGAAATTTAACTCCATGTGGATTTAGAAATATGAAAAAATATAATGACCAAGGCAAAGAATATATATAGATATTTTTATAGACTTGGGGTAAGAACAACATATATTTTTTAAAAAAATAAGCTTTGAGGGCAAACGTGTCTGTAACATAACAGATAGACAAATATACCCTGGGTTATTTTTTTTAATTTTAACAGATAGACTAAAATACTCTGGGTTATTACTTTTTTTTTTTTTTTTTTTTTTTTGCGGTACGCGGGCCTCTCACTGTTGTGGCCTCTCCCGTTGCGGAGCACAGGCTCCGGACGTGCAGGCTCAGCAGCCATGTCTGCTCCACGCGGGGGCCTCTCCCCACGTGGGGGCCTCAGCTGAGGCACTTTTCTCCATCCTGACTCAGTACATTTTCACTTCTAGCCCTTCCTCTAGTCATACCCCTACCCCCTCCCCTGTTCATAAAAGGGCAGGAGCTTTGCTCAGGGCTCCTGGGCAAAGATCCCTCCCTCGTCACCATGCCAGGGCTGGCCCACCTGCCCCTCACCCAGTGCTGCCCAGTGGGCAGAACGGGACCTGGGCAGCGGTGCCGGTTCCTGCCTGCCGCCTGCACTGTGGCTGAAAGTGAACCAAGGCTCGCTGTGACTTTTGGCTCGGCTTGCTGTCCTACAAGACCACCTTGACACCCGCCCTGTGCCAGTGCCCTGTGGGCTGCCTTCGGGACCTCCTGCCAGCGTCCTCTTTAGCTCACACATCTTTATTGCCCTCTCCTTGCGCTCTCTCACTGGCATTTAATCGTGATCACGCTTTCACCAACTTAACAGTTCCTTGGCTTTATGTCCTCCTCTTGTCAGCGACTGTCCTTTCTCATTTAAGTTCTGGAACAAGACACAGCTCAGTTCAACCTTCAGCACACGCTGTCGCCATGACCCAGAACACGGTTCTCTGTGCACTTCCTCTGGCTCCATCCAGCTGTTCCTCACTAACTTCCTGTTCCAGGGAGCCTTCCTGGATTCTTCCATTCCTGGTTATGGCCCTCACCTCGGGGTTCCCAGAGCACCTTGTGCTTGCCTTTATCAAAGCCCGTCATGTTTTATGTTTACTTACTGGTTACCCCCCCTCAACTGAGAATACTTGAAGACTAGGAACTTAATTGTTTATGTCTCAGGATGGCCAACACGGCCTGGCTCTTGATAGGCACTCAACAAATGCCTGGCAATGAGTAACACATTTAGTACAAGATTAAAAAAAGTAATAACCCAGGGCTTCCCTGGTGGCGCAGTGGTTGGGGGTCTGCCTGCCGATGCAGGGGACACGGGTTCGTGCCCCGGTCCGGGAGGATCCCACATGCCGCGGGGCGGCTGGGCCCGTAAGCCATGGCCGCTGAGCCTGCGCGTCTGGAGCCTGTGCTCCGCAACAGGAGAGGCCAAGGCAGTGAGAGGCCCGCGTACCGCAAAAAAAAAAAAAAAAAAAAAGTGATAGCCCATATAATATATTTGAAATTGGCATAATACAGAGGCTACTCTGTATTAAAGACAAGGCTGCTTTAGATCCAGTCCTGCCTTAGCCCCTTGGGATTTGCTCTAATTTTCCAGCCATAATTGTAATCAACTAGCATTGCATTTTCAGATCTCCAATTACTCAGTTGTGCTTTTCCGCCTGATTACTGTGACCATCTTAATGAAAGCAGCCAGCGACTATGGGGCCCCTAATCAGTTAGTTATACAGCAGCTGACAGCGTTGACATGGGAAGTGACTAGGTGTCTCCTTGCATATGAACGCAATTAAGAGTTAAATTCCTGAATCATAATCAAATCTTGCAAGAAATGTTAAAAATATTACAATTACAAAAAGCCATCATTATCATTCCCAGCCAAATAAAGCATCATCTGTTGGTGGCACTTGCCTGATATGAAGTGATCAGGAAAGATGATTGTAAACACAGGGCAGACGATGCCTGATTTTTGCGGGTCTTGCCCCCTTCCATCCTCATGGGACACCTCCCTCATTACTCGGTGGCTGGGTGTTGAGGTAGGTTGGTTAATTATATTATCAGCCAAAGCACAGCACATTAGGAGAACAGATTTTCTGTAAGAAAAATCACGTGATCCATCCCAATGCAAAATCGGAACTTTTAAAATCAGCAATTGTTTGTATTATCTTTACTTGGATCCACTCCGTCTTGGACGCTAGCAACCCCCATCACACACAGGGCCATGGGATGCAGGAAGCAACGGCAGGAAGGCGTGAGAGGCTCAAGAGAGGACCGGTTGTGAAGAGAGGAGCGTTCTTGGTGCAGGGGACCCAGCATCTGTGCCCGGGAGATCATTACTCTGGCTGTCTCTGGAACCTGACCTTGACCCAGCCATCCGGGGAGATATAGTCTCTCTAGGGAAATAGGACTAGATGTAAAACCCAACACTGGTTTGATTGGACCTGATTGTATCCTGGGCTCCAGCAACCTGCTGTGAGACCCCTCTAAGAGGAGCTGATATGGACCTGGGAGGCTGGTTTCCCTTCCAAATCCCAAGAAGAGAACCCTGGAGGGTCAGAGGGACACAGGAGACAAGAGCAACCCGGGCTCACTAAGTAACCGCCCAGTGCCTTGACCCTCTGATGCAGCTCCATCTACACTGGAAGACCCCGGGTGCTTCTGGAGATACTCAAAGGTGAAAGGATACTAAAGGGATTAGGATTATTCCACCGGTTCCCCAGTGGGTCTCCATGCCTCATTCGACCACACTGCAGCCTGTGATCCATTTGCAGTAAAACTGATCCTTCTTCGATGTAAACTGCCTCATGGCACTCTCCTATTTAAAATGCTTCAAGATTCTCCTTTCCCTCAAGATAACAAACATTTTAATAGGGTTTTCAGTATCTTTTCCTCTCTGGCCCCGTTTACCTCTTTGGGCTCATATTTCAGGATTTCCCCCAACACACCTTTCAAAGGCAGAGATGGTGTCTGCCTTTTTTTTTTTTTTTTAATTTTTTAGCCACGCAGCATGTGGGATCTTAGTTCCCAGACCAGGGATCGAATCTGTACCCCCTGCAGTGGAAGCTCGGAGTCTTAACCACTGGACCACCAGGGAAGTCCTAACGGCGTCTGTCTTGCTCATTTAAATCCTCCATGTTTAGCACAATCCTTGCCACAGGGTAGCTGGTGAATAGGTGTTTGGATGAAGAATGAATAATAGTCCTGGACCAAAACAAACCTCTCCTATCCTTCCACACTGTGTCA
The DNA here is from genome assembly GCF_025265405.1 of Mesoplodon densirostris. Taxonomy (NCBI): domain Eukaryota; kingdom Metazoa; phylum Chordata; class Mammalia; order Artiodactyla; family Ziphiidae; genus Mesoplodon; species Mesoplodon densirostris. The sequence continues at coordinate 68,386,691 of NC_082677.1, read as the reverse complement.
GGCTCAGCAGGACAGATGCCTTCTTCTGCTGTTGTCTACAGCTCCGAGACCCCTGTCAGCCTCCATCACTGCCCTTACCCTCATCCCATCAGTAATGTCTGCATAATTCTGTCTGAATGCTTTGGCTGCAAGTAGCAGAAAATTGAGTCCAACTAACTTAAACAATTAGTAAATTTATCTCACAAAATTCAAGGGATTGGGTAGACTTCCGGAAGCCAGGACTCTGGGTCTTTCACTGAAATTCTCTCAGTTGTTGTCATGGGTTAACTTATGTGCCCCCAAAAGATGTGTTGAAATCCTAACCCTCAGTACTCCCAAAATGTGACCTTATTTGGAAATAAAGATAATCAAGTTAAAATGAGGTCATTAGGGTGAACCCTAATCCAATATGACTGATATTCTATAAAAAGGGGAGATTTTGACAGCGAGACAGACATACACAGAGAGAAGACAATGTGACACACATGGGGAAGACGGCCATGTGATTGTCATGACATCTACAAGCCAAGGACCTCCAAGGATTGTCAGCAAGCACCCAAAGCAGAAGAGGCAAGGAGAATCCTTCAGAGGGAGCGTGGTCCTGCCTTCATTTCTGATTGCTCGCCTCCAGAACTGTGAGATAATACATTCCCACTGTTTGAAGCCACCCAGTTTTGGGTACCAGCAACCCTAGCAAAGCAAAGCAGTTTCATTGTCCATGTGTTGTCTTCATGTGTTAACAAAATGGTTGCAACATCCATTTGCATGGATGTTGCATTTTCTTACATTTGCAACACTTTCAGGCTTCGTGATAAAATCTAGAAGAAGGAGGGTCACCTCCACCCAGATCTCCTTCTTAGAATCAAGGACACCTTTCCCAGTGCCTTCCCCCCCGCCCCGCCTCTGCCCCCCAGCAAACCAGCTCTCAGCTCTCATCCAGAAGGATCGGGTCACTTGGTCACTACTAAATGAATCGCTGGCAAGATGGCTAGAGTCAAGGTGATTGGCTTGGATTCATCATAGGGGAGGAGATGGATCCTGGGGAGACAACCGCAGAAGCCACTACAAAGGTCAGACCCAAAACCTGGACGAGATTTCTGTCACTCATTTCTGCCTCTGAAGCTCCCATATGCCCTGTGCAAACAGGCTGTGTAGATAGACACAGAGTAGGAGGAGGGCTGGTGTTTAATTTCTCTCCCGGAAGCATCTGGGTCCCAGCTCCTTTCCAAGATGCCCACATAGGACCTGCCAAGCAGCCAACATAGGGCCTGGCACACAGTGGGTTCCTGCTTCCCATCTTTATGGTTACTTCTGTCGCACACCATCGACACGTATGCAAGGTCTCATCTTCTCTACTAGACTGCAAGTAGCTTGAAGTTGGCAGCACTGTGCTCTTCCCTCCTGACACCTCTCAGAGCACTTACTAGCACTGTGTCATGGGACCTGCAGCATCAGGACGCAGAGACAGAGAGGAAACAGCCAGAGGAGCCTCAGCATAAACCCCGTGAGACGGAGGAAAGGAGCCTGAATGTTTTCAGTGGGGAAAAAAAAGAATGACATATTGACGCAATTTAATAAAACAACTTTGTCATCTCAAGCCAATAACTTTCTCTTCTAATTTGGACAAAACAGACACACCGCTAAGTAGAAATAACAAGATCAAGTCCTGCTGTGAGGCAAGATCCCGCCGTTCCTGTTTTGTTGGGACTAATAGGTTGTACTATAAGGAGAACAATTAGATGAGCTTTTCATGAAGGAAAAGCCCATACAGGTCATGAGACAGGTTACTATAGGCAAGAGCCACATCTCTCTGTAACAAAGACAGAAACAGTTTTGCGTTTTGTCCTGGTTGCCCGACAAAAGCTCATGTGTGCAATTTCACCACTGTTCTTGTTCTGTTTATCCCTCTACTTGGTATATGAAGAAACTTTCTTCTATGTTGCTAAAATACTTGCAATAAACATCCCCTGTAGAGCTTTTTTTTTTCCCCTGTAGATCTTTAAATAGCTCAATATCTTTATTCCTTTTAATTTCCTACTGAAATAACAATAAGCAGGCCTCATTTGTTTTGCATTCCTACAAATGGGGATAGTTTTTATTCGTAAAGAATACACTACCCTCCATAATACAGGGTACTTGAATTTTAATACTGTTTATTTGATATGTTTTCTTAATTTGCATTCTCTAAATACTAATTACTTGCTCTATTGAATTTTCACTTATAAAACCATGTCCAAAGCAGTTAAATAATATAAGCAGTAAATACTATAAAACACTTAATTACAAATTAATTTCCCTGTTTCCTCTCACCACCAGAACGGCTAATCATGCTTTTAGTTGCATTGAAAGAATTACTGAGAAATTTGAAGAAACAACTTGCCCCTTAATTTTTTTCAGCATTTGCCATTTGCTACATTTTTAATCAATTCAGGGTTTACCTTATCTTCAAAAGGATAATTAGTTCAATTTATATTGCCGAAATCTTTATTAATTTTTGTTTTTTATTGTTTGGTCTTCCATGTATTTTTAATTTTTCGTGATATAGTTCAGGCATGCAAAAGTATATAAATAATAATAAAATGTATTCTTCTGTGGCCATTTGCAGTTCAAAAAGCAGATTAGCAATGGATCTGAAGTCCTCGAGCACATGCCCCTCATCCCTCTCCTCCCTTTTCCACAGAGAACCGCTTTTCTGAACTTGATGTTTGTCCTAGTACATCCCTTTATGCCTTGAACACATATATAGGCATCAGCTGAGAATCACATATCTTTTTGCGTAATTTAAACCCGCCTTATGTGGTCTCATACTGCACTGTTTCTTCTGCTAATGGCTTTTTTTGCTCAACACTGTGTGTGAGATTTACCAATATGAGTACTTGTATCTATATTTTATTTATTTCCCTTGGGGTATAATATACAACTATACATTGCACCATATTATATATATATATATAGAGAGAGAGAGAGAGAGAGAGAGAGCACTATTCAGAGAAACACTGCACAATTTATTTTCCCATTCTCCCGTGTGGTAGGTGAATTCTAAAATGGGTTTCCAAGACATCTGACCCTCCACATAATCTTCTCCCTTTGGGTTTGGGCAGGACTTGTGAATATGATGGGATTTCACTCCTGGGAATAGGTTGGTAATGATGGAACTGGAGTGAATCAAAAAGGAGGTTCTCTTGGGTGGGCCTGACCTAATCAGAGGAACTGGGCCCCTTCTGAAGAGAGAGCTTCAAAACAAGAGAGGGTCTCCAGTTGGCCTTGGACAAGTCAGCTGCCATGTTGTGAAGGGCCATGTGGCTAGGACCTGAGGGTGGCTTCTGGGGGCTGTGAGCAAGAAACAAGGACCCTCAGGCCTACAAACGCAGGAAGGGAATTCTGATAACAACCCAAATGAGGGTAGAAGACCCCAAGTTCCAGATGAGACCACAGCCCAACCTACACCCTGATTTCAGCATCTGAGACCCTGAGCAGGGAACCCAGTTACACCCCGCCCACACCTCTGACCTACAGAAACTGAGATAATCAGTGAGTGTTGTTTTAAGCCATTCAATTTGTGGTTTGTTACACAGAAATAGAAAGCTAATGCATGCAGGTTTGAGAGGTGTGTTTCTAATATTTTGTGACTCCTAACAGTGCTGCTCTGAGCATTGCATGTTAACTTGCACACATCTGAATTCTGCACTTGTGAAATTCTGCGCACGTGAAAATACTGTTAGGGTGTGCAGCTAAGACTGGAATTGCTGGGTCTTAGAATAAAGACATCTTCAACTTTAATAGATAGTGATAAACCTGCGTTCCAAAGTACTGTTACCAATTTATCTGGCATCTGTAATATATGAGAAAGTTCTCAGCTTCAACTCAGCAATATTTGGTCTTGTCAGGCTTCGTTTGGCTTCTAAACATTTAGTTCTTCGTTTAACCTGAACTGACTTCTGTGGCTGCTGTAACAAGACAGGGACCAATCTTATTTCTGTTTGCCTAACCCACTGTCGCAGTACCATTTCCTGACCGGTCTGTCCATTCCCCACGGTTCTGTGGTACCAGCTGTGTCAGCACACGATTCCACATGTGTGTGCCCAAGTCAACTCACACACGCTCCCTTTTCATCTCCTTTGGCCATTGAATTTTTTTCTGCTCAGCCTCCACTGAAGCCCAGTAAATATCCAGCTTAGCAATCTCCACCTTTCAGGGGTCCATGACTTTGCCGCTTGTGTGACGTGACATTAAAAACCAAAGTCTAGCAGAGCTCATAAATCCCCTAGGGAGGTGCCTTTTCTTGACTCAAGCTGCCCGTTAGTTTTTGGTCCTGGAGTTTCCATTATATTCCTGGATCGTAACTAGGCCTTTTAAAGGATGTCTGTTGCATGTTGTCCAGAATTTCCTATGGTTTTGTGTGTGTGTGTGGTGCACGGGCCTCTCACTGTTGTGGCCTCTCCCGCTGCAGAGCACAGGCTCCGGACGCGCAGGCTCAGCGGCCATGGCTCACGGGCCCAGCCGCTCTGCGGCATGTGGGATCCTCCCGGACCGGGGCACGAACCCGTGTCCCCTGCATCGACAGACGGACTCTCAACCACTGTGCCACCAGGGAAGCCCCCTCCTATGGTTTTTAAATCATTTTTTCCTCTTGTACGATCAGACACTGATGTTCTGTTATAAATTTTTGAGGCAAAAAAGGGAAAAAGTAAACCACTCTGTTGCCTATCTTTCAGATAGATAGCTTTATTTTTTTTCCTATAGGCACAACCCAAGGCCAGGCATCCTAGCGTCTGCTTTCCCCACCTGCAGCCTCACATCTCTCTGCATTTGTTTGCATTACAGTTATTATCTCCACTTTGATTCTTTTTTTTAATTGAGATTTTTTTTTAATTTTATTTTTTGGCCGTGCTGCACAGCACGTGAGGTCTCAGATCCCCGACCAGGGGTCAAACCCGTGCCCCCTGCATTGGAAACGCAGAGTCTTAACCACTGGACCGCCAGGGAAGTCCCTCCACTTTTATTCTTATATCCTCATATTTATACATCTCTTTGTATTTGCTTGCATTACAGATATTATCTCCACTTTGTTTCTTAAATCCTAATGTTTATACTCCCCTCATCTGCTACACCCCCGGAAGTTTTCCACAAATACTGCATATTTCCATTCACGGTGAAGACTAAATACATTGTGTGCCTATTTTGTTGTTGTTTATAATTCAGCAGCATTCTCCATGTGATGGAGCTATGCGGTGGCCACACATGAACCGACGTGCTTTCGCTTACAGCAGAGTTGAGCACATAAGGACGAACTCAACTTATCCCCTAGTAGAAACATAAGAAGGCACTCAAGCTAGAAAGTGAAATGTGCTCCAGTAGATGTAGTCAGTTGTAAAGTAATATCACAGATATCCTGGAGTGTACTTAAAAATTTCCAGGAACCTATTATGTGCTATGTATTGTGCTTCCAACTACTGTTTCATCTTAATAAGAGAGGAAGAGATTGCTTCCAAGGAAGGAAGTCTGCAGAGCTTTATGAAGAGTTGTCGTCAGGGGTAAATATGATTCCCCAGGAGGATTTGGGTAATGGCATTAAATGAGAGTATTCTATGTAAGGAAAACAGAGTGAGCACATCAGAGACATGGAGAATCACAGCATGAAAGGAACTGCAGTGTCGGGCTGGAGCCTGACCATTGGGTATCTTCTGAGGTTGGGATTGTGACACGGGGGAGCCATTGAAGATTTTTACTTTCTTTGTTATTTTTCCTGGAGAATACTGGAAGAGCTATTTTGACGAACATGTTATTTCTCTGAGGAGGTTTTTCATTGAACAAAACTCACCTTTATTGACCAAAGACAAAAATTCACGATCAGTTGCGGAACTTCTGGCACCTTCAGGGCAGTAGGGGAGGTAATTTTTTATTTTATCTGTGTGACCACTACTGGGTCAAATCTGCCACAGGCTCGTAAAGTCAGTCCCATCTGAGGCCTTAAGCCAAATTGTCATCCATGCCTGGACATGGCCCTGCAATAGAAACTAGCAATTTGGTTTAAATTTTAAAGTAATGCAATATATAGCTTAATGTAACCACTTCCCTCATAAAACCTGAAAAATTAACTCTATTTCCTTTCTGCTATAGCATCTGAGGTTCTTTGGCTTCTATTTGAATTTATATTTGTGGTGATTCATCAGTGGCCTAGTGACAAAATACTATCCTGTGCTCTTCCTCTTGGAGGATGATTTTAATGCAGCACGAATCACACAGAAATGGCCATATCTTTTCCTGTGGCTGTGTGTTGATATCACTTACTACTGAACTTCAGTATTCAAGGAATTATTACATTTCTTGAATAAAGCATCCTTCTATTCCTACCCCTGATCCCAGAAGCATATTCTTTGGGGGAGAACCTTTTTGTGCACCTTGTCATATTTTGGTAGTTTTCTACCAGTCATCTTGTAACTGAAAGTGGGGTCCGGCCGTTTGCAGCTCAGAAGCCATTAAAGAGGCCAGGTTGGTGGAAAGGAAAGTTTCCTTTGTTTCGGATGCTGGCAACGGCGGGTGAAGGCGGACTCCTGTGCAAAGGCCGACTCCCCTCGCTGACAATCAGGGGGCAAGAGCTTTTATAGGCGGAGGGAGGGGCTGCATGCAGAAACAGCACAGGCAGCTCCGACCGTCATCTTGACATTGGTCACTGGTCGTCTGACCAGCGTCATCTTGATTGTTTTAGGTACGGTTAATCTTCAGTTCCAGGGTCGGTTTGTCCCCATTTCTTTGAGGCCTGTTCTCGGAATTGTGGCAGCTTATGTCATGGCTACAGCCTGGTCATCGTGTAGTTAACTTCTTCCACCTGGTGGCGGTTTCAGTCTCTATAAGACAGCTCACAGGATATGGCTCAGAATATTATCTATAGCCCTTAAGGAGGAACTAAATGTCCTTGACTATGCTTGATGACTAAACTATCATTATTTGGTCTCCTTGGACTGTTTTCCTTTGTTTCTGCATTTTCTCACTTCTCTGATTAAACTTATTCTTTGGCTAAAGTTTTTCCACAAACAAAAGGCAGGCTGAGGACATGGGGAGCAAGGACAATAGGGTCCTGCTCCGTTTCAATCTTATTTGTAGTTTTCCAACTAGTAGTTACCATATTACATAAATATTATTTTAATAATCAGTCTACTCCATTGCACCAACTTCAAAAATCAGTGAGAGTTGTTAATGAGGAATATGTGTGTGTCTCCTTCAGTTAAGATGAGTTTCTGTGAGCATATTTTCACTGATGAAAAGCTAACTATATTTTAAATACTTTGTTGAGTCTTGCCTACAAAAAAATACAATCTATAGTCAGACATTTCGACTATTCTCTCGTGGTTACATATAATAAAAACAGAGCAACAGTAAATATCTTAGAGGATTATTAGAAAGTTTAAAGGATATAATATATTCAGACTAGTTAACATTGTGCTGACAATGTAACAGGGAATCAACAAGCAGTAGGAGCTAGTGTTTTTCTTAAATAACGTGGAAATCCAGCTTCTTAGCATGAAACACTAAATTCCTGGCAATAATCACATAGCCCGACATAAAAGGGTCCCTCAGTAAATCATTGGGCATTAACTGTACAGAAAGCATTCAGTTTTCTGTATTGCACTGAAAGTTTAAAAATCCACCCCCATTCTGGCTTTGACTATTCTTTTTACTCACCCTTTGCAACTTTCAACAAAAATGCAAAAAGTAAAAAATTATAAATAAGATTACTGCTGGAATCTGAAATAGCTTATCATTCACTATTTCACATCTGGGACTAAATGCAGAACCATTTAATGACTGATGTATAGATTCATTCTTTCCCCACTGCCCACCCCTTGGGTACAACTGCCTACCTCTACAGAGGATTCTCTCCAGGCTTCTCAAACATCGTCTCTATGAATCAATGTTAAAACCTTAATGTCTAGGAAACAAGACAGGATAAAAATATATGTGTGCATGCGAGTGAGCATGCATGTAGCTGAGTACATGTGTGTGCAGATGGGGGCGGGGTGGGGTGTCGGGGCTAAGGGAGCTGTACTAGGCAAGTGGAAGTGGATGGGTTGCATCCTGTAATCTTACATTGTGCAATACAAAAGGGGAAAAACAGTACAGGCAGGGACTAGATATAGAAAGAACCCTGGTAGCTAGTTCAGACTTAAGTCTGTAGTATTGTTTTTGTTGTTATTTTAGTTTTCCATGTGCCATTAATTCAATTCAGAATCTCAGGAATAAGGCAGTGAGCAAAGATCAAAAATCTCACCTCAATCCAACAGAAATGTAGTGGATACATTTCTGAAAGAAAAACTCTAGAAATTTGACAATAAAGCATGCATAGTTATATGAATGACCAAAAAGAGAATTCCACTAACAATGTAGGCAAATGTCATACTTCGTGTCTCTTTGGATAAGCCATGTCGTTTCAGGTTGATTGAAAAAAGGAAGTAAAACCAATTGGAGGACTATGGAAAGGTACAACAAGATAAAGGAAAGGGAATACTATCTTGGAGCATGAGGAAGAATGCAAATTTCTGCATTATTCAACTAAATAAATAATAATAGACTTAAATTGCAGGTAGTTGAGCAATACACGGAAAGAAATGTTTATTCTATTTTGCCTTAATCCAAAAAGGCTATAATGTATCCAACAAGAATTATACCTAGGTCCAATAAATTTAAGCAGAATTTAAAAGAATTAATCTAAAGGGAAGACAAAATCAAAATTACAGTGGAAGCAAAAAATGAACCCTAAAGTTCATCATGAGGACGTCCATGTTTCCTAGAGCAAATATACACCGAAATAGATTAAACAATGATTATGAGGTAAAAACAAACTAGTTTCTAGAGAAGCATAATTATCTCTGATTAAGTCTAGAGAAACATTTCCCCAGAGGTCATTATTATTAATAGTAATAATTACTGGATTTAAATATTTTTTACATGTGAGGTCCCTATAGCAAGAACTTTTCATAGATAGACATTTATAGAAAGAGATACACATATGCATACATAGATACCTACATATATGTAATGGAATCCCCAAAACTACCCTGTTAAGGAAGTATTTTCCCCACGTTATAGATGCTATTAAAAAGCAGTGAGAACCGACAAGAAACTGTATATGGCTACAATAATTAAAAGAGTATGATTTAGGGTTAACATACAGATGAATGGGCAAACATATATATCCATTGAAAAAACATATGACAAAGAAAGGATCACAATGAATGATTAAAAGACTAATTATTAGTAGTAATGTCGGGGATACCAGAGCCCTCTCATACTATGTTCCAAAATAACTCCCTGATAAATTAGAGCAAGGATATTTAAAGTGTGAAAATGTAGAAAGCAAAGAAAATACCATCTTTCATCTTAGATGGTCAGGGACTTTTTAGGCCTAGAAGAAGGATACATTTGAATTTTCAAACAAGTCAAAAATAATCACCATAGGTAGTTTTTAAAAACAAAGGAAAATGGGACGGTACAACCATAATTTGTAATACATGTTAGTAAGAACATGTCAAATGGACAAGGTTTGTTCGTTATTTTGGTTTTTGGTTAATGATAATGCTCATTGCCAACAGAAAAGCCTCTCACACATTGCAGTTTGTGTAACTTTTCTGAGAATCAGTTTTTCATTACGTATCAAGACACTAAAAAGCATTTTCACTCTTTGATCTAGTAAGTCTACCCCAAGAAAATATCCACAGTGCACACAAAGTCGACCTTCAAAGAAATTGCTCTTTGTACCATTATTTATCAGTGTGAAAATTTTAAAACAACTTGAATGTCCAATCATAATAGAATGTCTAAGGAAACTTTGAATATGGTGGCATATTATACAGTTATCAAAACTGTATTTTTACAGCATCATTAATGAGATTAGTCATGAGTGACATAAGTGGTGATGACCAAAAATCAAGCAAAGAACCCTAAAACAACACTATATTTGCAGCTGGATTCCGTTTTGTTTGCAGTACATGTATATCCCTAGGGAAAAACAAACTGGTAGAATTTTCAACTTCTACAACAAATTCTAAAAAATATATACAACCTCGTTTGAATTATAAGTCACTTATTTTATTCTTTATGCCTTTTTGTGCTTCCAAATTTTGTACAATGAATGGCTTCTTGGTTTAAAAAAATGGAGATAGGTAAGTTGGTAGACAGATAGATATAAAAGCTTAATTTATAATTACACATCAGTAAGAAAAATAATTATCTCATTTTTTAAAATAACAAGAACATTAGCTGGTAAAATTTTAAATGAGGGAAAGTATAGATATAGATATAACAGGGATATGCAAACTGTATAAGACTAATTTCAGTTGTATAATAAGACAAATTTTAGTTTATGACTTATAAAATCAACTTTATTAAATTCAAGTCATTTCCATTAAATGTTTATTGGTAAACATCTATCAACTTTATTTTCAAGGCGTTAGAGTACTAAATAAGCACCATCAAGATAGAAGCAAGGTTTTGCAATGTATGTTTGCAATAGAAAAGAGCAGACAATATAATTTGCAGTGAAGCTTCTTATCTGTGAACGTAGATTGAAGAGAAATGAGAACTCAAAGCCCATTAAAAGAGAGCAAAAAATAGGCAAACCATTTCCAAAGTGGGGGGTTTTTTAGTATGCAAAAATATAAGCATTTCCTGACTGATGCTGCTTTCTATTTGAAGCCAAATAGGAAAACCTTGTTCTTGGGCATAGTTCTACAAGTGGATAGTAAAAAAACACTGGGAAATTTCCTGTGTAGACTCGGTGGTATTTTAGTTACAAAAGTCTTCTGAATAAATCCTCAGTTTTATTTCACAGTAAGACGTACATCTGTGTTCTTAGGAGCACTGTCTCTTTTGTATATGTTACTAAATCTCTGTCGCACCCAAAGTAAAATATTAACTTTCATCTGCAATTTTATAGCACATATTTGCCAGTGAAATGCATCATTTACATTATGAAAATTTAATATGACTTGACATTAGCAAAATCGCTAATTAAGAAATAGGGCATAAGTACTTCAAGGAACTTGACAGTCTGTTCTATGAGGAAAATTAATTCAGAAGTCTCCTATTTGCATAAATCTCCAGGTCTCATTTTCACAGCTGTTTGTTCTGTCAGCTAGATGGTTGCATTTCAAAATTATTTTAACATAATCGGTGGGAAGTATACCTTTCAACTAAAAATATCATGCTCTGCAAGAAAGATTGTTAGGGGGAAAATATAAGTTCATTCAGTTTATCTCGATCTTTTTTCCTTAAGATAAATGTTCTAATATAGGAACTTTAACTTTAACGTTTAAGTCTTAAATTATTAAAATATTTTTATTATTAAAAGACAGTTTGTCGGGCCTCCCTGGTGGCTCAGCGGTTAAGAGTCCGCTTGCCGATGCAGGGGATACGGGTTCGTGCCCCGGTCTGGGAGGATCCCATATGCCGCGGAGCGGCTGGGCCCGTGAGCCATGGCCGCTGGGCCTGCGCATCCGGAGCCTGTGCTCCGCAATGGGAGAGGCCACAACAGTGAGAGGCCCGCATACCGCAAAAAGAAAAAAAAAAGACAGTTTGTAATTTTAGATTCTCATGAAATTGAAAAGGTTGTGTCTTTTTCATTTGGAAAAATGGTAACAAGTGAAGCTTACTTAGCAAAGCATAAAAATTACTGGAGATATCTAATTTTTATTAACCATAATACAGAGTTTCAGATATGTACTCAGTACCGTGCTAGACAAAGGAGGTAACAATTTTAAATATTATTTAGACTAGAGCATTGTTTGTTTTAGTAATTTAGATAAGGAAAGGAGATCAGCAATTACTAGATCTTAAGACGTCTTGTTACCTGTAATATCCAAAAGGACAGCAGGAATTTGAAATCAACAGATTCCAGCCTAGAGACCCAGAAACATCACTTGCTACCTGCCAACCTGGATCAGTCATTTAGGGCTTCTGTACTTCAGTTACCCATCTGCAAAATGTACAGTAACTAACACAAGATTATTGCTGAAATTACTCTAAATAATGGACAATGAACTGCTTTGGGGGCTGCAAAGCACTGTATAAATGCTAGTCATGGCTCAGTGTCTCTCCTCATGTTCTTAAATCTCACCCTGAAAGAATCCTAGGAGACTGTACAAATCTATGGTTTGGCCTACATGGTCATTTATGGTGTTATATGTAGAAGTTAACCCAAGCACGGCCATGTATAAGAAAAGAGATGATCAGATATACCTACATTCACTTTCATAACTAGAAAAAGATTCACTAGTTTTTGCAAATGAGCTTCTTCCATCTTTCCTTTTACTCTTGAAATTATATTTAAGTGTAGACTCTACTTAAAGTAATTTGCTGCTGGAATAGGCATAACATTTTGATTTCCGCTTTGCTTCTAATTACATTCAAGCTCATTTTGACATTTAAGGCCAATTACATTAGTCTAGATTCAGCAAGACTTTTCCATAGTAGTCTAAAATGTGACCAGTAAACAAGCTTTTCTCCCCTCTCTCTCTTTTTACTCATTTAAATGGAATGCTTGGCAACAAGCATATCTTAGGAATTATAAAAACAAAATAAATAATGTGGGTTCATTTTGAAAAAAAATAAAAGCAAAGAACTGCTCGGTCTTTCTTGCCAACATAAAAGGCGGTCACAGAATTAATTGAAACCACCAGTTTCAACTTTATTTCTTTCTAAATCACAAGGAATAAGGCACAATCACTTTACAGAGAAACTAATATTTTAATGTTTCACTTCTGTTAACAAGAAGGGTAGTTGATTTCAACAGATCTCAAATTTCAAAAGAGCTCATATATGGAGAGAGATAGCTCCAAAAACTTTGTCACATAGAAGTCACTAAACTCTTCACAACTCTCCAGGCCCTACAACAAGTTTCAGTTAGTCTTCCATTGCGTTTTAAGATTCCAGTATATGTGATGGCTTAGAGCACGTACAGCTCGTATTTTATTTAGCCCCTACTTTCAGTCCACTTGCTAACACCACGATTTTTACTGTTTATTCAATAAATTCTCTTATCCTTGACAGCACTCACTAAAAGTCAATTTATAGTATCTATTAGTATCAAAGCATTTAGTGTAACCTTATTCTATAGTTTTTATAGTGAAAGTATAGTCGAGGAAAATAGACCAAAAAGTATAAAAACAAAGTTTTCCAATTGACCGCCAGTACCAATTGAGAGCATAGAACAGTAGACACCTATAGCTAGAAGATATCTTAGGAATCACTTAGTTCAAAGATGAACTAAAATGATGCCATAAAAAGCACTGTCACGGGCTTCCCTGGTGGCGCAGTGGTTGAGAGTCCGCCTGCCAATGCAGGGGACACGGGTTCGTGCCCCAGTCTGGGAAGATCCCACATGCCGCGGAGCGGCTGGGCCCGTGAGCCATGGCCGCTGAGCCTGCACATACGGAGCCTGTGCTCCGCAGCGGGAGAGGCCACAACAGTGAGCGGCCCGTGTACCCCCCCCAAAAAAAAGCACTGTCACACTTTCATGTATCTGAAGGAAATATCTTCTTAAAAATATAATTTATCATATATTATTTTGAGCTTTACAAAAATGGAATCACACTGTACATGATGTAAAAAGTTCAAGTCGTAAGAACTATACAAGAATTCTGAAATTTTAACTAGTGTAATTGAAGTTGTTTTTCCTTGGGACAGATTTTTAAATCACTATTTAAAATATTATTTGGGAATTCCCTGGTGGTCCAGTGGTTAGGGCTCCACACTTCCACTACAGGAGGCACGGGTTCTATTCCTGGTCAGGGAACTAGATCCCACAAGCCACACAGCGCAGCCAAAAAAACAAACAAAAAACCAACTATTATCTGTATAGCCCTTTAATGTTTATAATAAAGTATTCACACGTGCTTTATTTTGATTCTTAAAACAGTCTTCAGAGAGTGATAATGTGATGGCACATTTGAGGAAGATTGGTGTCAGGCTGGCCGCGTGCTTTACCCAGAGCTGCTAAGCCAGTCAGCGATTTAACCGCAAACTCAGGCCCTGTGACAGCAGAGCTGAACCCTTGGTTCTTTACGTCCCTGCCCTACAACTCGCAGAGGGCCAGCGTCTTTATCCTCAGCTCATTCAGCCTCTATTTTAAACTGCTTTCCTTTGGCTCTGCCTTCTGGGAAGGGCATCTCTTGAGAGTGAAGGCAGAGATGCAGTGGGTGAGGTTAGATCAGATGAGAAGTTTTGAAAAGCTCCTGGCTGAGATTTGCTGGGCAGTGTTGAGGTCTCTTTGGAGGCCAGGGTGGAAGTGAGCCTGCCTCCATATGGAACCAGTGGAGGGGCTGGAGAGGTGCAGACATGAAGAGTTAGATTCACCTAGGAGTTGGCATGTTTCCTGAGTTTGGCAAAAAAGGAAGATGGAGTTTGGAGAACTGAGAAGAGTGTATTTGAATTGATAGGCCATGAAATTCCATCTAAACCAGACAGGGAGAAATTTTTTTTTTTTTTTTTTTTTTTTTTTTCTGTACGCAGGCCTCTCACTGCTGCGGCCTCTCCTGTTGCGGAGCACAGGCTCCGGACACACAGGCTCCGCGGCCATGGCTCGCGGGCCCAGCCGCTCCGCGGCATGTGGGATCCTCCAGGATCGGGGCACGAACCCGTGTCCCCTGCATCGGCAGGCGGACTCTCAACCACTGCGCCACCATGGAAGCCCACAGGGAGAAATTTGAAGTAAAGAAATGGCTGTTGCCAATGGCTTTAACATTACAGCACTATGGTTTTACTCCAGATTTCAAATCCACAGTATTTGTATTTATGGACACCTTAGTTTAGCCACGGTAAGTGGTGCCTCTTAGAGCTTTTATTTACTGTAGGTTTTTAAATGCATGTAATGTCATTTTTATTGGATTTTCCCAACCCCTAATTCTCCATAAGACCTTGATCTTGTTGGTCATGATTTTGCCAACCAGTGTACTTTTCAGAAGTTTAACTCCAACATTAGGTAGGTCCAAAATTTGCTATGTATTGATGTCATTTTAAATATTGTTAGAACTTTGAATAGTTGAATAAGTTTTAAATGAAACTATACAGCGAAATACTAAAGGATTGTGAGATCAGTGGGTTTTTCAGAAGATAAAAAAACTCCTCTACATTTTATTCCTATTTGAATGGGAAAAAAAGAAGCAAGGAGATTGAGTAGGTGAATAATTAAGGCAATTAAAACTGGAGGTGTCACTTTTGTACTCAGTGAATACCATCAAGGCAAATCTTCTGTTTTACAGCTGACTGGTAGTAAGACACAACAGGGACACCCTCAATAAAAAGGTTGAGCTACTATATAAGTTATCAAATGCATTTCATTTTGAAGGCAGATCTTTTGTAGTGAAAGAGTTCTGGAAACCAGCTAAAGATAGATAAGATAGATGCAAATTATATAGTAAAATGAAAGTTGTCTGTCAATGACCTGAGTTGTATTCTTCACCACATTTAAAAATTTTTAATGTCTATATTTTTTAAGTAAATATATGTTTTACATATGTTTTAATACACAGTAAAAAACATACATTAAGTATAAGGTAATTTTTATGTCCACCAAAAACCCATACACGAATGTTCGTGGGAGCATTCTTTATAATAGCCAAAAAGTGGAAACAACCCAAATATCCATCAACTGATGAGTAGATAAAATGTGGTATATCCATCTAATGAAACATAATTTGGCAATAAAAGGGAACGAAGTGCTGATACAGACTACAGCATGGATGAACCCTGACCTCATATTATATGATTCCATTTATAGAACATGTTCACAGTAGACAGACCCATGGGGACAGAAAGCGTATTATTGGTTGCTGAAGGCTGGAGGACGGAAGGATGGGGAGTGACCGCTATGGATACATAGTTTGGGGGGATGATGAAAAAGTTCGTAGGCAGTAGTGATGTTGCACAACTGTGAAAAAGCAAAACCACTCAATTGACTCCTTCAAAAGGTGAATTTTATGGTCTATAAACCATATCTCAACAAAGCTGTTACTTTAAAAAGTTGAAAAACAAGAATATTTACCCCCTTCCCTAGTTCCTCAGTCCTTCCCATTCCAGTCCTCAGAGTTCCAAGTTTACTGTATAGGCTTTCAAGCACTTTTATGCACACAAAATCTAGATATGTATATTACAAGTAGAATCATACTGCATATTCTGCTCTCTCTCTGTTAACGAAAACCTAGATGTTTACTCACCTACTTTTTTATTTTTTGCGGTACGCGGGCCTCTCACTGTTGTGGCCTCTCCCGTTGCGGAGCACAGGCTCCGGACGTGCAGGCTCAGCGGCCATGGCTCACGGGCCCAGCCGTTCCGCGGCATGTGGGATCTTCCCGGACCGGGGCACGAACCCGTGTCCCCTGCATTGGCAGGCGGACTCTCAACCACTGCGCCACCAGGGAAGCCCTACTCACCTACTTTTTAAAATATGTAATTTTCTTAACCTAAATTGATATCCACACATACTAAAAACCAAAACATGCTTTGGGTCATCAAGTCATCAAAGCGCATCCGTGATATATATTTTTTAAAGGCTAAGAACTACCTTACAAGGTTCAGACAAGAACTTTCAGCCTGTTATTTCAACATAGGAGAATACCCTTGCTTTGCTTTCACCCAACTCTAAGAAGATCTATCAGAAAGAGATTTGGCGTCCGAAATGGGGCCTTGAGAGAGAGAGAAGGATGTCCTGTCATTGAGGAACCAGCCAACCCTACGGTGTGGGCCCTCGACGGCCCTGGTGGAAGCGTGGTCCCAAGGAGGCTGTTCACCCCACCTGGGATCCATGTTTAAGGGGTGCTAACTGGAACAGAAGAGAAGCTGTAAAAATGCTTGTTTATTCTCCTTCCTCCCCATTTTGATGATCTTATTTTTATTCAAGTCTCCCAATCTCAGTTTATGGCAGGAAAGTACAGCCCCAAAACATAAGGCCACTAAGAGGGAAACTACAATATTAGATGCTTTGGTAGGAATATTAAGGAATATTGGGGAATAACGTGGAACTGAGACCTGAACCAAGGGTGGCTTTAGCAGGGTTTCCTGGCAGATTGGACGTAGGATGTGAGGAAATGAGGAGGACCAGAGAGATGTCTGTGAGGTCATTGGCCTGAGGAACTTGAAGAATGGATTTGTCATTTTCCAAGACGGGAGGAAGTGTAGGAAGAGCAGGTTTAGGGAGCAGGGCATGAGGACTTCGATTTGGGACATTAATGTTTGAGATCCCTGTTAGAGAGACACCCAAGTGGAGATATGGAGTTGATTCTGGATGTAGGGCTGGATATACAGATGTGGGTGTCATCAGTACGTGGACCCTATTTAGAGGCATTATAATGGATGAGATCAACCAGCTAGTGAGTGTTAAGAGACAAGAAAGAGGTCTGAGGACCAAGCCCCGAGGCTCTGCAACCTTTAGAGATTCGGAAATTGAGGACAAACCAGCAAAAGATCCTGAGAAGGGCTGGTGGTGAATTGAGTGGCCCTACAGTGAGGCGCTTAGAACCTCCAGTGATCCAAGACCTTGTTCTCTGCTCTTAGATGTGTTTTCTCCTGCGTCATCCCTGGAACAGCTCACTTCCTCACACTCTGGTCTTATGGCTTTCACCCTCTAGCCTGGTTCGCGCCCTTCGCTTTGCTCCCACATACCCAGGGAATACATCACACTATGATTAGAAAGAGGTACTCATCAGGCTAATGATTTTCAAAACCTTCCTTCTCCATTCCGGGAACATCACTGCAGTCTCTTCAGTCAGTGCATTTCTTTCCCACTTCTGTTCATTCAGAGATGTTCCTTCCTTGGAATATCAATGTGCTTATAATTACAGCTCTGACTTTGTCATGACCCCTTCTTGCTCCTACCAGGCTGCATAGCCAGTCTCCATTTATTCATTCACCTCCAGGTCCTACTGCTAACAGTGTGATTTTTCACTGTAGCTTCCACTTGAAATTCATTAGAGATTTTTTTTAAACATCTTTATTGGAGTATAATTGCTTTACAATGGTGTGTTAGTTTCTGCTTTATAATTTTGCTTTATTCTTTTATATTAAGGAGTGTGTCCCTCTTGTAACATCTTCAGGGAAGTAGCATCTATACTTATCTTAGAATCTTTAGAACATCTGAAAGATTTTTAAAAGTATAGTGTTTGTTGTATTGTATAATAAATTAGGGTAAGAGTCATGGAGGTTGTTGAAAGTAGACTCAGATATTTTCATAATAATCTCTGGCTTTCTTTTCCTTATCCCTATTTATTTATTTATTTAGCACCTTTATTTGAGTATAATTGCTTTACAATGGTATGTTAGTTTCTGCTGTATAACAAAGTGAATCAGCTATACATATACATATATCCCCATATCTCCTCCCTCTTGCATCTCCCTCCCACCCTCCCTATCCCACCCCTCTAGGTAGGTGGTCACAAAGCACCGAGCTGGTCTCCCTGTGCTATGCGGCTGCTTCCCACTAGCTAGCTATTTTACATTTGGTAGTGTATATATGTCCATGCCACTCTCTCACTTTGTCCCAGCTTACCCTTCCCCCTCCCCGTATCCTCAAGTCCATTCTCTATGTCTGCGTCTTCATTCCTATCCTGCCCCTATGTTCTTCAGAACCATTTTTTTTTTAGATTCCATATATGTGTGTTAGCATATGGCATTTGTTTTTCTCTTTCTGACTTCCTTCACTCTGTATGACAGTCCATTAGAGATGTTTTTGATTGATTTTGTTCTTCCCTGCTAGGGCAGAGTTGTTTGTTCCAGATCACGTCCTGTGCAGCTGGGCCATTCTCAGGTTAACTGCTCATCCCCGATTCAATTAGCTGCAGCCAGGCACCTGCAGCGTGAACAGAGCCTGACCTGCATAGGGGTGTTTAATATGTGATTATGTCATTAGACACAAAAAAGAAAAAGCACTTGTAAATGAGGTCTTTACCCCTATTTACATCTGTAGGATTGGACTTTGGGGGCAAAATAGCAAAAATCACAGACCTTCCGTCCCGAAAACCTACAGAAACAAATAAAACAATTAATTATCAGCCTGGAAAAAATTATATCAGCAGTAACCACACAAAGAAAAGGCCACAATTTCATACCATTATCTTTGAATAGCAGCTAGTAGGAAAGATGGAGGGAGGAAGAGAGAGAGAGAGAATCAGAGAGGATGCACACTCTAGGCTCATACCTGAAGCCTGTTTTCCAGAAGTTGAGAAGAAATTACATTGGAAAAGCAAATCATAAAATATGTTCTCATCTCCCTCAATTTGAGAGCCTCAGGCCGTGGGGATGTTCAGAGCCCTGG
Source organism: Mesoplodon densirostris (assembly GCF_025265405.1). Taxonomy (NCBI): domain Eukaryota; kingdom Metazoa; phylum Chordata; class Mammalia; order Artiodactyla; family Ziphiidae; genus Mesoplodon; species Mesoplodon densirostris. The sequence goes on along the minus strand of NC_082677.1, from coordinate 68,367,412 downwards.
AAAAGGCATCAAGAATCTCCCACAGGTGTAGATGTGATTGATGCACCCCATTTTACCAGAGGCAACATAAACTTGTAGGTTGCACCATTTTTATTTTCCCAGCTGGGAAGAAGGCTTGAGAGTGAAAGCAAAATGATCATAATTTCTGAAAACTAGGGATCTCCCATAATAAACAAAAATTCAGCATAGTGAAAGGATGAAGAGAAAAGAAGAAAACAGAAACCAGGAGGGAACAGGAGCCCCAAGGAGAGAGTGATGGGAGAGACCCAGCTGTCCTCTCCTGGTACCCAGAGGACCAAGACCAACAGAATCAACCTGTCTTTGCCCTCACCTGGAGTCACCGGAGTGCTAGTGATGCTGGAAGGAAGCCGGTGAATTAGAGGAAGTGAACACCTGGTGAGTGATGGGCTGGCAGCAATAAAGATTTCCAGAATCTACCCACAGTGGGAAATATCTGAAGTCTGATATTACAAGCATCGCTGCCCATGGCCTCAGCTAATACTTCTCTCCCTGCAAACCCCTCTCCTCATACTGAGACAGCAAAACATAGAGAAGAAAATCTAGCTGACAAATTGAAACAGGACTCTGATAATGGGCGTGAGATTCTGGGATCACCCTCTGACACTATATTAGAGGGAATAAAAGATCTAGGTGAGAAAGTTAAAAATGAAGGCTTTGCATTTGCAGCAACATGGATGGACCTAGAGATTATCATACTAAGCAAAGTAAATAAGTGAAAGACAAACCATATAATATCATTTATATGTGGAATCTAAGGCAGACATAGAGAACAGATGTGTGGACGCAGTGGGGGAAGGGGAGGGTAGGATGAACTGGGAGATTAGGTTTGACAAAAATACACTACCATGTGTAAAATAGATAGCTAGTGGTAACCTGCTGTATAGTGCAGGGAGCTCAGCCTGGTGGTCTGTGATGGCCTAGTGGGTGGGACGGTGGCGGAGGGGAGGGAGGTCCAAGAGGGAGGGAATGTGTGTACGCGTATGGCTGATTCACTTTGCTGTGCGGCAGAAACTAACACAACATTGTAAAGCAATTATACGCCAATTAAAGAATAATTAATTAATTAATTAATTAAAATACAACACAAATGAACATGTCTGTGAAACAAAAACAGACTCACAAATATAGAGAACAAACTTGTGGTTGCCAAGAGGGAGAGGGGTAAGAGAGGGATGGATTGGGAGTTCAGGATTAGCAGATGTAAACTATTATATATAGAATGGAGAAACAACAAGGTCCTACTGTATAGCACAGGGAACTATATTCACGTGCAGCAGAAATTAAACACAACATTGTAAATCAACCATACTTCAATAAAATTTAAAAAAAAAGACTTTGACAATCTTATCTTCAAAAAGAATGAGTCAGGTTAGGTTATCTTTAGGATCCATTTTGCCTCTAAGATACTATCAGTGTAACAGAGCTTTTATCTTGGGCTCAGTCCATCTTTGTATTATCCTGGACTTTATTTCCTGGAATCCCAATATGTGAGAATTCAATTTATGTCTTCCATTATACTAAAGTCTGTAAAGATTTTTTTAGAGTCACTAGATTCCAATTGTCAACTTTCCCCAGCGTCATCATAGGTTCTCATTAAGAAACATTTATTGACCACTAGTGTATACAAGATAAATGAGTCAATGATGGATATATATATTTAATGAGAAAAACATGTAGGAATGAAACTAACCAAAGATCTTTGCAGAGAGAGAATGAGTCTTTTAGCTAGGCTGGCTTTTGTTGGAATGCTCTAGTTTTAATTATTTTATTTATTTTATTTTATTTTTGATCTTGAGGTTTCTTCCATGGTCTTGACTCTGTCTTGAAAATTTTTTTTTAAATCATGAAAAATGTGACCATCTTTATTAAGTTGCTTAGCATGGCCATATCATTTAGAAAAATTTCTTTTTTAAAGAGTCATGTTTTTAATATAACTGAAATAATTTGATAGATGGATACTATAAAAGTAAAATTAATGTTATTATTCTCATTTGCCTTTACACAATCAACTGTAATTCACTATAAAAATAAGTTGTGCTTAACAGCAAAAAAAAAAAAAAAATACAGTAATCCGTTGGAAATGTTAGTTAGCTTGCTAAAAGGGAAAAACAAGAAAGGCAATAAACAAACGTTCCTGAATTTTGTTCTGATTTGATCAGCAGTATTTACCACCAACAAAGCTAATTTTAATTCAGAGTAATTATTTTAGTTTTCCACATTGAATAGCTAGATATCAGGCTTTTAGAATCTTTGTTCTTAGCCCTTTCCTGTCTGTCGAATGAAGGCTGTTCTTTCCCTGCTGAATCAATAACATTGAAATCAAAGTCCTCAACACCATATACTAATTCTAAGTTGCATGTAAGCCCAAGGCTAGTGTTTAATACTTCCATTCTTTTCCTCTGTAGGCATTTATGTCCATGTTCCAGATCCTTACCCAGGAAGGATGGGTTGACGTCATGGACCAAACGCTAAATGCTGTGGGACACATGTGGGCACCAGTGGTCGCCATCTATTTCATTCTGTATCACCTCTTCGCCACTCTGGTGAGTTTAGCATTTCTTTTCAATTATGTCTTACAATTCATAACGGGATGAACATCAACAGATTTTTGGCCTATTGTCAATTTCAGAATCAGAACCAGAGAACCAAGGTAGAGTAGTCCCGTTGGATGAGGTCCCTTCCATTCTATATGTATATGAGTCAAAGAACTACTTGAGGAACTAGATTTCAGATCTAAGTAAGGAGTTGTCTCCATCAAGGTCAAGTGGTTTACATGAGGGAAAACAAGATAAAACAAAATGGACATCCCACATCCATGTACTGACTTATCCATCTCTAGGCATTCAAACCCTCAGCGATCTAAGGATCAAACCAGAACTACATTATTATTATTTTTTTATCATACAGAGACACTCTCTTCAGTTTCACTGCATCCTCCTCACAGCTATAATGAAACTGAAAACAGAAGCTGGAGACATCAGGGTGCAGTCAGTTAGAAACTAGCTCAGTGTTACTACACTTTGTATGACTAAAAGAAACACATGGGGAAAAATAAAACACATGGCTGAAAATATTGTAAAAAGCGTGATAAAAACTGAATACCAAAATCCAGGAAAAATTTTCCTCTGTCACACAGACTTTTCTCTTCGATGTATTTCTATTAAAAAGAAAGGAAAAAGTTATGAAATATGTCCGATGACATACTAAGGGATGTAATTCTTAGGTCTTTCTAATGCCAAATGTACATCTCCATATAATAAATTTGTACATATTTAAGAACCAAATTTAATCTCTAATATTATGCTAAGAGTTCCAAGGTAAGGACCCAGAATGTTACCCTTCATCAGGAACACAGGAAATAAAAACTGCTACTCTTTATTGGGTGGCAAAATTCTTTATAATTTTATTCCTAATATCTGGAACAACAAAGTTAGGTCACATTCCCACATTACAGATGATGAAACTGAGGAGTTAATTTGCCCAGTGTCACAAAGAGTGTAAATGTTAGAGCCAGATCATTCCCAAGTCTGCCTGGTCTCAAAGCCCGGGGTCTTGCAACTATTTATTGCTGCTTCCCTAGATTCTGAAGCTTGTCATTGTCACTGAAAATGTCTGCAGCAAATCAAACCTCTGCCCAAGTCACTAAGATAAAGCAAATTACATACAACCTCTAAGGTCCCTTCCAAATCTAAATGTCTATGAATCAAATAAGTGCTGGAGAAACTACATGCGTTAAACTAGAGGTCACATTTGCTATAGGCAGAGACCTTCAAAATGATAACACGTCCATCAAAAGGTCAATGAGGATACATTGTTATGTGGCGGAAGGTCCTGGGCTCAAATAGTGGAATCACGTAGAAATAGTTTTGGCATTTTTTACATGGGGTGACTTTAAAAATATTCACAAAAGGAAAGAACACTGAGCAGTGGGAATGGAGGTCTGGCTTCTAAAGATGAATCTGGCTGCACTGGTGTTGGCAGGCACTTGGCCCTAAGGTCTTTGCATCCTCCCTGACAGGACGTCTAATCTGTGTCATTCACTTATTCATTCATTTATTCATGAATTCAACTAATGTTTATTAAGCACCTACTATGTGTTTAAGATTATGGAATACCTTGGAGACTATTGATCATGGGTTAAATGCAGGATAGATGGTTGAAATCATCTACGTATGGGAATAGTCTGTCTAATTGTTGTTCTTTTAAAACAATATAATCTTCTGCGCTCCCCACTGCAGATTTTTCACACTGAAAGGTTTGATTCTTAAGTCAGAGACTAACACAATATGTAAGCAGGAAGAAAAATGATCTAGCCTAGTAAATGATTTAGCAAAGTAATTTTTTTTCAAGTGGATTTCTACAGGGATCACTAATATAATGAAATAAAATATTAAATCTGGTAATAGATTTCTTGGGCATTCTGAATTTTCCTTATTAGGCCAAAAACATGGCATTGATTTTGGAACACTGAAGCACTTGCAAGGACTGCTGAGATTCACTTGAGCCTTCAGGAATTTACAGAGCACAGCTTGAAAACCCATATCTAATTACACACCTTCATTCTACTGATTTAAGTGTCTGCCCAAAACTCTCATTGTACAGTAATTTTTTCATTGTGATTTTCAAAAAGTAGTTCTAAAACTGACAATTGAAATCGTTTGTTCTTCTGATCATAATTTTTTCAAATCTGTAAAGCAGTTGAGAATTGAAAAGTCTACATGTCAATGAGGGCAGTCTGGTAAATATGGTGGAGTACAAGACTACAGACTTGAGGTCCAAAAACCTGGATTCAGGATCTCTCTCTGCTGGTCCCTAGATGTGACTTTGGGAGAATCAGACCACTTCTCTGATCTCTGTGTTGTGTTATATCTGAAAGTGAGAATAATAAGGCCCAACACACCTACTTTCCAAGGTTGCCATGTACATGTGAGGTGAACTTGTATTTTTGAGGATGTTTTAGCCATGGTGTAAGAGGATGATCGTAACTCTCACCAACACTGAGTTCCTTCAAGTTTAAATAAGACAATATGAGCATTTCAAGCTATATATTAATAAATGCTAAAATGTTATTGTTATTTCCAATGTTTTTAATTTATAGAAGTAAAGTATTATTGATCAGTTTAAAGTATCACTTATGCCCAAGTCCGTCTCTCTTTTCATCTTTCCCCACGCCCCTTCTCCCAGACAGTGACTATGATGAATTGGATACGAATCTGTCTTCCAGTTTTTAAATCATATTTTACTAAATTTAACATACTGTCAACTCTGAAAAGACTCATATTTTGTGTAACATTAACAAAAAAAAACAGCAGTTAAACTATACACATAGATTGTAAGGTGCGTCCCAATTTCATATTGTTAAAATGTGAAGATAAATGTGCACCTTAAAATCAATGGATTACAGTAGTTTCCCACACATATATGTATCCATTAAAAATATAGAATGTTTTTAATTTAAGGTTATCACCTACAGACATTTTATACCCTTAGTTTTTAAGATCAATATTATTTTTCAGTTTGAGAGTGCTGCTCCAGTGCACTGATGGGCATCCTGGGGGAGATGGGAGATGCCTGGTGTGCACACTTCTCCTGCTGTTATGACCCTACTCCATGCTGAGGCCAGCTTACCTTTCATCATGTGTTTCCCTCCTTACAAATCATTAGGAGTAGCAATTTTCAGAATAAATAGGATCAAACTCTACATATATTCTCAGTTGAGTTTTTAACCAAGTATTGTTTTTGAAATCTTTTCATCTTAATACACATAAAGCTAATTCAGTCATTAATATAGAGAGTGATATAGTAGTCCGTTGACTGAATATGCCATATTTGCTTCTCAATTCCCTTCCTGGTAGATATTTAGGTTGTTTTCCAATGTTTTGCTCTTATACTGTTGCAACTAATACGTTCGTACTTTGTGTCCAGTTGTGTGAGAGTTTCTTTAGGGTATATGCCAGAAAGTATCAATAGAATCCAGGATCCTGGATGCTGCCCAAATGGCTCCATTGCACAGGTCTGCAAACCCACACACCAAACCTGGTCCACAGGCTTTATTTCTACAGCTTGTGAGCTAAGAATGGTTTGTGCATTTTATTTTTTTAAATTTATTTTTATTTATTTTTGGCTGTGTTGGGTCTTCATTGCAGTGGCTTCTCTTGTTGCAGAGCACGGGCTCTAGGCACAGGGGCTTCAGGAACTGCAGAGCGCAGGCTCAGTAGTTGTGGCACATGGGCTCAGCAGTGGTGGTTCGGAGGTTCTGGAGCGCAGGCTCAGTAGTTGTGGCACATGGGCTTAGTTGCTCCGCGGCATGTGGGATCTTCCCAGACCAGGGCTCAAACCCGTGTCCCCTGCATTGGCAGGCAGACTCTTAACCGCTGCGCCACCAGGGAAGCCCAGTTTGTGCATTTTAAATGGTTGTGTAGGTCCATACGCAATATCCTCAGTGTTGCCTCTTGGCCCTCAAAGCCTAACGTATTTGCTATCTGGAACTTTAATTTGCAGACCCCCGTTCTACAGGCAAACTGCACTAATTTACAGTCCCACATGCAGTGGTTGAGAATTCCTGTGTTCTTACATTCTCATGTATACTGGATATTGTTAGACTTTTAAGATTTTGACAGTCTTGTGAGTTGAATGGTGATATCTCTTTGCCTTAACTTGCGTTTTGGGGGTTTCCATGGTTATTAATAAGGGAGAACCTCTTAGTATGTTTATTGGCTGTCTTCTTTGTGACTCACCCAATCGTGTGCTTTCTCTCTTTTCCTAAAAGCTAGTTTGTCTTTCTTAAATTCGTTGTTGGAGTGCTACACAGATTCTGGATATTATCCATTAACTACTATATATGTCGCAAATATCCTCTCTCAGGTAATATTTTGTTACTCCAATTTGTCTGTGATGGCTTTTGACATTATATTTTGATGTGGTCAAAACTATCAGTTTTTCACTTACGGTCAACATTTAATTTGGACTCATGTTTAAGAAATTCTTTCCCACCCTGAAGTAATAAAAATATTCTCCCCTATCTTCTTATAATTATTTTAAATTTTTGCCTTTCATCTTTAGATCTTTAACCCATCTCAACTTACTGTTTATATCTAGTATAAGTTGGATGAAATGCATTATTTAAACAAAACAAATCAATTTTTCTCATCCAGATTTATGTGACATTTTTAAAACTTTGAGATGTGTAGTTGGTTTCATCTACAAAGCAAAGAGGTCAATTTAGATTTTCTAATTTATAAATAATTTTTTTAAATGAGAAGTAATTAATTCAGTGAAAGAAAACACTATAACTAAATTTTCAAAACTGAAAGTGTTACTTCCGTACTACCCAAAAAGTCTAGGGACTGAAGTCACTTCCCCAGGTCACTGGAGATTTTGCTTAAACATTATCGACAATTGCTTTATTATCCTGTATGTCCTCAGACTGTCAGTCACTATCATGAGCTCTATCAAGTTAGCCTAATTCGATTCAGCACAGTTTTACTGAATCTCAACTACTCTGCATAAGTACTAACCTATGTGTAAGTACTAACCTATGTGTAAGTACTAACCTACATCCTGGCCATAGTGGGAAAGGGCTTGATCTCTGTCCTCTCTGACCTAAACCAGTACAGAAGTTGGACTAGTAAACACAAACACACAGATAAAAGCTGTGATTCGGGCTTCCCTGGTGGCGCAGTGGTTGGGAGTCCGCCTGCCGATGCAGGGGACACGGGTTTGTGCCCTGGTCCGGGAGGGTCTCACATGCCGTGGAGCGGCTGGGCCCGTGAGCCATGGCCACTGAGCCTGCGCGTCCAGAGCCTGTGCTCCGCAACGGGAGAGGCTACAACAGTGAGAGGCCCGCATACCACAAAAAAATAAAAAATAAAAAAAGCTGTGATTCAAGACCTAATGGTACAAGTGATAAGAGGCAGGAGGGCAGCTGTTGCTTGCTGTGTGATCGATGCACATGATAAGCATTTGCTGCCCAATCATTCCAGGTCAACCCGATCTGGAATTCTTAAAATATTGGCAGTAAAACAGCTGGAGATGATTTGTGGACCAACATACAAATGTGTGTGAAGGTGATAAGCCTGTGCTACATATGCATCGCATAACCTTCAAAACTGAACATTTAGAAGTTAAAATCTCTATTCCATAAGTCTGTCTTTAGGCTTGGATTTAGCTTAAAAGGAGCATTTTTGTTAAATGTATGAGTTTTTTATTTTCTTGTAAAATACTACAAAGGATTTTAACCCAAATTGGAAAAAATTTTTAAAGGTCCACATAAATATACAAGCTCTGATTTGATTTTTATCCACGCTGGCCGGTGGTGCCACACAACCTGGGGAGCTCCTGATTGAGTCTTCTCAGGGACAAACAGGCATGTGCCAAGCAGAAAAAAACAAAAAATGTTCGGCTGCAGTTTGTTCTGGAATAAGAAACAGCAGGCCATTCCATCGCCCCCTGGGGCCACCAATTTGTCAGCCCACAATGAAAATCAGGCTTAAGTGTATAGCAAATGCATATTTATAACCATTATCTACTGTTCCTTTAAAATGTCTCTCTCATTCGCCAGGTATATATTCTGTATTTCTGTCCTGACCGATTGCAGTTTTGCCAAATGCTTATGAAATCCATCTTTTCCCCCACTTTTGCCAATGATTTGGGGATAAGAACGATAAAGACAAGCAGTTGAAAGACTCTTTTATTTTTTCAGTGTTTTCCCCTTTATTATTGTTTCAAAGGAAAGCCCTGTGATGGGAATACTGAAAGAGAGAAAATGTAATTAAGCACTCATTGTGTATAGTCTTTTTGTTACCTTTGAAGTGCTTACATTAACACAGCAATCTCTTGATTTTGCTTCTGTAGAAGCAGCTTTCAGAAAATAGTCGTATTTTGGTGACAAAAATGGGCATTCCAGAGTGTAAATTAAATAACTTGATTTTATAGAATTCATTTAAAAGTGCCTCTGTGGTGAGCATTTCCCATTTTACATTGCTCTGATTACACTTGACTTTTTGTTGACCTATATGAAAAATGAAATTGTTTCCAACTACCGCCTGCAAGACAGCTTAGGAGAGTGTGATTATAAATGGTAAAAAGGAAAAGAAAACCACAAGATGATGAGGTGTTGACCAGATTCCTGCTGTGCTTCTACTATATCCTTGAAAATAATGTTAAAAATAGAAATTATTAATAAAGTTCACAGTAGAGAAAGAACTAAGATTAAAGGTGACATTTCAGTTAAAGGACTATCTTTAAGCTATATAAAAAGGAAAAGAAAATAATAAGAGGAAACTTTAGAAAAGAAATGGAAATGAAAAAGGAAAGATGGATGGGGTGGGTGCAGGACTATATGCAGAGTTAGAGAGAATGCAGAACAGGATTGGAAGCTACAGAGATAGAAATTCTCAATCAAGAAGACCCATTCTAAGACAGTAAAGCCACCCTCTTGAGAAAATACACCATAACTTTCAGCAGCCTGAATCATGCTAACCTAGCCTCTCCCTTCAGTAGAGAGAATGAGAAAACCCTTGTGTGTTGCACAGAGGGGTTGTGTCACAACAAAATTGGAGGAAATAATGATGCTGGGGAACACACTGCTTCAGTCATTTATTGAATTTCATTGAAATGCATTATGGTTCAATGGAAGAAAACCAAGTTAATTATCTGTGGTTAGAGGTATCAAACTTAAACATAGCAAATACGTTAGCTCAGGTGAATCTGGCTTTTTCAGGAGTGAGAGGAGGAGTTAGAGGAGAAGAGGTCGTGAGGAATCACAATGGCTGAACGCCTCCTGCCACGTGCGGCGGGAGCCATATTGAACCTGGAGACATTGGGTTTGAAACCCACTAAGCTGGAAGGTCAGCACCCCACCAAGCAGTAGCTACCCCATTCATAAAAATTCTAGGAAGGAGACTTGCCAGGCTTGCAGAGATCTGATGTCCCACACCAAATGCATTGCCAATGCCAAAAATATCTTGAGAATGGGTGTGTAATCTGAGAAAAATAAAGAATTAGATACCTGGACTATTTTAATAGCTATTCTTGACTTTTTCATTGAAATCGGTGATTCATAATGTATCAATATTGATCACAAAATAAGGAAGTGGATGTATTACATCCATTGTATATTGCATGATAGAGCAAATACACGTGTTGCATATTAATATAATGCAGTGTTATAGATCTGCTAAAAGTGGCGAGTAGCCAGTGCATGAAAATATAAATATGAATTTCTTGTTTGAAAGCATTGCACATACTAAATACCGCTGTGTTGAGAGTATATGTGTGCTTTATTTAACAAAGCTCAAGAGGAAATGAAAGGATATATCATTAGCCATTTTTCCCCTGAAATTACATCTTTAAGAAAAAATAGTGATTTAGAATTCCATGCCCCATTATAAATTTAAATATTATATAAATTATGAAAGATAAACAATGCACACAACAGGTTGACTGTGTAATTTAGAACCAGCAAAGCGTAAAGGTAAAAGGGTTTCATGCAAATGATGAAGCTCTTGTGATTCAAGGTGACAAATCCCTGTAAAAATTCTTTTGTTATATCAGTAGCATTTAATATAAAACTGTGAACCTCATTTAATGGCTATGAAAAGCCTTTTGGCACAGTACGGATGGTACTGGTAGTAGGCAGACATTGGCTGAAAATAAGACTCAGACGTCAACATAACGGGTTCAGGTTAACAAGCATTACCTCAGCTTTCTATAAAAACAGAACAAACAACAGCAACAACAAAAAGCAACACTGAGAAGATTGAGGAATAGTTCTTGCTTTCAGAATTAGGATCTGTTCCCCACTCCCATTAATTTGGGGGATGGGGGGAGAAATGGCTGACACCCAAGTCAGCCTGCAAGCTCAAGTCCAAGTCCGCACAGCACTCGGTTTGTAGGAAAATAATGTCTCACTGACAATGTAAATTAAATATGATGGAAACCAAGCTGCCACCCTCCCTTCACTTCTGTTTCTTTATCACGGTGGTTATTGCCACCTTATTAGAGTCTGAGAAAAAAACTACCAAGTAATTCTCACCTCCTGGCAATCAGCTGCAGACCTAGCCTCTCTGGCATCTTCTGTTTCCACTCCAGAGAGACATCAAAGCCAGACCCCAAGTGCCAAGTCCTCACCTTAGCACAGGGCCCTACTCGTCAGGAACACGGTGACAAGGATCCATAAACGTCTGTGTCCACACAGAGTTTCAAGGAAACTCGAACTCCACACACATTTTTAAATACGGTTTCTGTTTTTGCCATCACGTCTTCATGTTAACTAAGCTGGAAAGGCTGAACATTCAGATAGTGAATGAACCTAGGTTTAATGAAGTTTAAAGCAGACTTTAAACTTTCTCATATATTGTGCTTAAATTTGTTACCAAAACCCACCCCAAGAGCTTGTCTTGACACTGTTAACAAGGGGCTTTCTACCTGCAAAGCCCCTTCAGCAAAGCCAAAGTGTTTCCTTTTTGAGGCTTGCCTTCTCTCTACCATGAAAATCAAACTCTTATCTCCATGAAAAAGAATGTGCAGCTAGAATCCCCCATCTATGTCTCTGTCCTTCTGCCCTGAGGGTAGCTTTTCCCTCTTTCCTCCAAAAAGGAGGTATAAAATGTACTGTTTTTTAAATTAAGGTAACAAAACATTACATATTTAATAACTTTTGTCAAACTGCACTTAACAGTATCCCGTTACTATTTCAATGAGCGAGCTTAAACTAACTGCATTACCTGCATAAAAAACCAGAACATCTGAAAGGAAAATTTTAACAGAGAAGAAAAGAATGCCATCACTCTGTGATTATTACAACCTCCCTCTCACACCTCCCGACCTCCCTTGGTGGCATTTGGGCAAACTGCCAGCCCCCAGGCCTACCTGTCAGTCTCCCCCAGCCTCCTTCCAGGCACCCATGCTCTGGCCCTACTCACCTGCTCACCAGGTCCCTGGTTAGCCCCATACTCCCAAGGCCCTGTCTTCCCTCATGCCACCTGGAAAGACTTTCTCACAGCTCCCTTCCTGCCAAAATCCTCCTGCTCCTTGGTATCTTGCTATCCTGGTAGCACCTGGCTGGACTCAGGATCAGACCCTCATGATCTTAAACCCTTTCTGTTGTTTTAAGTCACACAGCTAGTGCAATTTGTTGCAGCAGCCCCAGGAAACTAAAACAAGGGGTGTCACCGAGAACCAGAGATCTTAGCAGGAGCTGCAGGAACTGAGGTGGTGATCAATTCAGCAGAGAGAAAGCCCAGCGTCCCCCAAATAAGCACCATCACTGCCCCGGATGGGGGACAGAGGACCAGTCACATGGCCACAGTGGACCAGAGGCCAATGACAGTCACATCTTTGACTTTAAACCAGACCTACAAAGAAAAGGAGCATTTATTCAAATGTAACTAAGTTTTAAAGGACAAAATCGGATTCATGTAGCAAGATTCAGTTTTCAGCCATCAACACAAATGGAGGGCGTATGGACTAAATTCAACTGATATGTAAAAATTTGAAGCAAACTGTTTTAGCATCGCATATCTAAGTTTACGTCTGTGTATTTTCATAGAGACTATACCACACACCAGGGTTCTTGCGGGAGTATTAAATGGAAAAATACTGTAGCTGCAATTTGTCAAGCTATTATTATTCTAGCCATTATATTTTACAAATGAGAGCACTGAAACTCACGGTGGGCTAGTGGTTGCCACGTAGCTCGTGACTGTCAGAGCCTATTTGCCGGCCAAGGTCTCCAGCCACATTGCTCTTTTCCACCAGGCTGCCACCCCACGTCTGCTTAATTCAATTGTGAGCTTCGTAGCAGTGAGCACGGTATTGCATTTATGTTCCTGACCAGGCAGTGTCTGACACAGTGACAGAGTCCAATTTAATCGAATAGCATCACCTTGCTGTGGTTAAGTAGCCTGCCATCTGTCTGGTGTTGGGAAAATAATTAAAAATAAAATCTCCTGACAATCCAGAAAACCTCCACCAAGGTAGACAAGAAAGAAAACAGTTTTATTATTGAATAGCACTGAACCAGACTGTGATGGGCATCACGGGCAATCCACCAAAGTGACCGCAAAGACAGAAAGCCATGTCACCCTTTGATACACATCCCCATATCACATCCATTCTCTCAGGATGAAAACAAGTAGTCCTCAGGCAAGAAACCTTGACGGCATCATTTGTTAAATACAGTTCCCCCTAAATTCACCTGGTAACTGGGGCGGCCCTCTGTGATAGCTAATTGCCTTTACCCGAAGGAAAATAAAACTTTTCATATCTCCATGATAAATAGGTAGTTTTGCAACATGGGTTGGCTAAGTTATATCCCCAACTTCCCATGGAGAAGGGGAGACAGGGTGCTCTTCCTGGGTTGTAAAATGATGAGACTTATTTAGCTTTTAGAAAGATCTGTATACATCTCAAAGGCACAGAATTTATAAGCACAAGTTTTCCAAAGGAAATGCGCTAAGCAAAGGGAGGGGAACTGTGGCTTTCCCTTTTTTAATCAGGGAAATTATTTTTTTCTTTTTAGATTTGTGTTGGCCCTTTCCCTGTGGAAATAGGAAAGGCTGTTAGGTTAGGACACAGAGCCAGGGTTGCTTCCAGTGCCCAGGAGAGACAGAAGTGGTGTGAGACAGCTCAGATGCACAGCGGAGCCCTTCAGGTGGCCACTCTGAGTCTGGAGAGGAAGCAGGAGAAGGGAGACTCCTACCCTGAGAGTACTTTTGATGATAACGTCAAGGTCAACCTCAAGGTCACAGGACAAGGGCTAGACTTGGACTGAACTATGAAATGTCCTGTATAGAATAATGTCTGGTTTAGAGTAAGCCTGAATATATCTGTGCCCAGATGTGCACAGTGTGGTGGACGTGGTGACATCAGTAAAAAATCTGTGGTCTAATAGAGAACAGACGTGTGGTTGCCAAGAGGGAGGGGGTGTGGGGGAGGGATGGATGGGGAGTTTGGGGTCAGCAGATGCAGCCTATTATACACAGAATTGATAAACAACAAGGTCCTACTGTTGTTCCTGTATCACAGGGAACTATATTCAATATCCTGTAATAAACCATAATGAAAAAGTATATATATATATGTGTATTACTTTGCTGTACAGCAGAAATTAACACAACATTGTAAATCAACTATGCTTCAATTTTAAAAAAAATTAAACAAAAGAAAAAAAATCTCTGTTCTAGACCATTCTGTATCCTCTTTAAGTTCTGGTAGGATCCCAAAGGCTGTGGCTATTCACAGGAAGAGTGTTAGCAATGGTCCCGAGCCAAACATTGTCAAAACTTCATAGTAGTTGAGGCTTTTTTTCCCCTTGTTATACGCTCATTAAACTTGGAAAAAAGCTAGCCATTAACTTCTGTATAATGATCTCTCTGGTGCTTAAGAGTCATGACTAAATTGCCTCGATTTTCTTACCTTTGTGCTTAACAGTCTAATAGTAACACATGGGAATGATCTGCTAAGAGGGAAATTAAAAGGAAGAATATAAATCAAGAATGAAAAAGATTATCAAATGAATGTGGTACTTTAGAGAATTCAAAGTTGAAAAGGGACTAGAAATTAAAATATTTTTTAAATTCTACTTTTTTGTTGTTTTCTTTCTTTTACTGTATTTACCCATTCCAAATGAAGCATATGCCTTTTTTTTTAATTTGGGAAAATATAGTGAAATACAAAAAAAAAAAAGGAGGGGGAGTCCATTTTTTTCACAAAGGCGGGCACCGCTAACATTTCTAAAGTACCTCCTCCTAGCATTTTCCCTGTTATTTCTTTTTGTACCTACTTGCACTTCTACCATATATACTCTCATTTAATATTGTAAGCATTTTTTCTACTGTTAAAATTCATGAGTGTATTAGTTATCTATTGCTATAGAACAAATTATGAACAACTTAAGAGCTTACAACAATACACATCTATTATCTCACGTGGATTCTGCAGCTCGGGAATCTGAGACGGGCTTAGCTGGGTGTTTCTGTAGTTCAGAGTGTCCCATGAGTTTGCAGTCAAGATGTTAGCTGGGGCTTCAGTCACCTGAAGGCTTTACTAGGGCTGAAAGATCCACTTCTGAGATGGGTCAGTCACATGGCTGTGGCAGGAGGCCTCAGCTCATTGCCACATGGGCCTCTCCATAGGGACACAGCACCTGGCTACCAGCAGAGTGCGTGATCCAAGGGGGAGCGAGGTGAAAGCCACAATGTCTTTTCCTACCTAGCCTCATAAGTCACACACAATCCTTTCCATAACCTATTGGTTATACAGACCAGCCATATTCAATGTGTAAGGGGACACACAAGACTGTGAACACCAGTGCCTCATGATGTTGGAGACTAGTTACCACAATGGATTTGTAATGGCTGCATGAATTTTACAATAAAGATCTTTATAACTGTATTAGCTATTTACATAAGGTTAGATGTTATTTCCAGTATTTCATTATTACAAATAACCTCTCAAGCACTTTTGTGTATAAAGGTTTTCATTAGTACTTCAGGTTATTTTCTTTGAATACAGTCTTAGAAGTAAGATTGTTGAGTTATTTTTTTTAAGTTTTCTTAATTTTCATTTTAAATCAGTTTTATAAAGCAAATTAATATTTTATATTGTTTATTTCAGTTAACAGATGCATTTCCTTTAATGTATTTGCTATAAGTATCTTAAAATACCTATGCAGTGATTCACAACTCATGTTTAATGCATTCTATATAAGTATATATTTTAGGTAGATATTCTATATTATATATATAATATTTTGATACTTATGGTGTGTGGGTTTTTTCATTGCTATTTAACCATTTTATAGATCCTCCTGAGTTTGTTTGTCGCTGTTATTTTGGACAACTTAGAACTTGATGAAGATCTAAAGAAGCTTAAACAAGTAAGTAATGTATGGGGGATTCTTTAAATTGACATTAAAAAAAAATAAGGGCAAAACATGTGCTTACAGGTAGTATTAAAGCAGTTCAAGGTTCAAAGTAAAAAAAGATAGATTTTAATCAATTAAGACAATCTGAGTTGGCAAATAATTTTCTTCTAAGTTTAACCTTCTCTAATATCAACAAAGGAAATTTTTATTGCTCTATGATTATCCTAGGAATATTTTTATATCATTACTTTGAGTAAAATTAAGATGGACATAGAATAGTAAATTGAATTTAGATTCTCCTTCTGCCATTAAATGAAGGTAGTTTGGAAATGAAGTGCCTCAGGGCCAGATTGCCATTTGGCATAATTATATGTAATACTCTTGATCCTCATCATAAAAATATTAAGCATAAACTTGCCTGACCACTAGACATTAAAAGAGAATTTAGTCTGCGTACCCAAAGTGGTTATATGAAATGGGATAGAATAATTGATCAACTGTGTGCCCAGTTGTATATGAAAATAGATTGGGTGTTATGGCATTGATAATCATATTCCAAAAATGTAAATGTAAATGTGTGAAGATTATGTTATTGATGGCAGAAAGATTACAGGTGTGATTAGCTATTCTCATAGTTTTTGTTCCTTGGAAGATACTTGGCTTGAATATTTGACTCTGTCAAAGAGAAGAGACCCTTTGAGAAGCAGAATTTATAAAAGGGGGGAGCCTGGATAAATATTCTTGGATCCCCCTCCCCAGCACTGCAATAGTTGGGATTATTAACATCCCAGGGAAGATCCTATCTGGAATTTTAGGAAAGCCCTACACATTTAGAATTTCCAAGTTGGATAGAGTTGTCTACTTTTTAAAAAACAAAGACATAACCTATTTAAATTTTTGTTGTTATTTATATATCTGAAAATCACTTTAAGCATTTCCTTTTTTTACTCTTGTTTATTTCCAAAGCCTATGCTTTTAACCAAGGGCAGTCAATAAAGAAAAAAAAACATATTTGATATAAAGATGCCCACTGTGAGCATATCAAGGAAGGGTTTAAATTCTTCCCTGTCCTGGGGCTACACAGGCAAATGGTTATCTGGGTATGGTGGGCATGATTTCTTCCAGATCTTTTCAATTTGTGGCAACAGTGTTAGGTTCTTCAAATGAGGGTTGGGAAGTTGTTTATGCCATGGATGCAAATACTTCCCATGGTTTCTAGTTGTAGAAGAAATATGTAATTAGTGAGTTCAGAATTGAAATTGACCAACTATATAATTAGACACAACCAATAAATATCTCTTGCTGTATAACCACCTTGGTCCTTGCTTTACAAAGCTGGTATTTATTTCAGGATTTAAATGATTTTACTCTCTTTTTATTATTCCCAGAAAAGAGGATGGGGAAAATGTGAAAAAATAGTTGATTTTCTTAATGTTTCAAGTTCCAGAAAGCACTCTGTATTCCAAAGTCTGTCTTTATTCAGTTTAAACTTTTTTTTTCAATCTTTGACCCTTTCCATCAACTAGTCTGTAGGTTCTTATGGCTACAGTCACGTTTGTGTGAGCACTGGCTCAGTGCCAGGTACTTTGTATTTTCATTTGTTTAAATTTCCCAGCAACCATGTGATGCAAGTATTATTAATAGCTTCATCTTACAGGTGAGGAAACTAAGGCACAGAGAAGTAACTTGTCTAAGGTCTCACTGCTAATAAGTGGCAGAGTTAGGATTTGAACCCAGGCAATTTGGACCAAAAGCCCAGACTCAGCCTCTACACTATATTGAGTCACACTAAAGCCATATAAATGCCAAACAGGAGTCATGCCACTGTGGAGGCCCATTCATAAGACTGTTAGTTACTTGTTGATAAATAATGATATCTTAGATGACAGAGATGTCATTATATTCATGAAATAACCATTGATGTGACAGGCAGTTTCTTGAGGAATGGAGGTGAATTAAGCTACCCAATCATTAAAACTATCCAAAAGGCAGATGATCTAATTAGAGGCACTGGAGTTAGGACTTTGGCAGAAGCTGAGAGCCGAGATGCTTACCATTCACTCCACCTGATGGCAGACACTGGCCAAAGCACCCGTTCCCTCAGGGACCTTCTGGAGCAATGACCCTCCTTAGACACAGACATAAGGCGCTTGCAGCATATGAACATTTTAGAGAGGTCTCTAGAGACTTAATGTACTTTATTATGATTGTGGTAAAAACAGTTGTGTTAAAATATACATGTTGGTGCCTAGACATTTTTCAAAAGTAATAGAAACCAGTGTGAGCCACCTCTAAAATGGAGACGTTAAATATGAAACACTGAATGGGGGCTATTAGGAAAAGTCGGTTCTCATGCTTGGGAGAAGGATTATGTCCCTGGAGGGAGATGGGATAGGAGACGATGGTAGAAAGCTGAATGGTACAGTGAAGAAACTAGAATGGGAGAAGAGAAAGAAGTGAAGAAGTGAACGAGGAAAACATCCAAGAGATGAAATTAAAGGAAAGAGCACAGATTATTCATCTAAGCCAGTGATAAAGGGGGAGAAATGTGACCGGATGCTGCATCAGATTGCTCCATGCACCAGAGCTTCTGTGGAGAAGCTCCCTGAGGCAAGCGCAGTCTGCAGGATCCATGGTGCTGGAACTGTATCCTTCTTAAGTAGAAACATGCTACTTATTGTTTCCCCATTATTTTCTGAAGTTGCCTCCTTGCCCTTTAAGACAGTGGTTTCCAGCCAGGGATGCTAACCCGTGGGGCTCTTCAGGAGAAACTATGGGACCAGCAGCCTTCTTTAACACTTCAGGAAACCTAAAGGGAATTGTGCATTTGCCCGACTAGAATGCCTACTTTAATACTTTTAGCTGGAAATTTGTGAATTCTAGGCAGCAGCACTGCTTCCCTAATGCTAATGCTCTGAAGGCTCTTCATATATGCTTTTCTTTAAGGAAAAAGAAACAGCGTTGAATTATTTATTGCTTAATAGAGGTATTTTGATAGACAGAAACTTTTTTAAAGAGAGGACTCAGAGGGTAATAATTAAAGGGCTCCTTGGGGATGACTTTGGGTAGGTTCTGATGTAAATGCTCATTCCCAGGCCACCTGTCTCCATGCCATCACCAATGTTTGCCTTTATAGCCACTAATGTAGCTTTTCCTTTGTCACTCTCCAAAATAAATAATGCTCTGAAAAAACATGCCAATTACGCATTCACATAAAATTCATCTCTTGCTTTCCTAGCAGCAATATAGCAGTAGCAATCATTTCCTAGCTGCCATAATTTATGTGAGCCCGTATCTAATTAAATAGAGACAGTGATTCTCTTTTCAGCATCACCAAAACCCAATACAGGACCTGGAGATAGATAGAGATAGAAATAGAGATATATAATGGGTTTTTACATAAGATCAGAAAATTGACTAGAAATGAAATTGTCTGTAAATGTATAATTTGGCTGCTGAGAAGCCAGATCAGTTCATATAAAGGCTAAAAACCCCCTTGGCCTACTGCTGTCCTCTAAACAGCAGTAGGAGGCAATGACCTTCATGCTCTGTGATGTAGCAAAGACACTGGAGAATGTAGGTGGAGTTTTGCAAACTTTGAAAAGCAAGAGAATTCTTACAGCTTTAATGATTTTTGCAAATTCAGTGCAAGACAGATATAAAGGGTTTTCTTTTAAGCAGTAGAAGATTCATTAAGCTATGAGAAAAAGAAAGACCCATAGAGAAGCCTCAGGGAAAAGAATCATTGAAAAGGGAAGTAGAGATAGTCTGTGTAGATTAAGTTCAAAGCTCTGAAATTAAAACTGTTTCCCCAGCTCTGTATTAAGTCCCATTTGAGTCTTGTCTGATTCAAATTTGATAATGTTTCGTCTTTTATGACGTCCAGTGCGTAGTGAGGGATGGACATGTAAAGAGACTTCTCTCTCTTGTTGATCATGATTTTAACAAAACAACAAAAATCTTAGTCCTTTTAAAAAGATGAGCTCCAAAAGAATATATATATATGAGCTCCAGGTTAATGTTTCTCTGTAGCCGTACCTGGGGGCTTTCATTTTCATCTCTGTCTTGTCTCCTGTATTGAAGTCATTCTGGATTTAGGGCAACAGCAAGGGGACAGAGTAGCCACTCAGCTAAGCACCGTTTGCCATCTCCTGATCTGAGTCGAGCCTTCAGTCTTCTCAGTACTTTTTCCGTCTCACAGGAGTGAACTCAAACGAACGTAACATGAAAGAAGGATGCAACTGTGACAATAATAAGTATTCCCTATTGAAAACTACCCGGTGCCAGGCACTTCATATGCAGTTACTGAATTTAATTCTAAATGTTAAAGGCACAGAAACTAACATTCAGGGAGATAAATTTCTTGCCCAATTTCATATAATTTGTAAAGTGCTTAAGTTGGGATCATAAGGGCTTTCTGACCCCAATGCAGGTGACACACAACCTGCTCAGAGAATCCGTTCATTCATTCATTCTAAGGCGAGTGTCTGGAAAATGGGTTGGTTGAGATGCTTGCATTTTTGGATCAGCAGATTCTCTCCCTGTGGATGTGTAGACTGGAGGTCAAATTGTAATCAGAATATAGCTCAGTGAACTGGGAATCAGTGTGGGGTGTGGAGAAGGAGGGTTGTGTGATTCAAATATGTAATGGCATCAGGCTAATGTCACTTGAGGTATTCCTTTTACTAGATCTCCCCATTTTTGTAATCCTGGGGTCTGAATGCCCATCTGCTGTACTTCAGATGTCGTGTTAGGGGCACCAGACATAACCATGAGCAAGACATTGTTCCTGCCTTCAAATAGCTTATGAACTGGGCTTCCCTGGCAGCGCAGTGGTTGAGAGTCCGCCTGCCGATGCAGGGGACACGGGTTCGTGCCCCGGTCCGGGAAGATCCCACATGCCGCGGAGCGGCTGGGCCCGTGAGCCATGGCCGCTGAGCCTGCGCCTCCGGAGCCTGTGCTCCGCAACGGGAGAGGCCACAACAGTGAGAGACCCGCATACCGCAAAAAAAAAAAAAAAATGACTAAGATGATAAATGTGATGTTATGTGTTTCTGACCACAGTTTTTTTTTTTATTTTGATAAAAAATTGGTCACCATATTGGTAAGGTGGTGAGAGCAGGCTCAGGGATTCTGGTGGTGCAGAAGCTGGATTGCAGCAGATGAGCAGTGATGACAGCTAAGAAAGTAAAGCTGAGCTGTTAACCTTTTCCTCTCAGACTTCTCATGCTCTAAGTTTCCAGGCAGACCACCTGGTTACGGACTGATTCTTAATCTTTGTAGCTATGTAGTAACATCATTTACTACAGTGCTACCCAACCTTTTTTTTTTCCCATTGCGGTTTGCACAGAGACTGACATTTGTACAACAGCTGGGAATCACATGCAGCTGGAGGCATCCAACACTAGGATTTCTGCTGCTCCGGGAAAAACTCAGCTGCCCAGGGGCCAAAGATCAATGCCCCAAAGAAGCTATAAATCATCAGTGGCTGAGTTGGAATACTCAGCATTTTACCCAAAGCCTTTGATGTAACCCAGCTCCGCTTGAAGCCACTCTCTCAATCTTTTGGTCAGAGATGACTCTTTTGTTGTCAGTTTACATATTATTACCCATAATTTAACATAACTGAAATCTCAAAAGCTCATCTTATATAGCACTTGATCTGCTATTTCTGATAGAGCTGTTAGGCTTCTTTTAAAAAATAAATTCTTATGCCACATTAAGACATAAACAACAATAAGATCTGTTTAAAGAGATGAAGTAGCTAAGACTGAGAACTATTCAGATCAGGGTTCAAGCTAATAGGTCACAACAGAAGCTAAGAATTTGAGGATATCAATTATCAGCATAAGAAAACAGCCTAGAGTGGGGAGGGACAGATAAGATGGGGGTACAAACTACCATGCATAAAATAAATAAGCTACAGGGATACGTTGTACAACACAGGGAATATGGCCAATATTTTATAATACCTATAAAAATGGAGTATAACCTTTAAAACTTGTGAATCACTGTGTTATATACTGAAACTTACATAATATTATAAATCACCTATACCTCAATTTTAAAAAGAAAAAGAAAAAAAAAAGACAGCAGCCTAGAAATCTAGAAGTCAATGCAAAAATGGGGAGCAGCCAACTGGAATTTTGGAGTTAAACAGGTACTAGTCAGGGATCCAGGAAGTCAAAACAAAACAGACAAGGTACCTGTTAGAATTGATGTCTTCCTATTATGGGTTGAATTGTGTCCCTCAAAAAGAGATACTGAAGCCCTAACTCCCAGTACCTGTGAATGTGACCTTATTTAAAAATAGGGTATTTGCAGTTGAAATCAAGTTAAAGTGAGGTCATTAGGGTGGTCCCTAATCCAATATGACTGGTGTCCTTATACAAAAAGGAGAAGAGAGACACACAGAGACAGAGACTAGAGCGATGCATGTACAAGCTAAGGAACACCTGGGGTGTGGACCGTCACCAGAAACTAGGAGAAAGTCTTGAAACAGACCCTCCCTCAGAACCTCCAGAGGGAACCAAGCCCATAGACACTTTGATTTGGAATTTTCAGCCTCCAAAACTGAGATAGTAAATTTCTGCTGTTTCAAGCCACCAGTTTGGGGTACTATGTTACAGCAGCCCTTGGAAGCTAATACACCCCCTGGCCTCAAAAACAAAGAACCGCTTTGGGCCTCCAGGAAGTAACAGAGCTGAAAGATAGTAGGTGCTCTCAGGATGGCAGGCAGCTTTCACCAACCAAGAACAGCTTTCTCAACAGATGGACTTACTTCCTTTTGCCCTTAATCAAACAAGTCCCATAATAATCAATCTTATAAATTTGAGACTTTCTTGGAAGAAGCATTTCTCTAAGCCCTTCCAAAATTTCCTTCTATGTGTGATTGACCCAAACCAGATCACTTTTAGAGGCTGTTGTTTTCAGAAACCTTGCTCTTTGCCTCATCACCTGGCCCTCAGGATGGTTACTAAGGCGACTCAAGTCTCTCTTGACATTGAACAAACATCAAGTGAAGGGCCTAAGACCGGTCAAGTTTACATTGATGAGTTGTCGGTTGTGTTAACTGTGCTAATTCAGAATTACTTTTATTACAGTTTATCACAGCATTCTACAAGATAACCTCTCAATTTTTTTTCTCTTAAATTCTGAAGTATCTTTAATGAGAAAGGCATTCTTACAAAATCAGATGGCTCTTGACATTATTACGATTTTTTTTTTTTTAAGTGAGGTTTGGAGGGAAAACGTGTACAAACCAGGCAAGAGGGTTACTCTTCAGCATGCCCGGTCCTCAGCCCCCTGCCCAGCCATGGAGACACTATCTCACTTTGCTTTCTTTAACCATGAAAACAAAAATTTTAAACACCAACAGCGCTTTATTTCCTCAGATCCTTTCACAGGCAGTGGGAAACTAGACGGTTATGGTTCTAAGAAAAAAACGTGACAATTGGTTTTCAGTCTTCTGCAGTGTCTTGCAGTCATTGAATTGCAAACAGGCTCGTTGGTAGCTGCGTTCAGACATGTTTCAGGAGTGAGGTAGTGAATTTTCTCCTCTGTGTGCCCATACACGCAACATGAGGTGTTGTCATTGCCTTGATTCCCTTGGGACTCAGCTTTCACGCAGTCCGTCTGTTCTTTGTTCTGAGAAGCCCATGTACTTGTCTATTCCACCCAAAACGTTTCTGCTATCTGCTTGTTCATTCAATTCCTTCAGTCTTTGAGTCCCTACTGTGTGCAAAACACTGGGCCAGGCATTAAGGAGATGAGAATAAACAGTTAAATTTTCTGCTCTCATGGAGCTTAGGGTCTAATGGAGGAGTTGGACATCAATCAAATAATCAGAGCAGTGAATAAATATTTATAACGTGAGATGAACTTTCTGCAGAAAAGAACAGCATTTGAGTGAGGAGTTAATAGAAGACCTTGACCCAGATGGGGGTCAGGGAAGTGGCGAAGGAGAAAGAGACACTTGGACTGAGTTATGAAGGAGGGGCAGCCGTGAACTTCATGGGGGGTGTTGATAGGGAAAGGGAGGGGAGAGCCTTCCAGAGAGAAGGAAACATGTTCAGCATGACCCCAGAAAGAAGTGGTGTAAAGTGAGTATAGAAAAGTAAGTGGGGCATAGACCATGCAGCACCTTGAGAAACTTTTCCCTTGGGGACTTCCCTGGCGGTCCAGTGGTTAAGACTCTACACTTCCAATGCAAGGGCATGGGTTCAATCCCTGGTCAGGGAACTAAGATGCCATGTGGCATGGCCAAAAAGAAAAGAACTTTTCCCTTTGCCCCCAGAACCATAGGAAGCCACTGAAGGCTTTTACGATGGGAGGCAGTGTGAATGGGAGAGCTGTTTGGGAAGCAAAATCAGCAGGGACTGGGTGAATGTTTAGATTTAAGGACATAAATGAGAGTCTCAAGGATGAGTCCTGGTTTCAGGTTCATCTCCTTGGATGGATGATGATACCATTCACAGAACTGAGAAACATTAGCACAGAACTTTATTTGTGGGAAAAGATCATCACTCAGTCTTGGATGTGTTGAGTTTGTGATGGGTTTGAGACTCAGCAGAGACACCTAATACTTGGTTGCATGTGTGGGTCTAGAGTCTACGAGCAAGGGCTGGCTGGCTAGAGATACAAATATGGACGTTCCATATCATTCTCAGTTGTTTATCCGGTGCCTGCCATGTGCCAGGCACTGTTCTAGGCCTAAGGGGTAAGTCAGCAAAAAAAAACAGACAGAAATGTCTGCCCTCTTTGATTCTTCAGTCCTAGTGACGCTCTCTGTACTAGTGGAAGTTGTAAATCTGGATGAGATTGTATAGGGTGGAAGGAAAAGAGATCCCGCAGCCTTAAGGAAAAATAATGATGCTGGTGCTGAATGATGCTGGTGCTTTGCCTTAGGGAAACACAAATAATCCATCTTTGTTTTTGTCCCGTGTAAATGTTTGTTCTGTTACAAATAATCAACACTTTTTCTGTCTCAAGTTCAACCTCCCAATGGGAGAAGAATCTGATTGGTCCAGCTAGTCAACATCATTCCTTTTAGGCTGGAATTTTGTATCTCTGCCTCTCAATGCTGGTCAGCCATACAGAAAGCCATCAGCTTTGAACAGGGTACATCCTGACCAAACCACAAAGTGGGCTCCCCTGAAATGTGGCTGGTTTCCTAAGACAGTCCTTTCTTCTCCCAACTCTCCACGCTGGCCTCTGCTCTGGAGGAGCTAGACCCCAAAGAAGGAGATGTGAAAAGACCAGGTCCCCTTCCCAGTTCTAGAAAGGAAGTCATACTTGTGGGGCTGGGGTGGGGCAGGGGAGCAAGGCTTGAATCACATATGAGACCGGATTGCCCTGGACTGATGTTTTTATAACCAAAGGTGGCCAGAAAGCTATGGAACTTATTAAGAAGGGCAACCAGTCTTTTTCTTTATTCATAACTGAAGGTTGATGGTTTCCTTGTCGGCCTTTCCTTACATTCTACCCGCTGTCCTTGCTCAGTAAGGGTCACCGTGGGAGACGGGGCATGGCTGGCATCCTCACTCACAGCCACATGACGATGGAATATTTTTTACTCTGATATTAAAAGAATGACTTAGATTATTACTAAGAAATGAGAAATGTATGCGTACGTTATTTTATTTGATGTTATCCCTCTTTCCATGTTGTTTTGCATAAAATATGTTAATGTGAATTTTCATAGTGCATCTAATAAGCCCTTTGCCCTCAAAGTATGCAAAATTGAACAACTGTACAATCTACCACAGGCATACTCAGGAATGATACTTGGAAAATGCATGATGGTTGCCTGAGAAGGAATTACTTAAGAGGACAGAGCATGGGTGGGAGTTCAAGACCCCAGTGTGGAGACTCCAGTACAAAATATGTGTCTTCCAAACCTCCGATTTAAAGTGTGGGATTTATTTTATAGTAAATACCATCACTGACACTAGTTATCTGTAAACTAAGGTGGAACAAATAAAGAAATTTATGGAGATAGTGAGAGCCAGATTTCACACAGTCAGAGAAAGAAGTTACAGATAAGCAAAGAGAAGATGCCAGAATGAACCCTCTGGCAATTGGAATAAGAGTATCAGTATGAACTCAGTTATTGTAAGATAGATAGATACATAGATGCATAAATAGATATATAGATACATAGATACATCAGTAGATATATAGACATAGATATGTAGATAGATACATGGATACAAGGGTGGATACATATATACAGCTCTATGGTTACATAAGATACAAACATAGTAAGTAGATACTAAATATAGATATGTGTGTATACAAGGGCTCATATACATACATATATTTTCTAGGTCTTTCCTCTGGGTGAGCCTAGAAGCAGTGACATGCCAGTAACATCAAGAAAGCCCAGTCCTAAAATTTTCGTTTCTAAAAACCATTCTCCAATAAAACAAATCAACATTCTTTGGAGAAGTGGCTGATTCTAGAGTTGAGGCAGGGAAAACACAAGATGAGACTTAAGTATAATATTTTGTGGAGATAGAAAGTAAGGAAGAGCTTAAAACACACACACACACACACACACACACACACACACACACAAGGGTGTCAAGACGTGACAGTGAAATAGAATGTGGAATCCTGGATGGGATTCTGAAACAGAAAAAAAGACATTCCTGCAAAATCCAGGGAATTCCAAAGCAGTTCTGCATTTTGGTTCAAAGCATTTGACCAAGGTTAATTTTTTGGTTTTGATCAATGTCCTATGGTTATGTAAGATACTAACATATGAAAAAGCTGGGTCAAGGGTGTACAGGAACTCTCTGTACTATCTTTGCAACTATTATGTACATTTAAAATTATTTCAAAACAGAGGGTTTTTTTAAACAGGCTAAGAATTTTCTATGGTAAATTCTAATAACACTATATATAGACATAAATTGGCTGCTCTGTTGCCCTGTTCAAAGATTCATATGTTTGTGAAGCTTTATACCATAGATATGTTGTATAGAATTTATAGTCAGTTACGATTTTTTTTTATCTTATAAAGTTGGAAGCATAGACTTCATCAGGAACAAAATGGTTTTTTATGGTTTTGTTTCTGATAGAAAATCTGATATGGCATGTCATTTCCCTTCATCTTAGAAATATAATTCATCTGAAATTGGAAGAGTCATTTGTGCTGGTTCATATGGCTGATTCCACATTGTAAAGAGCCTAAGGAAAGGGTAACCAAGTGATGAGAAATACCACAAATCGGTCACTTTAGCCTGTTCGTGGGACACCCTTGATGCTGCCTTTTTTTGTTCTTCATCTCGTCACCATTGTGTTATCCTTGTCTCTTGTGTATAAACATCCAGTGAGGCATGGGGCCACAGAGAGTCCTGCCCTTAATTAAAAATTGTCAGCTTAGTAGGGGAGAGATACACAGAATTAAGGAGTTATAGTGCAAAGCCCTGAGCACTAGGGTCGAAGACCCAGGGAGCCTGGGGGAAGACGTGCCTAGCTCGGGTTGGAGCCAGGTCGAGAAGATACGTCTAAAAATAATGAATCAAATTTTATTAGGAAAGTGGGAAAATGCATTCCATATAAAAGAAATAGCAGGTGCAAAATTGCAGAAGTAAAAACACATCTATTGCTTAAAAACGCTGTTTTGGTGAAACAGTATACAGCAGTGTTGAGAAGCTGAAGTTCTGGAATCTGAAAGATGGTGGTCAAATCCCAGTGCTTACCACTGCTAGCTGTGCGACCCCAGGCAGCAGATTTGAGCTCCTTGGACCTCAGTTTCCTCATCTATAACATAATGGAGCTAATTATGGTACCTACATCAGGGGGCTATTTTGACGATTAAATAGTGTTAGAAAATGAGGCAATGAACAAAGCGTTCAGCAGAGTATCTGCACACGTTTGCAACTTCAAGTACCAATTGTTATTCTGAGAAATCATCCTAGAAGAGATGGTTTTTGAAGGAAGTATTGTAATTAACCAAGTGTGGAAGGAAACTGTGTTGCAGGCAGGGGGACGGGATGTTCAAAGGCATAAATGGGACTCTGTGGGAGGGACACACAAACCAATATTGTTAGAGTATAAAGGGCAAGGCACGAGGGGATACTTTAAGCCATGCTGAGCAGAACTTATTCTACACGTAATTGACCATCCTTGAATTACTTTAAGGCCCAGGAACAAGGTGGTGTTTCTTTCTTAGGTGTTCTTTAAGGTAGATTTAAAGGGACAGGACTAAGATGGAAACCCAGTTGGGAGGGTTTAAGGAGTGATAGTGAGTCCAAGTGCCACTGGACTCAGCAGCCTGGGACCACTGAGGTGGTGGGAGAGACCTGGGGCCCGAGAGGGAGTGGACGAGGGGAAGTTAGTGCCTAGGAGTCGCGTAGATGGTAAGCAAGCTTCAAGAAGCAAGTTTGAAAAGGGAGGGAGAATAAGGAAGGACACAAGGTGAGGAGAAAGGTTTGCCTTTCTCTATTTTCATTTTCATTTTTTAAACCAAGAATCGTGAGAAAATAAATCAATCATCATAGCGAAGGGGAAGAAATTGGAGCGAGTGGGAAAGGGTGAGGTGGCCCCAGGCTAGAGGGAGGAGGGGTCGACAGCGCGCATGCGGCATCCTCTCCGTTTAGCCCCCTCACTGAGATGAGACCATTTTCACGTGGAGCCAGCAGTTGCTGTGGCTCAGTGATAGCTTTGATTTTTATAGCACATTTCCCTTGAGTAATTCAAATTACAGGCAATACACCATCTCTCTTAAATATCTGGCATTTATATAAAAGAGTGAAGATCCTCATTTTTCATTTGAGAACACTGAAATCCAAAGCAGTTAAGGGATTATAAAATGGAACAAAAATTTAAATGTACGTCTTCTTACTTGTGTACTGATGCACTGTGCAATCTCCTGTGTTTTCTAAAGCAAAACAGGGATGACAATTATGTGAGTGCACAACAATGTATATTCTGAATTCCCTATGGTCTGGGCTTTTTTTTTTTTTTTCCTATTACTTACCGAATATTCATCTCATAACAAGAACCAAACATCTAGTTTACATGGAACTCTAATATAATTTCATTTGAAGTGGAGCAAAAACTGCATTTTTTGTCATAATAAACATGTTTCTATGACTCAGTAAATGCCCTAATGGAAACAACCGTGTCTCGGTTGAATAACACAAGACAGATACGATGTACAATAGAGGTGTTTGGAGCTAGAGGAAAAAACATGCAAAAGCAAACTGTACTCGTTACTACTATCGCAAGGAAACTGTTCATTCCATTAGTGGGATTTTAAGGGACAATCATGTAAAGAAAAACAACCGTTCAACATCACTTGGTATTCTGGTTTTTTAATAGTTTTCTTTCTTTTACTGTCTTGTTAACAGTTTCTGCTAGCTTAGGTTTGTTGCAAATAGTACCTACATTGCTGCACAAAAAATGTCCTTCTGCAGGACATTGAAAGCCCGTAAGATCTTAGGTTCAGTGTTGTAACAAGAGCATGAAAGTGAACATTTCCTGTAGAGCTTAGGGACGTCAGAAGATGGTGTAAATGCATCTGTGCTGCTGGCCTCCCAAACCAGGAGGCAAAGAACAGCCACTTAATTCCCAGCTCCTCCAAAAACACCTCCTCTCCCCACTTCTTTGGGGTCAGGCTATAAGGGGGATGTGGAAGAGGAAATGCCACTGATCAGCTGAAGTTATGAAATTACCTTGAACATTTTGGGGTGCCAGCTGTCACAAATAAATGTAGCTTTTATGGCCCAGATGCACACCAAGAAATGAGCCCTCCAATTTACATCCAGAAAACTCCAATTTGAAGTTGGAAGGTACAGGGTTTATTGAAGATTTTTGTAAAAGAAGGAAAAAGCAGTGACTTAAGCACTTTTTTTGTCTCCTTTTTGATCCTGCTGCCCTGACCCTGACCCTAACTAACAGCCTGACACTGACCCTAACTAATGACCTGACGACTTCAACACTTTTTAAAGGAAACAGTTTTAAAGCACAGAGTATTGCTATCTCACATGCAATTATGTAGCTAAGGGACATTTGCACAGAGGAAAAAGGAAAGGTTCTCCCCTCCAAGAAACTCTCTATTGAATTCGATAGGCTAGTGAGAAGTATCCCTTATACATATTTGTATGTGAAGGTTTTATAGTAACATAGAGATATTAACAAAAACCAGCATGTTTGATCATTACTCCAGATAGGTCATCTGCAGCTCGGGTTGTAGAATCACAGGTGCAAAATAGCAAGAGAAACTTCCTTGAAAAATAGTAGTTTATGCTTTAGAAAGAGTCTCCATTCTGAATTACTGAGTCATGTACAGGTCTAGAAAAACCAGCAAAAGCCATCATGCAGGGCTTCCCTGGTGGCGCAGTGGTTGAGAGTCTGCCTGCCGATGCAGGGGACACAGGTTCGTGCCCCGGTCTGGGAGGATCCCACATGCCGCGGAGCGGCTGGGCCCATGAGCCATGGCTGCTGGGCCTGCGCGTCCGGAGTCTGTGCTCCGCAAGGGGAGAGGCCACAACAGTGAGAGGCCCACATACCAGCAAAAAAAAAAAAAAAAAAGCCATCATGCAAAGAAGCAAAGATATGGGACTTCCCTGGTGGCACAGTGGTTAAGAATCCGCCTGCCAATGCAGGGGACACGGGTTAGATCCCTGGTCCAGGAAGATCCCACATGCCACAGAGCAACTAAGCCTGTGCACCACAACTACTGAGCCTGCATACCACAACTACTGAAGCCCGCGCTCCTAGAGCCTGTGCTCCGCAACTAGAGAAACCACTGCAGTGAGAAGCCCGCACACGGCAACGAAGAGTAGCCCCTGCTCGCCACAGCTAGAGAAAGCCCGCACGCAGCAACGAAGACCCAACGCAGCCAAAAAAAAATAAAAACAAAAAACCAAAAGAAGCAAAGAGAATTCAGCCTTAATTGACTCAGAGAACACTGAGGAACTCCCTTCTCCGGGTGAAACGGGATGTGGTCCTTTTTCATACGTGGAGGAGTCAAAAACCACTCTTCAGTTACATTAACCCACAGATGTCTGCACATTTTCCAAGCCAGAATGGACTAGATTTTCAAATGAGAATCTTTCCCAAGTCTGAATGCTTTTTAAATTGTTTTCTTTTAGAAAATTACACCAAAAATTACCAAAAAAAATTTATTTAAGGTAATCCTTCAATTCAGTTATTCGTTGCAGCATTCAGAACGGAACTGAAACTGAATAATGCTTGAATATTTTAACAGAAGAAAGCCCAGGCTGAAATATGGCAGATTTAAGCACCGAGGCAGAACGGGGTATGTGTCGTGCAGACCAATTACTCCCAACTCTCTTGAGAAGCACAAGTAAAGGAAAAGCCTTTCAGCCACCCAATGTGTAATGATATCTCAGCAAGACAGATGCTGAGCCATAGAATAGCACTGAGCTGAGATGATTTATATTTTTTAAAGCTCAAGGTTTGAAATTTTTTCCTTTGATTCTAATTTCCTTTTTGCAAATTTTTTTTTAAACCATGTGAGTCAGTTGCAAAGCTATCATCTGATCTATATGCTACAGCCAGACTTCACGCTCAGTTGAAGCCTTTATAACCTCCTTCCTTCGGACTGTTCTTTACATTAGGTTTTTCAATAAAGAGAATAAAATATTGGGATTCTCTGTGCTACTTTTCTTCCACTCAAGAATC
Organism: Mesoplodon densirostris; assembly: GCF_025265405.1. Taxonomy (NCBI): domain Eukaryota; kingdom Metazoa; phylum Chordata; class Mammalia; order Artiodactyla; family Ziphiidae; genus Mesoplodon; species Mesoplodon densirostris. Next base: position 68,335,863 of record NC_082677.1, on the reverse strand, counting down.
ATAACCTTTGAAATAATTTTTAAGTGGAAATTTACGGTTACAATTACTATATGTTAGAAGGTCAGCTTTTGTGATACAGTATAATCTTAAATTATTATCCAGTATATCCAGTATAATCCATGTTTTCCCTCACTTGCATCAAAGTAAATTTAATCTTGGAAAATCTGTGCTTACATGCAGAAGGGGAAAGAATTTGGATAAAAGCTAGAATACCATTTTATCCCGTATTAAAGAAACTTTATAGTGGCTTCAAAATACCATGAAGTGCTTCCGTTTATCCTGGCTTCCTGATCCCCCTCCACTGCTCAGCCCCTCGACACACACACGCTCTCTAATCCCATCTTGCGCTTTCTTCTTTTCTTCTCTTTTTGTAGCTCAGTCATGATCATGGGCTGGGGAATAAGCAATGGTGAAGGTTATGGAGGTTACTAGCAGTGAAGTAAGAATTAAATGATTGTGCTCAAATGCATCATCTGCCCTTAAAAAAAAAAAGAAAACTTTTTACTAAACTATAATATACTTATAGAAAGAGGCATTTTGCTGAATTTTTACAAACTGAACCCCCTGCCCAGTGCCCAGCTCAAGAAATAGTGACTGTACCTTAGAAGCCCCTCCCCATACACCTGTCCGGTCAGCATGCTTCCCCCTCACCCCAGGGTAAACGCTCTCCTGGGACCAAGCAGATAGACTAGTGCTGCCTGTGTTTTAACTTTGTATAAATGGAACCATTCAGCCCGTACTCTTTTGTTTTGTCTGGCTTCCTTTACTCACTATTCTATTGGGAAATTCACCCAAGTTTTGTGCTTGGTTGTTGTTTGTTGACTCAGATGTTTCAATGGACCACAATTTGCTTTTCCATTCAGGGGCTGAGGGGCACTTGAAGAGTTTAAGTTTGGGGACTCTTACAGGTGACACTGCTGTGGGCTTGGGAGGGTGTAGCTGTGCTGGGCGTGCACACGTGTCCAGGAGGTTAACGCCCAGGAGAGGATTTGCCCGGCTGATGAGCGTGTGTATGTTCATCCCTCATCGATGCTGCTTTTCTGGGAACAAGCGAAAGAGCACTGGGGTTCAGAAAGAAGCCCCTTCCCACGGGTGGAAGATTCATGTCGGTGCCTCAGCAGTGAAAGTGGACGTATCTGCCATTCCAGCAGCCACTCACCTTTCTCTACTTTAATTGCCCCATTTGGCACATCTACGGGGCAGCAATGCCTGATAGTCAAGAGGATGGATTGCAGGATCCTGAAGAACCTTCTGAGCCATCTAAAGAGCTTCTCACCTGCTCTTTGCAGTTTTACGGTGCAATGATCAACTCATGCTGAGTTCAGATCCATTTAGTCACAAACAGTTATTATATTTCTACTCTCTAAAAGGTGCAATAAAAGTAAATTAAAAGTGGAATCTTGCCCTTAAGGAGCTTACAAGCTTTGGGGAGTATAACTCTCATACAAGTTAGAATGAGATGAGTTCCATTTGAAAAACATATAGGCATGGGGATTATTTTTTAATACTGGTAACCTACACCTGTTAAACATTATGTTCTAGGATAGTTGATTCAATGTTACAAAATATTACGTGTAAACTTATTCTAAACATTCGTCTGTTCATCAGTGGCAGACATACGTTCAGGTTAAATGTCACAGAGTATAATTTTATTCTATTCTGTGAATCTAGGGACACCGATACTTCACACCAACAAATTTATTCAATTGGGAAATGGATGTTTTCTGCTTGTCTCTCCATCCTTTAGAATATACCTCAAATCCTTTCTTTTATTTCCCAGTTATCTTCTGGAGAGTTTAGTTCTGCCATCTGATCTGTATAATTACTTATTCCACAAATATTTGTTTAACTTACGTTGTGTCAAATATTGTGGCGGGCCCCGGATACAGAATAGTGAAAAATTCCCACACGATCCCTGTCCTCCAAGAGATTACAGTCAGGAAGAACAGATATAGAGTTCAAGTCATACACTGTAAGTTCAAACAATGCTCTGTGTAGTGGGTTTCCTAGTGTCCCCCCAAAATCGATGTCCACCAGAAACCTCAGAATGGGACCTTATTTGGAAATTAGATTTTCGCAAATGTCATCAGTTAAGGTCATACTGCTTCAGGGCAAGCCCTGATTTCAATGATTGGTGTCTTTGTAAGAGAAAGGAGAGGGAGATTCAGACAGAGAGACAGAGAAACACACAGGGAAGAGGGCTAAGCAATGACAGAGACCAAGGAACAACAAAGACTGCTGAGAAGCTGAGAAGAGTGAAGGAAGGATTTTTCCCTAGCGCTTTCAGAGAGAACGTGGCGTTGCTGGTACCCTGATGTAGCACTTCTGGCCTCCAGAACACCGAGAGAATCCATTTCTGTGTTTTAAGCTAATGATCTTACAATGATTTGTTAACAGTAGTCCTAGGAACCTAGTACAGTGAGTGTTAGGTTGAACCGTAAGAAATGGCCCATTTTGACTGCTTTGACCTACACAAACATGGCGCCTTCGTTTGGTTCAACCCAATGTGCTGTGAGCTTGTGAGAGGAAGACCTTGTTGATGAGAGGAAGCTTCTCGGAGAGATTTCTGGTGGAACTGAAATCAGAAAAGCAAGTGGAAGCTCATGAAGAACAAGAGAGAAAGGGGAGGAGAGGAGCTCCCAGCAGAGGGACCAAGGCGACAAAGGCCCTGGGGCAGAGGCCTGGACACTTGTGAAGAGCTGACGGGAACATGGTGTGGGCACAGGGCCAGGTGAGGCTGGACAGGTAGGGACAGGTAACACAGAATTGGGTGTTAAAACCTAAAGGTTGACGGTTTTGCACAAGAGCAGTGGACCCCCACTGAAGGGTCTAAGCCCAAAAGTGAGAAGATTACTATGACCCAGATGCAGGATAGATTTGAAGGAGCCGAACCAGATGAGGAGACCGTGGGAGGGAGGACATGAGCCAGGGGGTGTCTCTGACCAGGGAAGCAGGGTGGGGATCCAGAGAATGGGCCAGCTGAGCAGTTTTTAGGAAAGAGCTCCGTGTTTCTGTTTTGATGGCATTGTCCTGATTAATATACCATCTGCCCTTGGGTCTCTTTGAAGACATTTAATTCTCATAAAATATACATACCAGTCCCGGCAGGCCTACAGCCCCAGCATTGACTCACAGAATCATGTGTAGCAATTCCACTGCCCAAGAAGTCTCTGGAAGGAGAAGCGGCACCTCCTTTTTTTTCTAATTTCTCTCTTTGCTTCTCACCTTGTGTTCACCTCACTTTGTTTATATCTCAGCTAGAATAGCTGTTACATTTTATTGTCATTATCTGTTTATATAACTATCTATCCATTATAATGTGGGTTCCGTGAGGGCAAATACTGTGCCTCAGTTATTTTTATATCCCCAGAACCTAGCACGGAACCTGCTAAGTCCTGGCCTGTGGGATTTGATTTATAAGTGACTGCATCGGTGTATCAATAAATGAGTCAGCAGACACATGAATTAAATACTTCATTTATGCTCTGTCTTCTCAGCCTGTCTTTGGCCCTTTATAATTGCCTTTCTCTTTGGTCTGACAACATATTAACTGCTTTTTTTTCCCCCTGTGTGCTCTACTTACTGCTACAAATATTTTTCTATTAGTTTTGGCAATGAACTTTTGGAAAAGAAGTCTCTTCCTCATGAATCTCTTTATGTGGAGCCATTTTTCTAATTGCCTGCATCTCCTGGAAATGCTCACAGTTTTTGTTCTGTGCCTTTGGGAGCTAATTCTTTATCACTGTTGTCTTCGTAACCATCAAATTATTGAGAATGTGCCGTGGTCAGTGTTCCTCTCAGGGGGAGAGGGGAGGAAGGTGGTGAACAGTGGTGGCCCCTTCCCTAAATGAGATACCACCAAAGACAGAAAGTCAAAGATGACTCACAAAGCTATATAAGATATACAAATGGCTAAGGTAAATGTTCATATTATATAAAACCAAAATGTAAGAACATTTTCTACAGTGGAGTAAGAGAAAAAGGCAAGTTTCCTGAACTAGGAATCAGGACGTAGAATCTCACTGTGGGCTCACAACCAGTTGGACAACTGAGCCATATATCGTATTGAACTTGGGATGTTGCCCCAAAATGCTCATGTTCTCTCTAGCCATTATGAATATCCCCACATGGTAGGAGGGAAGAGCTACCACCTCTCTTCTCATTATAAAAGCTTCCTTGGCCTCTCATGCTCACCTTTCCACAAATCCAGGACAGATTGTCATTATAAAGTAGAAGCATAAGAAATAGAGACACAGATGTAGAGAACAAATATATGGATACCGGGCGGGGGGGAAGGGGGGGATGAATTGGGAGATTGGGATTGACATGTATACACGACAATATATAAAATAGATAACTAATGAGAACAGACTGTATAGCACAGGGAACTCTACTCAATGCTCTATGGTGATCTAAATGGGAAGAAAATCTGAAAAAGAGGAGATATATGTTTACGTATAACTGATTCACTTTGCTGTACAGCAGAAACTAACACAGTGTTGTAAAACAGCTATACTCCAATAAAAATTAATTTTAAAAAATAGAGTAAAAGCATATACCCCCTTGTCATGATATTTAGGGGATATTTTGTCATGCTGTAATAGAGATGCGTTGACCAGTCCCAAGAATAATAAATATTTAAAGTTTTGTATTTAACTAAAATAACATTGGTTATTTTATTATTTTAAAATATTTAAAAATATTATTTTAATAAAATAAGCTAATGTACTTTATGCCTCAAGTAAGTCTTTAAAGATATATATCATTATCTCTATAAATTACAACTTTCTGATAACTAATGAGGTAATCATGGAACTAATGCTATGGAAATATCTTTAATATGTTTTCTCATAATATATGCTAATATATGTTAATTTTAAGTAATTTGAGCAAACCAGAGAAAACTAATTTCATAATTATGCTTCTTTACCCCTAGAAATAACCACTATTACAAGTTAGAATATATCCTTCCAGATTTGTTATATAGAAATGATGAGGTCTCATAATATGTACTCTTTTATATTATCTATTTTTTAAGGACATATACACACACACATACCCACACACAGATTATAAGATTTATAAGATTTAAGATTTATAGATCTATGTCATCCATTATAAGAGCTTCATAGAGTCTTTTTGCATGAATGTACCATAATTTATTTTGCCAGTCCTTACTGGGGATAAGTGTTTAGTTTATTAGTTTATTTCTAATTTTTTTAATATTACTGACAGAGTAGCATTGAACTGCCATGTACTTTTTTTTTTTAAGATTTTTTTTATGTGGACCATTTTTAAAGTCTTTATTGAATTTGTTACAATATTGCTTTTGTTTTATGTCTTGGGTTTTTGGCCACGAGGCATGTGGGATCTCAGCTCCCTGACCAGGGATTGAACCCATACCGCCTGCTTTGGAAGGCAAAGTCTTAACCACTGGATTGCCAGGGAAGTCCCTGCCATGTATTTATGTCTTTGCCTGTTTGTTCAAATATTTCCTTAAAGTCTCAAAAATGATATTGCCTGATCAAAGTAGACACATCTTTAACATTTTAAAACATATTATCACATTGCCTTCTGAAAAAGTTGTACCATTTTATATTTAACAAAAATTCCCATTTCCCCATAACCTCACATTTTTTAACTTTTGATAATCTGATATGCAAAAGTAATTTATTTGTGTGTTTATAGTACCTATAAGTATTTGTGTTTGAGCATCTTTTCATTAATTTTGAAGCAGTTGTATAATTTTGTGAATTTGTCTTTTCCAAAATTAGTTTGTGAACACTTTTTATAAATCAAGAAATATATATCCAATATTTTTCAAAAAAAAAACAAAACATATACCCCACAGTGGGTAAGAAGCTGGTACCTTTTGAAACGTGCTTCCATAACCCCACCAAGAAAGACTGCCTGAACTAAAGTACTCTTTGACCTCTTAGCTCAGCATTTGTGATGTAAAGCCTCAGCTTCTGTGAAACTTAAACTGTAAAAATATAAAAACAAACTTATAGAAATAAATAAACAAACAAATAAATAATAAAACCATTTGCTTGTCAATTCCCAGATATTTCATGGCACGTAATTGAATAATTCCCAAGCATCTTTACAACTACATAGAGAACTTTTGCTTTATGTACCAAATGTGTTGTTTCTAGTTGAACTATTCTTTCATGAATCTGCTAGGCTAAATGATCGATTTCTTTGACATTTTCCCCCTTTCAAATATCACCACTTAGGATTTTCATTTCTTTTTTCATTCTTTTGATTTCTAATTCTAACACACATATTTATAAAACACTTTGGTGTTTAAATATGTTAGTGATAATTAGTCAATGATAAAAAATTTGGTATGGAAAGGGGATTATGTTTGGGAATAAAATAACATATATTTTTCTTCTAATTTTTTTTTCTGGTTTAGTTTTTTGTTTAGCTTTCTTTTTGTTTTCCCTGTGCTCAGACTTTGAACACTCAGAGTAAGGCAGGAGACCAAGATATACTTGGTAGGGCTTTACTGCCATCTACCGTTTCTTCATGTAATAACTCATTGTTCCTTTGATTCAAAAATTCCGATAGACTGTGACTTATATTACTATAGATTCCCCCCTTCTTTCTATTTTTTTTCTTTAGTTAAAGCAAAGTGAAGCAAACGCAGACACCAAAGAAAAGCTCCCTTTGCGACTTCGAATCTTTGAAAAATTTCCAAACAGACCGCAAATGGTGAAAATCTCAAAGCTTCCTTCAGATTTTACAGTTCCTAAAATCAGGTATTAAAGTATTTCTTTAATTGTATATCTCAAATACACTGTAAAACATTCATCTTAAATCTGATTCAGCCCTTTCAAACTCATGTGGGTGTGGTTTCTTTCTATTTTTAAGTTGTTATCCATACTGCTACTCTGTCTTCCTCTGTTTTAAAACCGTTGACCCCTTTAAGCAGTACATCCAGAGCAGAGTCAAGTGTGTTAGCCTGGGCAAGAAGGCTGATGACCGCTGCTTTGCCCTGAGATGGCCCCTCGGGGATTTGACTTCACAGGTAACTGGCACAGGTGGTCCAGCTTACAAAGATGCACGTAGACATTGGCCTCTGACCCTCAACCATGTAAGGATAAAATTGCCTCTGAGGCCCTTTTATTTTCAAGGAAATGGAGAAACTGCCACTGGCCAGGTTTCCGGACTACTGTGACAGCGTTTGTTTAGAATGCCATGTCTGGGTGCAATATAATTTGTCTTCCATTTTTTAAAAGAAGAACCATGGCATTTTGCACTCATACTAATATGATTTTCTACCACTTTGCCCTCAAGTTAAGCAATTGCATTGAAGATGCTTCAAAATGCTCATTTTTAATAAATAAAGGAAATTCTTCCAGTTATAGCTCAAAAATTACAAACAGAACCAGAATAATATCAAATATGACATTTTTTATGTAACTAGTTTTAAAACAATTCTATGGGGAGGTTATAAAAGCATGAGACTGGATGTGGTGCCATAATATTTAAAATTCAAATCAAAATATATTTGCAATTCTGATTTTTAAAAAAACAAAATTTAAAATGTGAAAAATATGACATATATAAAAGAGCCGTAAATTAGATTCAAGATTAGTGATTATTGAAAAGATGTTATTTGAATTCTCCCCATGCTTTAAAGATCAGATGAAGTAAGTTTCTTCTGAGTTATTTTGAGTCTTTAAATGTAAAATTATCTCTCAAGGATTCTTATGATAAATGAAAGTTCAGAGAGATGAACTAATTCCTTCAAACCTTAGAGGGGAAAAAAAGTATCTTATTACCACAATAGGAGTCAAAAGATACCATTAATTACTGAATATTGTTGCTTAAAAGTAATTTCAGGGACGTGAGTTTTTTAAAACAGGAATAACTGAAGATTCAGGAATTTTTTCTCTGAATTCAACATTTTGCAAATTATATGTGTAATTAAATCTAAACACCTCTTGGTGTGACATGTCCTATTTTCTGTGAACTTTTGTCACTGCTTTATCTTAGCTCAGGCAAATGCATCATTGCAAAATGCCATCCCTTGCTCCATTTCATTACTAATGCTTGACATAATGTGTCCTTCTTTTGCAAAGGGAAAGTTTCATGAAGCAGTTTATTGATCGCCAGCAACAGGACACCTGCTGCCTCTTGCGAAGCCTCCCATCCGCCTCTTCCTCATCCTGTGATCACTCCAAACGGTCTGCGATTGAGGACAAGTACATCGACCAAAAAGTAAGAATCACTGTCTCAAATAACCAGATTTTTCTTAAGCCTGTGTGTTAGAGAAAAGAACCACGTAACTGGGTGGGGTCCTGAAATCTAATGTCTCAGGAGAATAATGAAAAAAATAATTTTAGTGGTTGAAGAAATTACTAAACCTAACATTCGTAAATTTGTTCATTTAAATTTTGCATTTCTACAGGTCAGGTTTTGAGCCATGCCATGTGGCAGCCGGGTGACTTCCAGTAGATCAAAAGCCTCCCCAAACCTGCATTTTCTCAAGTGCAGAAGGAAGGGCTCTGAGCTCTCAAGTTCAGCCCAGGTTTATTGGTGGCCTTTCTGCAGGAGACCTTACTTATTCCAGTTATTATGCCAGGGAGACTAACCAGAGCCAAGTTTCTCTAAAATTAGTCCAAATAACTGCCATTTATTGAGTTTACTAAGGCCTGTGGCAGGAATTATCTCTAGGCACATTATCTTATTCATGTTCTGATTTACCTGTGTCTTCATCATTTGAAAAGTAGATAGGGAAATTTTTTTCCCAGATTCTACAGTCAGAAAATGAAAGATCAATAGCAGAGTTGGTGAAAGAGATTACACATTAGAGTTTGTTTGCAAAAGCATCTAATTCACTTGCGAGTATTTCTCTTTGAAAGTCCTAGTTTCTATTTTAATCCTTTAAATTCTTGCCACCTTTTTTCTATGACTTATCATCAAATACATATTTCTCTATTATCATGTGAAAATAAAATAGCAGCTCCTTCATGCTCCAAGATTCTCTGTTTCTCCCCATTCTCCAGAGATTACCCTTGTAAAGGACCTTTACTTATTCCTCTCCTCCTCCTTTTCTCCCATCTCCTCCCCAAATGAAATGAACTTCTGCCCTTTATCACTCCCCCATTCCTTGTTTCTCTGCTGTAGTTGAGTGATTTTGTTCTTAATTCTGATGATAATGATTTCCTTTGTAGTGTGTCTCTTCTCACTCAAGAATTTTCATTTATTTCTTTTCTTTCAGTTATCTACAGATGTTATTCCTCTGTTTTAGAGATTCCAAGATTGTAGATGACGAGTCTGATGCCAATGTCAGTTTTTTTTCCATGTGAAAGTAATTCGGTTTTTCTTTGGTGGTTGGTTGGTTTTCTGGTTTCTCTTGGGAAGCTTGTAAGACTTTCTACATCTCCTTGGAGTACAAAAACTTTACCAGGATATACTTTGTATGTCTTTTATCATCAGAACTGCCCAAACTGGGGAGTCTTTTCAGTTTGCCAACTAAGAATATAAGAAATTTTCATTTATTAGTTGTTCAATTATTACTTTTCCATCTGCTCCTTTTTTCCCCCTACTTTTTTCTCTTATGATTGTTCTCTCTCTTTTTCTTCTGTGTTTTGAAATATTTGTTCTGCTTAATCTTTCAAGCCACTAATTTGATTTCAACTGAGATCATCCTTTGCTTTTAAAGTTTGAGTGAAAAAAATCATGAAATGTGTGTGGAGAGGGGCACACACATGCAATACTGTTTCCTCTCCTTAAAGACTTTCAGAAGACTGTACTCTTCTAAAAGAATTGTCACTAAACTTGTCATGTCCCTTCCCCGTAGTTACGTTCGCGCAATACTGTGCACGAGGCATAGAAGCAAAAAGTTTCTATGTTAGTGGATAAGCAAGTGGGAGGATAATGGCCTGGTTTCAGACAATCATTCTGAAATTGCATTTTACACATGAGAACACAGATGGCTTATTTTCTAAATTTATTTCAAAGGCAGAACTTTAAGCCAGAGGGTGTGCAGTGAAGCCCCAGTCTGGGCTCAGGTTGCACCCAGCGCTCTCCAGGAAGAGTGCCAAGAGTCGATATCATGGATGCCCAACACGGCAAGTCCACAACTTGCTTTTTTAAATCCAGAGTAACGATATCCCACTGGAAATACAAAATTAAAATCTTAGTCTGTGAAATCTTATTTTCTCTCTAAAAGAGAAGATGATGTCTCTCACATTTCCTGAACAGAATATTTTGAAATTGGTGAGAAAAAATAAATAAAAAGGTTCTTGGCAGGTGAGTGGGATGGGGGGTGTCTAAGGGGACTTTTCAGCCTTCTATGTTTGTGGCTTCTTTTCATATTCTCATTTAACGGTTATTTTTAACTAACTGAAAGTAAGACAACAATTATAGCTTTGTTCTGTAATCTTACACTTGTCTCTCTCATAATCCCCTAAAATATAATGAATTAGCAAAGACATTGATCCTGGGGGCGGGATCCAAGCCCCTCAGCTCTAAAGAGACTAGAACTTCTTGGCGACCGCGGGCCGTCCCCCATCTATAAAGTCAGTTGATTCAAACACACAATACATGGTCTTATACAAGGACAGTGATCAGCCATGGTTAAGGTGCCCTTCATCCCCCGTCAGGCTCATTGGCCATATGTAGATAAACTACAGTTAGAAAAATATTGTTTATCTTTTTACAGCCTTCAGCATCTGGAAAGGGGCACATGGGGAACATAGTTTCTCTTCATCTCAGCAGTAGCTACCCTGTTAGGGCAGCAGCAAAGAAGACTTACCATGCTGCCACCCGTCCTTAAAGCTGTGACTGTCCTCCGGCTGCTAAGAAAGTAGACTTAACAGTTCCTTTCACCATCCCGTTTCCAGCTTGAGCTCCTGGCGTTCTTCACAAACACTTATGATCTGTCATCCTTGAGGGCTTTGGGGCCAGGGAAACCCAAAACAGAGAATTCCACTCAATGAATTTCAGTGGTAAGGATTTAAGGGAAGTAGGAATCGAGGAGAAAGCAGTCTGGTATCTGTATTTTTAAATACGGCAAGCCTTTTTCATTTTTCTTAAGAAACCCCAAAGCCACATAAAAACAAAAATACACAAATACACGAGAAAAATCCTGAACAGAGACCACACCACTGTTAGCTCCCCGATAAAGTATTTTTCGGGAAGCGCTTGCAAATTTCTCTTACATCCCAGTTGCCTTTGGAAATCCGAGTCATTATCAAGTGGACAGCAAGGTTCTTCACTCTGCGTGAAGAAACTCTCGTGGCCCCCTGCAAACAGAGGCTGTTTTCCCCAAAGAGTAGTAAGAAATCAAAAGAAAAAGGCTGGCTTTTGGTGATTCTCATAATGTGAACAAAGGAGCAATGAAATAAAAGTTTTCTCTTAACGACACCGAGTCCCCAGCGACCTGGACATCACAAGTTAAGGGGAAAACCTGACAACAAAAGCCAGGAGGTGTGGAGGTGGAGTTGTTTGATTAAGCAACGTGGAAACACAAAAACACATGTTAGGCAAGATTTTCTCAAGTAATCACCCTGGCTTTGAACAACTGTAAGGAATTCCCATGGCAACCTCACTTTGCAGAGACCATGTTTTTAAAAATAGCCCTGTCTGATTACCTTTATCACATAGTTTAAAATACCTGTCCTTCTCTGTCAGCAATGAGCAAACAAAACTGTAACATCTTTAAAGCCGTTGTGTGGTTTGCTCAGATCCTGAAGGAAAAAGACAGCAAACAGTGTGGTCCCTCCTTTCCCTTGGGGTGTCCTTCCAAACCCCACAGAAAAGACATTCCCAAGCGCCAATTCCCACATCTCTTTCCCTTTCCACTCCCCTACACCCCCGTGGGCATCTTCAAGGGGTCCCCTTTTCTCCTGATTAAAGGATACACCTGCAGATCTTCAGAGGAGTCTTACTAGTTTCCAAGCAGAAGGGAATCGGGCAGTGGTTTTCTACTCATTTTTCCCCTCTGTATTATTGGAATTAATTCCTTAAGTAGAGTGCTTACATAAACTGAGATGTGAACTTGGCTTTCCAGTGACCCCATTAATAAAAGCAGCTCACTCTGTCCTCAAGTGAATCATCTCATCAACGTCAAAGTTTCCACTGTGGTTGGATCTAAGGACTCTCTCTGTCTCTGACGGACCTCCCTGGTCTTTGTGCCCTGCTGTCTTGGCTGGGGAGCCACTTCTGGGGTCAGAATCTGCCGTGTCTGGGGAACATGAGGGCCCATCACAGAGTCACATCAGCATGAGACAGATGGAGAGATGAGGGCTGTCCCAGTCACCCCCTTGTATCCCCGCACTTCTCAGAACAGTAATCAGAACCCATATGATAAAGAACAGTGAGGATTTATTTCTCCAACAATAGAGCAATGTCTGCTCTCTCTCTTACCTGTCTCTTTTCTGCTAAACACATAGAAAGTTCCATAGTAAGCCTTCATAATTAATAGCTAACATGTGTACAAATTGAGGAGGAAAACAAAAAAAGCAATTACTATGTTTTGTTTACCCTTTACATTTCCATAAGTCTCCAACAGTCACTCCGTCATTCAACAAACATTTATGGAACACCTGTTATTCGTCTGGCACTCTTCTGGGCTATGGGAGTTCAACAGTGAGTGAGATGTGAACTATGCCCTTTAGAATCTTTTAGTCTAATGGGGAGAAACACGTGTGAATGGATGAAAGTAAAAACTATTACAGGAGCATGAGACAGAACCCCCTAAGTCCTTCCTGCAGGAGAAGGAAGACAGAGCCATAGAGGACAAATTGCTCCAAGCAGGGAGGGAAGCACATGCAAAACATGGACAGCATGATCTCTTTAATGTAACTGATCGTGAGAAGCAGAATAGAATAGTCATTAAGACCAGTAATACTGATTACATGATGTAGGTTCCAATCCTCATTTATAAACAGAGATAATTCTTACTTTTAAGGTTTGTTGTGAGAATTAAATAATATATGTTAAATGCTTAGCATCGCACCTGGCATAGCATATGATATGTGCCTATCAAACCAGATAAGAAAAGTTACTTTAGGGACTTACCTGACTGTCCAGTGGTTACAACTCGATGCTTTCACTGCCTGGGCCCGGGGTCAATCTCTCGTTGAGAAACTAAGATCCTGCAAGCTGCATGGCACAGCCAAAGAAAAAAGAAAAAAAAAGTTACTTTAATTAAACCATGCCATGAAGTCAGATTCAGCAAATAGACATATTCATCAATCAAGAAAAATTACTTTTACTTAAATTAACCTTCAGATGTAACAGTCTAGTTGAGCACAATATACTAGTTACTGATTTATTTTCCTTACTGTCCATGAGCCTGATTTTTTTTTAGTCTGATTTTTGATGATATTTCAGTTGCAGCCCCCGTGCCTACCTAGTGTCTTAGCCTCAAGAAGTAAATTAAATTGTTCTGCAAAGGTTTACTGTTCACAAAGCCTTGTTGATTGACATACAGCATTTTATAATTTTCTACGTAATCATAGAGTATTTGATGGTTTGTTCCAGTAACTCCACATGTAGCAAGTTGCTCAGCCTGATCTATAATTTCCAGGATGAACGTTAACTCACTTTAAAAAAAGAGAATAGCCTATTTTCATCTTTTGGGCTTTTACTCTTCTGAAAGAATTTTCTAAAATAATAGCTTAGCATCTCTGCAGTGCCATTCAAGACACATCTCTAGGAGGAGCGCGGCAGATTACTGTTACTACCGCTAACCGGAAGCTGTATCGCAAAGATACAAAGTAGTGTGGTCCCAGGGAGGGAAGAAGTGTGTCCATCAAACCCAGTATGAAAACCCTACCACTTCTCTCTTCAGCATACAAATGCTTTAGTAGATAATTGATTGCCCACTTGTTCACAGTAATAATGGGGATGCATCATTTAAATGACAACTATTGTTCATTTTTATTGATCTTTGCAGTACGTTTGTGAGCTCAAAATATGGCTGCATTTATGTGCACAGTCTTCATTTGACAGTCATTTCTAGAGGACTTTTATATGCAGTGTGCTGGGTTATGGGTTAAAAACACATTTTGCTGCTTTCAACTAACACAAGAATAGGAATTCCCTATCAATGATTTTTTTTCAGAATATTTAATTGTGTGATCATTTTTAGTTTGGAATTATGTGTAATTTGTTTGCGTTCCTTAGGTGCACATTTATTGGGGGTCAAAAATAAATCAGTCTAAGATTAAGCATCTTTTATACATAATATAGAAGGCTTTTGATCAGGTGTTTTCGGTACAGTCTCCAAAACAGGTCTGGGAGAGCTGAGGCTGCAGCTAAACCTATCTTTGAAATTTACATTTTGCTCTACTTTTTAAACATGCTTCCCCTTTGAGTATAGTCGTACTTATAAATTGTATTTTCCATTAAGTCTCAATGTGTTATAGTTGGTGCTTCTGCTGACATTCTTGTTCTTTGGATCTGAAGTTCAAATACAGTTGAATTATAATTGGAGACCAATAGCTGCTCCTTGTACTATCAGAGTGCCATGGATTTTAAATTCACCAACAGCTGCTTGGTTAAAAGCATCTGGCATTTTCTCCCAGAATCATAAATCCACAGATTTTCAGTCTTTGTCTTTCTGTTTATATGAACTATAACCACAAAGTCATTTTGTTTTTTACTTATATAATCTAAATCTCCCTAGCATGTATTGTATTTTATTACCAGTTAGCACTATATATAAACATATCTAATTTTTTTCTGTAATTGAAGATAATGTTTTCCCCTCATGCTTTGCCTCATCAGTTATTATACTAGTTTAGCTGAGATAAGTTGGAGATTTAACCAACTCTGCAATGACAAGCATTAGTGACTAAAACACAGTCATAAAATTCAAGTGCCAAAAAGCCAAGCCAATGAAGTTTCCAATCATTTAGTTTCTAGTTTTACAAGACTGTCCTATATCTCAAGTGAATAGAGACATTTCAAAATAAGCAGTCCTCCTTTGTAATTTTTACCTGCTTCACATCTGTTATTTTAAGGATTCATTTCATAAGGAAAAAAAAAGGTAGAACACAGAGAGAGTTATCTTTTAATATTAAGAAATTTATTCATTCTTTCAATATATCTCAGAAATGAACTATGCACAGTGCTAGACTGGAGGAAAATGTAGTGGACAAGGAATACACCATCCTTATCATATGGAGCTTATGATCTAGTGGAATTCACAGAAAGACAAAAAGATGTTTCACACACAGAGCAGGGACTGACATGTATGGGGTGCCCTGGACCCCAAAGGAAGAGTAAAGATTTGGGAGGTTTGTGTGTGTGTGTGCACGTGTCTGCACATGTGCTTGTACACGTACATCTTTATTTTTTTTTTTAACCTTCCTGCCTGGTATTTTCTCAGGATTCAGAATTTATGATGTTGAAATAAATTTATGATGTTGAAATAACTTAAGATCAGAAATCTTGACCCATCATCTAAAACTCCCTTTTTACAAAAGTCACATTCTAAGACATATTTCAAACCTTCCTAACACACCTTCCTAATACAATGGTATTCACCTTTATATACATTGTAATAGGACTATTTTAATCTTGCTGCCACCAACACTAATCACGTTTTTAAAATTCTTTCTTTCTAAGCATAATGTCAATTCTGCAAAAAGTTTATTTTATGGAAACATCTTGCCATGCACAGGATCTGTTGTATGCACTTTGGGATTAATTTTCAGTTCACAGGTGCATGAAAATTCAAATACAGATAAATGAGGTACCACCTTCAACCTGTGTAATTTTAAGTAATTGCTCAGTTCCAATTACTGTGTTTTATGTGGGAGACTTATTCAATAAAGTGGCTCATTATAATAATTACACTATACCTTTCCAGCAGAAATGACATTCATCAAGCCTTGTTCACTGGACCATGATTTGGGGCTTAATGGTCATATGTTTTTATAAATTCTCTCCCACTTAATATCAATCTGTTAATATTTTCAAAGTGAGAAAAGAAAAATAAGGCCTCTCAAACTTTTTCCCACCTAGCAACAGAAATGTACTGTTAACAACTCCAAATCAGAAAAGTTAGTTGAATATTTATAATGTTTGTGGTTTTCTTTCTCAAATAAATATTAATGGCTTCATTTTGAAGATCACTAGAGTGAAAGATGGTTCCTTAGATCTAAGCATGGAGCATCCCAAAGGAATCTAATATTCCCTGGTAGGTTTCTGGTTACTCCCAGGTGACTGAATAAATTGAATTAATGTTCTGGTTAACTAAAAGTTGTGGTGGATCCCTGATTTTAAGGATTCAATAAATGTAAAATATAAATCCTATAAACCATCCTGGCTCTAATGGGTTAGAAAGGTCATTGATCTCTTTTCATGCTTCAGCATTGTTATTCTGAAAATCAGTTATGGATATATAGAACAAAGAAAAAAAATTGGCTAGTTTAGATTTTGTATTAGGAGTTGGGAGAAGTAAGAGCATGTTATATGTGCAAACCAAATCTTCCAAGTCAAGCAGACAATGTTTTATTACAGTACAGCTTGGAAAATTCTTTTTTTATACTTCTTTTTTTTTAATACTGCTTTTTAAAATACTTTTAAAATATGGTGACATTTTACATAGACGTCATGATGTAGTGAAAAGCTGTACAATCCAGAACTCTAATCATAATTCTGCAATTTATTATCTGGGTAACATTAGACAACCTAATTTCTATGAACCTCAGATTTCCCATCTGTAAAAAAGAGATAATAATACTACCTATGAAGATTAATTTGAAGATTAAGTTTAAAATGTGTAATATAGTACCTCAACACATGATCAAACAGCCGAGGAAATGAATAAGGATTTAGAGGATTTGAAATATACAGTTTACCAGTTTCATGTTATGGCCATTTATACAATTCTTCATTCAATGACTAAAGAATATACATTCTGATTCAAGAACACATGAATGATTTATAGAACATGACCACTTACTACACCACAAAGGAATTCTGAATATAAACCAAATCAGTATCTTAGAGAAGGAATTATTTGACCAAAATAAAATTAGAAACCAAATAACAACCACAAAAATCACCTACACATTTAAAAAGTTTAAAACCACTTCCAAATAACTGAGGGAGTATAGAAGATACCACAATGGAAATAAAAAGTATCTAGAACTGAAAAATAATGAACATAATATATATGAAACTTATGAGAAGTAGCTAAAGGCATTTTTAGAGGGAAAATCATAGCCTCGAATGTGTATTTAATAAAGGAATCCATGTTGACATTAATGTTCCAAGTATTCAACTCAGGTAATTAGAAAAATATCAACCAACAAAACACTAAAACAGCAGGAAGAAAGAGATAATAAAGATAAAAGCAGATTTTTTCTCTGAATTAAACATTTTGCAAATTATGTTTGTAATTAAATCTAAATGCCTTTTGGTGTGACATGTCTTATTTTCTGTGAACTTTTGTCACTGCTTTATTTTAGCTCAGGCAAATGCATCATTGCAAAATGCCATCCCTTGCTCCATTTCATTAATAATGCTTAACATATGTGTACTTCTTTTGCAAAGGGAAGGTTTTATGAAGCAGTTTATTGATCGCCAGCAACAGGACACTTGCTGCCTCTTAGGAAGCCCATCACAGGGGCTCTATCCTCATGACCTCATCTGAACCTAATTGCCTTCCAAAGGCTCCTCTCCTAATATCATCACACTGGGGTTAGGACTTCAACATATGAATTTTGGGGGGACACAAACATTCAGTCAATAACACACAGCACTGTAGGGAAGAAGCCAAGGTTAGTTGCAGGGCATCAAATGTTTCTGGGAACAGGCAAACACCTTCTTCCCTCTACACTAAAGGAAAACATCCAGGGGACTTCCCTGGCAGTCCAGTGGTTAAGACTCCATGCTCCCAATGCAGGGGACCCAGGTTCGATCCCTGGTCAGGGAACTAAGATCCCACATAACGCAACTAAGCCCGCATGCCACAACTAGAGAAGCCCGCAGCCAAAAATAAATTAATTAATTAAAGAAACAGAAAAACATCCAGGAGTGGAATCAAAAATAACAAGAGTGATAAAGGAAAGAGCAGATCCAGATAAAATTGGTAATGTCAGGGGGGAGTGAAAGCAGAGCCAGGAAATCCCAGAAGGAAAGCTGCCACACTTGATCCCTGTATTCTAACAGAAGAGGAAGCTCTGAAGTTAGGAGAGAAATATTGGAAATGCAGGAAAACAAATTTTGCATGAAAATGAGCAACCGAAAATCACCAAAGTCAAGTTCCCTACAAAAGTTACAAGAAAAAGAGAATCAGGAAGGGAATGCTATCCTATAGACAGGTAAAGAATCAAGCATATATCTTGCCTTCTCCTTATGAATTGAACTACTGAGTAACCAAATAATACATGTGGGGAGGTGCCTCATTATAAAAGTAATCCAACTAATAAATGAAAAAGAAATGACAGTTTTACAAACTGGATGAATCAATCATCTAAGCAACGAATATCACTACTGCTAACATCACAGAAAGAGGGACAACCAGACATGATGTGCATTCTGATCAAACCTGAGTGTGATGAAACTCAGAATCCAGTTGCCAATTTGCAGAAAGTACAGAGGACAGAAGAACATGATGAACTCTATACCGTGAATGTACACTTAGCAACATCCAGGCTCCAGGAAGCTATGGGTCAATGGCCCAGGGTCTTCAACTGTAAGGGGGAATAAAAGAGGAACCTGTAGATGAAAACACCTAAAGGCAGTGCCAGAAAATTGGCTCGACCGCTCCATTGCTATGCCCTTCAGCTCCAACGTATTCAACCACAGATAACTCGATGCAAAATGATTTGAAGTTCCAGGGTCTTGAATTCCATGTTCAAGTGCACAATTCTGGGACAGTCTTGTAAATTAAAATTTTAAGACTTAAAAAAAATCACTTATGTTTTGTTTGAACATTTAAATTTAATGTATTTGTTTTTGATTATTAATTCAGTCACAGAACAGTTATCTTGGGGAGCTGAATGCATCAGGTTTACAAATATAAAATCACCCAAAGAAAGAGGCTTTTCAACTAATCTTTTATTTTTTTCAATTCAAATGCTATGTAAATATGTCACCCATACCCTTCTTTTTAAGTCCTGCATTTCTGAAAGGTTTATATCCAGAATGAACAGTTACACCTTTCATAAGCTGTCATTCCTTAAGTGCTTTGATCATTATTTCAGATCCTGTCAGTATCTTCTGGAGCCAGAAGAGGGCACTGCAGAGCAGTGCAGCTGGTGCTGTCGGCTGAAGGAACTGCGCGAAGCTTTACTAAAGAAATAGGAGAACTAGATAGTCACTACAGGCCTTCTTTATTTACCAGCAGAAAAAACAGTTTCTAAATACATATCAAGGCTGTCACATACAGGTAGGTAGGTAGATAGATGAGGTAGATAGATAGCTATAGATAATCTCCTTTCTTCTATCAAGAATATCCCAAACCTGAATTGAAGTTATTCTATTACGGTGTTTATTCTACTTATTCTGTTGTTCGTTACAAAAGCAGTTTTCAAGGACTCCTTGGTACAGATTAATAGCATATTCTGTTTTACCTGGTTCAAGTTTACGACAAAGGAGACTTGGAAGCCCTTTAGAAGCCATGTGCAGTGCGAGAAGTAATTTGGAAACAATACAACACATGTTGTCCCAGTGTCTGCAAAGGTTTTCCCCAGCGTGAAGAACACTGTTTTAAGTGTCAGCTGCCCAGTTACAAGGGCAGAAGCCGGGTGATTGAGTTCAGACCATCACCTTACACTAGGGGCAAGACGGCTAAGGCCTGTCTTCGTCCTTTGAAGATGAGGCAAGTGTGGGATCCACAGTTCTCTCCTGAAACTCGCCTTCCCGGGGCCTCTGTAGCCTGGGCCCTTTCGTAACTGGTGTGCACTTTCAGCTGAGTCTTCTGTCTCCAAAGTGACTCTAAACCCTGTTCCTCAGGAGATGAGCTGTCACCTCGGGGAGGTTCAATCAATGCACAAAGTCACGCGTCAGCAGAGGAGAGAAGATGTAAGAAAGTTTCATGATTCGATCATGGCAAACAGCCTTTTGTGTGTTACCCTGAAAATATAATTTCAAAAAGGAAAAAAATGACTTCCACTCTGGTTTCCTTATCTACACATTAATTTATTCTCCCAAGAGTTCTAGTGAATAATGAAACCAGCTCAGTTTTTCATTATTGGAAACAAAAGAGTGTACCGCCTCTCCTCACGTGAGGGAAATAGCCAGTGTGTGCAGTGACCCTTCCCTTCATTACAGATTTGCTGTGAAATAGGAAAGTTCTCTTGCTAGTGATGATGCTATGTAGGTTGTCAGCTGTGGTGTGATGACCAGCACTTTCCCAGCTCTGGCAATATGGCCACATGGGTTGACATTCTAGCATTCATTTATAGGTTTGTTTGCAGATTGGAGCTCTGTGACTTTGTACCTCAGGTTACCCATCTCTTGTTCAAGAGAAACTGGATGGTCTGTTTTTTCTGAATACAGAGTTATTCTGTCTCCTGCTCGATTTTCCTCCCTCAACTTTGTTTGAAAGTGTTTCCTCCATTCTCCTTGCTTAAAGGACTGCCTAGCTCAGCACTTGCACAGGGAGTTTGCACCAGGTTAACCTGCCCTGTGCACATGTCCAGCTTTAGTCCTTCACCCACTGCTTCCTTCGCTTGTAGAAATCTTAACTGTCCTTCAAGGCCCAATACGACTTCTTCTTCAGTCAAGTCTTTGCTAACTATTTGAGACACACCTAATTCTCCCCGACGCAGAGCCCTACAGCCCCCCTTATCTTTTCTATGGGGCACAGCACCTAGCATTTTACTAGCTACTGCACCCTGCTTTTTACTGATAATCTCATGACTCTCCAATAGTCACTGAAATCATGCTAAGTGCTCAGGAAATCTGGTCTAATCTATTGATCAAAATGAATGGGACATTGTCCAAGTATCTGAGGTCTGCAGCTACACTTCCTAGTTCTTGAATCTTCCCAGGCTGGTGGTGTGTCTCTCTTCTTTCTCTGCCCTTGTCCTACCCACCCTGGATCCCTGTACACCTGTCACCAATCTTACTTCTGTAACTATCAAGCAGTACAGAGCTGAGTCTGCGGAGTGTATCTTCTGGTTTGTAGCCAGCCTCCAGAATTTTTTTTCTTAGTCCTTTCTCCTGGGTTAATTTCATCGTCGCCAAGGAGGAAGAAACCTTGAAAGTTGGTCTCATTTGTCTCTATGTCTATAGGCAAAACAATTCTTAAACTCATCATTCAGGTTAGTATTGGGTCCCAGAATCAGATGTCATGTGGATTAGACAACATTTTACTAAACGACAGCAATAAGGGTCCAGTAGTCATTGCAACATTCCAAATTCTTTGGAAACTGAAAACCCTATTCGGATGTAAGGAGACATTACTACCAATGAGCATAGCCAGTGTGTCGCCCCCACAGCTGTGACACGTGGCCTCACAAGCTTGTTTGCAGTTCTATTCAAATAAAAGTAAAGGTAGAAATTAAAATTAAACGATAGAATCAATCATATGATGAAAAAATTCACGTGTATTGTTTTCATAGTGTTATCTGTTTTGTGTGTGTAATGATTTGTCAGTATATTTCCCCTTTACAGTCTTTTTTTTTTTAACATCTTTATTGGAGTATAATTGCTTTACAATGGTGTGTTAGTTTCTGCTTTATAACAAAGTGAATCAGCTATACGTATACATATATCCCCATATCTCCTCCCTCTCCCTTTTATATTCTGAAACTAAAGTCACACTCATGATTTTACAGCTTCGCAAGTCTGTCTTCAGCATCAGGGCAAGGAACCTTCTAGAAAAGGAGACCGCAGTCACTAAAATTTTAAGGTAACATCGTTTAACACTGATACATATTTAAATACAAATAGGATTAAGTTAAGCAAAAAGGAGCTTTTTTAAAAATAATGAACTAATTTTCTGAGTATCAATATATACTTTCTGCTACAGAGTAGGTTTGGGTAACTATGTACTTTAAAATAATGTCAAACACATCATTAACGTCTCTCCTGAGAAAGTAATATTTTATTAGCTCAACCAGCCATTTTTTCTCTTTCATGCACTTAAACATAAATTATAAGTATAAACATTTACAGAAAGATGAAAATAACTTTTATTTTTACAGATTTTGTCTTTTGTGATCTCTAAAAGACAAATCACAGTCTAAGGGGAAAATGGTAAAAGGGAAAGCTTTTTAATTATTAAAAATAAATGTATTTAAAATCTATAAGAATCAAAAGTATATCCATTTTAGAATGCTTATAAAATAAGCATAAGCACATAATTTTAATGCTACTTTCTAAAATCTGCCTTGAAGTATCAGAAAGGAAAATTAAGCTAGCTGCTTAAGGGTATTTTATAAGACTATGTTTTAATATAAAGTAACATGATCATTATAAAAATGCATAAGTATTTGGAATATAATTTATTGGTTTCTGTATTACATAGACATGTATAAGAAATACACCTAAATATTGGAGCTGGAGGTGGAATGGCTGACAAGGTGAATAGATAAATTCATAGGAGGAAGCCCTGTCCAAACTGTGCTAAAGGGAAGGAGTTTGATTCTCTTCTACCCCACCTGAGTTATTAAGAGTAGTCATGAAAGCATTTTGCCAGAATCTCTGTCACTAGAACTTGGATAACTGGAATGAGGAAATAAGGCTAATAGATATGATTTGAGAAACTATTTTGACTTTGTAACACTACCTGAAATTTGTGTGCCAGAAACAATCCTAACTCATCGAGACAGGATTCTGTGTATTTATTCTTTATGTTGGCTGACGATTCATGCATACAGTTGAGTGTGTGTTGGAGTCCCTTCTATGAGATAAGAATAAATATTTCTGGGGCTTAGATATTATCACCAAAGAATATGATGAGATGAAACTGAAAGGTCTCATTGAAATAGAGAAAGGAGAGCTTCTAAGCAAATATAACCACCTGTGAACCAACTTCAGTTTGCTTCCAACTGGCTCAATCCTGGCGTTACCATCAGATAACACCACGAGGCTGGCCTCAAACACTACGTGGTCCTCCAGGTTCTTTATCCAGCTGGAATTGTACTAGACACGTTCATGGCACAGTCAGTCCCTAGGGTCTTGAAGACTCTCCCTGGTCACACAAAACAGGTCATGAGCTGGGTGCTGGATTTCTGGTTCACCCCCAGGAACCAGAAACCACCCACGAGGAGATCCTAATATCCAGAGTCTATCTGCCAAATTAGGAATCAAGCGACCTTACTGACCTGCCCAGAATAAGTTTCCAGAAGGGGCCCTAGAGGTTCCCAGAGACCTTCAGAGCAGAGGCAGACAGGGACCCTTGGAAGGAGGTGACCTCCATACACCCCATTCCTGTGAACTCTTTCTTAAACTTGCTCTTCCACTTTCCCTTTTCCACCACCTTTCCTACTCACCTTCTCCCAGTTTACAAAAGAAAGGTGGTGCTCCCATCCACCCAAAAGAAAGGTGAAGCTCTAGGGTTCACTGATCTGAGATGTCCAGTCCTCTGGGTGACCGAACACAGGGGCTGTTCCCGCATGGCTTTCCCAGAACGAGGGCCCCATCGGCAGCACCTTATTGTCCATCCAAGCGACAGATTTTTGGAAAACTTCCTTCCAAGAATTCATCTGCCTTAGAATTAGGCCTTAGCAATACATGGATGTCACAAGGGCCTGTGTTAACATGTTATTTGAATTGAAAAATAACAAGCAGACTTCTGACAGATTCGCTGATTGGTTTGGCAATAAAAACTAACTTTGTGGGTGCACAGGGTCATAACATTGAATGGACTGGATGGATGAGACTCCCCAATATTTTCTTAAAGTTATGTTAAAGCACATATACAATAATGCTAGAAAATACATCCTTTACTGCTAATTGACATTATGAGTGGAACATTTAGTTGTTGATTTTTAAAAGTACAGAAGTGGTTTTAAAAAGAGAAAATTTATGAGTACCTGAGCAGAAACAACAACAAAAACTAAAAGAGAAAAAAAAGAGAGAGGAGAAGAGAAATTAAAAAGAAAAGGAAAACATTTACAGTCACCTGGGGCCAATGGTTCAAATAGCCCTGCACAAATTGGAGAGGAAGGAAGGTTTCCAGCACTCTCCCAGGGTCTCCGTGCTCCCACCGACCCTCTCCTCCCCCAGGCCTCCCCCTTCTCTCTGTTAAGGAAGTTCTGCCAGGTGACTTAGAAGTGGAAAGACGAATACTATATGATGTCACTTACATGTGGAATCTAAAAACAAAGTCAAACTCCTAGAAACAGAGAGGAGATAGGGGATTGCCAGGGGCTGGGAGGTAGGAGAGATGCAGGGATGCTGGTCAAAGGATACACATTTCCAGTTTTAAGTTCTGGGGATCTAATGTCCAGCATGGTGACTGAAGTTAATAATATTGGATCGTATACGTAAAATTTGCTAAGAGAGTAGATCTTGTGTGCTCACGACATACACACACACACGCACACACAGAAACACAAAAACAGTACAAAAAACAGTAGCTGAGGAGAGGGACGTGTTAATTAACTTTATTGTGGTCCTCATTTCACAATATATATGAATATCAAACCGTGTTGTACACCTTAAATGTACACAATGTTATTTGTCATTTGTACCTCAATAAAGCTGGGGGAGAAGTCGCCTCTCCCTTGACCATCTGCATTTTGAAAGGAGGCTTTAAGAAGGAAAGAACTTTAAGACCAGGAGGTGCAGACTCAATACCTTAATGGATGGGGCTGCCTTGATACAAAAGGGAGGCCCGATGGAGACTTGTTCCTGTCACTCTTGATTTTCCTAAGTGTTTTGTTTCCATAGACTTATAGACTTTAGTTTCATCTGAGAGGTTCCTCCCCCGGGAGGCATGGAAAGAAGACCTGAGCTGGGACGTTTGGGCAAGTCCATCACTGGCGGGCATTAGTCACATATTAGTGTCTTAGAAATAACTCTTTAAAAAATAACAAATATTTGGGGAAAATAATACAAAACACATCCCAGATGTAAGGTATCTGGAGGACTGTTGTATAAACAGGGAAATTATTTAAATTTAAAGCTTGGAGGAGATGATCTTCAGGGTCCCCCAGGTGTAACACAGGATACTGGACTTAGTGTTAGGAGGCCTGGACCAGCGTCTGGCTCTGCTTTTCTATAACCTTAAGCTACTCACTTATCTGAACCTCCGTTTTCTCATCTGCCTTTGTGGTGTAGACTGCCCCAAAAGGTCATCTGAACTATCTGTTGATGAAGCAAAGTGAAATGTTAATACTTATTATGTAAGGGAAACCACCAGTTCAGTGGTCTTAACAATGTCTCAGAAGGGATAGGTCAGGGGTGGATATTCATAAGGTTGGGGGTCTGAGTTTAAGTGTTTTTACTGGGGAGGTCTGGTTGAGATTGGGCAGAATTCTTCAAATAAGAGTTTAGGTCATTTTGCAATATGTACGAATACTGAATCATTATGTTGTATACCTGAAACTAATGTCATATGTCAGTTACACCTCAATTAAAAAAAAAGTTTAGGACTCTTCAGGATATACAAGTAACAAGTACTTGTTATTATCGACAGGTAACCATTACTGTTCGGGGGAGGGCAGCCCCCAGGGTGGGGGACAGGATGAGGTGACACACCTTCATCTCTCCACTGCCTTCAGGGCTCTTTCCACCCTCTATGGCATGACAGTTCAGTCATCAGCCATTGAGATGGAGTTTGCACTTCTGATTTTCACTTACCTTCTTGATTTGGGGTGATTCTGAGAAGAGGGAAAATAAATGGTGACTCTGGGCTTCCATCTCTACTCCAGAAATCTGTTCTATTCTATGCCTTTTGAATTTTTAACCATATATATGTATTACCTTTAAAAAATAAATACAACTAATTTTTAGAAACAGCATTCTTAAAATATTTAGGATTGATGCCTACCTGGGCAGTGTCTTGGCCCAAGTCTTTTTTTTTTTTTTTTTTTTTTTTGCGGTATGCGGGCCTCTCACTGTTGTGGCCTCTCCCATTGTGGAGCACAGGCTCCGGACGCGCAGGCTCAGCGGCCATGGCTCACGGGCCCAGCCGCTCCGCGGCATATGGGATCCCCCCAGACCGGGGCACGAACCCGTATCCCCTGCATCGGCAGGCGGACTCTCAACCACTTGCGCCACCAGGGAGGCCCAATTGGCCCAAGTCTTGATGAGAAGCAGTTGATCTGATGTGACTGGTTTGTCCAGTTGATGATCTGTTGTCGTCTAGAGAAAGGAAATGGCCCGTTACTCTGTAGCTCGGATGAGTGGATTTTTGGAAAGTTCCTGAAGCTAACAATGAAAGTACTTATGGTTAAGGCCTTAAGTTCCTGGACATTCATTTCCTGGGATGAATATTCAAGTCATGTTGATGGAGCGGTCTTGATTCTCAGTATTGATAATTAAGCTGTGGGGTTACCAGGGGGCTCAATTCTCAGGGGACCCACATTTCCAAATATCCATCTTTCATTTGAAACAGGGTCGGCATTATTCCAGCAAAGAGTGTGCTATATACCTCCCTATGAACAGGAAGTTCAAGTCCACAAACGATTTCTACACATAATCATGTTTAATTTGTATTCTTCTACTTATTTTTTGAAATTAATTGTCTGCTTTGAAAATTGAAATGAACTTCTGGATATATATGGGAACGCTTTTTTTTTTTTTTTTTTTGTGGTACGCAGGCCTCTCACTGTTGTGGCCTCTCCCGTTGCACAGCACAGGCTCCGGACGCACAGGCTCAGCGGCCATGGCTCATGGGCCCAGCCGCTCCGCGGCATGTGGGATCCCCCCAGACCAGGGCACGAACCCATGTCCCCTGCATCGGCAGGCGGACTCCCAACCACTGCGCCACCAGGGAAGCCCATATGGGAACACTTTTGATGAGAAACACAAGTAGGGCATTTTTACAGAACTTGAGAATAGTGTCGCAAGCTTAAATGCAGGTGACTCATTTGGCACTAATGGGCCAGACTTACCTGGAGAGCATCGTGAGAGAGGATGGCCCACCACCTAAATGGTAAAATCCAGGGCTGCTATTAAATTCACTCTTATTTTGACTTCATCTGCACCATTCAGCTCCACTAAAGAAAGCTTCCTTCAAAAGGCAGTGACCTTTACATCACATCAGATGAAATCAAAACAAAGAGCAGTGCCTTTCAAAAGCATCACTCCCTCTACTGAGATTTCTCTAATTTGAGCCCTGAAATTGAACAAAAATACATTATCATTCCTGCTAGGCTGAATACATAGAGAAATGTCAGAATAAAATAATTAAACATTTTACATTATTTTAGAAAGCGCCATCCTTTTGTAGTTTGCCATCAGCATCTCATTAGCTAGGATGGATCTTTATAATCTTTTTGAATGCTCAGTCTGGTATGATATTTATATTCTGATATTTGGATCGATGACATAATTTTCCTTGCCACACACTTAATTAATAATGTTTTGAATTTAGTTGAATGCTACTTACTATTAAAAAATTAAATATATATATAATGACATATGTTTGGTGAGTTTTTCTCATCATTTTAAGACAGTCATTTTTATTGATTACAAATACATATATTTCTGGCCTGGAATTTTGTGCCCTTCTTGACACTGACCTACAAAGGGCGCCTCATTCCTGTCCCAGGTCCAGTCACATAGAATATGCTGTGTCGGGGTAGTAGACATGGAAAGAGGACAGGATCTGCAGCCAACCACACTTGGCTTTAAGTGCCCTGAGTAGCAGTGACTCTTGGGAAGGCTCAGCTCCTCCATCTGCCAAGTAGGGCTATAGGTGACCTCATAGGAGTTAAGTGAGCATGTGTATCAAGTACTCACTTGGCAACTCAGTAGCCAAACTGAGTTATAATTCTGGCTCCATCACTTCATGGATGTTTGACATTGGGCAAGTTATTTAATGTCTCTGCACCTCCGTTTTCTCATCTGTTAAATGGGATCTATAAATGTATAACCCCTGCCCTATAGGAGAGGATTAAACGAGTTGGTATCTGTAGGTGATTTTTCATTATTGGCAATAAGTTAGGGGAGACCCACAGTTGCCCCTGAGAGGCAGGCAATTGACAGTTATCTTTCAAAGCTGATCCTCAAGGGCGTGGTGCAGAATCTCCACTATTGCCCAGCAGAGACTAGATCTGAGGGGCATAAAGTGCTTTTGATACATCGGTGTACTCTTTTTCCAGGTTGATTCCAAGGTTCTTGCTTACCCAGCTGGAAGCAGTCTATCTGCTTCAGCTTTACACTCAGTTAAGCCTTGCTAGGCTGGCTAACATCTTCAAGGTATCATCAGATCATTTGTTTAAATCATTTGCTGGTTGTTTATTGGTGGATATAGTCCCAAACTAACAACATAGATTCCTCAGCCAAGGTTGGCATCCCCGATGGCTGGCGGGAAGTCCTGGGCTTGGAGAACTGTGATCGTCCTAGTGCCCTAAGGGCAGCTGTCAAGTTCTCCATTCTGCTTGGCTGCACCAGGAAATCAAACAGTCCTATCTATCTCAGAAGCGGGCAGCCTACAGAGGCTTTGGCAGGAAGCCTAGTCAAACAGGTAGAGATCAGCATCTCGCAGGGACAGCCAGCAAAGGGAGAGGTGAGGGGGGTCACAGGTGTTGGTAAAGTCAAGCCTGATGGACTTGGCAGCTGGAAGAGTGATGGTGAGTGGAATTTAAATCAAGATCATTGGCTGAGAACAGCTGGTGATCAGGGCAGGGGAGCAGCTGGACAGAAGCTGTAACTGCCGTCGTGGGCACCACGGGTAGATCCGTGCCCGCTGGGGCTGAGACAAGCATAGAATCGTCTTCTGCATGGGTTGTAATACCTGCCTGGAACCTTCGGTGTGCACATCCCTTTGGCACTCCGTAACTTCGGGGTGGATGAGGGCTTAGCTGGGGGTGGTCCTTCATGGGCTGTAGGCTCAATGAGGGTGTTTCTCTCGGTCCACTGGCCTCTTCGAGGCCCCAGTTCTCCCAGCTCTCTCTCCCCAGGGTCTAGGACAGATGAACTGACGTCTGGGCTCTTCTCTGGGATGTGAGCATCTAAGTCATATTCCCCTGGAAGATATGGTGAACCTGATGTTGAAGAGACCGAGGAGATCATAGGAGTTTTCTAGAGGAAGGAATTCAAGTTAAATCCCAAAGATTCCCTCCGAAGGCCACCTGCTCCTGCGCACTTCGTCAGCTGTGTGAGCAGAGGAATTTGAGGAAAGGGGGAAGAGCCTGTTCATCCTTATCTGTCCTCTCTTGTCTAGACCCAAGCTGCCAGGTCTCTGAAGTGGGCACATTACCGGGGAGTCTAAGAGCGCTTCACGATGCAGAGCACAGGCCTCTTACCCGCTCTGCTTTTTCCCTTGGGGCAAGTTCTCCTTTTCAAATGATTGTTTTGTCCATTAGCGCCGCAATTCAGCAATTTTTGATAAGGTCGTGGGAGTTCTCTGCAGCTCTGCATTCTGGGCACGGCTAGCAAGGCATGCGCAGCATCCCCAGAACCCGGGGCCAGACTTGCCAACTTCTCAGTGAGATGTGCTCCAGCCGTGGGAGGGGATGCACGGGAAGACCCTGAGGATGAGGAGGAGGCTGAGACTGGGTCAAATTTTTATGGCCATTGGCAAGAATAACCCGAAGTTTTAAGAAAAGAGGGTATTGGGCATTAATAGGCCATTATTAATTAACTATGACTACTATCTGATTTATTAAATGTTTATAATATATTTACTGTGTTTATAGATATAAATACATAGATTATTAGTATGAATATATTACTAGTAAATCATTAAATAGTAATCAAATATTTAGTTTAAATATTAAATATTATTGTAAATATTTATCTGTGACTCTATTAAGGCTGCCTAATTGTTGATTTTCCTTATTGAGATTTTTCCGATACTTAAAAACTCCTGTAGATTGTTTGGAAAGCCATTTGGAGATATAAAGACTAAGTAGATGGATGGAAATTAAGTGTATTCAGAGAACAATAAACGGAGGCAATAAGATCTGTGGATACATGCATCTGAATAAAACATAAAACGGTGAAAGTTTCAAGGAGGCGAAATGTAACTTAATTGAAACAAAATAATTATATTCTTTTTTTTTTTTTTGCTTTCAACAACCAAACTTCCTTTCCTTGAACTCTAGAAAAAATTTGTTTTATTGAGCTACAATTAACATATAACATATATTAGTTTCAGGTGTGCAGCATAATGATTCCCGGGGATTTGTATATATTATGAAATGATCACCACAAAGAAGTCTAGTCAACTTCCGTGACCTTACATAGGAAAATAATATATTCTAAAGGTGTTTCCCTAGGTAATACCTGATTTGTGGTAATCAAAATATATTTCATTGGGCTTCCCTGGTGGCGCAGTGGTTGAGAGTCCCCCTGCCGATGCAGGGAACACGGGTTCGTGCCCCGGTCCGGGAAGATCCCACATGCCGCGGAGAGGCTGGGCCCGTGAGCCATGGCCGCTGAGCCTGCGCGTCCAGAGCCTGTGCTCCGCAACAGGAGAGGACACAACAGTGAGAGGCCCGCGTACCTCAATAAAAATATATATATATATATATATATTTCATTGACATAGTATATGATTTGTAGATTATTTTTAGGTAAGCCCCCGAAGTGATTTAATAGCACTGTGGGTTAGGAGAGCTGCTGTTAAATTTTACCTAACAAATTCAAAGAGATATTTTGAACAGGTTTTTCTTTTACTATTTTATCATTGAAGGGTAAAGTAGTAAATAATATAGGAGGATACATATCTCTAGAAAAATCGGTCCATACGGTTTATGCAACATTTGGAAAATTTCACTTTTGTTATAATAAAAAGTTCAAGCTTTGCAATGTAATTGACATTTTTCTGAGTCCACAGCAGGGTTACTAAATTCGAACCCCAGTGAATGGTGTGGGGTTTCAGACATTTTATTTGCTGAATTGGATAGATGCACTAAAGGCATGGATTTCCCGTGAGGTCACTTTCTTTTTCACGTATGGTATCTACGTGTGATAAGACGTAAGGCTTCTTTCATTTTTCAGTCTACAAGAGGTTCTGGTTGTTGGGGTATTTACATGTCTACGTATGAAAACATTTTCATGAAAAACACAAGATTGGAAGGAACTAATTCACTGTTGCTATGAAGAGCCGTACTCGGGACTGGGCTGACTCACAAAGGAGCAGGATACCTACTGGGGTAAAAACGCAGCTATTCCCTCATCGCAGCAAGAGGCCGGTACAGAGGCGCTCACCTATTAGCCTCACTGGGACCCTGCTTTCGAGGATCACGTTGTCACTTACATGGAGGCAGGTAAGAGCCCCTTCCAGGAAACACTCATCATCTGTTCTCTTACCCGGTTCTACAGCCATAGTTTTACATAATTACCACTAAAGGACTCTCTTCCTATTGTCTGTTGGTGTGATTACATTATGTTAACCACATCTGATAATACTTGACAAGGTGCAGCTCAAGATGTGAGTAAAATCCCTCAAATTTAGTGTCCTGCAAAGCTACACCGCTGTTCCTTTAGATGGTAATTACGTTTAATACCAGATAGTATCGTCGTGTAATCTAAGTTTTCTATAACGGATGAAAATAATTTGAAGACTCACAGGCCTCTCTCTTTCGTTACAGAAGGTACAGGCTTTTCCCACACCCTCGTTCTGGAACATTAAGAAAGAAAATGTGGAGACGGAGAAGAAAGAAACCGAGGACCCCCTGCTGCTGTTTCTATAAACAACTAGTGGTGTTTAAAGGCTAATAAAGCTCCAAGATCTCTCTTAGAACCATCACCTTTGGGCCAATTTTAAAATATTTTAGATGGAGAAATGTCAAGAAAAATAGAGACAGTTTCTTAAGACATGATTCTCTCCCCTCAACCTCCATAAAAGATTTTATACAAATATATGGCTGTCATATAAGGGGCAATTGAAATTCCATAGCACAAAGGCAATGCAGAGAAGAAGAAAAAAAAAGAGTCAATCTTTCATATGTTTTTTTCAAAGCCTTGGCAAGAAACCAGGGGTAATATTTTTGCAACTGGGAATGTGTGTTTGCTGAAGAATATTCCCACATTTGAATCATCCTCAGGGGTCCTAGGCTTGTTTTACTTTCAAAGGTAGAGAGGGCATCACATTAACCCCAACTGGGAAAAGGAAAATGCCCCACTGTAATTCTCCTCCAGGGAGCAGGGATAAAGGGATTACATATGCCTGCATAATGGAGAATTTCCTCACTCAGAC
This sequence comes from Mesoplodon densirostris, assembly GCF_025265405.1. Classification (NCBI taxonomy): domain Eukaryota; kingdom Metazoa; phylum Chordata; class Mammalia; order Artiodactyla; family Ziphiidae; genus Mesoplodon; species Mesoplodon densirostris. The sequence continues at coordinate 68,303,612 of NC_082677.1, read as the reverse complement.
AAGACAAAAGACTTCATTATTTTTCACCAGACACTTGAAGCCTTGTGTCTCCCGGTTCCAGAAGCCAAGAAGGCCGACCAAGTTTGTTTAATTTTAAACCGCTAGATGGAGTTTCTAAGAAACCGGCCTCCCAGGACTGGCCATTATGAAGAGATAAAGAGAAGATATTGAAAACCTTCATGCCACGACTCTCAGGGTCTTTCCCCTAAGACGAGCGAGACCTTCCCTGAAGATCACAGAGTGTGTCGATACCTGAGCTTTGCTTTTTCTCTAGGCAGCAAAGCAATGAACACTTTCTTCCTGAAAACATATTTCTTTGATCCTTATGTGAGACCAAAAGGCATCTAAACCCTCATGAAAAATTTAAAGTGGCAAAATAGAACTTTTTTTTCTTTTTTTTTTTTTTGCGGTATGCGGGCCTCTCACTGTTGTGGCCTCTCCCGTCGCGGGGCACAGGCTCCGGACGCGCAGGCCCAGTGGCCATGGCTCACGGGCCCAGCCGCTCCGCGGCATATGGGATCCTCCCAGACCGGGGCACGAACCCGTATCCCCTGCATTGGCAGGCGGACTCTCAACCACTGCGCCACCAGGGAGGCCCGGCAAAATAGAACTTAATTGAACATTTGAGTAATTTTCCTTCTGACTAGGTCTATTCCTGAGTAGCTTTAACGATGTGTGCATCTCATTTCTTATTGGTGCAGTATGAAAAGTGCCAAATTCCTCAGTTATTTACTGAAATAGTAAATAACTATTTAGTAGTTACATAACTATTAAATAGTTATTTACTATTTCAGCTTGGCAGTAGATTCCTGTAAGACAAGGTGCACAGTGACCCTGTTCCCAGTGACAAATCCAATCTCCTGTTTAAGAAATTGATTCAGGGGCCTCCCTGGTGGCGCAAGTGGTTGAGAGTCCGCCTGCCGATGCAGGGGATACGGGTTCGTGCCCCGGTCTGGGAGGATCCCATATGCCGCGGAGCGGCTGGGCCCGTGAGCCATGGCCGCTGAGCCTGCGCGTCCGGAGCCTGCGCGTCCGGAGCCTGTGCTCCGCAACGGGGGAGGCCACAACAGTGAGAGGCCCGCATACGGCAAAAAAAAAAAAAAAAGAAAAAAGAAATTGATTCAGCTCAGCTTCATGCTGGCTTGCAAGTTTCCCTTAACAGCTCTCCCATAGAATATAGCTAAAGATTTATAAACTTCCTACTTGCAAGAAGCAATGTCTGGTTTTTTGTTACCGTTTCAGGGTCTCATCTATTATAGGTGTGCAGCCCGCTTCTTGAGTGGTGTAGTATTCTAACTTGAGATCAAATTAAGATTATTTAACTTCCCCTTTCGAAAGCATATTTCAAACACGAAAGCCTATTTCAAAGGCATATTTCTGCTTTGTGATTATTTCCGTGCTTCGTGAGCATGAAGAGATCAAAAAAGAAATGAAGACATTTGATCTTTGCAGAAGATGTCAAGGTTCCTTCGTGTAACAGATGTTTCTTGAGCGCCTACTGCGTACAAGGTGAAGTAATCAGTGACCAAGCAGAGTGTCTTGGAGCTGTTGGGAGCGCGGCGTGGGTGGGGAGCTGCAGGACCAGTGACAGCGATGTGGGGGTGAGGCTGGAAGCGGACCCTACAGGACTTTGCAAGTCAAGCTGAGCTTCTGGTCTTCATCTTTCTCTGAAGAGCAGTAGGATGTTGAAGATTTTGAGACAGTGATGATAGCTGTATTTGTTATCTATTGCTATGTTGCAAATACTCTGCAACTCAGTGATTTACACAGCACGTGGATAACCTCACAGTTTCAGCCAGGAAGCTGGGCCTGGCTTAGTGGGGTCTCTGGCTCTGGGTCCTTCACAAAGCTGCAGGCATTTTGACGGGAATGGGCAAAACGCCCTGCCCAGCTCGCTTGCACGGTTACGGATGAGCTGGTGTGCCTCCTGGGCTGTCGGATGAATGCTTCACTTCCTCAAGGGTTGTTCATGGGAGGGCAGCCTCACCCCTTTGGGAAGGGGGTTCTCTCCATAGCGCAGCTCCCAGCAAGGCAGCCTTCATCCCCAGAGCAAGCCAGAGACTGCGGAAGATGAAAGCACAGTGTCTGGTGACCTCTTCCATCTCTTCTGCCTTATGTTTGTTTAAAGCAAGTGTCCAAGTCCCGCCCACACTAAGGGGCTGCACACGGGCATGGAAACCAGGAGGTGGGGTCATCGGGGGCCATCTGAGAAGCACCCACCGCAATCACACCGTGGATGGTCACTTCAGAAATCACTTTGCTTGGGAGAATAATACGTTTGTGGAGACCGCTTAAGAGGCTGTCGCTCTGGTCCGGAGTGTACATCACTGCTGACCGGTCAGAACAGAGCAGACTTCCTTCCCAACACCGATCTGTGTCCAACTCGCTGTTCTCTCCTCCACCCTCTATGGAATGTTTTAACATCAACCGCGACATAGGACAAGAAAAGAAAGTCAATAATGGCAACTAACATTCAAATCGAGCATCTACCTTTCCAGAGCGCTGCACATTCATAATCCTACTTGATTCCTCCCACTCTCTATGAAGTCAGTAGCAAAGGTATCATTGTCACCACATCTTACACGTGGGGCACGGAGGCTCGGAGAAGGCATGTCACTTGCCTGAGGTCCCACAGCTGGGAAAAGCTGAGGTCAGAAGTGCGTGGTTCTAAACCATGTGTTTTCTCAAATCATCTTCTCCATCTGGCCCCCAGACAGAGGCAGAACTTTCTGTTCGCTTCTGTGCTGCTGGGTGGAGACCTGCAAACCTCTGCGGCTTTGCTACTTTGAACCTGAGACGAGCGAGTTGTAAATCCTGCCCCCCATGCTCCCCCTAGTTCACTGTACACCCCCACCTCCCCCTTCACGTGTCCGTCCTGTCCATCCGTCAGCCCGTTCGCGTGCCGGGAACTGCGCTTCTAGGAATATGGGTTTGAGTGATGAAATGGTCCCTGAGAAATGTACAGTCTAATAAGGGAGGTAACTAATGATGACCGAATGCCACAAGCATTAAACAAGCTCGGCCAATAACAGGCCGCAGGAACACGGAACAGCAGACATAATCCTTCTGCGCTTTCACATCGGTGAAATATTTCTCACTTGATGTTACTTATCAGAACCCATTTATATCAAAGTTTGTAATTGTATGACGCACGTCAAAACGTGACGTGGTACTTCCTAGTTTGGGTTACAGTTGATGCTTGTATGTATAATGAAAGTGTATTTCCTTTTAAAAATAATAAAGCAGGGCTTCCCTGGTGGCACAGTGGTTGAGAGTCCACCTGCCGATGCAGGGGACACGGGTTCGTGCCCCGGTCTGGGAGGATCCCACATGCCGTGGAGCGGCTGGGCCCGTGAGCCATGGCTGCTGAGCCTGCGCGTCCGGAGCCTGTGCTCCACAACGGGAGAGGCCACAACAGTGAGAGGCCCGCGTACCACATAAATAAATAAATAAATAAATAAATAAAAATAATAAAGCAAGCTTTTACCGTACTTGTGTGTGAACCTTGGCACATTGCATTAGAGAATATGTAGCCTCTTAGTAGCATCTGATTGTGCCAGATGGAAGTGACTTTTCTCCCAAGTTTATTATTTTCTTAAATAACAAAATATTTTACATTCATCAGAGAATGTGACAATGGCTTATGTATGAGGCTGTCTTATCTATGCAGAAACCTCCTAACGTTGCCTCCTTCCTACACCTGCTTCAAAGCCCAGGTGTCCTCAGGGTGGAAGTACTGTGCGCCTGCTTTCCCACACCCTTGCCCCCACCAGGCCCCTCCTACCCCGGATCCATCTCCTTTTATCTGAGTTTCTTCCTTCATCCATAGGGAACTCATTTTTGACAACTAGTCTCCTTGTATAATATAATTAGATTTTTCCCATATGTTTTCTTTCAGATGGATTTATGTATCTGTAGAAAAGTTTTTTCTGTATCATTAGCTGTTTTTGTTGGGGGAGGGGGATTATTATGGACAAATAGCTAGTTATTAACTATAATGGATACCTTGCCTAGAAGAAAATTTTGCCTTTTAATCTTAGTAAGATTCTACCACTGTACTTAAAAGGGGGGAAGCGTAAACCTTTAAGAGCCTTTCATGAACTGCCTTTCATGTGCCCCCCTCAAAAAAAGATTGCCTTCGCCCAATTTGCTATGAATATGACCCTCAGTTTTCAGCAAAGAAACCCTAGCATTTACCTTTAGAGTTTCCTAGTTTGAAAGACACTGCACATCCTCAAAGGAGAGAACGAGACGTCAGGGCGTTTGGTCCGAGGAGAGACTCGGCGAGGGCACTGGCTGCTAAATGGAGACAGAGACTGCTGGCCTTGGTTTTGGTACCAGATCTGGGGGTGAGGTGTGAGGCTGTGGGTCTGGCACAGGGGGTCAGAGAGTCACACTGAGCCTGAGGCTCCAAAGGGGACCATTAACAGCCCAGCGAGAGGGCCCCACCTGCCTGATTTCACCCTGCTCAGATCACAGGGCACCTTGTTACCCCAGGAAAGGAGGAGGTGAGTTGGCAGCCTCTGCTCAGAGAACAAGAAGATTCTGGCAGGGGCCTCTCGCCCAGGAAGCGGAAACCACCGAGACTGATGCTCTGAAGTCACCTGTTACGTGTTTTAACTGGCCCAGAGTTAGCATTTTCTTCTTTTTTTCCCATCAATATCTAGTTTGAAATTGTTCCAGCAAACAGTGCCTGTAACGTAGAAGGAAGTGGTAGGAAAAGGATAGTAAGGCAAATGGTTCTATATGTTACATTTAAGTGGCTGTCCTAGTCTGATTAAGCACGGGTTTTCTGATTGTAGGATAGAGCTTAAAAGCCAGCGCCCATCAACCCCACCCCAGATGAGTGCGAATCACCGAGAACCTGAAGACTCACATATGGACTGCAAACATTCATGTCACATGTATGGCTGAAACTCCAGCCCATTTGAGTATTATTTTCTGAATTCTCTAGACCCAACAGAAAAGAGGGAGCTGATCTTGAAGCAAAGAGGAAAAGAGGGGTTGCTTTCTCACCCCAACTTCAGTCACGCTATTGGTGGAGGAGATGGAAGAGGAGGTGTCATAGGGTGGGGGTAGGGGGACTTCCAATATGGGTTTGTCTCCATGGAGACCTGCTTGTCTTGTTCAGTCAGAGGAGGGTGTCTCAGGTGTGGTCCTGACTCTTCTCCAGCAAGGACGCCCAGGCATCCTCAGACTGGGCTTTCGGGCAGACACCAGCAGTGTGGTTTTTTTTAAAATCACAGGCAGCTTAAAGCCAGTTACATTCTATATACTTCAAGCATAGCAGGAACGCCCAACTCAAACGGGTATTTTATAATCAAGTTATATGTGTTTTGTATTTAAGACCTATAGGTCTCATGTACTTTTAGGGAAGAGTCTTGTGACAAAAAGTAAAAGTTACTAAGTGGTTAAAAGTCAAGTCTTTTTTTTAAATATTGAAATACAGTTGATTCAAAATGTGTTAGTTTCTGGTGTACAGCAAAGTGATTCATATTACATATATACATGTATATCTGAATCTTTTTCAGATTCTTTTCCGTTATACAATAGTTTATTACAAGATAATGAATATAGTGCCCTGTGCTATACAGTAGGACCTTGTTGTTTATTTTATATATAGTATTTTGTACCTGCTATACAGGGATAAATTAGAAGTTTGGGATTAGCAGTTACAAACTACTATATATAAAATTGAAGGTTAAGTCTTGACTGTTTACACAAATGACAAGGCTCTGTATATCTATGCTGGAATAACACTGTTCTCCAAATAGATTTTTTTCAGAATGCCTTCATGATTTTCAGACCTTTGTCCAAAAAATAATTCATAATGTACATAATATGAGATCATCCTATACCTTTGTCAACTCAGCTGAACTTACAAATGCATCTTCCTCTTCGACCCCATTGCAGTCCTGGAAATAGCACAGTCTCTATATCTCACTGCCAGAAACCCTTGTTGTTCAATAAAATTTTGACTTGGATTTTATCTCAAAATGGTCCATGTTGCTCATTAAACTAAGAAGAGTGATTTGGGGGCATTATTTCCTGTAATGCATTTACATTTGTTGCATGTGTATGATTTCTCATAAGTATTCGTCGTAATTATCCTCACTGGCATCAAAACCGTTTTTAAGTACTTGAAAATACACATGATATCATAAGAGATGTTGTTTTAAGTATGCTGAACAGACATAGATCTTTTTCTCGAAGATCTTAACTCTGAGACAGACAGTAAAAATATAACTCAAAGCCAATCTAGAAATGCAATTTAGGAACCATAAATACGAAAGTGTTACGAATGCAGTGACAGAGTACATGGGTTCCAGTTTGAACACATATGGTGTCATAAAATTTGCATATCACAAAACCATTGCATTTTAAGTCTTATGAGTTCTCTTCAAGTTCAAACCCTTTTCCTCGCTTTATGGATAATGAAACTGAGCCCAAAGGTCCCTCAACTGGCTCATGACAGTGTCGCCTTGGAACACAGGTCTCTTAACCACGGATTTCTTTTCTTTCCACTTGACTACTATAGTCATCAAGGGAATTCCTGTCATTTCCAGTTGGAGAGAGCTTCCTGGAGAAGAAATGTTGTTTTCTCTCCGAATCATTCACACCACAGGTGTTGAGTCACCCAATTGTCTTCACTCATTAGCAAATCTGAAATTAACACAAGCCCGGTTACGGTTTAAAGCGAACATGTTTTAAAAAGTCTTCAGAGCTTTGTGAGTACAAAGAAAGTGGCAACTGGTTACCTGTAAGCCACAGGCTTTCAGCTGACGTTTCTCTAGGTATTCATTCCAGCTTTAATTACTTGTCTTTTCTATTAGTTTGTTGCCTCTAACTTTACCCTTTCCTAGCGTTCTGCAAACTCTCCTTGGAACATATATTCCATCAGCCCAGGAGCCTAGGTGGACAAATCCTTCCCTAAGGGCTTTTATTAGAAACCTCCCTGTCTAAATTGAAAACCAGCATCATGGGTACCTATGGTTAGGCTGGCCCTTTGGCTTACAGAATCCCGGTAGAGGCTCTTCTGTTTGGGGTGGGGATGGAATGGGGACACATGGTTGGGGGGATTGTTTTCTATTTATTTTCCAGCACCTTTTCGTGGCTATGACCGTCCTGTTTTGAAAGTATTCTTGACACAGAACCTAAAGCTCATTTACATTATTGGCAATGTGTCATTTGCTGTACTTTGTCTTATCATTGGTGTTTCCTTAAGAATAAGAAGAATAATGAGCAGTTATGCATTATTCATCCCAAGTGTACAAATCAGGCATTTATCTGCGGCTCCTTTTTTTTCTAGAGCTTGCACTCGACAGCGCATGCTGAGCGGATCATTTGAGGGGCAGCCGGCAAAGGAAAGGTCAATTCTTAGTGTGCAGCACCATATCCGCCAAGAGCGCAGGTAAATACACCGGAAGCCGAGGCTGCAGAGAAACGAAGGAAAGGAGTTTTACAGGAAGCATCACTGACCCCAGCCCTGGTCAGGAGGCAGGCCCGGGTGAAGAGCTGAGTTCTGTTTGCTGATGGCAACAGTAATAAAACTCACAATCAGATTCAAAGAATCAAAACATCTTTCAAAAGCCCTTCCCTTGGTGATGATAGCCAAATTCTCACTTTTAAGATCAGAAGGAAAAAATTCTGAATTTTGTTAGATGAGATCAAAGGCAGGTGGATAGACTAAAACTTTTGCTATAAAAAGAAATATTAAGCATTTGTGATGCTATCAGGAATTACTTTATTTCATTTTTATGATGGTCATCGCTTAAAAGTCCAAATTTGATCTCGACATGTATTGATCAGTTGGTTGTGATTGTTTTAGGTCACTAAGACACGGATCAAACAGCCAGAGGATCAGCAGGGGGAAATCTCTTGAAACTCTGACTCAAGATGTAAGTTCTAAGCAATGCTTTGGATTTTGGAAGTGTGATTGTGAAAACGTATTTAAATGGTTGCTTAGACAATTCCAGCACCTGGGTTCTTCTGTCACATTGTCACGTCTGCTTAACACTTCATACCAGAAGTAATCAGGAAACTCAGGGAGCAAACTAAATGGCCAGGTACGGAAAAGTGACCATAAACTGTAGAAAAATCTGGACATCCTACAAAGCACATATCTTCGTTTAGATAGTAACACAAAAGTGAAATATCAGATGCATTTGACTGAAATTAAAGACATTTAAAGCACTTTATGGCAATGAATCACATCCGTAACTTTAAATATTTACTAATTTCCAAACACAGGTCCAGTGTCTATCATTTCAGAGTCAACATACTAGGAAATAAAATTTTATTTCTAGAGGAATTTTTCTGTCAAAGACTGCACAAGATTTCCCAAGAATTTCTTTGATTTTCAACTCTAGGTCATTCATTTATTCATTAACTGACACAGTAAAATATTTATCAACTACTTACAATGAGCCAGGTCCTGTTCTAAGGGATGAGAAGTAGCAGGGAAACAAGACAAAATCCCCATCCTGTAGGAGCTTACATTCTAGTAAAAGACACAAAGAATAAGCAAGCAAACAAATATTATCAATATAATCCTTTCTGGGTGTGATTTTTATTTAGTTTCCATTATCTCTTCATTGCTGTGGCAGGTTTGCTCTGTACTACAAAGAAAAATCAAATAGTGTAAAGAAATCAAAAGTGGTAAGTAGAATCATGGATGTAGAAAACAAACTTATGGTTACTGGGGGATAAGGTGGGGGAGGGATAAATTAGGAGACTGGGATTGACATATACACACTACTATATATAAAATAGATAACTAATAAGGACCTACTGTATAACACAGGGAACTCTACTCAATACTCCAATGGCCTATATGGGAAAGGAATCTTAAAAAAAAAAGAATGGATATATGTATATGTATAACTGATTCACTCTGCTATACATCTGAAACTAACACAACATTGTAAATCAACCATACTCCAAGAAAAAGAAAAGAAATCAAAGGTGGAGATTTTGGGGCAGGGAGCATTAGAAAGGAGGGTGACACCTCTGAATTAGCTCAGAGACCCCAAAAAAGTGAAAGAACGAACCATGTGAAATCCCAGGGAAACCAGAGGAGGCAAAAGTCTAACCTATGGGCTAGACTCGCCAGCCGTGAGATCATGCCGAGATTACCATGAGACAGTTGGAAAGGACATACTAAATACTTATCATTAGTGAAGCCCTGATTAAGATATAGGTGTTGAGTCTGGATAACTTGGCTAAGCAAGCAGAGTCTTGAATGTTCAAAGCTAAGGAGGGCTTTTGAGAAAGCAAGAGAAAGTTAGCAAGGCTTAGAGTTTTTTGTTTTTGTCTTTTTCACTTTACCACTGGAGTTTTCTGGAGTTTTCGGCACAGTCCATCTGCCTTCAATCTGCAGAAACTGCTTAGTCAGAGTGCAGTCTCCTCATTAAGTGTTTCAGGCTAAACTGAGGAAGGAGGGAGTTGGTGATGAGGACACCTGATATCACCATTAACAATATGTGTGGTTCTAACTGGCACAAACATCTGTTAGCACCATGGCTGTTAAGCCAGAGCTCTGTCAGATGTAATCTACCATACTGTCAACGTGGAATTGTGATCGGATCCAACACATGGCCTGTGTACTTATGATTTGGGGGTCAGGCATATTGCATGGAGACAATTTCTAGATGAAAATTCAGAGGCATCACTGGTTCCAAGCACTTTCCTTCAGTGAGATTCAACAGAAATGTGTGGTCTACGTACGCATCAAATTAGAACACGGCTTTGAAAATGTGTGTTTAAAAATACACAACAAAAGGCCCAGTTTGAATAGTCTCCATTCCAGAGGCTTAATTCTTCTTTAAAGAATTTTTATTGTATTTTCTACATAAACATGTAACAAAAATCCATACCCCGTCTTCTCCATAGCAAAAGGTCACGGGGTTCTGCTAATTTCATAAGAGATCTCTCCTAGTGTCTTTTTTTCCAGAAGAGAAGCCATTTAAACTAGGGAGCTTTATCTTTGTCACTTATTCCAAATGATAGAAGATACAGATCATTACATCCAAGGAATGCTTTTCTATAAAATCAATCCAGTTAGTTGAACAATGGTTCTCCATCTTCTACGGCAGCGGTCCCCAACCTTTTTGGCACCAGGAACGGGTTTCATGGAAGACAGTTTTTCCACGGACGGGGGGTGGTGGTGTGGGGTATGGTGGGGGATGCTTCAGGCAGTGATGTGGGTGATGCGGAGCCATGGGGAGTGATGGGGAGCCATGCGGAGTGATGGGGAGCCATGGGGAGCCATGGGGAGCCATGGGGAGGGATGGGAAGCCATGGGGAGGGATGGGGAGCCATGGGGAGGGATGGGAAGCCATGGGGAGCCATGGGGAGGGATGGGGAGCAATGGGGAGGCATGGGGAGGGACAGGGAGAGATGGGGAGCGATGGGGAGCCATATGGGGAGCGACGGGGAGCGATGGGGAGGCATGGGGAGCAATGGGGAGCCATATGGGGAGCAATGGGGAGGCATGGGGAGGGATGGGGAGCGATGGGGAGCCATATGGGGAGCAACGGGGAGCGATGGGGAGGCATGGGGAGCGATGGGGAGCCATATGGGGAGCGACGGGGAGCAATGGGGATGCATGGGGAGCGACGGGGAGCAATGGGGAGCCATGGGGAGGGATGGGGAGCCATGGGGAGCCATGGGGAGCGATGGGGAGCAGCAGATGAAGCTTCGCTCGCTTGCCCGCCGCTCACCTCCTGCTGTGCAGTCCGGTTCCTAACAGGCCCCGGACCGGTACCAGTTCTGTGGCCTGGGGGCTGGGGACTCCGGTTCTATGGAGTAAAATCCAGAGTCAAGATCCTAATGATCCACCTTCCGCCATCCTGCTGGCCTCAGCTCTTCCTGTTCTCTGTGCTGTCCTCCACCCACCCTGCGTCCTGGCTGTTCCACCTGTGAACACACAGACCCGCCCCTCCCCAGAAGCACACGTTTCTCCAAATGTCCAGTGACCTGCATCCTCCTAGTCTTTGCTCAAGGAACGGCTCCTTAATGAGACCTGCTATGACCTCGTGCTCTCTGTCCTGTGTCCCAGGAGTCCGCAACACCCGTCCTCGGCCTGTCACACAGCAGGAGGTGAGCAGCGGGCTAGCGAGTAGAGCTTCATCTGCCGCTCCCCATCTCTCCCCATCTCTCCCCATCGCTTGCATTACCGCCTGAAGCATCCCCCGGGTCTGTGGAAAAATTGTCTTCCACGAAACCAGTCCCTGGTGCCAAAAAGTTTGAGGACTGCTGCTCTATCCCCCTCTGTTTTTAACCAGAGCACTAAGCCTCTTCTAACCTTATTTATTTTGATTTCATTTTTAATCTGTCTCCCCTGATGAGAACATTAGCCACACAAGAGCAGGGATTTTGTCATTTTTTCCCCTTTTGCCCTATCCACAGCACTACAACAGTGCATAGCACATAATAGGTTCTCAATAAATGTTTTCACTGGAAAAAAAAATACCCTTTTGAGGAAAAAAAATATCCTTGCTAAGATGACTGTGGCCATTCAAATATTTAGAAAGCTATTTATTTCCTTCTTTTTTAATGGTCATCTTCGGAGGAAGACTGTCAGAAAAATCTCCCACGTCGATGTGTCCCCTTTCATTTTATTTCTAGCATTCCAATACAGTGAGATATAGAAACGCACAAAGAGAAGACAGTGAAATAAAGATGATCCAGGAGAAAAAGGAGCAAGCAGAAATGAAAAGGTACGGGCAGGGCGGAGTTTTGAGGCTCTTGTTCGGGGAAGGCAGACGCGCCCTTAGCCCAACTCTCGCGTGATGTTCCCGGTCCAGGAAAGTGCAGGAAGAGGAGCTGAGGGAGAACCACCCGTACTTCGATAAGCCCCTGTTCATCGTGGGTCGGGAGCACAGGTTCAGAAACTTCTGCCGAGTGGTGGTCCGAGCTCGATTCAACGCGTAAGTGACTCCGCTGCAGCCACGGGTTTGGCCCCGAGTCATGCAGACAGCAGGGGGAGTTGTCATCTGAGGAAGAAGGATCGTGTCACCCTAATGGGGTCACCAGATAAACCCTGGGCTGATTGACCATGCTGCTCCTCTTGGCTGAGTGGCCGACCAGGTGGGAAACAAACAAAGGTTGCAAGTAGTTAACATTTATAGAAAACACACGTTTATGAAGCACTTCACAGCCATTCTTATTTGTTCAGTTCCACAGGCGCCCAAGACGTTTATAGCAGAGTTGTTAACTCCATATTTTATTTTGGAGACAGTTAACCAAGGGGAGATGGAATGACAGAGCTGAGGTCACTGCCCACATCTTCTTTTAGACTCGCTGTTTCTTTGTGGTCAAAATACCTTAATTCTAGAATAGTGCAAAATAGAAATCAAGTTGACTAGTGCTTCTATTACCAACTCTTATAAGAAAACCCACTGGCCAGTGTCCCTGTCCCTCCCCACGTGGAAGAAATGTGCGAGAGGCTGTCCGGGTGATCAGCCCAGGGGATGCTGCATTTGGGACAAGCCAAGCCAAGTTTAGCAGGCAACCAGTAGAGGAAGTGGGATTCTTGTCATGCATAACTCTGAGTAAATATCCAGAAGACATTACGAGTCTAGAGAAAGTGTGAAAATGTTCCATTCAGTAGTTGTACCTTCCCTGATACCATCATTAGTAGCGTATGTATGAGCATTACTGTATGTTATGGGCTGAATTGTGCCCCCCTCGTCCAGAGAAATTCAGATGTTGAAGCCCTAATCCCAGACCCTTAGAATGTGACCTTACTTGGAGATAAGGACTTTGAAGAGATAATTAAATTAAAATGAGGTCATTCAGGTGGGCCCTAATCCTACGTGACTGGTGTCCTTGTAAGACGAGGAAACTTGGACACAGACTGCTCTAAGGAGGGACAACATGAAGACGGCTGTCTACACACCAAGGAGAGAGGTCTGGAGCAGATCCTTCCCTCACAGCCTCAGGAGGTGCCCGCCCTACTGCCGCCTTCAACTCAGACGTCCACCCCCAGAACTGGGAGAAAATAAGTTTCTGTTAGTTAAGCCCCTCAGCCTGCAGTCCTTTGTCACGGCAGCCCTAGGAGACTAATACGTTCTCCTAACCCCTCAGGGCTGGAGGAGACCTCAGGAGCCATTTGGGTCCCCCCTTCTCCAACAGAGGAGGGCATTTAGGTCAGCCGAGGGTAAGGGCTTTGCTCAAGGACGCCAGCTAGGGCCCTCTCTGACTGCCAGTCCACTGTTCTTTCTGCTGTTCTAGAAAGACCTTCGCAGTTTAAAGCACCTGAGTGATAATGATTTAAAACCCTGAGTTTTCACAAAGCATCAATAGGAAGAAGCTGGCAGTGTAGAGTTGATTTGATTGGTTCCCAAACTGGGTTTTTCATCTGAAATTATCCCATTGGCTGTCTCCATGTTTACATCTAATTGCTAATTCTTGAAGACTGGTCACGGGCTTCCTGAAAGTCAAAGTTATAAATCCCCACCCCAAGAAACTCTATATAAATTACTCCATACAATCACAATTAAATACAGAGCAAAGAATTCTATTTAATTTATGGATATTTAATTAAATAATTATGAGGAACAGCTCCAAACTGCTAAGGCAAAGACTTTGAATGTTTTTAAATGGAAGTCAAAATTTAATTTTGTAATATCCTTGTCAGAAATTGTTGAATGGCATCATGAATTCTAAAATCAGGCATTTTGAAAAATGTAAACTTTGCTTTCCTAAGCATCAATTGCAAACTCTTCTGATTTTTCTTTCATCTAATGTTCTCTGCCTTCCAAAGTCACATACAGTTAACATATATCATAACAGACATTTTGTAGAGGATGTGAGAGAAATTTTAGGTAGATGAGATGTTTATACATACTATGCTGCCGGGTTATAACACGCATGCTGCATCACAGAGTTTATATGTTTGTTCTCTCTTACAGATCTAAAACAGATCCGGTCACAGGAGCTGTGAAAAATACAAAGTACCATCAACTTTAGTAAGCATTACAAACTCTGTTTCCATGTACTATTTTATGCCGCATAAAAATATAAAAGTTCGCTTTATTTTCTTGTTATATTGTGCTGTGAAATAGACGATTAGTGATTCATTTAAAGAATGCCAGTCACTGGCGATTCATTTAAAGAATGCCAGTCACGTTTATAGAATCACAGAAGCATCGTCTCTGACTTTCAGCAACCTTTCCTAGAGTGTTTGCGTTTCTCAGTTTTGTCTGGTCTTTGGCAGTGATTTGCTGGGATTGGTGACTTACCTGGACTGGGTCATGATTATCGTAACCATTTGCTCCTGCATTTCCATGATGTTCGAATCCCCCTTCCGGAGAGTCATGCACGCACCCACTTTGCAGGTACTCTGCTGAATCTCAACTCACAGCTAAGCGGAGAAACACTGACCTGCAATTTTTGCATTCATTGTGACCAACCTGCCTTCTGCCCATTTCAGATCGCCGAGTATGTGTTTGTGATATTCATGAGCATTGAGCTTAATCTGAAGATTATGGCAGATGGCTTATTCTTCACTCCAACTGCTGTCATCAGGGACTTCGGTGGAGTCATGGACATATTTATATACCTTGTAAGTCTTCAGTTATTTCCTGAATATAAAATTTAATGGTTTTGTAAAATCTCCTGCATTTCTTGGTACAAGAGTGAGATACGTGAGTCACAGAGGTTTAGGTGCCATTAACTGAGTTCCTAAGTAGAGCAGTAGTTTAGTATAGCAAATAAAGGGCATGCATGTAAAATCTAAATAAAAAGCATTAAAAGTATTCATGGATATGGTTCAAATACATCAACCACATTCCTGTATGCATAAGACATACATTAATGAGGTCTAAGATAGCAAATCTAGTTTCACACCACAATTCTGTGGCACCTATACTAAAAAAAAAAAAAAACTACATTATATAAGTGATCAATGAGCCGCTTATCACTAAAAGCAAACTAGAGAGAGTATGCCAATTCCAACACACAAAATACCAGGCCAGAGAAGGCAACCATTCAACTATCTATTTAAACTAAATGGAGAAACCATAAGAAGGGACTCAAAGAAATTTCTTTCTATATGTCCAAGAAGGCATAAAATCAGTGTCTTTTCCAACACAACAAGGAGAATTGTGACCATTAACATGTAGCATGTTTAGATCATTAACAAAATAGCGAGTATTCAGTCCAGTGTGACGTTTAGTATCCTTGATCAAGGGAATTTCAATCCTGCTGACTTCTGCGGAGCCTCCAGTATATATGATAAAAGAAGGGGCGGGAGGCACTGGAGCACCCACACCCACAGTGTGGGCACCCCCATTTCACACCCCCTGCAAACACCCGATGACTTCCTTTGGGGCTGCTCACAGGTCTGGATCAAGTCCATAGAGGTGAGTTGCATGTACACCTAGTGAAGGCTTGTCCCACATAACACGTGAAGTCTCTGCTAAAGGAAACTTGTGGCCAGCTGGCTCACAGAAAATGTAGATAGTAGAGGCTAAATTGCATAAATTCTAGAGATCATCTTGTCCCTCTAGGTGAGCTTGATATTTCTTTGTTGGATGCCTCAAAACGTGCCTGCGGAGTCGGGAGCTCAGCTCTTACTTGTTCTCCGCTGCCTGCGACCTCTGCGGATATTCAAGCTGGTGCCTCAGATGAGGAAAGTCGTTCGAGAACTTTTCAGTGGCTTCAAGGAAATTTTTCTGGTACGTTACAGTCACCCTTTACTCCTGGTTCATGGAGTCCAGCTCTTAATGTAGCAAATGAGGGGATAAAGTGAGTCTCACTTGTCATGGTGAAGTCTACCATTTTGTTTATTGCCAGAAGATTGTAAAGGTACTAGCAAAACACAACACAGATTCAAAAACTTCACCCATGGATGCTTCTGGCTTATTGGTATATTCAACAAATATTTTTAGTAAATTAAAGGGAAGCCTTCTGGAAAGTACAATGGAAGGAGAATCCAAAGAGACAGAATTTTCTGACACTTCCATTCCTAACTCTTGACCCTAATTTATACTCTGGGTTTTAGTTGCCCCATCTGGAAATTAAGAAGAAGTTTCAACACCATCGAATTCACAAACAATATTAGGAGTTAACCCATTTAGGCTTGTAATCTCATTTTCTAAGTTCCCAAATTCATATAGAACAAAATTTGGCTTTGATCTTCAGAGTGTTAACATAAAACAACTCTTCAAAACTGTAACATACAGGTATACCCTACCTCAATATACAGTAATGAACATTTAGAAATATGATTGAGGAGAAAATATACTTTTTAGTCAGGCAAATATTGATTTAGGGTCTTCTAAGAGCAGGGCTGGGGCTTCCCTGGTGGCGCAGTGGTTGAGAGTCTGCCTGCCAATGCAGGGGACACGGGTTTGTGCCCCGGTCTGGGAAGATCCCACATGCCACGGAGCAACTAAGCCCATGCGCCACAACTACTGAGCCTGCGCTCTAGAGCCCGTGAGCCACAACTACTGAGCCCGTATGCCACAACTAATGAAGCCCGTGTGCCTAAAGCCCATGCTCCGCAACAAGAGAAGCCACCGCAATGAGAAGCCTGCGCACCACAACGAAGAGTAGCCCCCGCTCGCCGCAACTAGAGAAAGCCCGTGCACGGCAGCAAAGACCAACACAGCCAAAAATAAATAAATTTATAAAATTCCATATTTTTTTTTGCACTGAAGCCATAAAACTGTGGCTTTTCCCACAGCTGGAATTGAGGGAAAACAGAATAGCACCTGACAATGAATGTGTATGCATCTTTGAGCCCTGACAGAATTTAGAAGATGATTTATTTGAGCTTTGGTTCAGAGGATGTTTCTGTGTAATTTTAGTATCTTTAAGGGATACGTTTAGGTTATTCAACCAGTAGAGATCAATCGTTTGTTCAGTATTTTGGCCACTTTTCTCTGCTGAGACCAAAATAGTCATCCAGCAGAGGGAGTACCGGCCAATTACCAGATTTGCTTCTCAAGACTCTGATCTCACACCCTCTGTGTGTGGCGCTTTGATATGCCCTGAGCCCTCATGCTCGCAAGAAAGCAAAGCCACTATCCCCCTTACGTAGGCTCTGCTAACAGACACATGAATCCATTTTGAGAAAATCTGGGAAAGAGAATTATTTCAACATTTTTCTTTTGTTCCATTAAATAAAATAAAGCAAAGTGTTGATTTCAAAATCAGAAAAGTCCAAGTCATGTCAAAAACACCTTAGCCCACTTTCTTACATGGAAGTCATATGTTTTTATTCTAAAAATTCAAAACCTGTTGTTAATTTCCTTCTTTTAACATTCCAGCTAGGCTAATTGAATGACCTGTGGGAGAGAAGTTAAAAGGTAGCATCCAAAGACTGTGAATTTCATATGATGTTATCTGAAAAGTCCTGTTCATAATCACTGCTCAAACCAAACCTACTGTTTATAATTTTTTACCAAGAGATTTGCTGTCTCACCCATTTCTTTCAGGTCTCCATTCTTTTGCTGACATTAATGCTTGTTTTTGCAAGCTTTGGAGTTCAGCTCTTTGCTGGAAAACTGGCCAAGTGCAATGATCCCAACATTATTAGAAGGGTAAGATATCCTTTCTGTCTTTGGGATGAAAATCAAGAACATTTACCATCCCTGGGTAGCCACATGCTGAGGCTGCTTTGAGAACAGAGCTCTAAGAATACTCTTCCCATGGACTCCCTTTGCTTAAAGCAGGCAGTGTGTCTCTTCTGGCTGGTAAAGGTTTATAGGATTAAAACACATCTCAGACAGTCCTGTTCTTCCCTCCTATTCCAAGGTCAAGCCACTGTTGACATCTTCCATATAGTCACCCAAGATTCCATGTGAAAACTTTCCCTTTAGGTCTTCCCTAACTTAATCCTGTCTCTGCTGTGACCTGAGACTCATATCAGCAAACAGCTCCCCCAAAATACAAAAGGCACAGTTTGACTTCCACACCCCTTCTTATGACTTATCCACTCCACATTCCTCTGTTAGGAGATCAGGGCCTTGCATTAGCTCTTAGCGGCCCAGAATCTTCCCCATGAAGACAACTAAGATTCAAGATTGAACCAAGCTTGAATACTTTCGATTCTACTTTTTATTTTTTTGGCCGCACTGCATGGCTTGTGGGATCTTAGTTCCCCAACCAGGGATTGAACCCAGGCCCCGGAAGTGAAAGTGCCAAGTCCTAACCACTGTACCGCCAGGGGAGTCCCTCTACTCTTTTCTTTCTCTTTCTTTGGCCGGTGTTAGAAGAGGAGGCTGGCTTCTGGAACAGCCCCAATATGTCAGTAGCTGAACGTAATGAAATGAATATATTTATTGCATGTTGAATAATTCAGGCAGCTCTCCTCCAAATGACCACCCAGTGGCTCATGCTTCCTCTGTCCTGTGTCCCTAGCCTTTGCTGTCTTCAAAGTCTTCTCTGTTTAGCTGGCAGTTAGGAACAGAAAGCCATCTCTCTCTCTCAGAGGACTATAGGCAGAGCCTAGAAGCAACGCATCTATCTTCACCCCACATTCCACTGGAAAGAGCGTGGCCTCACCAGACTGAAGTGAGACCGTGATGTGTAGTTTCGTGGTGTATTTTGTAGAAAAGGGGGCGGGGTTTGGTTAATAATTAGCCAATCTCTGCTGCATTGCCCACTGTCCCATTCTCTTAGAATCCTGCCCGATGTTACAAGTAGGTTAATGGAGTGAACCCAGTTCTGCTGATGTATAAACTAGCAAGAGTATTTCCTCTTCCACCCAGGTAAAATAATGCTTAAGTCTCATTAAAATGCCTGTTCCCAAAAGGGCTACCAGAGCTGAACTACAACACTTATTCCCATATTTCCAGCAAATACGGCTGTCTAATATAAATTTTATACTACTATGACATTTCTACATTTTGAGGCTTCTAATTATAAAGCTTAGTCGCTCTCGCATTTTTAGAAACTACAGGTAACATCTTTGTCCAGTCAAAATACATGATCAGTCATGTGAATAATGAGACTTTTCAGGGAGAGGCAGAACAGAAGAGAAAAACGTAGGATGGGCAGACCTTACGCCATTTCACAAGGTATCGCAGAGCAGAAGAAAGAGACAAACGTAGTATGGGCAGACCTTACACCATTTCACAAGGTATCGCCCGGGTCGCTGCTTCCTTTAACTCCCCTTCCCAGAGGTTCCAGGAATTTTGATAAACCTGACAAGACATGCAAGGAACATGGTATAAAGGCCATGGTGTACCAAATGAGCTAAACGAAGGCAGTAATAATGAGCTGATGCCTTAGTCCACAAGCTTATGTACGGAAAGAAGGGTTATTTTAGGTCCACCCCGAGTAGAGGCCAGAAAGATAATAACAACATTTCAAGATGAAGCCTCGTAGGAGTAGGGGAGGACTCAGGGGAGTAATAATGGCCTAAGAGCCTTGTGATTTGACACTATCTGCTCATACCCAGCCCAAGCTAAAGAGTAACGACTTGTATAGGGGACGGAGGGCACACGGTGGACGGACAGACATACAGATACCATGAGGCATTTATTCTTTTCCACAGAATGATGAGGTATGTGTGGGAAGCTCATAAGGAAAGTCTAAGAAAACTTAGACATCAAAAGACCATCAGGAACAAGCAGAATAATTGCAAAACAAATTGGCATAGTGAGCAGTGGCCCGTGTCTTTGTATTTGGACGAATTCTTTTCTAGTCCTAACATAAGAGGCCAAAGCCAAGCATGTCACGTGGATGAAGGGGATACTTCAGTTTACCTTTAGAAAAGAAGAGACACACGCAAGGAAAAGGGGAAACTAGATACCCCAACATTTGGATCACACAGCTCACATTTAAAGGCCATGAAGCTTGAGTTGCTGGTGCCATGTCTCCAGTTGGAATCATATAACATGTGGTGTTCGATGGCTGGCTTTTTCACTTAGCATAACGTCTTCAAGGTTCATCCATGTTGTAGCATGTGTCAGTACTTCATTATTTTTATGGCTGAATAATATTCCACAGTATGGATAGACCACATTTTGTTTATGTATTTGTTGATTGATGGACATTTGAATTGTTTCCACTTTTGAGCTATTGTAAATAATGCTATTTATAATAATAATGATATAAACATTCATGTACAAATTTCCATGTGAATATATGTTTCATTTCTGTTGGGTAGATACCTAGGAGAAGAATTGCTGGGTCCTGTGGTAACTCTTTAATTATTTAAGGATGTGCCACACTATTTTCCAAAGTGGCTGCACCATTTTCCATTCCCACCAGCAGTGTATGAGGATTCTAGTATGAGGATTAAGATTTCTGCACATCCTCGTCATTTTGCTATTTGACTTCTTGATTAGAGCCTTCTTAGTGAGTGGGAAATGCTATCCCATTGTGGTTTTGATTTGCATTTCCCTGATGACTAATGATGCTGAGCACCTTTTCATGTGCTCATTGGCTATTTGTATCTCTCACTTGGAGGAATGTCAGTTCATATCCTTTGCCCACTTACTAACATTTTCAGCACCAACTTTCACCTGCTTATCTCTGAAGTCTTTGTTACTATTAGCTGAGTAGCTATGCACATCTCTGCTGTTATATAAGAGACCTCTGTCATTCTACATAAAAAATGTTTCTTATCTTTTATCTTTTCTGACTTCATTTTCTGACCAGGTTCTTTTCCTCCTCCTTTTATTTATTTATTTTTTTTCCTGTTTTAGGAAGATTGTAATGGAATATTCAGAATTAATGTAAGTGTGTCCAAGAACTTAAATTTAAAATTAAGACCTGGAGAGAAAAAACCTGGATTTTGGGTGCCCCGCGTTTGGTAAGCATATCAGAAAAATATCCTGAAAAATGCTATATTTGTCAGTATAAGGGGTTTTTCCCCAGTTTCATTGAGAAATAATTGCCATACATCACTGTATAAGTTTAAGGCAAACAGCATGATGGTTCAATTTACATATATTGTAAAATGATTATCACAATAGGTTTAGTTAACATCCATCACCTCATATAGATCCAGTTGAAAGAAAAGAAAAAAAATTCTCCTCATGATGAGAACTCTTACTATTCTCTTAACAGCTTTCCTGTGTATCACACAGCAGTGTTAACTACAGTCCCTATGTTGTACATTACATCCCTAGTATTTATTTGTCTTATAACTGGAGGTTTGTACCTTTGACCATCTTTCTCCACTTCCTCTCCTCCCCCCACCTCTGGTAAACACAAATCTGATCTCTTTTTCTATTGAGTTTAGTTGGGGGGGGGGGTTGCTTTTGTTTTTGTTTTGTTTTGTTTTTTTAGGTTACACACACAAGTGAGATTATACAGTATTCATCTTTCTCTGTCTGACTTATTCACTTAGCATAATGGGCCTTCATGGTCCATCCATGTTCTCTATAAGTATATATAGTATAAGGTTTTAAAGCAGTATAATATGGCATGAAACTAAAAGTAGTTCTGCTAGAATTACTTAAAATAATTTTAAGTAATGTAAGGCAAAGCACTGAATTACAATAGGATGCAAAAATAAAAGAAATGATAAATAAGAGAGGAAGCAGTACACTGAGTCCCCAGGTTGCTTCATGAAACTAATGAAATATCACTGCAGTATTTTTCTAATACTTTAAAGTATGTATCTGGACTCACATAGCTTTAAAAATTAGTGAGGCTTATAAAAAAAGTGAAATAATGCCATTTGCAACAACATGAATGGAACTAGGGATTATCATACTAATTGAAGTAAGTCAAAGACAAATATCATATATTGCTTATATGTGGAATCTAAAAAAAAATTGATACAAATGAACTTATTTAAAAAACAGAAAAAGGCTCACAGATATAGAAGACAAACTTATGGTTACCAAAGGGGAAAGAGGATGGGGGGGGATAAATTAGGAGTATGGGATTAGCAGATACAAACTACTACATATAAAATAGATAAAAAATAAAATCCTACTGTATAGCACAGGGAACTGCATTCAATATCCTGTAATAAACCATAATGGAAAAGAATCTGAAAAAGAATTTATATATATATATAATTTATATATGTATATAATTTATGTATATATAAATATAAATAAATATATATATAAGAATTTATATATATACATATACATATGTATGTATATGTGTGTATATATATATGTATATATAGCTGAAGCATGTATATGTGTGTGTGTGTGTGTGTGTATATATATATATATATATTATAGCTGAAGCACTTTGCTGTATACCTGAAACTAACACAACATTGTAAATCAACTATACTTCAATAAAAATAAATAAACATTTTTTAGAATAAAAATTAGTGAGGCTTAAAAGAAAAAAGATTTTCTATCAATTTTTAATCAAATCTTAATTCAACTTTTAAACCAATTTTTAAAAATTTTAACAATTTTAATCAAATTAAAACTAAACTCATACTGACTTTGTATCTTTAAGGAAGATCTGATGTCCTCATAACAGTTGTAGAGAAGCCTAAATCATAAAACTATTTCAATTTTAAAACCCATTTACATTGAACGATTTTGTTATTGAAACCCTGGAAGGCAATAATCAGTAACACAATTGATTTTATCTAACTGCCTCTTGAAAAAAATTTTTTTAAATAAGTTTTCAAAGCATTTACATCAAAGCCAGAAGCATCTGGTACCTTCTTTCTCAACCATTTCCCTAATGACTATGAATGAAATCTCTCAGTCTGCTTCACTGATGCACAGAGTGTTCCATCAACTTCATTTGTCCTTTTAAATCGTTATCTGTTTTCTTTTTATTTCATTTTTACCTCTTAGAATAATGAGTGAACCACAGAAACTGCTCTGCTTTTGTCACAATTGATGTTCTCTACTAAATGTCAAAACTCTTTAAAAGGAATAGCATTTCACCCAGTTGTACCCTTAGGATTCGTTGTTACCTGCTTTGGCATTTCTCTAATATGAAATTCACTTTCATAAACAATTCAAAACAATTTATATTGGTTTTCTTTTAATACCAAAGAACTATGGAAAAAAGATTAATTTTGGATGTGAGGCTTGAGCATGGGTAGAGAAGTATATAACACATGGGAATATCTTTATCCCAGTGTTAACTAGAAAAGCAGTCTAATTTACATTACAATAAAAAATTAAAGAAGCATAAAATGTTTATTTTGTTGTGAGATTAAAACTCATTATTATACCGTAAATAATTTACTTATATCGGGACATCAACTTCTTTTTCCAAATATTTTTGGAATTTTGTCTAAAGTCTCAAAGTTGATGTCAAGGGGAGATTCAAGTATCTTGACATTCTAAAGAGGCCAACTAAACCAACCCCATCAGAACTTACTAAAACATCATCCATCACCCAGCTCCTGTAAAAGAAAACACTGCACTCAAAGATAACATCATGGTAGTGAATGAAGTCAAGAGCAGAGAGTGCTATGGCATCACACCACCTTCCCTGTGGGGAAAGGTGGACGGCGCTTCTGTTCCTACGAGGACCCCTGGAAGGACCAGTTGATATCAGAGTTTGACAGGGCAAGAAAAGAAGCTTTTGTGGGCAAGCCCCTCGTCACCATCTGGGAAGACGGGGCGATCTGCTGCTTCTGGAGGGCCACGTCATCCCTGCCAAGGGCCACCTGACCTGAGCCTTCTTGTTGAAACCCTGCTGCAAAGGGCTGTGTGCTGCGGACAGGGTGCCCCTATGGGAAGAAGCTGTGGGAACATTTCCAGGAGTCGGAGCTGAGAATCACCCAGAGGCTACACTCACAGCAGGAAGCGCACACTGGGGCATCCTCATGCTGGGGAGTGTAGTCAGAGAAGATGTGCGGTACAGTAAAGCCGACGGATCGAGAGCACTACCACTGAAAAGACAGTTTGTTACTCATCGTTCCCAAGAGGAGGGGGCATGCCACTCCACGGGGGACCACCTGGGGAAGCACCAGGGCCGGTCAGCAGGCAGAGAGGCGGGGAGAGCTGGTGCCGAGAGCCTTTACTGTGGTTTCCCTGGGAAGGAATGGGTGAGGCGGGGCAAGCTGGCTTAGGGATGGCTAGTTTGAATAATTTTAATGGGCTCTAGAGCATAGAGGCCATCCATTGTGGTCTGGTACCTGGCACTGGGGTGATTCGGGCAGGTGGATGGTGGCCCAGAGTGGGACAGCCTGATAGAGGAGGTGATTGGTGGCGGTGCGGGGGGGGTGGACTCTGGGTTAGTTGGTTTGTGTTTGAAAAGCACACCCTGAAAAGGGCT
The DNA here is from genome assembly GCF_025265405.1 of Mesoplodon densirostris. Lineage (NCBI taxonomy): Eukaryota > Metazoa > Chordata > Mammalia > Artiodactyla > Ziphiidae > Mesoplodon > Mesoplodon densirostris. Next base: position 68,279,429 of record NC_082677.1, on the reverse strand, counting down.
CGTCTCAAGGTGGGGAGGAGGACGAGGGAGGCACAAGGCCAGGAAGGGTGACGCAGGCATCTTACCGGGTGTCCAGAACACAGTGCGTCCAGCGTCTGTATGTGCGACAGATGCTCAAGTGCCAAGCTCACAGAAGCTAGAAACACTGTTCAAACATGGAGTGTTTCTTGGGAACACCAAAATGAGCTCCAAGAAGGAAAAACGGCTGCTGTGAGGAGAGGCCAATGGCCACAGTCCAGCAGAGTCAGACACGCAAGATGTGATATCTCTAACCTCAGCTGCATCCCACCCCATCTTGTAAGACCCAGGCAGTCACCAAGAGGAGGAGTGGACCAGAGTGGCTGACACTCTTTTTCCCTCCTCAGACCACGGGTCAGGCTTGAGCTGCTGAGGGTGGGATCCTGGTACAGGTTTGAATGGAGTGGGCATTTTAGAATGAGGCTGACTATACACCGAAAAGCTCTGGGCTCTCCCCAAGGTGTCAGGAAGCGAGTAGGGTGCACTGGAAGGTAGCGTTAGGAGGAGGGTGAGCTGTTTCCGGTTGGACCGTACGGCTTTCAACCTGTTCCATAAAACCAGCTAAGATTTTCAAATCAGCTAACTGAAATGTAATGTTTCATGTAAGCTATTATTAAGGACTTCAAGTTCAATGACATTTTAAAAGCATAAGCAAACAGAGGGACATCCCTTGAACGTTAGCACAATAGCTTTTCCCATTTGTTCAGAATATTGTGACTTGGGTTAGTTTTAGCGAAATATAAATCTTTCATCAAATAAATGTCAACTGTAACCATGATAATTTTCACATTTTGTTTCTCCAATAATCTCATCAAGAGTTAGCAGCTGAAAATGTTGTAATTTTATATTGGCTAATTTATGATTAAGAAAATAACTTATATCTGGGAATTAGCCTAGAGGAATGCTATGATAATTATAATTAGGACATAAGTATGCACTAGCTAATTCAGGAGACAGTCTGGCTTCTGCATTCTCTCTTCAGATGAATACATTCATTTTCTTCCAAATCACTCAGACTTGATGAGATAAAAATTACCTTGGTAAAAAGGATTAAACATATCATATATTATAAATATTGTGTGTTTTGTCTTAAGCAGAGGTCTGGGATTTAGGAAAAGGAAATGCATGGGAGAGAAATCAACGAAGCATTCAGTTTTACAATAAACATATTTACTAAGTGTTCACTCTTGGCCAGGAATTATGCTGTCACTAGGAACAAGCTATGGCCTCTGACCCCTAAGAGCTAGAAGTCCAATGGAGAACAGAAAATAAAATTTTAAATAATTTCATACAATATGCTGAAGTTTTAATCTACATAAATAAGCCCCTAAACTCACTTGAAGTTCACCAGAAGCTTACCTCTAGGTAATTTCAAATTACACTGTGATACATTCTAGGCAGAAAGAGATCAGATTTTTTTTGTCGCGTCTAAGGCTCAAACAATTTGGGTACACTCTCTAAGAAAAAGAATATAAAACTACTTCGCTTTTTTAAGTTTAACAGGAACATATGACTATGTGAACTCACTCCTGGGCCCCTTCCTGAGTCTTGGAAGGGACCTGTGTCAGGGAGGGGCCCTGAGGCTTACCTTTAAGTTTCTTTTGCTCCGTGATGTATCAGCCTCTGATGCTAGGGTACGGAGAGGCAAAGGGTTCAGTGGTACTCGCAGGAGAGAGGCTCCTAATCCAAACCATGACTGGACCATGGAGAAGGACCTAGAGGAGAAGACACACAGTTAACTCTTGAAGGGTGAATAGGAATTAGGCAGGTGAAAGGGGGAGGAGCCACGGGCAGGTGAGAGTGAGGGGCGAGGCAGAGGTAAGATTGTTGCAGGCTGTGGAAACTCAAATTGCTATGACCAAAGCGTGAGGCAAAAAGCAGTCTGCATTCCAGAAAGTACTAGTGTTTCTGATTTCTTTAGATGGCAGAGCTGTGTAAGATACAGGGTACCATTTTGGACCATGTCATCCCCTGCATTTCCACATCCCAGGGCAGAGGCTAGATTCCTCTCCTCCATGGCACCCCCATCTTCCCAGAGGAGAAGCAGCTCTCCTTATCATGACCTGGGGCCCCTGGAGCACTTGTCACTGGGAGGTAGAAAACTCAGATTGTGAGGTCAGAACTGATTCTTCATTTTTCTGAATTGGATAGACAAGATTGTAATCTTTTAAAAATTAACCAGAAAAGATAATATTTAAATAGCCTTCCAGATCAAGGGAGGACAACAGGAAAAATGACAATAATGGATTGTGTTTGGGATTTGTTGAAGTCCTCTGTAGTTATTGGTAAAGCTTCAAACTTTCCAATTTTAGTATCATGAACAAAGCATAAACATATCCAATATGATTAAAACTGAGACTTTTAATGTGGTATATTCTTCCAGCAATTTAAGTCTATGATTCTCCATTTTACTTTTCTTGCTTTAGCCTGAAAGTGTATTTTAACATATTCTAACTTCTAAAGGATGTGGAACATGAGAATAGTTTGGGTTGCTGCAAATTCAGCTTAAAAAAAAGCACTTTTACATAAAGAAAGTGGATGGGTAAGAAAGTTCAACATCAGATCTGAGAGCTGACTCACTTGGTTTAAAAATAATCCTTATTCAAGAAAATTGCGGCATCTGTAGAATCCTTACAGAGTCTGTCTGCTATAAAATATATTAAATTTAATTGAAACCCCCAAAAGGAAAGATTGTTGGAAAAATCCAAGAGAATATGCTTGTCTTTCATACTTAAAAAAATATAAATCAGAATCCCTAAATATTAATCTCTGAGTGGGGCTTTTTTACTATATAGAAAACATTTCTACCAATCAGCTTTAAACCTTTAAAAAACAAGTCAGTCTCAGTTTTATGTTTTCTTATTAGATTCCCACATATTTAGTATTAAAAAAAGAAAACTTATAAAAGTATATCTCATGATAGTCTCTAGTTTTAAAAACCATAAAAGGTGGTAGAAAAATACTAAACCGGAATCCCGCTAGAATGTTGCCTCCTGTGAAGGTTAACTTTTGATAAATGTGCTAGCAAGAAAAAAAAATTATCAAAATATAATTCAGTTAAAAAAATATATATATATATATATATATAAAATTCAGCTAGGCTTCAGTAGGCCTACTCTAGTCAATAATCCTGAGCTCAGGTCATCAAACTCAGGAAATGTGGTGATAGTCATGATTTTCCAGCATGTGGTTGTCTAAATCTTTTAATTATTTAAAATAGCCTCAGAAAAGGGGGATTAAAAAAAAAAACACTGAAATCTTCTTCTGTTAACAAATATGTTAGCTAAGACCTGTAATGACTAGGGGAGATGCAGTGTAGTAGAAAGATATTAGTGGAAAGAAAAAAGTATACACATGTCAGAAAAATAAGAAATGAGACATCCCCTGACCCCCTAAAAATAGAGGGTCCAAAATGTTTTAGAACTCAGGAGTTAACTGTGCGGTAGACAGCACGCTATACACTGGGGTCTACAAGAAGTATCTGCTGAGAACATTTGGAGTTAATGAGAGAAAAACACCCACCTGGGAGGGGGTGATCTGGAGACACATAGGGTATGTGTCACCTCAGGAGCCTCTAAAGCATCACTAGGTCACAGCATGCTGCTCACATGATGACACAGAATTAAATAAAGTGGCCAAATTCTACTCATTTTACACTTTCTGTACTAACACCAGGATTTGTAATTCATGCCTTTAGGAAGGTTTTCTAATGTAAAACCATTTCAAAATTCACATCCAAACTCCAAGGCCCCTTTTGTAAGAATCTCCTGCACAAGTTCTAACCAGAAAGTCCTCGGTATACTAATCAAGACCAGACAGAAACATTGCAGAACCTCTGGAGCTACAAGTCGAGGGACATAGCATTTTATTGTTTTCGATTGAGAACACCCCATCATTGCCTAATAATTAACTGCATAATTAATAAATTCTAACACATTGATGCATTCGTATGAGTTAGCAAACAAGTGCCACCTATACTTTGCACCCAAGATTGGAAAGAGTTATAGATATTGCCTTAGGGTGCTTCTCACTGGAATTCCACGGAACATTCCTCTTTCTGACTTGCAGGGCGAATCCTCGGAACTTTAATTTCGACAATGTGGGCAATGCTATGCTGGCATTGTTTGAAGTTCTCTCCTTGAAAGGCTGGGTGGAAGTGAGGGATGTTATTATTCATCGCGTGGGTCCGGTAAGCATGCACTGGAATCCTTTGAATGTTACCACAGCTGCTTTCGTTGGCTTTGATGAATAACCGTATTTTTCATTTATACAGATGCATGGAATCTATATTCATGTTTTTGTATTCCTGGGTTGCATGATTGGACTGACCCTTTTTGTTGGAGTAGTTATTGCTAATTTCAATGAAAACAAGGTAAGAATTCTTGGTTTGAATTCCACGGCGTTTATTCTTTCCTAGCTGCTCATTTTGAGTTCCCTTTTCCACACACGGCGTGAAGTCGCATTAAACTGTAAAGTGACCGGTGTAAATAATCTCTATAACTATTTTACAAGCTACCTCATTGCTGCCTTTCAGGCACATTATTTCAGAGCACAGTTCTCTTGCTAAATTTCCTCTTTGGGTAATGGTGTCATTAATTTGCCGAGGACCAAAAAGCGCATCTCCTATTGTTGAAATTGAAAGAATGTGCGGCAAGTTATTAAAATACAGTAGCTGGGCTTCCCTGGTGGAGCGGCGGTTGAGAGTCCGCCTGCCGATGCAGGGGACACGGGTTCATGCCCCAGTCCGGGAGGAACCCACATGCCGCGGAGCGCCTGGGCCCGTGAGCCATGGCCACTGAGCCTGCGCGTCCGGAGCCTGTGCTCCACAACAGGAGAGGCCACAACAGTGAGAGGCCCGTGTACCGCAAAATAAATAAATAAATAAATAAAATACAGTAGCCGAAACCGATGCACTGATTGCAGGTAATATGCTTTTCACTAAGTGTAAATTGGATGCTTCTGTGTAACTCAGTAGGTGATCTCAGAATTTTGATGGGATGGAGGTGAGGGTTGCGGTAGAAATTGTAAAATCCTAATTCATAGGATAAAAAGATTTTTCTAATTTCGCATAAAAACTTTGCATACTCTATGAATTCGGGAAGCATGCCGAGTTCATAACAGCTCTAATGATCAGTGTAAGAGCTCACAAATAGAAAACAGCAAGTGTAGTTTCCTGTCAAAAAGAGAGCTCGGGAGAAACTTTCGATGTCGGTCTTCTGGACGTGGCTGAGATGCCCTCTGTTGGGTGAGGGTCAGCCTTCCTCTGGAATCATGCACTGAGGTTTTACACGCTCATCTCTCTATTCTCACAACCCTGAAATGCACAGTTGAAGGAAAAGCAGACTACAGAGGTAAAATCATGGTGTGGGGCTTATAAGGAGTGGAAACGGGCCAGGATTCAGAAGTGGTGCCCATTACTGCCATTCAAGGGTATAAAAATGTCGCCCGATGCGCTGCATTGAACTAAAGCTAGATTTGCCTGCATTGCACCGTGCTGCTGCACGCCACTCATAGCCGGGCCCTTTGGTTTGTGTAGCTGCACACGGGACTGTCTCATCCACGTCCCCCCAGGCTCCAAGTGTGTGGTACCAGCTACTCAGCCAATTGCCACCTTTGATGTGTGCCTAATGAGGATGTCACTTGGTTCTGCCTTTCAAAGGGTTCGAGTTGAAAATCCCCCTCTTTGGGCCGCAACACTACTCCAACTCACAGAAACATGGAATTTAGAGAAAGAAAGAAAAATAGAGATCATATTGCCCAGCCCCCTGTTTTACTTTAACATATTCATAAACGAGTTCCTTTAAGCCCAACAGTGTGTTCAATTTAATACCACACGGAAAGAGGAAGATGGGTCTTTTTAGATACCTTTGAGCCATGCCATGGAGCAGACACTGGGAATTGCAGATCGCGGGCTGAAGCTAATCAGTCAGTTAGCAGAGTCTAGGTACTGCTTGCTCAGAACACCTTCCCAGGCCCTCTGAGCAGATCTGATTTCAGACGAGCTCAGTCCTAAGGTAGCTCACAATTCAGCAGCATAAATGAAACAACATAAAACGTCCCATAACGGAAGGCAGGTGCATAATTAATTGCAGCTCTCGAACTTAGAGGAATGGCTGAAATAAGAATAACAGGAGGTCAGCTTACAATACTGGTGGTAGTCCTGTTCGGAAGGAGGAAAGAGGCCTCTTGGCCTGAGAAAGGGGAGTGTGGATGTTAGCTCAAAAGGGTGCTTAGGGAAAGCAGAAGAGTGGAAGAAATTGTGTAACAGACATTAAAAACATGACCAGTTCACTGGAGATATAAATTTCTAAATTATGTGAACCTTTTAGGAAAGATTTTTTTCGGCAAGTTTTTCGTGCATGAGCTACATCCTATATAACACATATTTATTCATTTTTTTATTCACTCATTCAACATATTTCTTTGAGCGCTTACTAGGTGCCAGACGCTCTTGACCCTGAGGACATAAGGAACTAAATACATAAACTAAAAACTAAACATATGAAGATTTCTACCCTCATGGAGCTCACATTGTAATGGTCATTCCCAAGGTATATAAATAGATTTCCAAATATACAGGCAATAGAGAGATCTAAAGATATGGACAATAGGTAAGCTTTGGAGGCAATGTTTTCACAATTCAGAATTATGCAAAATTATGTCTTCCCTAGAAAATGGAAGCCTGTTTAAAAAGTTCAAAGTCTATGCCAGTAATACATATTTTTTAATTTCCCTACTATAAGATAATATGCTTGATTAATAAACTTAATTTCACAATAATAAACTTTCAGAGGTTTTCATATATTAATGGTCAGATGATACCACCATGCTTATTATTCTTTTGGATCCTTTCAGAGTTCAACCTTCTAAAATATCTAGATTTGTTTAGTAAAGGAATGATACTCATGTCTCTATGTTCAGAGAAAAGTATTTGTTTGCAGTTACTGAGAAACAGTGGTTTAGCATTATTAATATAGAAAAAATTAATTTAAAACAAAATTCATTATTAGGAATAAACAGTGTAATTAAATAATGACAAAAGAAACTAATGACCACAAGAATATAGAATTCCTGAATCTCAAAATGTACAAAGCAATATATATATATATATATATATATATATATATATATATATATATTTTTTTTTTTTTTTTTTTTTTTTTTTTTTTTGCGGTATGCGGGCCTCTCACTGTTGTGGCCTCTCCCATTGCGGAGCACAGGCTCCAGATGCGCAGGCTCAGTGGCCATGGCTCACGGGCCCAGCCGCTCCGCGGCATGTGGGATCTTCCCAGACCGGGGCACGAACCCGTGTCCCCTGCATCGGCAGGCGGACTCTCAACCACTGTGCCACCAGGGAAGCCCACAAAGCAATATTTAACCAAATTATTTTAAAAAGCTAGCAAATCCAAAATCCAATGAAAGATAGATAGTAATGTATTTCTCTAGGAACCTCATAAATCAGAACAAAATGAACATGTTAGATTTGACACAATGAAAACATTTGGTCCAATGGACATATAAAGGCCTCTGACTCTGACAATTTGAGACTATGTATTACTTTCAAGTACAAAATGTATCAAGTACAAAATGTATCATCTACAAAGTCATAAAACAATAATTACCAAAGAATTGATAATGTACACAACATGTTCTCTATCACAATTTTTAAACATAGCAAAAAATTCCCCATAATTTGGAAATATTAAGACAGCATTCTAAATAATTTTTGAGTTATAGAAGAAATCAGAATAGAAAATCACAAAGCATTTAGATAAATCATTTATAAAAATCACATTAAAACTCACAAGGTAGGGCTTCCCTGGTGGTGCAGTGGTTGAGAGTCTGCCTGCCGATGCAGGGGACACGGGTTCATGCCCCGGTCCGGGAAGATCCCACATGCCATGGAGCGGCTGGGCCCGTGAGCCATGGCCGCTGAGCCTGCGCGTCCAGAGCCTGTGTCCCGCAACAGGAGAGGCCACAACAGTGAGAGGCCCGTGTACCACAAAAAGAAAAAAAAAAAAAACTCAAAAGGTATAGATACATCAGTAATTAGATGGAAATTTGTAACTTTTAAGTGTATATGTTAGAGAAGAATCAAATAGTGGTGATTAACATGCCAAATACACAAATCAATAAATTATAATCAGAGCAACAAAGTGAAATAGAAGAAAATGGGAGGAAGAAAATAACAAAGATAAAAGAACAGAAAATTAGTGATACAGAAAACAAAGTAACTTATAGAAAAGCTCAAGAGTGAGAAAAACCGGTTTGTTGAAATAAATTAGATTGATAAGACTCTTACAGGGGTAAGCATGAACAAAAATGTGGAAAAACAAGCTATGGTAAGTATAATAGTGCCATCATTGTTACAGGGATAGAAAGTTAGGCTCACAGAATAGAACAGAAAGACCTAGGAGGGACCCATGTGTATATGAAGCAGAAGTAGCACAAGTCAGTGGAGAGGATGAGACCATCCACAGTGGTGCTGGGATAATTAATTGATTGTCTAGATCTCAGAAGTTAAACTGACATTTCTACCTTACAGCATACTCGAGAGTAAATTCCAGATGAATGAAAGAACCAGCTATGAAAAGCAAACTTTAAACCATTTTTAAACCATAGAGAATGTGTTTTTGACCCTGGAGTAGTTGTAGAGTTCTTGACATTAACCACAAAGTGAAATCCATAAAGAAAACAATTTATAAGTCAGATTACATTAAAAGGAAAAGTTTCTGGATGATAATAGACACACTAAGCAAAATTTTTAAAAAAGCAAGCTAAGACTAAGAGAAAATACTTACAACTCACATAACTGACAAAATATTAGTATCCAAAATATATTAAGAATTTCTACAAAACATCAAAAAGTAAATATCCAAATACAAAAATGAGCAAAGAATATGAACAGGCAATTCACAAAGGAACACACAGGAATCACCTTGTATACACATTGAAAATGTTTCATCTCATTAATATTAAAACTAAATCAGATACATTTCACACCCATCAAATGACCAAATTAAAATGTCTGATAAAGTCAAGTATTGGCAAGAATATAAGGAAATAGGAACACTTGTAGAATGAAACCAATTTTCTTGGTTATTGCTCTTTGGATAGCACCTTGGAAATCTCTGGTAAGTGTGGAAATGTGTAAACTCCTAGACCCCAGCAGTTCCTTTCCTAGAGGTTTACCACAGAGCAAGATGTTTACCATAAGACGGTACCTGTGGGTTTATTGCAGCATCGTTTATAGTCCACAAACCTAAAATGATAACTTCTGACATATTTGTACAGTGGGATACTATGTGATCAGTTAAACTAAACTAAACTAAACTAAATCAGATCTAGTATCTAGTTGTATGGAAAATGTAATTTTCAATGAAGATAAAAACAAACTGGGGACTTCCCTGGCGGTCCAGTGGTTAGGAATCTGTGCTTCCACTGCAGGGGTCTCGGTTCGATCCCCGGTCGAGGAACTAAAATACTGCAAGCTGCGGGGCACGGCCAAAAAAAAAATAGTAAAAAACAAGCTGCGTAAATTCCCACATGTTGGATACCATTACAGAAATGTATAAAATTAAAAACAAACACATTCTTATATATTTATATATACATAAGCAGCAGAAGTCTGAAAACATAGGAGGATGTACCCCTGAAAGATAGTTAGCTCTGTGTCAGGAAAGGCAGGATGGGAGAGGGGAGGTGTCTTTTTTCCCAGTTTCTTAAATTATATTTCTGCCTTTGTAATATAATGTAATGAAATGTAATGTAATATATTCAAGTGCATTTTAATGATGTGCTCTATTGTATAACAAAGAATATCTGATCTCATTTAACTGATTGTCACAGCACAAATTTCTTAAATATGCAATTCTCTGACCTCATACCACTTAAAAATAGTTTCACGATTGCATGTAACAGAATGATTTCTAAAAAGACACAATAGCCTTAACCAGAAGCAGCAGCATTGATAAGCTATCATTTTGCTGCAGCTTTTTCTATGAAAGGAAACTAACCACTGTTAGAGTATCTCTTTTAGAAAATCTAATCATACAGAAAACCTTCCTTAGATTTTCCCAAACCTGAATATTATATACATGTTCAAAGATGCCAACTGAAGGCTGCTGAATCTTCTCTGAACCCCCGGCCCTCTTTTCTGGAACTTCTCTGAAGACCACGTTTGAGAATTCTGACCCTGTTTATCGAACCACCATGGTATAGGAAGAATATCTTTGTTTTAAACCCACGTTAGTCTTGTTTGTGTCAGCAGCCCATTTGCGATGTCCTTGGTGTGGAGCACATGACAAAAGGTCTTTCTCTGTTTTCCTTTGTTTATTAAGGGGACGGCTCTGCTGACTGTAGATCAGAGAAGATGGGAAGATTTGAAGAGCCGCCTGAAGATAGCACAGCCTCTTCATCTGCCACCTCGCCCGGGTATCAAAGATGCTCTGATTTTATTCATGTTGGGCACTAGTGTTCATGATTCCCCAGGAGTCCAAGATTTCAATTAAAATAATCATCATGAGGCCACTAGGCAATTGTGCAGAAGTTAATATAAAAACAGGCTCCAAACTACAGATCTCTCCATAGGCTATTAAAATCAACCACCCAAAGGCCATGCTTCAGTGCTCTCAGGATAAGCCTTAATGAAAAAATGAATTGTTGAATAAATATATTTGTGCTTGCCTTTTAAACATATGAGTGAAATGTATTAAACTGACAGAAATTGAATGATGCGAGTCTCCTTCCAATGCAGTGTCATGCACCGTCGTTTTAAATATTGACCCAGCCATTCCTGCAAGACACTTCACAGTAGATTGAACTGTAGGAGAAAAAAAAATGTAATGGGTTTTAAGACGAGCATTAAAGAAAATGAAAGGCAAGAACGTAAATGTGACCGATGTCTAAAATGCCCTTGCCTAAACCTTTCTTTTCAGATAATGATGGTTTTAGAGCTAAGATGTATGACATAACCCAGCATCCATTTTTTAAGAGGACAATTGCATTACTCGTCCTGGCCCAGTCAGTGTTGCTGTCCGTCAAGGTACTTTATTTCACCCTAACACTCTGGGCATGAATTTTTTATTCATTGGTGGGTCCAAGAATATTGCAAGCAGCCATGTCCACTCACAGTCTACATTTATAAAAAATTTAAATTCACGATCGTGTTCAGATGGGTGGAAGAGGGGAAAGTCTTTCTGTGTAGATGGAATGCAGGCACAGAGCTGTGTGCTGTTTCTCTTACAGTGGGATGTCGAGGACCCAGTGACTGTTCCTTTGGCAACCATGTCGGTCGTTTTCACGTTCATCTTTGTTCTAGAGGTACAGTAATGAGTCAACTGGTGCTGGGGGCTGCAGTGCACATTCTAAAGCAAAACAAAGTCCTTCTTCAATGGCACTTCCTTTCACCTCTGCGTTCCGTTGCTTTTGAAGTCCTCTTTGGGGAACAGAATGCTCTTAGTATATTTCCTTTTCAGGCTGTTCTGCTTCGCTTGAACAAAGACTTCACTTTATATTTCTATTTTTTCCAACTGCAAGAATTACTAACTGCTGTTGATGTTGTATCTGAATGTTGGCCTGTCTAGTTATGTCAGTTCAAATATTTACAGCAAACGGCACGAACCACTGTAATTCAGGGACTCAAATTACAATGTGGTGGCAGAGGGAGTTGGCCCAGACAAGATTATTTTAATACGTGGTCCACATCACATTGCTTTCCAGTGCAATCTTCTTGGAAATGCAAGCAGATTTTTATTTTACCCTGTACCGGTTGATGTTTCCCAAAATCTATGGTCTTCTACTTGAGGAAGAAAAACATCTTGCTATCAGAACTAGTCGTAAAAAAAAGGAGAAAAGAGTGTGGAGAATATAGATTTACATATATACACAGACACATCAGTAATAAATTCTTCTCTTTGGTTTCTACATCCTTTAAAAAAATAATGTGCCTCAGGTTAGTACATTTAAATATATGCTGAACACTCAGCCTCAGTTCACTGTCTTCATTGTTTTTCCCCAGGTTACAATGAAGATCATAGCGATGTCACCTGCCGGCTTCTGGCAAAGCAGAAGAAATAGGTACGATCTTCTGGTGACCTCACTCGGCGTTGTCTGGGTGGTACTTCACTTTGCCCTCCTGGTAAGTGCATCACTAAAGTTTATTTTACTTGGTAATTTCAGTTCAGGTAACCCTGTTTCCAGTCTCATCTCACTCCAGGTCAGCCTACTCTCAAGGGTCAGGTTAACCTCCCTAAAATTCAGCCTTGACCATGACGGACCCTCGGACATGCTTGCACCCACACGCACACACACATACATGTGTACGTGTGCACACACTCGAACTCTTCACATAGACAAAAGCTGAACCCTCAAAGTCCTAGAGCCTGCAAGCCAGAAAGAGAAGTTCCTTCAAGATCCTCTGGTTTAACCCTCATTTTCTCAAAGGATAAAAAACAAGAGAGACAGAGAGAGAGACAGAGAAAGAGATGGAAACCGAGAGATGAAGAGACCTGCCTAAGTTCACACACAAGCCAGAATCAGAGGACCTGAACCCAGTTCTCTGAGTGGAAGTGTAGCTTCCATGCCACTACATTATAATTAGGGTTTCACAGTATGATTCTCTGATACTTTGCTGCCTTATTGTCTCCCAGACACCTGGCTGCCATTTCTCGAAAGCCATCCTTCCCCATCTCAACACCTGAGTTCTCACTGTTCTTGCCTAAAATGCATTCAGCCTCCCCACCCTCCATTCAGCTCAGACTCTACACCCTAGGTGTACTTGATTGTGGTCATGAGCTGTGTTGTCCGATAGAAATAAAATGTGGCCTGGATGCTATTTTAAATTTTCTGGGAGCCACATGTAAAATATAAAAAAGATATAAAAAAAGAAAGAGATGACATTAATTTAATAATACATTATTAACCTACCATTTCCAAAATATTATCATTTCAACATGTCAGAAATGTAAAAATTATGAAGGAGTGAGGCTCCATCCTTTCTTTGGTATTCAATCTTTGAGTGCCTATTTCACATTGACAGCACATCTTAATTTAGACTGGCCACATTCCAAATGCTCACTGACCACATGTGGCTGCCATGGTGGACAACACAGGTCCAGAAGACCTGGTTCCTAATCCAGCACTTCAATCAAGTTATTTGTCTTCAGTGATCTTTTGTTCCCTGCTCTGAACTGGGAATATATTTTCATAATTTACCTAGTCCATATGCACATTATGAAGGTCAAGTATGTGAACTTCTTCTAACTGTAAAGATTATACAAGCCCATAACACATTATTTTTTTATATACAGCAGGTTCTTATTAGTTATCTATTTTATACATATTAGTGTGTACATGTCAATCCCAACCTCCCAGTTCATCCCACCACCACCCCCATAACACATTATTATAACTACTTTCTTCTCTAGTCTTCCTTGATCCCACCCAAAAGTAAATGGGTGGGATTACTTTGCCCTGCTCTTCTGTCCAGTATCCCATCCTCTCCAGTGTTAGAGTCATGCAGGAAAATAATCCCTAATGTTACTGACCCTGGCCAGCTCAGTCAGTAAAGCATGAGACTCTTAATCTCAAGGTCATGGGTTCCAACACCATGTTGGCTGCCAAATGGGTGCCAAATAAAAGCCAATACTCGAGATACAAGTGTTGGTAGGAAAGGAAAGGTTGCTTTAGTCAGGAGGCCAGCAGTCTGGGGAGAAGGTGGACCCATGTCCCGAAGAACCAGCTCACCACTGCCAACCAGGGGGCGAGAGCTTTTAAAGGGGAGTTTCAGGGTTGTCTAGGTTGAGGGAGGGGGCTATGTGCAGAACAGCACAGTCAGCTCTGACAATCATCTTGAAATTGGTCATACAGTGACCTGAATATTATTTATAGCCCTTGAGGAGGAACTAAAGGTCCTTGACTTTGTTTAATGGCTAAAATATTATTACTTCGTCTTATTTGACTACTTTTCTTTGCTTCTGCGTTTTCTCACTTCTCCAATTAAATTTATTCTTTGGCTAAAGTTTTTCTACAGACAGGAGTTAGGCAGAGGACATGGGCTGGGGGGGCAGGAGGTTCTGTTACGGGAAGGCCCCATAGGGTCCTGCTCGGTTACACTGACACAGAGAACCCCTTTACACACCACAGAGGCTTTGCTTTAGGATGAAATTGCTGTGCTCAGGAAGATACTGAGTGTCCTTAAAACAGTTGTCAGCCCAATTCATTTCCTTAAACGACAAATGATCCAGAGCACTAAAAAGCTGCACGTCACCATGCCAGCAATTGAGAAGAATGTAATGGGCAAAAACAAAGACAGTCACTGCTCTCATGTACCTCACAGCCTGGAATGTTAGATCGGTATTCATCAAATGCCCCCAGGTCAGTGAGAATTACAGCTATGGTGAGGGAAATGGAGAAACACGTGTCCCTGTGATGACACAGGAGAGTGCACGATGGCTTCATCAGAGAGATCCTGGAAGGCATCCCTGAGGGATCCCCTGGGATCAGTCTGTAGGGTGAGAGGAGAACATTCCAGGCAGCTGTCCCTATGATGGGAGGGTTCAGGAGGATAGACAGTATGGCTGGAGTAGAAGGAACGAGGGGAACGTGGTACAAGATCTGATTGGGTAAGAAGGTGTCAGACCTCTCAGGAGCTTGTAGTCCAGGTAAAGGATTAAGTCATCATCTCAGAAGCTGTGGGATGTCGTCCCTTCCAGAATGCAAAGAGAGATGGTATCTACAATAGGCTTTGAGCTAACGTGGAAAGGAGGAGCAGCAAAGCCCATGTTTGTATCTTTTTCTAGACAAATTGTAGCCAAAAGCTATTTGGTCCAAACAGGAGAATGAGTAAACTTCCTAATTCTGGGTGTCCCCAGAGAGGATATCACATACCCGGAAGGCCAGCTTGCCTCTTTGCCTGACTGCTTCTGCTCTCTTCACCAAGAACCTGTGGTCCTGGAAGGTCATTCCTTCTCCACTCTATTTTGCAGTGGACTGCTGTGAAAGAAGACGCAGTCCTTGTTCCCATCCAAAGATGCTTCTGTGCAGACACATTCATTTCTTTGCACCTCACCAAGGATCTTCCCTTCCTGGAGGCCATCTGTGACTGTTGTCATTTGACTAAGCAAGGCTCCGGAGGAATAATCACACCTGGGCATCAGCTTAATGCCACTGTCGTTATTGCACTTGTAGCCGGTGGGGTCTTTGTTCTCAGATGAAGCTTTCTTAGTCATAGAGCACACCAAGTCATCTTTTTTTTTTTAATTAATTTTTATTGGAGTATAGTTGCTTTACAATACTGTGTTAGTTTCTATTGCACAGCAAAATGGATCAGCTATACATATACATATATCCCCTCTTTTTTGGATTTCCTTCCCATTTAGGTCACCACAGTGCATTAAGTAGAGTTCCCTGTGCTCTACAGTAGATTCTCATTAGATATCTATTTTATATATAGTATCAATAGGGTATATGTATCAATCCCAATTTCCCAATTCCTCCTACCACCTCCCTTTCCCCCTTGGTAACCACACAAGGGATATTACTGAGTCATCTCTTGCTGCCAGTCACACACTTGAAGGAAGAGCTGGATGTGTTTCTGAGGGAGGACTTCTCTGAAATCAGCTCAGACAAATGTGCATGTGGCCAGCTTCAGCTTCCCTCAGAGAGAAGGAAGCTGAAACTGACCCCCGGCAATCTTTTCCAACACCAGCACCCCCTCTGGTTGTCAAAGGAAGCCAGGATTCTTTTATCTCCTGTCTCCCTCGACTTCTTCACTTGCATTGTTATCCTAGGGTTTTCTCGCTCCTCAAAGGACCTGGTCACTATTTTGTGTAAAATAAGTTTTAAAATACAGAATTCAGCTGAGCAAAACAGAGACGAAAGTTTCATTTAAGATTTGATTTTATAGCTAATATTTATTCATGAGTTTTGGCAGTGACCTTTTCAGCACCTTTTTAAGATACATTTCTTAGAGGAATTTTCACATTTTATTAAACTCATTATTCAGTAGACTTCACAGAAGACTTAAAATGAAAAATGGAACTGTAACACGATTTTTCGTGCAAATTACAAGAGGCTCTCCTCTGTTTAAATTTCAGAACGCATACACCTACATGATGGGCGCGTGTGTGATTGTCTTCCGGTTTTTCTCTATCTGCGGGAAGCATGTAAGTACATTGTGAAGATGCTGTCATAGGTCACGCGTACACTGAAGAAAGGAGTGATGACTAACTGACTTTAGCTGCCCTTCTGGGTCTCCAGGGGTGGAGTTAACAAATTCCTAGACATCATAAGTCAAAATGAGCAAATAATCAAATGAATCGGTAGCTTAATTGTCTTGTGACTCGTTTCCTGACATTTGTGTTGTTTTAGTTATTCTTCTCATTTGCTAAGTGAACTCAATCATCAACTAGAGATGACATGTCAGGCACAAAAGCAAAGACTAATGGTCTTTCTAAATGCTTCTTTATTTTTATTGTTTTTATTTTTAATAAAGTTAAATAATTTTACTGCAAAGAAGAATAATCTTAACAAATATTCATGATCCTATGATTCCAGATTTATTGATGTTCTTTGTTAATGTTCAATACATTCCACATATATTTTTCATTTTTTACAGCACTGTTTTCTTTTTTGTTACTACATTTCATGTAGAGTCCATATATCCACATAATCAGTATGGTAAATATTTGATGGTTATTTGGTATTTTACCATCGTTTAGTTTTGTTTTTATGATTGTCTGTTTGTGGAAGAATCCTGGGTCTGCTTGCTATTGGCCAAAAATGTACAGCCTGTATAATAAAGAATTAGGGAGGAAGAGAAGAGAAAAATAGAAGGCTTAAAATATTGTGGTGGAACTTTTATTAATTTGGCTAAAGAGGCTGAAGTTTGAAATATGAGCAGAATTTCTCTATGTCTAATGGTCTTTAATAATATTCAAATTTAATACCAGATAGGAAGCAACTTTCAAGTGATATCCTTGAGAATCACTTTTGTGCCAGACTGCTTAAATGTTACTTACTTTCCGGGTTCACCATGGCTTGACGAGGTGAATGTCCCCTCCCTCCTCCTCTTTTCCCACCCCCGCCCCCACCCTCACCTCCATACAGGTGACACTGAAGATGCTCCTGCTGACAGTGGTCGTCAGCATGTATAAGAGCTTCTTTATCATAGTGGGGATGTTCATACTGCTGCTGTGCTATGCTTTTGCTGGAGTCGTCTTATTTGGTACTGTGAAATATGGAGAGAACATTAACAGGTTGGTATATATTTATCTTTCTTTTTTTTTTTTTTTTTTTTGCAGTACATGGGCCTCTCACTGTTGTGGCCTCTCCCGTTGCAGAGCACAGGCTCCGGACGCGCAGGCTCAGCAGCCATGGCTCACGGGCCCAGCCGCTCTGCGGCGTGTGGGATCTTCCCAGACCGGGGCACGAACCCGTGTCCCCTGCATTGGCAGGCGGGCTCTCAACCACTGCGCCACCCGGGAAGCCCTATTTATCTTTCTATTCAAATATTAAGCAAACGTTTTTAGTAATGAAATCATGGATACATATCTGCATGCTTTTTAGACAAAGATGGGGAGGGGGAAGCAATCATTTGGAAATTAAAACAAAATAAAATGGCCAAATTTTAAATGACATTTTTCTCATTGAAACAGTATGCATGCTTACTGTTAGAAAATTAGAAAATTCAGAAATAAAACAGGGGCTCCCCTGGTGGCGCAGTGGTTGAGAGTCCGCCTGCTGATGAAGGGGACACGGGTTCGTGCCCCTGTCCAGGAAGATCCCACATGCCGTGGAGCGTCTGGGCCCGTGAGCCATGGCCGCTGAGCCTGCGCGTCCGGAGCCTGTGCTCCGCAACGGGAGAGGCCATAGCAGTGAGAGGCCCGTGTACCGCAAAAAAAAAAAAAAAAAGAAAACAAAAAAGAATCCATAATTCCACCACCATGCAGGAATAACCACTTCTAATATCCTGGTGAATTCCAGCAATTCTTCTATCCACATACTGCCAGGAATGATACATTGTTTTTTTTAATTAAACAATTTTGAGATGGCTTTGTTTTTTTTAAGCAAAACATGGGAAGTTAGGACCCCCAAATGGTTATATGTGGAAAGCATTTTTCAAAGATTGTCTTAAATTTTGTGGAACCATTTCTGAGGGTTTTTTTTTTAAGTCCTTACACAAAAAGTTAAATACAAACGTGTCTTGTTGCAGAGATCACTTATTTGATATATGGTGGCCCCATCTTTTATAGCATAATCCACATAAAAGAAGGAATCACTTCTAATTGTCAAAGCTTGCTTTCTCAGTCATTCAAGATGAATGGCAATAAATTGCCGGCACCATGCTAGGGTTGGACTATTGAGATAGCTATACTTGGAGGCAAGTATAAATAAGAAACAAATAAGAGGGTGTAACCCTTGGAAATGGTAACTTAGCAATCACATTAGCTCTAAAATCCACGTGTTTTGGTGGTGACAACCCTTACATGACAAACCATATTACTCACATTCTGGTTTTTTTTCCTTAAATTAGGCATGCAAACTTTTCTTCAGCTGGCAAAGCTATTACCGTACTGTTCCGAATTGTCACAGGAGAAGATTGGAACAAGATTATGCATGACTGCATGGTAAACGTCTCCTCATCACTCGCGATGCCTTGACTTAGAAGCAGATAAAACTCTTTGGTGATACAATATAGGCAGCACCATCCTTGTAGCATCTAGACTGTGTACAAAACACATATCCTGGCCCTTTAGTCCATAAAATTGCATTCTTTTACATTACAATACATGGACATACAGGGAAAATTTCCAGTGAACCCAACTCGAGCTATTGTAGTTCCATTCAACAAATTTGCATTATGTGAGCATTATTCTTTTCCTCCCATCTTCGACATTTTGGCAGTCAAGTACAAACAGGAGAGTTCCACTTCTCTGACTTAATTCAGCAGATATTCACTGAGCCCCTGGTTTGTACTGGCCCCTGTACTAGGTGCTCGGTCTTGAGCGATTCCAAGGCATTCTCCAGGAGTTTATGTCAGAGGCTCTGAGCAATACTCTCCCTCAGCTATCCTCACTTCTAGAGCCTAATTCTTCATCATCCTTCAGGTCTCCGTTTAAAGCTCAGTTCCCCCAGGAATCCTGCCCAACGCTAAGGCTGCTGGTTCCGTGTCCTCCCAGTGTTCTGTATTTCTCCTTTGTAGTGTGTAGCACAACTGCAGTGAGTTATCAGCTTGATTGGTTTATTTCAGCTCCCTCTCACCCTCCGGACCAACTGTTAAAAGAAATTTCTGCAAAGATGGCAATTCAGTGGCCACCACCTATGCCTGGTTATTGAGCACCTGAAATGTGACTAGTGCAACTGAGGAACCAAATTTTCAACTGTATTTAATTGTATTGAATGTTAATGAACATACATTTGGATTTAGATAGCCACTTGGAGTTAGCCACTACCATGTTGGACTGCAGGGTTCTAGACTGTCAGCTTCATGGCAGAGGGAAGGGGTCTGGGTCCTGCTCACCAGCCTGTCCCCAACACTGGGCATAAACCTAGCATATAGGAGGAGCTCAGGAAATTTATGCATGAATGAGTGGGGATGGAATTTACCAAATCAAAAATAATACAAGGCAGAATTAAATAAATTCTAGATAAAAACAAGCAGAATGCCATGGAAATGCAGAAGAAAGAACTAGTCTCTCTGACTGAAAGAAACCAGGAGGTCTCTCAGAGGTGTTGGAGTTTTACTGGGCCAGTGAAGAATGGGGAGGCTTTTGATAACCTGAATCTTGTGCCATTTAATGATATTCCATAATGATGCTCCAAGAAGGAGGATTACTGGCTTTTCCTTACACAATTTGAATGTGAATTTGCTGTGTATAGCAAATCTTCCTAAATTTTAACCCATTACTTAAGTCAGAGAGTTTTTTTTAAACACCTTTTTCTCTGACTTTCTGCGTTTTGCATCACAGTGACTACTTACTCTTTGGGGCTAGTGGAGGTGGCAGAAAGAGTGTCTCTTGAAGGAAGGGAGTTCGTGTTCATTGTGCTTCTAAAATGGCAATGAACTTGGGATTCTACAAGACCAAAAGCATAGTATAAATGAAATATTCTTTTTGATTTTTGCCACAGATGAGGTACTCAATGTATGGGCCTTTGAAAGATCACTTTGAAGTTACTTATATTTTATATCGTTAGGAATATGTTCACAACTACAGTCGGTTAACGGAAATTTGTAATCTTCTCTGCTCTCCCCCTGTCCCCCCCTTCCCCGCCATGGGCCCACAGGTCCAGCCCCCCTTTTGTACTCCAGATGAATTTACATACTGGGCAACAGACTGTGGGAATTACGCTGGGGCACTTATGTATTTCTGTTCATTTTATGTCATCATTGCCTACATCATGCTAAATCTGCTTGTAGGTAAGTGATGTTCACTGAATTATTTTTCAATCTCTTTAAACTCAGGTTATTAGATAATTATGTACTACTTCCAAGTAATTATCCTGGATTGCTTGGGGTGGGTGTTTTATGGCATTAATTATAAATTGTTGCCCCTCGGTCCAGAAGCTGAAAAGACCTTTGAAAGGCATGTAAATGACAGTTGACTGCAATTTCAAGAGTTGTTCTATTTATTATGATCATTAATTTCAAAAGCTCTTCTCATGGATTCAGTTGGACAAATACCAGGGAAGGCTACCTTTCCAGGCTTGAAATATCACATTTATTTTTTCAAAAGATACACACTGTCCCCCCAGATGTGGGACCATCCAGAACTCAATTTGACCTTTAAAAACTGCCCTGGAACTCAACTAAGAATTGAAGCCAGCTGGCACGAGCATCTTTAGACACAGAATGCGTGTTTATGCTCATGACCCTCAATGTTTTGGAAAGGTGGAAGCTGGATAAATAGCTCAGTCCAAGTGTAAAACATGCCAACTTGGAAACCATACTAAAAGCCCTTTAATAATTTGGCTTATAATGTAGGTGATAAAATTCATGATTTATAATAGATGTACTTTTTCCGAAAAAATGACAGATTAGTATAATTGTCTAACATCCCCATTTTTCTTTTCTTTTTTTTTTTTAGCCATAATTGTGGAGAATTTCTCCTTGTTTTATTCCACTGAGGAGGACCAGCTTTTAAGTTACAACGATCTTCGCCACTTCCAAATCATATGGAACATGGTGGATGATAAAAGAGAGGTATTGTCTCATGCCTCACCCCTACCCCAACTGCCGTACTGCAGACGTTTCAGTGGTTTTGTTGTTTTCAGTGGACATGTACTGAATTTGCAAAGGCCACTGCTGAATTGCAGAAAGCTGTCGTTGACAATTTAGAACAATGTGCCAGGGAGGGGGAGGGACATCGTGTTCTTTCCAACCCCAGACGTCCTCTCCTTCAGACATGCAGAAGGCTGGCAAGGAAAGGAAACCAAGGGAGCTCTGAAGAGACCAGCTGGGGCTCAGGGCAGGGCGGGGGGTGAAGTTCAGATCACCGAAGCGACAGTGTGATACAGATTCATGAGCACCCCAGCTCTCACACAGCAATTCTGATTAGAAGTGCAAAGGAGTTATTTAAGTGGTTTCTGAAAGTTATCATTTTGGACTTATTGTTTGGACGTTTTCATCATACGTCTTACCCAAGATTTCCTAGAGTTAGGCAGAGCAGATGCTTCCTCCTCCCCCTCGCCCCCCTCCCCCTTCTCCTAGCACACCTTCAGGCGCAGTTCCAGGCACCAGGGATGTGACAGTGAACGAGACGGCAAGGTCCCCAAGCCCACAGAGCCTGTGTTCCATTGTGGGGAGACAAGCGATAAAGGGGGAAACAATCATGATTGTAATAATTATTACCATTTCAGGAAGTTATAAGCACTCTGAAGACGGTGGTGGCACGGGACAGAGTGGTTGGGGGGGGGCAGATGCTTTAGCGGGGTGGTCTTGACGGCCTGGCTGAGGACGTGTTATTTGACGTCACACCTGACAAACGAGGGAAGTTCAGCCATGGGCAGACCTGGGGGAAGATCTGAAAATAGTTTCTGGAAGACACGACGGTAGACAGAGAGGCCAGGGAGCCAGAGGCGGAGCACACGGGGTCCTGGACCAGCGCTGGGGTCTGCACCGCCATGCAGGACTCTCTCCAGCCCCTGGGCTCGCTCCCTCTCTCCTTGGGGGCCCCCAGGCACTGGCCTGGGGGGGTTTCTTCCGAGACAGTGACCTGCGTGTGCAGACACCTGTCTGGCCCTGTCTCTGTCTCACCTGGATCCACTCAGGTCTCCGTAACTGCCGCCGCCAGGAACCTGCTTTCCACCGACACACACGGAAGGCAACACCACCGCTCACACGTGTAGACGTTCGTAACGGACAGGAATTCACAGGCTACCAACATCCCTGCCTCTCACCCAACTCCTTAACTCAAAGTCACAGCCAGGCTGGCACCGTAGGTTTTGTTGCCCTGAACGGGGTGACATGTGTTAGGTCCTCGGAATCTGGATCTGCTCCGACCAGCAAGAGGGCAGAGCTGGGAGCCCCGTCCTGCTGGATGTCATCGTCCTAATAACAGAGAAGCCCCGAAAAGGAGTGGTCTTTCCCTAGAAGGGTAGCTCAGAGCCCGTGGTGAGAAGTCCCCAGCATCTGGACTAAGTGGAGGCTCGTACACACGTGTCGGCCCCATTTTTTCCGCCACGTGCGTTACTGGCCCACTTGGCATGTGTGTTAGAGAAACAGGTGAACACGGGCTGACGCAGTGCAGCGGGCAACAGGAAGGCGGGGAGAGTAGGAGCTGGGCCCGGGGAGGCCGAGGGTCCACTCTGCTTCCTCCTCGCCCCCGCGTGGCGGCGGGACGCCCCCTAGAACCAGAGATGCTCCGGCAGCAACTCCACGGGCTGGGCTCCTAATCCCGGGCTCCCCTGGGTGCACAGGGGCCCCCGGCCTCGGGGAGGCCAGAGGCTTCCTTGCGCGGGTGCTGATTATGTTAGCTTTTGAGAGCTGGCTGTGGGCTCTTTTGCTGTGAAGACAGAAGCCCAAGCGAATCACTGTGGCCTGTTTCCGAGTGACCGTGCTCTGTCCCCAGGGGGTGATCCCGACTTTCCGCGTCAAGTTCCTGCTGCGGCTTCTGCGGGGGAGGCTGGAGGTGGACCTGGACAAGGACAAGCTTCTGTTCAAGCACATGTGCTACGAGATGGAGAGGCTGCACAACGGCGGTGATGTCACCTTCCATGACGTGCTCAGGTACCGCGGTTCACAGTCCTGCGTCTCCGCTGCCCGGGGAGGGAAGCCGGGCCGCCCCTCATTCCGCAGGAAGGAAGCGGTCCAGGAGGGCCGGGCACCTGCTCCGTTCCTCAGGCCCCTGTGGTCAAGCGGGAGCCACAGCCCCCGACCTTCTCACTCACGGGTCCGGCCACAGTCGGCCTGGCCCGCCCGGGGACAGTTGCCCCTGGTTGGTTGACAAACCCCATTTTCCAGCCATTTCCTGAGAACCCAGACGGGACAAAGGGGCCCACAGAGGCTTGGCCCTTTCTTCTCTCTGAGAGGCTTCTGTATTACTCACTAGGATTGCTCTAACAAAATATTATACACTGAGCGGTTTAAACAGCAGGTTTAGTCTCCCAGTTCTGGAGGCTGGAAGTGAATTCAAGGTGTCAGCAGGCTGGGTTCCCTCTGGGGCTGTGAGGGGAGATCTGATCCAGGTCTCACCCAGCTGCTGGTGATTTGCTGGCCATTGTTGGTGTTTCTTGGCTTGTGGAAGCATCACCCTCATCTCTGCCTTCATCTGCATAAGGCGTGCTCCCTCTGTGTGTGGCTGTGTCTGTGTCCGTGTCCAGATGTCCCCTTTCATAAGGACACCAGTCATATTGGATTAAGGACCCACCCTACTCCAGCAGTGGCCTTATCCTAACTAACTACATCTGCAATGACCTATTTCCAAATAAGATCACACTTTGAAGTACTGGAGGTTAGGACTCCAACATAGCTTTTGTTGAGGGGAAAACAATGCAACCCATAACAGCTTCTTAAACGGGAGTCCATGGATAGAATTCAGAGGTCCGTGGTCTTGGAAAGGGAAACAATTACATCTTTATTTTCACTAATCACTCACTGAAATGCAGCATTTTCTTCAATGATATACCTGTATCTTTGTCACCAGTAGAAATCACAGACATTTTCACACGCATTACTGTGTGTCTGATATCTTAAAATATCCGTTACACTCACCAGTTCTGAGTTACAGTAGTCATTTGACCTCAGCTAGATGTTATTATTTAATGTAATAATACAGAAGCACTTATGTTGCTACGTCATCACCTTTTCAAAGAAAATAATTTGAGAACTGTATTTCGATATAACCGGTTTCCTTTGTAATGCAGATTTTTTAATGCATTTAAAACCTTATTCTAAGAAATGTCCCATTAGCTGCACTGCCAAAGGATCCATGCCCCAGAAAAAGTCAAGAACCCTCCTCTGCCACCAGTAACTATTTTCATCATGTTGCCTACACCTGGCAAGTTAAATGTTGGGTATTGTGTCACAAATTTCAGGAGCATTCAGGCGTACAGAAATACGTTGTGACTGGAATTTGAAAAAAGACCAGAACAGAGGGAAGATCTGAGAGTAGTTCTCTCAGGTTGTCGATTTTACCTCCCTCTCTTCACTTCTTCCAGGGGCAAGCCAAAAGGCAGGAAAAGATGAGGCAGAAAACACCGATGAACAGCAAAGGATGCCATCTCTCTCAGAATGTCACTCCATCTTCCCTCCTAGTGACAAATATTTTTAGGCTGAAAGTCAGATGCATAGACGTATCACTGTCCCTAATAATTAACACACAGCCTCTCTGGATCACACTGGTGTGTCTGATGACATGGACCCAGGAGAAGTTGATGGTGGCGTCCTTTGCCTCTCCCTACCCCTCTAGCCCTGGATATGATGACAACTGTTCAACAATGATGAGATTCTTGATGAGGCAGAGAAGAGAGGAAGAGCAAACGTGCTTTCTTCCCCCACGGTGGGAAGAACCTTAGCAAACAAGAGTAGGTCATTGTACCAGGGCTGCACCTGCACGGGGAGGGCCCCTCAGGCGCCTCCAGGCTGTGATCTGGACTAAGCAGATGGTTCTGAGCTCGAAGCTCGGGGCAGGCAGAGGCTGAGCAATAACCTGGGTACCGCAGCTGCACCAGGGAGCACCAGAAGGCGCTGTGCCTTTGGCTCTGAGCCCCTCAGCCTGGATGCATGAGGTGCCTTATTGCCCAGGGGCCCCAGTGCAGCACGTCAACTGTGTTGCTTTCATTTGCCACTGCCTGGGCCTATTGTATCAAGGGCCAAATGGGAGTGAACATTCTACCCTGGCTTTGCACCCATCTAACATGAATGAGGAAGATGTAGGGGGCAAATGAGATAAATTGAGAGGGAAATGGCAGGGGGGATTGGATGCACGACCCACAGCCAAGCCTACTGACCATCACCAATTGGATCTGAATGTGAAGAAAGTATAGAAGGAGCAGCCTTCCTTCTACAGGGAAAGTTCCAGAGTCTTAAGCAGCTGATAATGTAGGTCAGGGCCTAGCCTGGACATTCTGTTTCACAAACGCTTATAGTGTTGTAAGTACCTTGCCAATACTAGCGAACTTCGTCACGTAGTAAGGTAGGTCTCATGACTCTCCCCGTGTGACAGATGAGGGAAGAGAGACAGAGAGGTGACATAACCAGCCCAAGCCCTCCAGCTGGTCAGGGCTGGCGTCCAAATGTTACATTGGTTGGATGGAGTGATGTTCTGTCTGGATTCTGAGAGTCTAGACGCCAGGTACCTCAGAGCTCATCACTGCGTGTTTCCCCCACCAGCATGCTTTCCTACCGGTCGGTTGACATCCGGAAGAGTTTGCAGCTGGAGGAGCTGCTCGCAAGGGAGCAGCTGGAGTACACCATCGAGGAGGAGGTGGCCAAGCAGACCATCCGCATGTGGCTGAAGAAGTGCTTAAAGCGCATCAGAGCCGTGAGTGAGCCGGGCCCATCAGGCTTTACTTCCTCCTCCCAAAGAAGGAGGAGAAGGAGGGTCAAAAGGCAAGAGCTCCTTCAGTACCTACACTGGAGCCTTCTGTGATCACCTTATGAGCCCACAACCACGTCACCTTTATCCACTTACGATGATTCAAACCTGAATTCTGGTCCACCTTCAGCCATACCCTCTTGAGCAGAGTCCATAAGAAATTTCCATTGAATCACATTTTTATAAATTAGCATGAATGTTGAAAAAGCAGTTTATGGATATTAAAATATTTATGATCTCCATTTATGAAACATGAGTGTTCACAATGCCAGAAGTCTCTACATACTGAATGGCAACTGAATTTACAAAACTACTTTTAAATTACTCCTAAAAATACCAACATGTTGTTGACAATGTTGTTTGATCTTTAATTAAAGACCGCCTCTCCCCAGAGTTTATGATCTGCTTCCTGAACTATAAGCTTTAAGACTCTCTAACTCATAAATCCATGAACATATACTGTGTTGACATAGACTGTGTTTACAGTGGGCACTTCTATTAGGTTATTACTTTTATGAGTGGTTTTGATCTATGCTTCACATACAGGGGAAAAAAATCAAACTAACCACTAAACATTTATCCATAACAGATTTTATTTTTTTATCCTATTTCTCAGAACAACACCAACTTCGAAACATATCTATTGGAGGAGAAAAGGTCCCCAGAGCAAGGAGCCAGTCCAACCTCGAATAGCAAGGCAGCTGCAGCAGCTGGGCCACCGTAGCCCTGCTAGGTCAGGGATCACGTCTGCCCCCCACAGGCCCTGACAGGGCACGGGCAGTGCCCACTCACCCCAGACTGTCCAGGCCTCAGTGTGCACCAAGACAGGTTGGCCCGCTGCCGGATTGGCCTGCTCCAACCAGAGCCAAGACAAGAGCGAAGCAAGGGTTTCACTCACCCACCCAAGTCTCCTGCCTCTTCCAATTTAGAGGAAAGGAGCGATCCACATTGGCTTAGTGAGCACAGTGTAAGATAAGAAGGGAAAAAAATAGGAACTCACGTTAATGATCTAAAACTTCTGTTATACTGTATAGCACGGAGAACTGTACTCAGTATTATGTAATAACCTATAAAGGAAAAGAATCTGAAAACGAATATTTGTATCTATATGTATAACTGAATCGCTGTGCTGTACACCTGAAACTTAAGACAGCATTGCAAATCAACCATACTTCGATTTAAAAAAAATGTTTTCAAAGAAGGAAAAAAACTCTATTTAAAGTAAAACACAAGGTAGTATCAGTGAGCATAACTATTCCAATTGTTATGCAAATGAAAACAGGATGGGAAGGCAATTCCTAAGTCTCCAAGTCCTCCTTTAAAGCAATCTGATACTCCTCGGGGAAATCAGTTAAGAACCTTTACTTGGAAGCTCTTAAGAGGTCACCAGGCATTCAGGTCCTCTGAAGAAGACAGAAGAAAATAAGATTTGAGCGGTGCGGGCAGGGGGATGCTGGGCTGGCATCCTGGTCCCTGAAAGAACAATCCTATTTCCATAGAAACAGCAGCAGTCCTGCAGCATCATCCACAGCCTGAGAGAGGGCCAACAGCAGGAGCTGAGCCGGTTTCTGAACCCGCCCAGTATTGAGACCACGCAGCCCAGTGAGGACCTGAACGCCAACAGTCAGGATAACGACACGCAACCCGAGGTACGGTGCAACCCGAGGTACGGTCCGGGCGGGAGGCGGCCGTCACCGGAGGGTGTTCGCAAAATGTGAATCGATGCCGTTCACGTGGTCATTTTAAACAAGTGACACTGTCTCTAATAGGAAGTTGAAAAAAGAAAACTGGAACACGTTGATCCAGGTGATTTGTGTCTTTGTCATCCTGAATCAGTGGAGGTTATCTCAAAAGATTCTGATTTGTACAGATACAAAAAACAGTGGGAAGGCTCTGAACTTAATAATCCTGTTGATTTTTGTCTAAAGAGTTAACATCACATGACTTAGGAGAACATGGCTTGCCTGAAGCTCTGTCCTAAGTGTTTTCTCCTCCTCACCAAGTCACAGAAACTTGCAGTAAAATGAGCAAAAATGCTTGCAGTTGGCCTTCCACCTCCTTAAATAGTCGGGCTCATTGAGGATTTGTCCTTCTTTAGCTGGGCATCAGAAGAGCATATGGAATTCGGGGAGTCTTAGTTTGAGGACCTTCTGTGTACTAGGGCCCGGCATAGTTTCATTTCTAGACTGCATCTGCACATCCATAAAAAAAAAAAAAGCACAGAGTCACCAGCGTCCTGGAGAGCTTGTGTGTGAGAAGCAGCTGGCAGGAGGCCTGGCCTTTGTGAGGCTTAGTTATGAATCAGCTGGAGCTGGTCTCGGATCTGGGTGTGTGGTGACACAGTCGGGGCAGGTGACAGACACTGAAGCCTGGGGCTCCGTGGACCAGCAGGACGCTCCAAGGGGCCCTCTTGTTCCACAGCCCAGTTTTGGGTGGATTCATGTCGTTGGCTCCCCAGCCAGTAGGAATCACGTGCCACCGACTACTTGTGCAGGGACGGTCAACACAGCAGGGACGTGGGGCTTCTACATTGGCCCTGCCGCCTGTCTGCCCTGAGGATGGCTGGCAGTGGTCGCGTGTGGTGCCGGGGTAAGAGCAAGACAGCTGATCTCGGGTGACCTTGGCCTGCAGCGGCTTGAAGCAGGATTTCGGTTCCCCGGGTGGAGACTGAAGTCAGGCTGCAGCAGTGTGAGTGCTGAATCCCAGCCACTAGACCACCAGGGACAAGGCCCTGGCCTGTCAGTTGTGTAGAAATGAATTGCCACAAAGAGAAAAAAAAGTAGTGAAACAAGTCAAGTGTTTCTTAGGAGGAAAAAGAATACGTGTGGCTAGACACACGGGCGGGCTCAGAGGGAGAGTCGCGCCCTCGTGGTGGTCTGAATCACTCATATGCGGCATTTCTTCCAGCTTCCTTTGGCCAGTCATCTTGCTTTGCCTGGTTCTGAGCCTGTATTTGGCCTATCTCAGGGTCCTCCCCTGTGTGCGCATGCCATCTTAGCCAAGATGGATTCTAGCAAAGAGGCCTATGGGTAGGCTGACATCACCTACCATGGGGTGGCGCCCCCCTCCCTTTTTGACCTCCGAGGAACCTTTCTGGCATGTGTAGTGGAGAAGGTCTCCTTGACCTCGAGGATGAGGAATATGTGGCCTCTTATCTGGGCAGGGCTCAGCCTCTCCTCCTCTTCGTCTTGGACTCTGTCCACGGGGGATGCACTCCAGCTGCTCAGCCTGGGGCCCATCTATCTCCTGCCTCACAGCCAGCGAGACAGGGGAGGTGACGGCAACAGAGCTGTCTGGTTTTAGGTCAAAAAGCCCAAGAGGGGCCACTGGGGAGAGGTGAGGACTACGGTGCTGCTAAGGAGAGGGGTGCGGATGGCAGACTGGAGACGGGGTCAGATGCACCGGGATCTGAGCATTTCTCTTTGGCTTCAGTCTTAATTGGTTTAAGTCTTGTTCTCTTCCGGGGCCCATCCTAGAGCTTTGTCCGCTGAGAACTCTTCTGGAGGCTCTGGGTTGGCAAGCGTGTACTGTCCCCAAACCAGGCAGTCCCGCTGTCCCCCCCGCCACCGCCCTGGTACGTGGCGGTGCCCCCAGGGGTGGCAGGTGTGTGGCCTTGGGAGTGGAGGAGTCTGGGAGGGACGCCCAAGAAAAAGCACCACCTGCAGGGTCGGGCCTGCCTTCCTCACCCTGTGCAGTGGTGACTCTTCCACTTTCCCTGACTCTTTTTACCCATTTTCACTCTTCCTGTCCCCATTGTTGACACTATGGGTCCGTGCTGTCTTCGCCACTTACTTTCCCGCGGGGCTTTCTTCCTTCCTTAAAATGAAACGAGGGTCCAGGCCAGTGCACAGAGGAGGAGGAGAGCACAGCTCGAGGAATAACCGCCTGATTCTCCCGCCCGCACCCCTGCAGACGAGCAGCCGGCAGCGGCTTCTGAGCCCCACGCTGTCGGACCGGGGAGCCAGTCGGCAGGATGCGGCCGAGGCCGGGAAGCCCCAGAGGAAGTTTGGCCAGTGGCGCCTGCCCTCGGGTATGTATGGCAAGTCCTTTCTCGAGCAAGTGGGGCATTTTCAGGGCATCCATGCTCTTTGTGTGTTTGGGGTCTTGAACTTCAAAATTCAGGTCTGCCTCTAAAGTTATATTTATAGACAGTGAACAATGAAAAAGGTATTTCCCTCATCAAAAACATTTCCCTCAAAATAACTTCTCTGAACAGAACAGTATTAGCCCTTGTGTTTAGCTAAGAGAAGGCAGCACCTATTAACAAAGATACCATAACCACGATCTAGAAAGTGGTGGCGATTACCACCAGGGACTTCTGGTGCACGTTCCAGGCATTCCCAAACGTAGGCAACATTCACATAATCTAAGAGGGAGTAGGTGGATACATGTCACTCAGAAATGACACAGGTTTCTCAAAGAAAGAACAACAAAACTTATTTAGTGCAATCTAATCTGTTATAGTACTAACAGCCAATCACTGTTGTGAAGGCCTTAACACGTGTTCCCTCCTTTAAGCCTCACGGTCCTATTGTTTTCCACATTTTATTGATTCAGTGAGAGCGTTTTCTTCTAGAGGGACGTGGGGGTCTGGAAAGCCAGGACAATCCCATTCAGGGCGCACAGAGGCGGCAGGAGAGCAATGATCTGCCCGGCCCAGGGTTTTCTCTGTGGAGAAGTGAGCCCGCGGGAAAGCGGGGGCTTCCTAGGCTCTAGAATTGTGTCCCTTCCTCAGCCCGATTCAGGTGAGGAGACAGAGACTGTTGCAAAGTCTTCCGTAGCACGTCTGTCCCGCAAAGCAGAAGACAGTGTGCCTTACCCTTGTCCAGCGCTGCTTACTTAACACCAGGGAGGGGAATCTCTTTTCTCCTACCCCGGAGGCTATTATGCAGGGATCAGAGAGAACCCGGACTTCCCTCCACCTGGTAAAGGAAAGCCGGGAGTGAGGGGAAACAAGATGAGTAAGTGCTGGGGCCAGGCCACGAACAACCCCAAATTACAGGCTGAGTGGTTTCAGCTTCGTCCTGTCAGCGGTCAGGCACCAGGAGAGATTTCTGAGCAAGACGTGACCTTTGGAATCCTGCTGAGGGAGACTCACATGGCGGCAGTGCAGAGAGTGGGCTGTCTGTGGCAGAGCCCCGAGGCAGGGTTACGAGCCACAGGATGGTGTAGTAGCGCGGGCGAGAGGCGATGAGGACACGGACGGAGGCGGGGGTCCAGGCCAGGCAGTGGTGCAACCGAGGTCCAGACCAGGCGGGGGTCCAGGCCATGGAGGGACGGACAGCAGAGACGACCTCGGGGAGAGGCACAGTCCTTGGTGTTCACTTAAAAGGATGAAAGAAAGGATGCTGTCAAAAGTGGCTTCCAAGGCCCATAGGTGGCCCCAGTGCCAGAAACGGTGATAATTAAAGGGACATGGTATTGGGGACGCCCTGAGTTTGAAGAGGCACTGGGCAAGAAAAAGAGCATTTGAAGATGGGGTACCAGCGATGCACCCCCCAGTGTCACGCTATGCATTTTTTTTCTTTTTTCCCTTTTATTTTTGTGTAAAAGTTGTATGCATTTAAGGTGTACAATGTGATGTTTTGATAAACGTTCACACTGTGAAATGATTATTACAGTTGAGCTAATTAACATATGCATCACCTCACAAAGCTACCATTTGT
Organism: Mesoplodon densirostris; assembly: GCF_025265405.1. Lineage (NCBI taxonomy): Eukaryota > Metazoa > Chordata > Mammalia > Artiodactyla > Ziphiidae > Mesoplodon > Mesoplodon densirostris. The sequence goes on along the minus strand of NC_082677.1, from coordinate 68,247,709 downwards.
GTGTGTGTGTGTGTGTGTGTGTGTGTGTGGTTGAGTACACTTAAAATCTAGTCTTGCAGTAAATTTCAAGTATACAATACAGTATTATTAACTATATTCATCCTGCTGGACATTAGATCGCCAGAACTCATTCATCCTACACAACTGACACTCTGTACCCCTCGACCAACACCTCCCCATTTCCCCCACCTGCCCACCCATAGTAACCATCATTCTACTCTCTACTTCTATGAATTTGACTGTTTTAGATTCCACATGTAACTGAGAGCATACAGGATTTGTCTTCCTCTGTCTGACTGATTTCTCTTAGCATAATACCATCCAGGTCCATCCATGTTGCTGCAAATGGCAGGATTTCCTTCTTTTTTAAGGCTGAGTAATATTCCATTGAATACACACCACGGTTTCCTTATCCATTCATCCGTCGATGGACACAGGTTGTTTCCATATCTTGGCTATTGTGAATAATACTGCCATGAACATAGGGGTACACGTATCTCTTCAAGATAGTGATCTTGTCTCCTTCACGTGTGCACCCTCAAGTGGAGTGCTGGACCACATGGCGGTTCTGCTCTGCATTTTCTTAGGTTATCTCATTTAATCTATTTTAATTCTCACAATAGTCCAGTGAGGAAACTTGTAATTTCTTCATTTTGCACTTGAGGAAACTTGGGTTCAGAGGCATCAACTTGATGTTGGTTACATTTACAGGTCACAGAAGTGGGACCCCAAACCATGACTGATAGAATCCCAAAGCCATGAGTGTGTCAACAAAGTCTTCAAACAAACTGCTTTATTCAGGCACATGGATTGGAAAGATGAATGCTGCCCTTAGCGTATTTCAAATCTGTCCAGGAATCACGCCTTCTTCTCTGATGCTACACTTCTGTTTTTACAAAAAAAAAAAAAAAAAGTTATTTACCCACACCTTTCCTCCCTTACCTTCTCCAAACCTCTTCCTCTCCCCTCACTATTACACTATCCCTTCTTTTCCTTTGTTGTTTCTTTATATTTATATGCATATACTAATGAACACTGACTCATTTCTATGACACTTGATTTGCCCAAATTGGAACTTATAGTGATTTTTTTAGTTTTTGTAGTTATCTCAAATTGCAAGCAATATATTTTTTTCAAATGTTGTTTACTAGTTGCCCATTAACATGATTTTAAAGTCCATTATGGATATAAAGAACCAAGTGTTTGAAAGGTTTCATACGTGATGTCTATGGGTAGGACTTGCTCCTGGGAAGTATGACTGACAGGACCATCGGGGGGTTCAGGGATGGCTAGCGATGGGGGGAAGCCACACCAGGCTGCTCACGGGACCCTTGTTGATTCCACAGCACCAAAACCAATAAGCCACTCGGTGTCTTCGGTCAACTTACGGTTTGGAGGGCGGACCACAATGAAATCTGTCGTGTGCAAAATGAACCCCATGACAGACACAGCTTCCTGCGGTTCCGAGGTTAAGAAGTGGTGGACTCGGCAGCTGACCGTGGAGAGTGACGAAAGCGGAGACGACCTTCTGGACATTTAGATGGAAACCAGTGAAGATGCAAGTCCACTGGTGAAAACTGACTGCTGATATGTTCTTTCATTGTCCAGTGAGCAATCCGTAATTGATGTATAATTTAAGTCCAACTTGTAACGAGATTTTTAAAACTGATTTCTGTCCTGCCATAGGAAGGCATAAAACTGGGTCTGTCAAAGCTGTGTGTGTGATGGGTTATTATCACACGTTCAAGAGAATCTGCAAAATGGCAGTTTCGTAATATTAGAAACTATACCAACTATACCAGATGTAGATCATTCAGAATTTCATATATTCCATCTATGTAAACTAAGATATATTCATGTATGCTCTTATGCATTATTTTCACCCCCTGAAGAGTGCTTAGCCCAAAGTGGCCGATATTTATGGCGCAGGAGCTATATCTTTAGTTCACATTTTTCCTACTTCCTCTAGAGATACCTCTCTTGGGAGAATTTAATATTTATGATTGACCTGAAAATGTCAACACTGAGCTCATACTCAAATGATAGTAGTTTTACAAACTAGATTCTGAATTTTAAAAAGTATACTCTTTATCTCATGTTATTTTAAAAAACATGCACAAGCTATTAGAGATCAGAACAAGTCAATGTCTGTCCCCTTGGCCTGCTCCCCAGAGAACTGCGTGTGCAGCTACCAAGCCAAGAAATGGGCCCAAAGAGCTGACTGGTTTAAAACAAACCTGTACATGGATCACTTGGGGTACACAGTTACTTAAAGATGTTGAGTTTCTTAAAAAGCCTTTTAATAATAGAGTTTAGCAAAAAAAAAAAAAAAGTAAAACTACATGATTCAGCTTATTTTAAAAATCTTCGCATGTGTGATGTTACCCTTGGCTTCATTTCTTACCCAAGGTAGGTCTGTTTTGCCAGAAATCAGCGAAGACACTGAGTTGCCCTCAACACACCACTGCAATGTTCAATTCAAAACGATGCCACTGCTACCAGACTCCCCTATAGAAATAACGGTGCTCTCCAAAATCTCACTCCCAGCTCACTACTCAGTTACCTCACAGCTCCACTGTCTATGTTTCACACATCAGCCGTCCATGTCCTCTGGATGCAACAGTGGTTCTTTTATGCTGGGTCAACCAAGTAGAAGTGCATTGGGGCCTTTAACTACACAATTCTTTTTTTTTTTTTTTGTGGTACGCGGGCTTCTCACCGTTGTGGCCTCTCCCGTTGCGGAGCACAGGCTCCGGACGCGCAGGCTCAGCGGCCACGGCTCATGGGCCCAGCAGCTCCGCGGCACGTGGGATCTTCCCGGACCGGGACACGAACCCGTGTCCCCTGCATCGGCAGGCGGACTCTCAACCACTGCGCCACCAGGGAAGCCCTAACTGCACAATTCTTGATTGGAGATTTGCTGTTTAGATTACTTCTTTTTTATTTATTTATTTATTTATTTTTGGCTACCTTGGGTCTTCATTGCTGCGTGCGGGCTTTCTCTAGTTGCGGCGAGCGTGGGCTACTCTTTGTTGCAGTGCTCGGGCTTCTCATTGCGGTGGCTTCTCTTGTTGTGGAGCACAGGCTCTAGGCGTGCAGGCTTCAGTAGTTGTGGCACGCCAGGTCAGTAGTTGTGGCTCACGGGCTCTAGAGTGCAGGCTCAGTAGTTGTGGCGCACGGGCTTAGTTGCTCTTCAGCATGTAGGATCTTCCCGGGCCAGGGCTCGAACCCGTGTCCCCTGCATTGGCAGGCGGATTCTTAACCACTGCGCCACCAGGGAAATTCCTAGATTACTTCTTTTAATACAGTGTTGATCTCAGAATCCTTTGACCACCACCCTACTCCCGTGCTTTATGATCTATTTCTGTCTATTTAACATTCTTAACTAGCCAAATATCACATTCCTTCTGTATAACAAATGTGACATTGTGGTGACAGTCCATATAGTGTTTATATGATTAATTATGACAATACGATAATGGGCAATTAAAGCCAGTGCAGCCGAAAGGATTTTATTCCGTTATGTTCATTTAGAGTTTACTTTTTGTACATAAGAAAATAAAATAAATATTGGGTTTGTCAAAGAATTTACTTCGAGTTGATGATCATTTCTAAACCCTTTTCATGTGTGTGGGTTTGGGGGGTAGGAGACGGCTTGGTGGAGGGGCCCCTAAGGAGCTGGCGTTTTGCGAACTCTGTATTTGAATATTCCGTCGATAATTCGTTGGCAAAAGCTCTGTCCCTGCTGTTCACTTCGGCTCAGTTCCTGAGCCAGAAGGTTCCTTTCCCGTTCGTGCTCGTCAGGCTGAGTGACTACTCTGCACCTTCCACACTCCCAGGACCTTCGGCAGCGCATGGGTCTGTACTAGTGCTGCAGGAAAATGAGATGTGTTTCCTCTTGGCTCATTACACTTGAGTAATACAGCTTCATTCTCACAAAACGGCTGAGCCCTTTCTAAAACGTCGGTAATCGATGTTCAGCAGAACGTCATGGTTGTTCATTCTGCAGTGAAGCAAGGGGCGGAATAGCAATGCACTTAAAGCCACAGCACCCTACATTTGCAATGAAGGGAAACAACCAGACAACTCCTGGGGGACCCTAACGCCACTCTTTTCCTGAAGCCAGTAGAGCAGACGGCAAGCCCAGAAGATACATGCCTCACCCCCTTTTAGATTTTTCATCAACTTATAAACAGGCTGGTTATGCAGATGGGAAAACGTCAGCCACAATGTCCCCTGGTCCTTAGGGAGGGCAGACACTGATACTAACCCTGTCGTCATGCCACCCACTGCCTTTAATTAAGGGATGCTTTGGGTTCCGAAAGCATCAGAAAGTGTAAGGGATAGAATACTTGACGCAGAGACCCCCGGGGAACAGACCACACACGAACTGCACGTAAGGCGATTCAAGGGGACTCAAAGGGAACAGGGATGGAGAGAATGGCCAGACTGAGGCTATTCACTCTATTCTCAGTGGTGGTTCAAGAGCCACAGCCGTCAGCGGGGACTGGCCGTTTGTGCCCTGCCCGCGCTGCATCAGATCGAGCACACAGAAGAGATACTGGGCTTGTAAACCTTTAGCAAAAGCAGTTTCTAGGCCAGTTGAATGATGTGTTTGCCCGTTTCTTTGTAGAAAGTGGCACATACCATAGACAGGTGGTTTCCAGCGCACTGCTACCAGTGGCACTCTTCCTCAAAGTCCTTCAGAGGATCCCAAAATACTAAGCAGGCAAAAGCAAGGCAGCCCTAGTTGAAATTTGGGTGAAGATGAGAACCCCACCTACATGGCCTGTCTCCCGCCTGTTATGGACTGAGTTGTGTCCCCCCCTACCCAAAAAAAAGATGTGTTGGAATCCTAACTCCTAGCCCCTGTGGATGTGACCTTATTTGGGAATAGGGTCTTTGCAGATGTGATGAGTTAAGTTATGGTGAGGTCATACCAGAGTAGGGCGGGCCCTTAATTCAATACGACAGGCGTCATAAGAAGATGAGAGAGACGCTGAGGGAGGAGAAAGCGACGTGAAGACACAGGCTCCGAGGGAAGACACAGCCATGTGAAGACAGGGGCAGAGACCGGAGTGACGCCACCACAGGCAAGGAACGCCTAGGGTGACACGTCATTGCAAGAGACAAGGAAGGATCCTCCCCCAGGGGCACTGGAGGAAACACGGCCCCGCCATCACCTTGATTTCAGAGTTCTGGCCTCCAGAACGAGAACTGTGAGACAATACATTTGTTTTAAGCCACCCAAATGCTACAAAATGTGTAGTATTTCATTATAACAACTCACAAGCCCAGTCCATCCCCCAAAGACGGCCTGAACCATCCTAGTGTTCCAAGGAAACTAGTTTGAAAAACACTCATATAACTCAAAGATCATGAGCTTTGGAGTTCCACAGATTTTTCAAGTCCTGGATTTATTATAGTTACTCCTGGTGTAATCTTGGTTGAGTGTTATACCTCTGAGACAAAATTCAGCTTCTTGCTTTACAAAAGGCAGGAGAGGTGAATTCATTCACTCCGTTTACCTGAGTGCCTCACAAAATCTGCCAGATGGGCTTAGTCTGAGCTGATGTGCAACATACCCCAAACCATTGCACTAGCTGTCTAACCTCCCAACCAAAATCCCCCGCTGACCCGTTGTCAACTGGGCCACTTTTCTATCCACCATAGCAGGTTTCCAGCTTGAAGCAGGCCTGAGTCAGTGGAAGGGAAAAGATCTGATATTAAGTTCAAGTTGAACCATTCCAGTTTCTGAATTGAAACTGTATTTGCTACCTATGGGGACCACTGAACGTTTCTAATATCTAAGAGGGTGAGCAGATACGAAATACAGTCACATTCTGGGATACTGGGTGTTAGGACTTCAACATATGAATTTTAGGGGGACGCGATCCAGCCCATAACAGGGTCTGTCTCCCTGGCAGTGGTGCACATTAGAATAGCCTGGCAGGGGGCAAAAAGGTGAGCCCCAAGCCTGCCTGAACCCTAACCAGTACACTCAACTCTGAGTTTTCTTGCTTCCCAGAAGCCTAAAATCACAAAATCCATGTTTCCAGAATTAATGGAGAGGTCCACTTTTCTGAGTCAGTATGTGGAAAGAGACAGCCACCAAAACACTGATACCTTAAATCCCTGTGTGCAGCCTGGAAACTCACGGCTAGAGACTTTCTTCCCCAGTAAGCTCAGTTCAGCAACTTACTTTCATGTAGTATCACTGCCACACTACTACCTTCAAAAATTACATCTAGACCTCACACTCATTAAGATGGCTGCTACCAACATTTTTTAAAAAACTGAAAATAACAAATGTCGATGAGGATATGGAGAAACTGGAACCATGGTGCACTGCTGGTGGGAGGGTAAAGTGGTGCAGCCACTATGGAGATCAGTATAGTAGTTCCTCCAAAAATTAAAAATAGAATTACCATATGATTCCAGCATTACCATTTCTGAGTATATATCCAAAAGAATCAAAAGCAGGGTCTCAAAGAGGTATTTTTGTACAGCCCTGTTTATAGCAGCATTGTTCACAATAGCCAAAGGTGGAAGCAACCCAAATGTCCATTGATGGATGGATAAACAAAATGTCCATGCAAATGATCAAATATTACTGTCTTAAAAAGTAAGGAAATTGTGATACATGTAACAATATGGATGAACCTTGAGGACTTTTGCTTAGTGAAATTAGCAAGCCACAAAAAGACAAATACTGTATGATTCCACTTATATGAGGCACCTAGAAGTCATATTCATAGAGACAGAAAGTAGAATGGTGGTTGCCAGGGTCTGGGAGAGGGGGGACTTGTCACTCAGTGGGTGTAGAGTTTTGCAAGATGAAAGTTTTCTGGAGATTGGTTGCACAACAATGTGAATGTATTTAACCCTACTGAGCTGTACACTTTAAAATGATTAAAATAGTAAATTTTATGTTACATGCATTTTATCAAAATTAATTTTTTTCATTTTTAATATATTCTGTCATCTGATCCGAAAAGCTAGGGGCCAAATTAAAATAGCAAAACCATCCCAAAGCCACACTTAAATTACGCTTCCACATCCCCCTTGCTTTCTGTATATGACCAGTATACCTAGTTTAAATTTAATATTGATAGTTTATTATTTTCCCCAATGCTGTATGTCACTCATTCAAAATTAAACATCTTGCTGTAGTATGCCCAGTAAATATTCAAGTCCCATTTGAACGTTTAGAGGGCTGGCGTCACCACCCACTGAATTAATGAGTTTATTTGTTGGCAGCGTGCTCATCCTGATTCACAAGGCTACGTCAAAGGACTTGAGACACACGTCATTCCCCACAGGTACAGGCTTGACCTCCTCTGTCTTAAGCGGTCCCAGGAGCATTAGGACAGTTGTCTTGGGATATGTCAGACCCCAGGCACTGTCTTCTCTTTCAGAGTCTGCATTTCACGTTGGAAACAGCATGTAGGGCCCTACCCAGGGAAACACTGAAAGCACAACAACAGAACAGTCAGCTAGGGAACATCCGGCTGGCAACAGGTTGAGCGTGTATTCCAAAGGCCCCAGGGAGAGCTGTCACAGCGAACTCAGCTCTCTCCTCTGGTGCTGGGGACACTCAGCAGCTGGCTCGCCCAGGTCCAGAGCAGAGAAAGGCCTCCTTCTGGTCCTGTTTGAGCCAAGAGTCAAGAGGGCAGGAAGGAGTCCAGGCTCTCTTGATACCTTGCGGGGGACTCACAGACTCACTGAAACCCCCCTCAGGGGTTCATCAGGCTCTTCTCACGTAACCTCTTCCTGACCTCCGTGCAGGGCCCCAAACTGCCCCACTCCAGAAGCCTGCTTTTGCCTCCCCCAAGCTCTCATCCCAGCAAACACCACATTTCTGTGTTCTACCAACTGAACTTCAGAGCCAAACCCATGGAGAACTTCGAATCGGGTGTTCTTTTCGATCCACTGACTCCTTTTTCAGGGCAATGAAAAGGGGCCTTGCTCAGGGCCAGGTCAAGAGATAACTGGGAACTCTGCAAAGCCCGAAGGAGCACAGCCTGAAGGTCCAGGCTGGGTCCTCACTTCCGACAGCCACCTTGAGCCGACACGTCACACCACCAGCCCTGATGGTCTTACGCAGGGGTCTCCCAGCCCAGGCAGGGTCTCCACTCCCCTCTGCAATTGCCTTACACCCTGGGTGAACTGTTAATTAGGCGCCTCATTTCTTGGCGTGTATACAGGTCTGAGCCCTCTGCTTACTGACCACATCCTTCAGAATATATTGGATTTGAAGGGATCCAGCCACGAAAGCCGAGAATGTTGCCGGTGGCTCATGGAGAAGGTTTCTCCAGAGCAAACTTGAGCGTATACAGTGTGTGGTGACCAGCAAGCTACAGAAATACTGACCGCAAAGTTCATAGATTATCATTATCACAAAGCAATATAATAATGAAATTCAGAATTTCTACATGAAATCCTTTTGCTATGTTCTTGGTATTGCAGAAAAGAAAAATCTATGAAGTGGGCCAACAAGCTACACAGCCACTGAGACCACTACCCAAGTACTAATGAGCCCACTGACCACTTTGCAGGTAACCTTGAACTCGCGTCTCCAATCCTGACCAGGTATCTGAATCCTCCATGAAACCAAAAGCCTCTGTGGGCAAGGCTGGCTGCCGTGTCCAGCTCTGCAGCTCAGGCATCTCTGAAGAGCATGGAGGCACGTGTGTGCTTCTCAGTTCTGCTCCCTAAAGCTTAACAGAATGGAACTGCTTTGGATTGTTTTTTTAACTCGCCTCCAATTAAGAATGTCTGATATCCCTGGCATTGATCCCAAAACATCAACCACTGGGAAGATGTCTCATGTTTTTCATCCTGAATTCTTGTTCCATTCCTCCCTTTAACTCACTCCTTTGTGGGACACAGACAGCTTGTTCTCAGATTCAGGTAAAACACCAGTGGAGACAAAGCAACACAAATCTGCCCTTGGAGCCCCAGATGTATGAGATGAGTCTTCCTTTCTTGTAAAAGCTTTATTCCAGAGAATCCTACAGGGCACAGTGTTGCAGGAACACAGAGAGTGACCCATGGGAACCAAGCCTGGAATAAGCAGGGCCTGGGGTCGGGGCCACGATTCAACCACCCACCCCTGGCAGGTGCAAAAGTCACACCACATGGGTGAAGAAGGCTAGGTGACAGGAGGCCACCTTTGATCCTTAGCCTGTGACCCATCAGATAAAAACCAAATCCTGACTTAGGTAAGGAGGGACTGTATTCAAAAAGACTACTGCAATAGGAAGAACGCTCTAATGTTCTCAAAGGTCAGGCAACAGGGAGGGGTAAGCAAAGCTAGGAAGAAGCAGGTATGGCTGGGGGGGGTGGGGGATGAATGGAGGGCGTGGTTAGAGATTTGAGCAGGAAACGTCTTTCCCTGAGGTCAGCCTTAAGGAGTGGTCTCCACGTTCCCATCTGGCTCAGGCTTAGGGTGGGTCAAAGTTCAGGGGTCTGGGGGAAGGAGAGAAGTCTGACGAAAGTTTGACCTGGTCAAGTTAGCAGATAGTTTGTCTTAACCAGTCTAATAGTGAGCTAATCACTTATGAGGCAAAGAATGGGAACTGGAGGGTCTGTGGCTGGCCCTGTCACAGGGAAACAAGGGACAGCACAGAGTCCTATCTAAGTTGTGGCGAAGGGTGGTTCTTTGCAGTAAACAGTTTTTCAGAGCACAGGGGTGGGGTGGAGGGTGTCTTGAGCACCACTGTTTCCCTGGAGCACCGGGCAGGTTTCCCACAAGTCACCTCACCTCGCAGGCCTTCTCCTTTCTCTGCTGTAAAATGAAATTGATACCTGCTTTGCCCGCCTCTTACTAAGACTGTGAGGGTCACCTGAGATGTTGGTGAGCATCTTCTATAGCCTGTAAAAAGGCACATGTGAATAACGCGGGCGATTATCAAACCCGTTCGCAACGGGTTTCAGAGATCACCCTCGCTGTCATTAAATCTCCATTCTTCACAAAATCTCCATTCTTCGGGGCCACAGGTGACAAGACGGCCGTGTGGGAAGCAGGGCTGGGACATCCCGAGACCTTCAGTAAACCTCAAGACGGGCATGGTTTTCCCTCTGAGCCCATTCCCCGTCTGTAAACTGTTTAATCTCACAGAAGGCACCGTCTACCACACAGCGATAGGTAAAGCAAGCGCTTGTGAGCTATCCTTGGAGATCAAGAGTTCTTAAATCTCTTTCCTTCAAAGGTTTTCGGCGGCTCCCACCAGAAATCCCCACCACTGTCCCCCAGAGGTAGGAGCCTAGCCGAGCAGCGGGTGTCACAATCTGCACGGCTGCTGGCAAAGTGTGACTAATGCTTCGGACAGCAAGCCAGATAGAGATGCCCAGGGAGCAAAGCTTTCTCCAAAACCCAAGGAAGAAAATCAATGTCCCAGGAAGGGGGGCGGGCGGCAATCTATAGGAAAGAGAAATGAGTGATACCTAATGCAATGTGAAGATTTTTCCCCCTCAGGCAACTGACTCGTTAGAGAGTGAAACCTAACAGCCTCTGGTTGGGAAGGTAAAGACGGAAGAAGGGAAAGAGCTGGTTCTCCTATCGACTGGCCACGGACTCACAGGCCCCTGCTGCTATCCGGGCCTGCTTTTTGCTTGCTTCTGTTTTTTTTCTGATTTATAAGAGTAGAGCTGAATCTCCCAAAAATGGGACATCAAGTTCAGAGTTGAAACGACTGCTACGTTGGATTATTAGTTCTTCTCCCTGCTATGAAGAAAGCCCAGATAAATATACAGTGTTTGCATTTGATTTCATGACTGATCACCCCAAACTGTTTTTCAGCAGGTTTTTGAGCACCTATTTGTAAGCTTCAGAAGCAGTTTCATCAGAAATATTCTAGAGCGAATATCCATTTTATGCATTTGTTTAAATGATTGTGATGGAGGCATGACATACCTTCCCTAAATGATCAAATCTAGAATATTACATCTAAAATATTCATCCAGGGCTTCCCTGGTGGCGCAGTGGTTGAGAGTCCGCCTGCCGATGCAGGGGACACGGGTTCATGCCCCGGTTCGGGAAGATCCCACATGCCGCGGAGCGGCTGGGCCCGTGAGCCATGGCCGCTGAGCCTGCGCGTCCGGAGCCTGTGCTCCGCAACGGGAGAGGCCACAACAGTGAGAGGCCTGCGTACAGCAAAAAAAAAAAAAAATAAATAAAATAAAATAAAATAAAATAAAATATTCATCCATCGTTATTATATTATTGACAGAGGGGACCATGTCGTAATTATCTTTGCATGTCTTAATTACCAGGCATGGACACATGCACTTTCAGATCATGACATCAGCATCATCTGTCACATGGGCTACTGACCGCTCTGGCCCACCTTCTATTTCTCCAGCAACATCTTCATTCTTCTTACAACTGATTCTCCCTCAAATATATGGCTGGAAAAAAACCAGATCCTCTCAAACAAATATAAAGAGCACAAAATGACTGACTTTTTCCTCCAGCTCTTCCTTACATTCTCCTTGTTTTTCTGCTTCTGAGACCACACTGGACCATGGAAATGATAGACAGATAGTGCTTTCTGTCGACTATGCTAGAAACATTGTCTTAGGAAAGATTGTGTTGAAAATGAAAGATTGCAGGTTGACTGTTGTTACCAGCATTTACTATTAAAATAACCCCACTTCATGAAAAACAAAGGGATAACCCCCCCGACTAAACAGAGGTAATGAAAGAGTTCCTTGTTTATAACCAGTGTGTGTTTATCATTCCACATCTATTCAAATCATCTGAATATATCAATGTCAGAAGTTGGCCAAGGGAATAATGTAATTTCTCTTTGATATGTTTGTTCACCGAACAGAAGCCCTTGGGGTTAACCTTTCTCTTGCCTTCACTGATCCTCCAAGATCTAAAGGCTTTTAGTAAAATTGACCTGACCAAGGCCTAATTTTTTATAATTTGGTTAAATCCTAGCCTGCATCCTAGATTGTAACAGATTTCCTTGCATCTATAAATGATGACAAGGAAACAGGCCCAAGATACTATTGAATTTCTAGCCTTTTTTATTTGAATAAATGATTGGCCATTCTTTAAACATAACTTCTGAACTGCCGATGTAAGGATAGTTTCTCACTAGATACAATTTTTGCCCCAAGAGGAGAGGGAAAAATTATTAAATTATTTGGGGAATCAGGTGAGAGATGTTCCATATGCCAGCATCCTAGTTGGTCAGACCAGGAAAACCCTAACCAGTAGTCATCATTCTGACTTCTGAAAGAATCATAAAACTTTTTACTTGTAGGTATTCTTTCAGGCCACATTGTTTTTGGGTTTTGGGGTTTTTTGCATTAGAAACAAGGAAATAAATGAAAAGATAGTCACTGGTGGGAGGATGTTTCTATGACCTCTTCTTAAGCTTCCTCTGCAGAGGGGCTAACTCCCTAATCACAAAGTTGAGATAAATCCACCGTTTGCCAAAATCCTGTCAAAAATAATTACGTGATAGACTTGCAATTTCTACAAAAAGTTTCACTTCACAAATTTGTTGTTTTCTAGATTACATTTTAAAATTCATTGACTATCTGCTGTATGGACATTAATTTTTAATACTTGAATAGAGTATTTCTCTGCATTTGGGCAGAATTCATCTCTCAATTAGCATAACAGGTGGGCCCATTTTTCTGCGCATGCCCACTGTAGTACTCAAACATTTGCATCCAATCTGCAATTACTCTGCTAGTTTCTTTATTCTATCCCAGTAAATTTGTTTCCCAAATAGATAACAAGAATGATCTAAACAAGAAATTAGGAAATTATGATGATATAAAGGGAAAAGCATGGGATTTGAACTCAAGAGAGCTATTCTTCATTTCTTAATTTGCTATTTTCTATCTAGAACATCTTGAACAAATAATTAAACATTCGCAATCCCCAGTCTCATCCATAAAAGGGAATAGTGGTACCTCATAAAGAGTTTCTAATGAGGCCAAACGACACAATACATGTGAAAGCTCATGAATAACTATAAAGTTCTTTATAGCACATTTATTTTTACCACTGAGAGACAAGTTAATAAAATAGTTACTATGAGCTTTGGGCTCAGACAAACCTAGATTCAAAATCTCACTCTAAGCCTTACTGTTTAAACTATGTGGTCTGGGCCACGTGATAGGCAGAAGTCTTACACGGCCCCAGATCTTCAGCCCTAATCACCAGGACTATGACTGTGATAAGATATTACACCCGTGGCAAAAGGGATTTGGGAGATGTTATTTTTTTTTTTTTTTTTTTTTTGCAGTACGTGGGCCTCTCACTGTTGTGGTCTCTCCTGTTGCGGAGCGCAGGCTCTGGACGCGCAGGCCCAGCGGCCATGGCTCACGGGCCCAGCCGCTCCGCGGCATGTGGGATCCTCCCAGACCGGGGCACGAACCCGTGTCCCCTGCATCGGCAGGCGGACTCTCAACCACTGCGCCACCAGGGAAGCCCGGGAGATGTTATTAAGGTTACTAATCAGTTGGCTTTGAGTTAGTAAAAATGGAGATTACACAGGTGAGCTTAATCTAATCGTGTAAGCTCTTTATTTTTTTATTTTATTTTATTTTTTGTGGTACGCAGGCCTCTCACTGTTGTGGCCTCTCCTGTTGCGGAGCACAGGCTCCGGACGCGCAGGCTCAGCGGCCATGGCTCACGGGCCCAGCCACTCTGCGGCATGTGGGATCTTCCCGAACTGGGGCACGAACCTGCGTCCCCTGCATTGGCAGGCGGACTCTCAACCACTGTGCCACCAGGGAAGCCCCTATTTTTTTTTAAATAAATTTATTTATTTATTTATTTTGGGCTGCATTGGGTCTTCGTTGCTGCTCGCAGGTTTTCTCTAGTGGCGGCAAGTGGGGGCTACTCTTCGTTGCAGTGTGCGGGCTTCTCATTGCGGTGGCTTCTCTCACTGCGGAGCACGGGCTCTAGGCACGCGGGCTTCAGTAGTTGTGGCACGTGGGCTCAGTAGTTGTGGCTCGCGGTCTCTAGAGCGCAGGCTCAGTAGTTGTGGTGCACGGGCTTAGCTGCTCCGTGGCATGTGGGATCTTCCTGGACCAGGGCTCAAACCCATATCCCCTGCATTGGCAGGTGGATTCTCAACCACTGTGCCACCAGGAGAGCCCCACGTAAGCTCTGTAAAAGCGGGGAGTTTTCTCTAACTGATAGCAGAAGGGGAAATCAGAGAAATTAGAAACAAGAGAAGAATTTGATGCACAGTTGCTATCATGGAAGACGGAGAAACTTAGAGCGGTCTCTAAAAGTTGAGAGCAACCCCTAGCCAACAACCCAAAATGAAATGGGGACTTCAGTCCTACAACCACAAGGAACAGATTCTGCCAACAGCTGGAATCAGCTGGGAAGTGGCTCCTTCCCCAGGGCCTCCAGGAAAGAGCCCAGCCACACCAACACCTTGATTTGGGCCTGTGACACCCTAAGCAGAGAACCCAATTGAGTCTGTCCAGAGACTGTGAGATAATAGGGGGTGTTGTTTCAAGCTACTAAGTTCATGTTAATTTGATAGGGCAGTGGTAGAAAACTAACACAGGCAAGTTGAAGATAAAGTGAGTTAAGTAGTGTGCCTGGTGTACAGTACAAAAGAACAACTTGTAAATATGAAACTCATTCCTTCCTTTAGAGCCGCATTTCTCAAATTTTAATTTATGCCTCTATTTCCTGGGGATCTTGTAAAAATGCCGATTCAGATTCAGTAGCTCAAGGTGGGGCCTGAGATTCTACATTTCTAACAAGCTCCCAGGTGATGCGGATGTCACAGCTCTGCGGCCCACACGTGGAGTGCAAAGCTTTGGAGCTCACTTCAGCCAGTGGATCTCAACCCTGATTACACAGTAGAATCTCCTGGGAGACTTCTAAAATGCCCAGAAGCTGGGGTCCACTTTTAATTTAACTGGTCTCAGTTGGAACAGAGGCCTCAGTTCTTACAACGAATCTCCTCTGTGCAGCCAGAGATGAGAAGTATTGCCTCAGACCTGCGCTCTCGAAGGCATGGTTCCTGGACCAGCAGCAGCAGCTTCTTGTGGAAGCATGTTAGAGATGCAAATCCCCAGGCCCCTCCAGACTCAATGAATCAGAACCTCTACGTGTAAGCACAGGAATCTGTGCTTTCACTAGCTTTCCAGACGGTTCTAACGCTTGCTGAAGTGTAAAAAACATTGCCTCAGATCAATACTCTCATACTACAGGTGTGGAAATGAAATCCAGAGAGACTGAATGATTATCTAAGACAGAGGTTGGCACCCGACAGCCTGTGGGCCAAATCTGGCCACTGTCTGCTTTTGTAAATACAGTTTTATTGGAACGCAGCCACGCCCATTCATGTACGTGTTGCCTGGGGCTGCTGCAGTGGCAGAGTTGAGGCGAGGCCACCAAGATGAAAATATTTACTATCTGGCCCTTTACAGAAAAAAACTTGCAGATCCCTGCTCTAATAATACATTCTAGGTTAGTGAAAGACAAGGCAGAATTCAGCTGTTTTGCAACAGTAGCTGATGCAGACTTAAAAGGAACAGAACCCCCAGACGAATGGTGACTGGGTTCTGCTCCATCCCTGTGTCTGCAGGGCAGGCGGGGCTCTGGGTCCTGATCCCGGTCACTGGTGTGGAGATGATCACGGGTGGCAGGGCAGGCCCCCAGGAGAACGGGCATCATCCTGAGGAGCGCTGGCCTCAGGCCAGGTCTTCATAGATCTCCAGTCTGCCCTTGGCTGTGGGAGATCATGGGTTCCTTACGCCCTCCCTAGAGGCCTCTGGCTTTCACAGCAAGCCTGGAGTTGACAGCTGGCTGATCCAAGGGTATCGTTTTCTTTTATTAAGGCTCCAGTGAAGTTAAACCCAGCTGACTCTGATTCTTACAGCTGTCATTGCCCTCATACAGCTGTCAAAGCCCCATCACCAATGACCACCAGGGATCACCTGCCGTCAAAAGAATTAGCTGAAACTTAGCAGCTTAAAACGTCACCCACTGATCATCTTCTAGCTCCGTGGGTCACAAGTCTGGGTGGTCTCAACCGGGTTCTCTGCTGGGTCTCACAGGTCCAAACCAAGGTGCTGGCAGAGCTGGAGTTCCATCTGGAGGCTCCAGGGAAAACCCACCTCCAAGTTCATTTAGCTCATGGCAGCAAGGGGAACACACAGCAGAGAACTGAGCTGAATACACGGACGGATGACGGCCAAACCACACACTGCAGTAGAACTGACCCACACCCTCCGGCAACCAGCCCAGGAAGACAAACCACAGCCCCTGAAGTGGAACAACAAGGACTTGATTAATAGCTAGCAGCTTCCTTAATTTTTGCCCACACTTCCAAGTCAGGACCAAGCAGAGAAAGCCAAATATGCTCCCCTAACCAATCACATGCATGCCCACTTCTAGTTATCCTTCCCACAGCTTCCCCAGGCACCCGTCCGGGCGTTCTCGAAGCTTTCCCTTGTTATTCTCAATAAAGCCTCCCGTTCCCTACTTCCCACTGGGTCTGCCAAACACCAGTGATGGTGGCTGACTCCCTTCCCAGAGCAAGTTCTGGGTAGACAGTCTTTTCTTGTTCTCAATTGGGTGGTCTTGTTTATTTCCGCAGACCCATGGGATATCTTAGTCACAGGGAACTGAGAGGGGCTTCTTACAGTATTTGCCCCTGTGCTGGGTGATTCTACAGAGAGTTTAAGGAAGCAAGGGCAGTTCAAGACTAAATGGGTAAAGACTAAATCAGGATGGGTACACAATTCACCCATCAGAATGGGTACTGGTCACCTTGGTAATTTTTAACTAGGAGGCAGGAGGTTTGAAGGTGGGATAGAGTAAGTCAGTAAGAAGTGTTAGTCTTTCATGTTAGTTGGAAGAGTGGAATGTTCAGTTATTTGGGGAGAACTGCTAGTGTCCTTGTCTCCATCTTGTCCCCGTACCATTCTAGAATGGTCTTCTCTCTGTCTTGTTCTACTACAGCCATGGGGTGGCCTTGTCTCATTATTGTTCATACCCTGTGAGTGGTGTTCATGTTCATTGGTAACATCACAGCATCATAGCTTTCGTGGCCATTTCTCACTTTCACATTGCTCAAGTGGCTCTCAGTCACCTAAGCCAGAGGTCGGCAAGCTCTGGCTGTAAAGGCAAGATAGTAAATATTTTAGGTTTCATGGGCCACATACACTCTCTGTAGCATATTCTTTATTTTTCATTACCCTTTAAATGTGTGAAAGAAATCCATTCTTACATACAAAAACAGGCCACAGGTCATAGTTTGCCGACCCCTCACCTAAGTCATCTTCCACCAGCAGCACATCTCACTCAACACAGGTGAGAACGGTAGTAGCAGGAAGCCATCGGGTACCAAGGATTATCAGCACCCCTCTTATCACCACCTCTTATCTTTATTGCTGCCTGACTTGAGTCACCCGGCTCTTCCCAGGCTGACTCTCTTAGCCTCAGTTCCCCCCAGAGCTGAGCGCAAGGACTGTACTGGGGAAGTGATCCAAGCAGTCAGAGGAGATCAAGCAAAGCGGAGAAGGGCCGAGTCCACAGGGAGACGTCTTTATAGAGTTGGAGTCGGCTGCCACTGTAGGCAACGAGCTGTTCCATTCTGCACAACCCTTGTCCCAGGGGAACAAAAGAGGATGTGTTTATCCATCGGTTGCTCTTCCCCCCACCCCACCGCTCATACAACGGCTACCGCACCCGGACATCCCCCTGCGGCACTGAGTTAACTCAGCGCGCGTGGAGCAGGTCCTAGTGGCCCCACCACATGCCAGGACAATGGGGAAGTCCGAGGTGCAAAGCGAGAGGTTGCTTAGTCGCATGGTAAGTGCTGTCAGGCTCACCTGCTGGGAGGTGGCTGGAACTGTGCACAACAGCTTGCCCCACAGTCACCACAATAAAAGATGAGACCTAGAGGAGTTGGAATGGTGCTCAAGAGATGACCAGCATGCCTGCAAACTCTACCCTTCCTCCAAGCCAACCACTGGATGAAAGCAGAGAGGTAAAGCTCCGTCCCCAGGTGGGACCCCCCAGGAAAGTCCTTGGCAATGGATCCAGAGGAAGTTAGACGGAGCATTCCAGAAATCCGCACCTGGTCCTAGCTACTCAAGAATCATAGACTTCTCAGCAGCCCCGGCCACTGCTGCTTGAAACTCGCCCTTACCCGGGATTCCGTGGTGCCTCTCACTCCTGGTTTTCCTCTCACCTCTCTGACTTAGGTTTTCCTCTCTCGTAGGCTCCTTTTCTGAATCTGAAACGTGGATGTTCCCCAGGCATCTTTCCTAGGTTCTCTTTCCAAATGTTCTCCTGGGGGGGCCTTATATAGATGTTCATGCTTCAACTACCACCTATGGACAGACAACTCTAAAATATATGTCACCATTTGTCAAATGGGGCACTAGGTCCCTGATCATCAGCTCAGCTTCCACATCAGCAGCAGAGTGAAGGCATGACTCTATGTATCTGCAAGAATAGGCATGAAATGACAGCAAGAAAACCTGAACAGCCAGTAAATGTTTTCCTCTAATTAATACAGTTCCAGAGGAAGGAGGAACAGAAGCATCCGTACGGAACAGACCCTTGGCTCTTTCAGCAACCTGTAACCTGGCCGTCTCTATCTCTGACGGCGGGCCAGAGCTTCCCCTTGGGTCTTCTGTGAAATGTCTTAAGGGAGATAGTAAAAGAGATCTTTCATGGAACTTATTGAGATTTAGCTTTAGTCAGGCTTGAGCGAATAGATGGCTGCCTTTGGGGCCAGCACCCACTGAGAAATGGGTAGGAAGTTGTATATGAAAGAAGAATGCATGTTTGCTTCTTAACAAGAAAATGGTTTGGAAGAAGGAAAGAATGTGTGTGTGTGAGAGTGTGAGAGAGACAGAGAGACAGAGACAGCTGACAATTTGAATTACTATCACCTAAGCTGACACAGGAAATTCAGAGATGTGAAAAAGGAAGAAGGAATAAGAATAAAAGCATCTGTAATTTTATTTTGGAAAATAAGATACACATGTCTTATGGGCTGAATTGTGTCCCCAAAATTCACATGTTAAAGGCCTAACCCCAAGGACTTCAGTGACTTCAGTCACTTCAGAATGTGACTGAATTTGGAGACAGGGTCTTTAAAGAGGTAATTAGGGTTAAATGAGGTCATGAAGGTGGGCCCTAACCCAACAGGACTGGCGTCCTTATAAGAAAAGATTAGGACCCAGAGAAGTGCAGAGGGAGGACCATGTGAGGACACAGGGAGAAGACGGCCATCCTCACGCCAAGAAGAGAGGACTCCGAAGAAATCAACCCTACGGACTCCTTGATCTTACACTTCCAACCTCCAGAATCACAAGGAAATGAATTTCTGTGGGTTAAGCCACCTCATCTGTGGTACTTTGTTACGGCAGCCTGAGCAGACTAATATAACACTTTATATTCATGTTCCTCAATTTCAGAAATGACCTTACTTGAGAAGACATTTCTTTTCCAGTTTGCTCCTACACAGAAAGGATTTATTCCCTTTGTCAAAGGGTTGGCTTAGTGGAGTCCCCAGAAAATCTAATACTGAAAAATTCCAACTAAGACTTCCCTGTACAACTTCAGGTGTGCTGTGGGCAAGTCCTGTCTTCTCTGCCGTCTTCCCCCCGCCCAGCCACAGTGGGGCAGGCTGGAGGCTACTGACCTCCCACGAATCCCCCTGGGTGTGACGGACACTTATCATGTCCCTTTATCTGAAATAACGTTCATAGCCGTGGACCTCTACTATCCGAAAACTTATCTCTTTCAACAGAGTAGGTTAGAAAGACAATGTGGGAGATGCAGGAGGGAGGGGATATGGGGATATATGTATACGTATAGCTGATTCACTTTGTTATACAGCAGAAACTAACACACCATTGTAAAGCAATCATACTCCAATAAAGATGTTTTTTTAAAAAAAAAGAAAGAAAGGAAAGGCAATCTGGAAAACGTAACAACCAATTACTTCAAGGAACTCCCCTTTCCCTTCCCCTTTTGACTTATCTCAAAATTTCAGGCAGTTTATGCACAGGATCTTCCAATTGTTTTAATTAATTATAAGTGCCTGAAGGTATAGAAGCCCTGAACATTTACGAGGCTGCGTGACCAGACAGAAACAGAAGGACTGCGGATTGTCCAGCCAGGCAATGTAATTTCCCAGTTATCTTCCTCAGGCAAATTGTGGACATACTGTAATCTTTGCCACTTTTCCACAGGGCTGAAGCATCAATGCTTCATCTCTTGATTTCTCTCTTCTGCTCAAGAAAACAAGGGTGAGTGAGGGTGATCTAGATGCTTGTCAAATAAGACATTGCTAACTTAAAAGGGAAATCTTCATGGCATTACCCTGCCAGCAACAATGAGGGGAAATGGGAGGGCTTGAGTTCCTCGTGCCCCGGACACCGGGAAGGAATAACGGTTCTGAATTTAGACCCTTCAGGCAGCAGCTCTAAGTGGAGGGAGAGGGCTGACTCACAGGAAGCCCTAGCTTGTCATTTCAGGATGACTCATTGACAGACAGTGGGTCCCCACTAAGCATAATGTTTATGGCAGCTGATGAGAGCCCCTGGAGCAAGCCAGAAGTGGTCCCGTTTCCCGAGACGGACCCCCAGACTGCTGGGGGTGGAGGCAGGATCCAGCAGCATCTGAATGTGGCTGACTTGTACCTCTGTGCTCGAGGGAAGACCTCCATTCTCAGCTCAAACCCTGACCCCCAACAGCTTCCTGGAAATCTCAAGTGCAAGTCCTGAAGGCACCTTCCTCTTGGTAGAATCCAGGGCCACTAGACCAGCATCTCCATTGCTCTGTATTCAAACAGTTCTTGACCCCCTACAGTCAAGGAAAACATTGGGGGTCTATCAAACCCCTCCACGTGGCACTCTAGCTCCTAAACTCCTCCTGGCCACCTTCCTCATACCCACCTTCTCAACTTTTCTGATGCTGCATTTTGTTTTTGAACCTGTTTTTGCCCATGTGGTTTGAATTTATGTTCTAGTCTTTTGCATCCTGTTATGGGCTAAATTGTGCCCCTCCCTCCCCAAAGCTATATGTTGAAGTCCTAACCCCCCAGTAACTCAGAAGGTGACTTTATCTGGAAATGAGGTGTTTACAGAGGTAATTAAGATTAAATGAGGTCACTGAGGTGGGCCCTAATCCATCATGACGTGTCCTTATGAGAAGAGGAGATTAGGACACAGACACACACAGAGGGATGACCATGTGAGGATACAGGGGGAAGGTGACCATCTGTAAGTCAATGAGAGAGGCCGCTGAAGAAACCAACCCTGCCAACATCTTGAGCTTGGACTTCTGGCCTCCAGAATGGTGAGAAAGTAAAATTCTGTTGCTTAAGCCACCCAGTGCCTGGGCCTTTTTATGGCAGACCAAGCTGACTAAGACACCTCGATATCCTTCTAAGACATACATTTCTATGTTTTCTTTTTTTTCTTCTCTTCCTTCAACCATGGTTGAGGGACATCCTCCCCACAATGCCTTCATCCCTTGAGACGAGAGGTGATATTCAAAATATTTAAAAACTGTTCCAGCGTATGGGCACTTCCCAACCAGAACTGATTCCTGTTGCAGCGATGGAGCCACCACCTCCATCTACTAACAAATTATGAGTGGATCAAGGGACCCAGAGGAGGTGATGATGGTTGGGGGGTTTCAATGGCATGGGGCTTGTGATGGAAGCTATTTGCCATGGAAATATTTCAGTATTTCAATGTATCCATAACCCTAGAGCCATCCCAGCTGAGCATCAGCCTGCTTGATCCTTACAACTGAGCAGCTAGAGCTTCCTCATACTCTGTCATCCTCTGTCATGGGAAAGAAGCACCATCATTTACGCACTCAAGCAGCCTAGAAGTCTCCACATCACCTTGATTCTTCCCACTTCTTTACATCATTTGTGACCCTTCCTCACTGATCGTATTTCTGAATGTTCCCATCACCCCTGTTGAACTTCAGTTCATTATCTCTCACCTGTGCCATACAGTGGTTTATACCTAGTTCTTCTGACTTGATCCTCTTCCACCCCATCCAATCTTGGCACTCGTTCTAGAGCTCATCTGCCAAAGAATGGTTCTGATGGAATTACCTCCCTCCTCAAAAAAACAAAAACAAACAAAAAACCAATAAATAGTTCCCTGTTGTACACCAAGGAAAGTGAAAATATGCTAATTGATTTTTTCAGGATTATCCACAACCTGAGCCCAGCCCACCTTTCATTCAATTCATTTGTTCATTCCACAAATACGTATTCAACTCTACTGAGTGACGTGTCCTGGGCTAGGCACTGGAAGTCCAATCAGGAATGAGATGTAGTCTCTGTCTTTGAGTTTCTTACATGCTAACAGAGTAGACAGGCAATTATAATACAGTGTGAGAAGTGCTCTGAGCGGCATAAGCAGTGTGCTCCGGAACACATAGGAGGAACATCCAGATCAACTCACTGATGACACCTGAGCTTCCGGTCTTACACCTCTGCCTCAGAGGTGTTTTGTTTTGTTTTCCAGGGCTGTTGCTAATTCTGTTCTATGCCACCTAGTTCTTTGGGCTTTGAGAGAAAGCAGGCAAGCACCTGCTTCGTGTCTTTGCTCTTTCGTGGCACTGGCATCATCCGCAGAGGCCACCTCCACAAGTGTTTTGCACTTTTCACTGAAGCATCACTTAAGCATTCCCTTTCAGGTTCACCATGCACTCCCAGAAACTTGCTATTTCTGAATCAAAGGAGGAAACTTTTTTGTTTTTTTCTGGTACTATCTTAGGTCTGGATTTTTTAAAAAGTTTATTGCACAATTAACTTCTTTGAACAACTAAATAGCAATCAATTCTCAGATTACTTACTATTCCTAAAGTTTTTCAGAATGGCATGCAAGACCTGAGGGAAACCCATAGAGTTATCATGTTATCTTAAATTATATTTGTCTTAACTGTAGAAAATATCTGGAAACTGGATAAAGAAATAGTTGAGAACATGAGCTTAGGAAAGGTTTCTCAACCTTGGCACTATTGACATTTGTGCTGGATAAATCCTTGTTAGCAGCACACCTGGCCTCCACCCACTAGGTACCAGTAGCATCCTCCCCCAGTGTGACAACTGAAAATGTGACCCAATGTTCCCTGGGGAGGGTGGGGTTAGGGATCAGCCCCCCCTCGAGAGCCGCTGGCCTAGAAGTTTCCAGTTCCCATCCCAGTACTTAGCTGCTAAATGACTTCAGACAGGATGACCTCACTGTGCCTCAGTTCCTTATTCCTAACATTGGAATAATAATACTCCTTTCTTTGTGTGATTATTGTGAGGATTTAATGAAATAATACACACAAAGTGCTTAAATCAGCACCTGGTTCACTGTAAGCACTCAATGAGTGTCAGCTATTCTTTGGAAAGATAATTCCAAAATATAACACCAGGCTGACTGGGCTTGTCTCATGAAGAAGTGAGCTCTCCCTTAGAGTGGAGACTTAGATACAGTTTTATGTACAGAGTATATTACGCAAAGGAACGTAACACATAGTAAGTAAAACAATCATATGACTCTACAAAAAGAATCATAAGAGATAAAAAAATTTTTGAGTGCTTACTAGATGTCAAGTGCTATGCTAAGCGCATTACATATATTCCCTCATTCTATCCTGAAAACAAGGTGGAAATAGATTATTTCAGCCCCATTTTACAGTAGGAGGATTTCAGGCTCCTGGGGATCAAGTCACTTGTCCAACCCCACCCAGATCAAAAGCAGCAGAGCCAAAACTTAAACCCAAGTCTGTCCAGTGCCAAAGCCTATGCTCGTACACATTCTTTTATATCATTTTAAAGCAAGATGAGACCGGGTTTTGAGAAGCGGAAACTGAGATGGCGAGAAATTAGTGACTTGTTTGAAGTGCCACAGCTAGTCAGAGGCCCAGCACTTAACAACTGCATTGCAATGACTGACGTTTATCATGCTATTTTATTCATAGATTTTGGTTTTAAATGTCCATATCCTAATAAATGTGCCAGGGCCATCTCTTTCAATACGCTACCTAAGGTCTCTCCATTTTAGAAATTGTCACGGTTGTAGGGCCATAGAATGTGGTGGTCTGTTCATATACGGACAATGTCGATGGACAGAGAGACCCTGTGATTTCTCTACAGTTCAAGGGCAAGGCTAACTGCCCCCTCTCCTGTGGTGTTAGTCGGTATCTCCCAAGTCAGTACCTCCAAAGCAGGTACCTCTGTGGAACTTGCACAGAAATGAACAACAAAAAAGAATTATCTCAATTCCCAATTTGCAATTCACTTCAACAGAACCTGTTAAACTTAAGGACTCAAAA
Source organism: Mesoplodon densirostris (assembly GCF_025265405.1). Lineage (NCBI taxonomy): Eukaryota > Metazoa > Chordata > Mammalia > Artiodactyla > Ziphiidae > Mesoplodon > Mesoplodon densirostris. The sequence goes on along the minus strand of NC_082677.1, from coordinate 68,223,390 downwards.
TAGGAAACTACAAACTATTGCAGCCAGCAATTTAGTTGCTACCTAGGTAAAATTAGCCAAAACAAGCTGTCCAAGGTAAGAATCATTCTGCACATACTAGCTAATGCTGCTTTTGTACTTTAAATGTTCCCACATAAACTTGATCCTGGTGATAGATCCATACACTGAAAACTTATGCGGCAATAATAAAAATCACTAGTCAAATTTCTGAAATGCTTGCTCACCAAAATTTCTGGAGATCACCAATATAACATGAATTACCACTGGAAAATTACGTAATATTTTGCATGATCAGGTTTCAGGAGATCTCTGCTACTGCAGACAATATGCACTTGGATATTGCCTCTGGATCACATACAAGAGGGTAAAGCAGGAACGCGGCTCTGTCACGCTGCTGTTTTCCATTCTAACACCCTTCCTCTTCTTTCTTACTAACAGAACCCCAAAGTTTATCAACTCTGCAGTGTTCACAGCTAAAAAAGTTGCCACAGTTCTGCCCATTGAGACCTAAGCTGAGGGAGCTGGGGGAGATTTCTGATGACCTGATCTAGAAGCTACTCCTTCTTCCTTCCTCTTCCTTTTTCATTTTCCCTGGAATGCAGACACAATGACTGGAGCAGCAGCAGTCATGATGCATCCATGAAGACCAAACCATACACTACAATGTGACTGTAGGAAGGTAGCAGGAGGCTAATATGAAGGTCAGCAAATCCAACTTGCTGTCTGTTTTTATTCGGCCTACAAGAATGGTTTTTACCATTTTTTATATTTATAATTTTTAAATGGTTGGGAGGAAATCAAAAGAAGCATAATATGTCATAGCACATAAAATTATATGAAATTAAAATTTCATTGTCCATAAATAAAGTGTTATTGGTAAACTGCCATGCTCATTTGTTTACATTGGCTCTGGCTGCTATTCACTTGTCTATATTTGTATATTGTCTCTGGCTGCTTTTTTTTTTTTTTTTTGTGCGGTACACGGGCCTCTCACTGCTGTGGCCTCTCCCGTTGCGGAGCACAGGCTCTGGATGCGCAGGCCCAGCGGCCATGGCTCACGGACTCAGCCGCTCCGCGGCATGTGGGATCCTCCCAGACCGGGGCACGAACCCGTGTCCCCTGCATCAGCAGGAGGACTCTTAACCACTGCGCCACCAGGGAAGCCCCTCTCTGGCTGCTTTTGTATTACAAGGGCAGAGTTGAGTGGTTGCGACAGTCTGTATGACCCACAAAGCCTAAAATACTTACTCTCTGGTCTTTTACAAAGTTTGACAATCCCTGCTTGGATAACATCCTCGACACCTAACTCCAGGCTTTTTGTTGTATAAGAAAACTAAACCCTTTACTTACGTAATTCACTATTTTTTCATATTTTTATGTCATTTGCAGGCAAAGGCCATCTAATTGGCACACATCTAAAGGAGACTTGATATACTGGAAGAACCACCACTTGGCTGGTGGACATTCTGCAGATGTCAGGGCTCTATTTTCCTAGAATTTTCCAAGAACTTTAACTCTTTCCTTGGAATAGGCAGTGGCTGGAAGACTAGAGAGGAGGGTAGAGGTGAAAACTTTAAAGAAAGATAAATCCCTACAGAACTTGGAAGCCAAGTGGATGTATACAGTCGAGGAGAAGGAGGTTGGTGCAGTGGAATAATAATACTTCAGTGTGTTAGCTATCTCTTGCTGCAGAAACAACATTTATTACTCATATTTCCTGTATGAGAGGGGCCCACTGGAAGCCCTGTCAGAAACTCCTTACCATACTCATCAAAATTAGTATTCAAAACATTCACGGATTATCTTCACTTGAATCATCTCTGCTGTCAGTCTTGTTGTGAAAAGCCAAGAAAATGGACTCGGGACCAAAACGGAATACACTCAAATGGCACTCCTGTGTCCCTGAGCAGAAGGTGGTGCCTGCTCCCAGCTCCCTATATAACCCCTCCACCCACTCCACTCCCACCTTTAGAATTCTTATCTCAGCCAAACAAATGAGCAGAGAACATTTCTAACCCTGTCACCTATAATCCAGATACTCTGGGGAAAGTTTTCCTTGCAGGTAGTATACCCTTTACCTTTTGTCTTAAAAACAGTGGTTGGTTTGCCCCTGAGCTGAATTCAGAAATGCAGACTGGCGTTCTCCTGAGTACCTACCTGCCAATAAAGGCGACCTGAGAGTCCTTAGCTTACCCCTTCTTCCCCAGTCTCGGTCTTTCCCAGGCTCCAAAATTTCCTCCTTAGCTTTCCTCCTCCAAGAGAGGGCTCCCTCACTTCACATTCCCTCCTCCCTGTGGGAAGCACTTTCTGAAACAAAGAATTCCTCGCCAAGCCCTAAGACTGCTCAAGTGGCCACTTCTGACCAGATAGGCTTCAGGTTGGTGCTACAACCATCTGAGGTCTTGCGATCAGACTCTTTAAAATGTGCAACGCTGCTCTGATCTTGGCAGACAACAGCCCTCATTTGAATGCCCCCCACCTCTTCACTTAAGCAGACACTTCGGCTTCCCTTTGCTGAGCCAAACCAGAGTTAATCAAACTCCTGAAACGAGTCCCAGGGAGTTGGAATCATGGCATTATGCCCTGCCTGTCTATTTTACAAATTTAAAACACTGGGCTTCCAAAGAGCTAATACTTGAGGGTCTTTTAAGCGCACAGAATACTGAGGTTGGCAGGGGGAGGTTTCTGTCATTAGCCTTGAACAGCTGAAAGGGGAGCACAAAGAGGAAATGTAAAGTATTTCATTTTCTTCTTTTGGCCAGATTCATGTCTGATTTAAAAGCAGAATAAACCAACAGGCTCAAAAAGAAAAATATGCACAAATGTATACATATCCAATAGTTATTCTCAACTGTTGGCAGAGCTTTTTATCTTAATTCATCTTTTTTTTCAATGCAACAGTATGAGAGGCCTATCCTTCCTGGCCACCCAGGAGCAGGTCACGGGGGCAGCCACCCCACCAATGGACCAGCTTGCCTGAGGAGGCCATGGCCTCTAGAGAAACAGAAACAGGAAAAGGATTTTGAGGACTGATGATATTAAGACTTTCAAGGGAACCAAACTGTAGAGATAAATTTTACTCCCAAGTCTCATCGGGAGAGGTGCCCCAGGAGGGCAGAGGGTCTTAGCTTCCAGGTAGGAAGGATGTTGAGGGAGGGAGGCTTTTAAACATGACAGTAGAAGGAAGACCACCTCAAGGAAGTAGTCTGTTTAGAAAAAGGAATCATAAAAATAAACAAATGAGAGACTGAATATAAAATGGACAATAAGCAGACCGTTTATACAAGTGAACTCTGACCCACAACCTGCAGCAGCCTGTGAGGAAGCCAACCCCCTATCTACAATAAACAGCCCAGGAAGCCAGCCTGCTGTCAGTCAGACTCGCAGAAGCCAGGTTGCCATCCCTAGTGACAATCCAGGAAGCTAAACAATAACGTCTGCAACAATCTGCCCCAAATGGCCAGGGCTTGATTAATAAATCATAGTTTCCCTAATATTCACCCCTGCTTCCACCTTCCCACCAATCAGAGAAAACCAAATGGGCACCCTAACCAATCACATAGGGGCCCTGCCTCCTACTTAGCCCACCTCCAGCTTCCCAAGCCAACAGCCTACAATCAGCGCACACGTGGAGCCTTCCCTTTTCTCCGCTATGAAGCTCTCCCATTCCCCTGCCCGCCTTGGAGTCTCTGCAAACGCAAGTGATGGTGGCTGCCTCCCTGCTATAACAAGCTCTGAATAAATAGCCTGTTTTTCTCATGTGGCTGGTGTTTTTTTATTTCCACAAAAATAGCCTGAGAGGACTAAGGTCTATTTAGGAAGCCTAATAAAAAGATCTCTAGCAAGAGCTCAGAGGACCTCCTGGATTTGGTGAAAAGCACTGTCACTTTGCTTGTAACCATGACCCAGTCTCTGTGTCCCCCGCGCCTGAGGCAGCCTCAGAAGGAAACCTAAATCAATTCAGCTCCATGAGTTCAAGTACTGGTTCCTCATCTCAATTTAGGTCCTGGCTCTCAGTGTGTCTTTGGCAAGCCTCAAAATTCCCCACCTGGGAATTTTGGACTTGAGGATATGGGGAGGGGGAAGGGTAAGCTGTGACAAAGTGAAAGAGCGGCATGGACATATATACACTACCAAACGTAAGGTAGATAGCTAGTGGGAAGCAGCCGCATAGCACAGGGAGATCAGCTCGGTGCTTTGTGACCGCCTGGAGGGGTGGGATAGGGAGGGTGGGAGGGAGACGCAAAAGGGAGGGGATATGGAAACATATGTATATGTATAACTGATTTAATTTGTTATAAAGCAAAAAATTAATTAAATAAATAAATAAATAAAAGAAACTCTTGTCTTTACAAGGATTTGGAATAGATAACTACTGCAAATGCATAAACCTTTATCTGTTTTAACAAAGGTGAATCTAAAATTGCTTGCCGTGGTGAGCCAAGATGTCAGTACGCATTAAACTTAGGTATATGCTGGTTTAGAGTTTTAGTTAAGGAAGAACTAACTAAGGATGTAACAGATAAAACCCTAAGTCTCATGGCTTCAGAGAACACATGTTTATTTTTATCAATAAAGCCTACTCCCAACCAGTGGGCATTTCCCCACCAAGAGGTGATTCAGGGACCTTAGGGCTCCATCATTTTCAACACCAGGTTCTCAGTGTTACCACATTTGTCTGCATCAAGCCAGAAGGGAAAGACTGTGGAGCCAGGCATAGAGGTATGAATGTGATCTCCAGCACATTCTATCAGCTGGATCTCAATCATGTGGACACACCTCACCGCAAGGAAGGCTGGAAAATGTGATCTAACACTGGGCTCAGAGGGAAGAGAAGTGGGTTTGGTTAGGAGCTACCCAGTTTCTGCCTCATTTATTAGGGCAAAACATCACTTCTGTGAAGACCTCCTTGCAAATACCACTCCCCTATCCAAACACCTGGCTTAGTTTCTGGAAAATGTGCATAGGCTAAGCTCTCAATTGGATTCTTCATACATCAAAGGATACAGTCAACTCAGCAGCTCAGGCTTCTCAAACATGAAGGACAGCTAGCAATGATGACAGCAACAACAGAAAGTCCTGCCAATTCTCTCTGCCCTTTAAAAAATGTGCTTTAATTTTATTGCTTCTAGAAGCAGTACAGCTTTCATGAGCCAGTGAACTAGTTAATTGGCTGCAGCAATACCTGGGTCTTGGAAGGTGGCACTTAACCAAACAAATATTAAGAAACTGTGACTCTGGAGTATGAGCTTTCATGGGTGAAGGGTGTGTCATGGGTCAACATGACACCACACATGACAGTTAAAGGCGAGGGAGGAAATGACATTTTAGAAATGGGAAAACTGTGGCAATGCTTAGATTTGCCTCACATTCAGAGCCATTAAAACCAGAAGGTCCTATAAAGCTGATGTTTTTGAGCTACTGTTAAAATACAAAAAAAACAGGCTTTTTTTTTTTTTTTTTTTGCTTGACATTCTGTGTCTGCCTTTTTTCCCATTTACATCCTGAGCACATCTGATGAAAAAAGTAATTGAGATTTTGGTTCTAAAGCAGATTTTGATTTATTAGACTTATCTGCTGAGTCTAGCAAATGATCTATGACTTCCTACAGAAATGCGATGTCAAGATGCAAAGAATGCTGTGTGCTGTCCACAGACAGCCACAGCCTGTCTCCCAGCCTGTCCCATGGGCAACCTTCAAGGACAGTCAAGACGGGGTTCCTTCATCAGACTGGTACATGACAAGCTTCATGTCCATTTCTACAGGAGTAAAAGTTGGGAGCCATACTGCATTCGAATTTTTCCTGGAGTTGACCAAAAAGTAAGGTCTACTTTCAGGTGATTCATTGAAAAATCAGTTATAGAATAAAAGTAGTCTGGCAATTTTTTTAAATGAAAACATGGGACATGATGTATGAACCTGGCTCAAAAACAGCCACCTGTTTCCCACTGTCGTTGGCTGCAAATCAGCCGTCAATTTTCTGCTTGTTGTACAGCTCCCACTGCCTCTGCCAGTGATCACAATGTACACTGTCCCTAGGCAATCTCGCTTCCCTACCTTCCCGGTCCCAGACCACAGACCACTCCAGTTGAATTGCAAAGTTATTACGGCAGATAGTTATAATATGTATAATCCCGAAAAAGCACGTAGGCCTCTGTTGTCTCTTTCCTCTGTTTCTCTCTTATTATTCACCACCTTGTATGACTAGTGCCTCTTCTCCCCTCCATTAGCACTGATCAATTGTTGTGGATGATAGTCCAGTTCATTTTCTAGTGGGTTACGTGCAGGAAAATGAGCATGAAAGGAGCAAACAAGGCCTCAGGGTGACATCAACAGCCTATAATGGCTTTTTTTGACCTCTGGTATTTTCACAGATGATTCTGCCTGAAATTCTTCGGTTTGTGGTAATGATGCTTCCAGTGTATAATATGAGACATTGGGGTAGAAGCAGCAGATGATGATGATGGTGACAGTGGGGTTATGTGTAGATGAAAACCTGGCTCTGTGGAAATGTGGGTCAGGGCTAATAACCTAAGAGCTCAGATGAGCCTCGAGTCTACAGTTCCATCAGTACAAGGATGTTTCCAAGTTTACTTTTAAAAAATAAAAAGCACATATCTGACAGTATATTTAGAAACGAGGGACCTGGCTTCTGGGTAACGAAAACCATTCTGGCTGTAGCTCTCCAGGGGCACAGGGGTCTTTCACCTGGAGTCATCAATCTTTTTAAGACCACCCCCCTTTTTTTTTTGCATTAGATTGTTGGACCAAATGTCATGGGCTTCTGGGGCTTGCTGGCATCTCTAGATGTGGATCCATATTTATGTAACCATGAGGACCACTGCTATATGGGGGACTCATGAGGGACTCATCTCTTCTTTAAAAAAAAAAAAAAAAAGTTTACCCCAAGCTTGCTTTCTTTTTTTTTTTTTTAATAGCTTTATTTATTTATTTTTGTCTGCGTTGGGTCTGCAGGCTTTCTCTAGCTGCAGTGAGCGGGGGCTACTCTTCGTTGTGGTGCGAGGGCTTCTCATCAGGATGGCTTCTCTTGTTGCAGAGCACAGGCTCTAGGCATGTGGGCTTCAGTAGTTGTGGCACGCAGGCTCAGTAGTTGTGGCTCACAGGCTCTAGAGCACAGGCTCAGTAGTTGTGGCACACAGGCTTGGTTGCTCCGTGGCATGTGGGATCTTCCCGGACCAGGGCTCAAACCCGTATGCCCTGCGTTGACACGTGGATTCTTTTTTTTTTTTTTTTTTTTTTGCGGTACACGGGCCTCTCACTGTTGTGGCCTCTCCCGTTGCAGAGCACAGCCTCCAGACGCACAGGCCCAGTAGCCAAGGCTCACGGGCCCAGCTGCTCCACGGCATGTGGGATCTTCCTGGACTGGGTCACGAACCCGTGTCCCCTGCATCAGCAGGCGGACTCTCAACCACTGCGCCGCCAGGGAAGCCCCGACAGGCAGATTCTTAACCACTGCGCCACCAGGGAAATCCCCAAGCTTTCATTTCTTAAGCTTTATGTAGAGTAATTACAGTCACAATAAAATGCTCTGGAGTAGGGGAATGAGAGAGTTGAAAATTAGGAAGGACCTGAAATCTGTGCCGGGGCCACAGAAAACTTGGTTTTGTGTCTCTCCCATTCTGTGCATGGATCAAACTCACCACCTGTTAACCCCAACCCCTAGCCCCCTGGACACTCTCTAGTCTCCAATTTTACATTGCCCCATGCTACTTCAACTAATTCCTGCCAAATAGCTCTGGAGAACGTGCAGAGCTATTTTGTAATGGACGTTCACAACCCCCTGGAGTTGCTCACCTTTTAGATCTTGACTTATGTACAACACTGTCTGGGCAGCTCTTTGACCACTTTCTCTCCATTCACCCTGAACTCCAAAGCACTGCACCATAAGACCACGGTAGCATGCCAATGGGGTCCCCTACAAGTTGATGCAGAACTTTTATCCCTCTCTTGTCTCACAAGTATATTCATTCCCTGCTGATGTTATGGCTAATTTTTCACTCTTATCAAGACCCATGCCCACATCCACCTCCCACACTTTATCTTCTAGACTGAACTTAGGTACCTCCGAGAGCCTCAATATCCTATTTCCCTGCCCCTCCTATTTCTAAGGAAGAGAACCTGATTCTCTTGTTAAGACCCACACTTTCTACCTTTGCCCCTGATCCCATCCTCACACTGTCTCTGGGACTCGGTTCCATCCTCATCTGTACTTCAAACTTCTCCCTCCTTGATACTGTAGGAGACCACGATGTGCCACCTCAAATATGCCTCTTTGCCACAAAGATTATTTTGAGAAACAAGACACAGGAGAAGCTCTGAAAACAGCATAAGTACCTTTTGGAAGAGAAATTTACATTTATAAAGGGTATCTCCATTTGCAAGTGTCTCCCTCTTTGTACCAGGAAGAAAAGGATGATTCTAAATCACAAGAAAATCTTATCAACAGGGAAGAATTTCACTTAAATCTACATAACTAATCTTATCCTGTTTACTATCACCTCCCCTTAACCAGCGACTGCCAGGATCTTCTTCCTTTGATTTGGCTGAAGATGGTTAAGCCTGAATTCTAAGCCATCCCTTTGAGCCATACTCATTTCCCTGAGTATCTCCCATGTATATATGAGATAAACATGTTTAAAAACTTCTGTTTGTTTTTCTCTTGTTAATCTCTATCATTACAGGGTCCCCCAATGAGAATTTAGAAGGACAGAAGGAAAACTGCTTTTTTCCTCCTGTATAATATCTTTCTACTCTTGAGTGAATGAAATAAAAATCTTTCTCTGACCCAGTTATGCTGAAGTTGCTCTTTTTTATTCTGTCTACTGCCAATCATCTTGAGCTAGACAAAAAACTTCATATCTCCTCCCTCTTTCCACCAACAGAAACTCATAGCACTCTTCTCTGCAAAACTGCTTTCTCAAACACCAATATATAGTTTTTTAAAATGTTCTTTGGTCACACCACCAGAATGTTGTATCATGATCTTTTCAGTAAATTAAACAGCATTACCCCAAAATATTCACGGATTCCTTGATTTACTGATTCATGAACAAAAACCTTGTTACTTCTATACTGATTTACTACTCAAGCCCAAACATTGCTTAAATTCCTTACTAACTAAAGTACCCAAACCTAAGTTTCTTTGTCCTGCCAAATCCTCACAGATTTATTTTTTCTTTGTATAAGAAGATATTAAAGTTGCCTGCTTTTGGTCACTCACTGAGCATTATTTTATGATCTCCCATGGACTCGAAATTAAATTGGTTTTTCTCCTATTAATCTGTCTGGTGTATCAATTTTATTATTAGTCCAGCCACAAGAACTCAAGAAGGATAGAAGGAGAGATTTCCCCCATCCCCGACATAAGGAATCCTATTTTAGCACCCAAACTAAGGCAGCCATATGTCCTGGGTTTTACAAGACTCTACTGATTTAAAATATTTTGCCTTATCAGACCGTTTGTCAGAACACAGCCCAATTTAGGGTTAGGAAAATTTTGTTACCGTAACCTTGTTCCATCCCACACACCATATTGTTTTTTCCAAATAAATGGTGACATTGTTTCTGGTTGGTATCCTGTACAGAAAAGAATCCTAATTTGTGAGTTTGCAATTCATACTTATGAATATTCAAGTGCACAACTCCCGTTAAAGCCAGAGCTGAGCAAGCCTGGGCTACAGGCAACGAAAATAATCCTCCCACAGTTACATTTATTTTATTAACAGGTTACAGCCTGAAGTGCTAAGAAAAAAGAATTAATGTTTTATTATAACCTTGTCTCTAACTGAGTGGGAGGTTTTCCCCTTTTTTCATTTACTTTAGTATTAGGGATTTCACGACTACAAGAGCAGAAACTTTAGCTACGTTGGCCAATTCAGGTGTAATTCCCGTGTATCCAGGGGCTTCTTATGACTCAGTCTCTGCAAGGAATCAAATGCCAGAACCCAGCCCAATAATCAAGAGGAAATTTAAGAGGAATTCCAAGCTCTAGGCTGATCTGAGAGCAATTAGCGGTTCCAAGTCACACCCCATAGCAGTAACATTTCTCAAAAGCTTCCTCCCCCACAGCTTCTCGCATCCCGCACCTGCTCCAGTGCCTCTCCCTTGCCAAGATGCCGACATTCACCTCCTCTCTCCTGCCCTACCTCTTTCTTATGGAGATTGTCTTCGTTCTTGGCTTTATTTCTGCTTGTCTTCGCTCGCCACCCCGCCCCCCCCCCCCCCCCCCCGCAACTCTCCTCCACAAAAGGACACCTAGGGCTTAACCAGGCCAGTTGGAACCCGTTCCATTTTCTTCCCACAATCTCATTCTTCTCTCTACCCATCCTCCTCCATCTACTTCATAAGCAGCCTGGGAATTGAGAGAGCAGCGGTCAAGCGCTCCCTAGACAGTGAGGAGAAGGTGAGCAAGCAATAATGAAATTTTATTTAAAATCTAGTGAGAGTATGGAATTTCCTTTAAAAAATTAAACATAGAATGTCCGTATGTTCTAGCAATTCCACCTCTAGGTATATTTGGGTAAATACACCCAAAAGAATGGAAAGCAGGGACTCAAACAGGTCTTCGTACACCAATGTTCATAGCAGCATTAGTCACAAGAGCCAAAAAGTAGAAGCAACCCAACTGTCCATCAACAGATGAATAGTTAATAAAATGTGGTCCATCCATACAACAGAATATTATTCAGCCTTTAAAAGGAATACAATTCTGATGCACACTACTACTTGGATGAATCTTAAAAACACTGTACTAAGTGAAATAAGCCAGACACAAAAGGACAAATACTATATGATTCCACTTATATGAGGTAGTTAGAATAGGCAAATTCATAGAGATGGAAAGTAGAATAGTGGTTGCCAGGGGTTGAAGGGAGGGGAGTACAGGGAATTGTTCAGTGGGTACAGACTTTCGGTTTGGGATGATGAGAAAGCTGTGGACATGGATAAAGGTGATGATTCCGCAATATTTTGAATGTATTTAATGCCACTGAATTATGCATTTAAAATGGTTAAGATGGTAAATTTTATATGATGGATTTTATATAAATCCTTTTAAAAAGGATGTTTTAAAGCTCGTAAAGAGAGAAGAAATGTTACTAATAGCATTCTCATCATACAGAAAAATTTTAGGTAGGAATGAACAGAGCTGTCTATTGATACCACAAAACTTCTTAATTTGATGAAACTAAGACTGTTACTCACTCTGTAAAATACCTGCATGATAATTGTTTTTAACCTATGACATGATGTAGTCTCCTTATTCGTAACACACTTTATTGCTGTGTTCATGATCACTGACTGACTGCTTTTTAAGGTTATTATTGTTCGTGTTTATAATATGTGTTTCCCAAGTATAACATTCGGAAGAAGTTAGAGAGGCAATTTGAACAGAATATTTTGTGTCCATTTCCACCCATAATTGCAGAAATTCCAGCCACCCTAAAAGTATATCCCCAAATACTTCTAGGAGTCCCCAAGACTCACTTTAGTTGAACTCACAAGTACCCACGACAACCATTTTCCTCCTCTTTTAATCTGGCTATTAGGGTGATGTCTTCAATTGCTATAGAAGCTACTGCCCCTGGGTCTACCAATTTTGTGTGTATAAGATGTCCTCTTCTGCTTCCTCTCTCTCACATGAAAGATGATCCAGCACCTTACTCATACTCATTATGTTCTCAGATAATGATTTTAAGATTTACCCATGTTGTTGCATGTATTGGTTGTTTGATCGTTTTTATCATTGAGTTGTATCCCCTGGTATACACAGACCACATTTTGTTTACCCATTCACTTGTCAATGGACATATAGGTTGTTTCCAGTTTGGAACTATTACATATAAAGCTGCTATGAGAATTCATGTAAAAGTCTTTGTGTAGATATAGTTTTCACTTCTCTTGGGTAAATACTACGTAGTACGGGACTGAGTTATATGTTAGTGTGTATTTAACTTTTTAAGAAATTGTCAAACTGTTTCCAATTTTTCTGTGCCATCTTACATCCCTGCCAACAGTGCAGGAGCATTCCAGTTGCTCCTTACCCTCATGAACACTGGGTGCTGTCAGTCTTTTTAATTACAGCCCTTTTCTTGGGTATACAGGGGTATCCCATGTGGTTTTAATATGGATTTCACTGATGGTTAATAATGTTGAATATCTTTTTATGTGCTTATTGGTCATTCCTACATCTTCTTTTGTCAAGTATCTGTTCAAATCTCTCACCTATTTAATTTGTTGTTGGGCTGTTATATTTTATAGTTATACAGGGTTTTGTTTGTTTGTTTTTATATATTCTAGATAAAAGCCTTTTGTTTGATATATGTGTTGCAAATATTTTCTCCCAGACTGTAACTTGACCATCACCAGTGGGCTCAATAAATCTTTGCCCTTTTTTTCTTTAGTCATTCAACTAGGCGGATACTCACAGTAATCACTGGAAGAATGCAAAGTAAGCCTGGCAAGTGTTACCAAACTTGGAAGGAGCTCCAGGTGGCTCCAGGTTTAAACAGCATCTTTCATGTTTTTATGGATGAACATTATGGAGACTATTTTCTGAAGCTTCAGTAGAAGTGCTATTGGAAAGAAACATTTTCCATTCATAATATCTCCTTTTATCAAATAATGGGCATAATATTATGCTGTTGAATGTGTGGGTAGACATGAAAGCTCTAGCAGATGGTTTTGACTCAGCTGTTGTCACCCTGGGGGAACACTGTGAAGAGGTAACAGTGATGGGTGGAAGGTGAAGATATGTTGATAGATTTATGAGGGAGAGAGTGTCAAAAGGGAAATAAACTAGAAATTCATCTCTTCCCAGAAAGAAGGAAATAAAAATAACAAGCACCAAAAAAGCCACAGTTGTGGGAGGGAATCAAGCCACCAGTCACACACACACATACACACAAAGAGTGAGAATACAAGGATAAATGAACAGCAATCTGCTTTCTTTATTTCCTACTAAAATCATGCATGTCCCACTGCTGGATTTCGATAATAGAATGCACAGCTGACTATCATTCTTCCTCCGAATCCTGAAAAAGTCAGAGAAAATGTGCAAGAAGACTTCAGGGAAGATGAATGACACAAAACCAGTGATCAGTGAGAAACCAAGCCAGGAAATCTCCCCACGTCTGCAGCCAATGTCAGCAAAGACAAAAACATTTTTAAAAATAATGACTTAGGCATAACTAGACATTTTGTAGACTCTCCGATCTGTGTTCACTTAATGCCCGGGGTTAGGCAAGGTGTGTGGATATTGGCATAGAAAGACCACGAGTTTTGGCATCAAACAGACCTGGATTCAAATTCTAGACCTAAGTGTTTAAATGACTCTGTAAATTTATTAAATTTCCTTAAACTTAATTTATTCATCCATAAACAGGAGATAAATAATATCTATTTGATAGAATCATTGAGAGTATTAAATGAAATCAAATATGCTCATTTCCTACAACAGATCTCAGTACAAACTAGACACTCATTAAATTTTAGTCATTACCCCTACCCAGCTTCTATTTGCCCTTAATAAGAATGCTATTTAGGAATTCCATGCCTTTTTTTGAACACCATAAATTCTTGGGGTTGCACTTTGGCAACTGGCCAGCAAAATCCACATTTCATAACACATCAGGAATTATCTAATTTAATGATCTATATTTTTCCCTGGCCTTCCAGGAAACTCTAAGTTAAAAAGTAAAATCATTGGAACTAGAGATGCTTGAGATTTGGGTACATTTATTTGCTCTTCTAAACACGGTAACAATAGCTTTATTTTTTTTCTAAGTTGTGCTAATGTGATAGCATCAAGCTAAATACTTTGTCACAATAACCCCATGGTGTAGGTACGATTGTTACTTCCAGTTTATATATAAGGGACTGGGTCTGAGGGGGTTAATTTTTCTAGGGGTGTCTTATTTCAAAGACACCCCTGTCCTTTGTAACGCTGATAGATTTATGAGGGAGAGAGTGTCAAAAGGGAAATAAACTAGAAATTCATCTCTTCCCAGAAAGAAGGGAAATAAAAATAACAAGCACCAAAAAAGCCACAATTGCAGGAGGGAATCAAGCCACCAGTCACACACACAAAGAGTGAGAATACAAGGATAAATGAACAGCAATCTGCTTTCTTTTTTTCCTACTAAAATCATGCCTCTACCATACAGCTTCTAATTTCTGACTACTATTTTTAAAGTGTTATTATCATTGCATCTTTTACTGTGTGCTGCTCAAATTCTTTTGGGAAGTGGGAGTGGTGTCAATTATAAATAAATACTCCCCAAACAGACAAATCATCAGAAGCCCACAAATCAAAGCTAGAAAAAAAGAAGCAAACTAGGCAACCGATGAACTAGACCTGGACAATAAAACTCTCAGTTTGAAAATAAAACCCATAGATATTATTCTCAACTTAATGTTCACCACCACAAGCTGTGTTATTTATAGGAAACAATATAGAACCTATGTTTCTAGCCCAAGCAGCATGTAAGGCTCCTATCAGACATCTAGGAATAAGACGATAGAAAAGGTAAAACTTGAGAAGTGAAATCAGTACACAAAGTCTAGAAAGACTAACAATGGATCTGAGTCTGTGCCCTGAATATGATAGTATGTGGAAAGGCCGTACGCTTTATCTGTCCTCCTACCCTGGCTGATAAAACGATACTACCTCATTTCTTCAGCTTAAGACCTTGATTCCTGTCAAAATGCAAATAGTCCTGGGAGGGCTAACAAAGTTCCATCCGCCACTGAGAACGTTGTGGTGAAAAAATTCCCTCCCTCAGAACAGAGGGAGAAAAGCAGCACAAAACTCTGTGTAATGCACATAACTACAGACAGGGAAGAACTACTCAATTTTGCCTAGAGTATAAGATTGAGCTGACATTCTTCAGCCTTCAAGCTTTCCAGGAAAATAAGCTGACAGAGGGTTAAGTGTTCTTATTTACACAGAAAAATGCTGCCAATAACCTTAGATGCAGGTAGGATGGAAAGAGTTGATTTTCCTTTTTTCTTTCATGATATTTTGTTAGAAGTTTTGAAGACTGACTAGAAAGGGCAATTCTGCAATGGTGGCCACAGAAGTTATTGCATCCAACTACTCTGCTACACCTGGCTCAAAAACAAGATCACTAAATGGCAACATGAATAGACTTGAGTAAAATGTTTAAAATAAGTTTTAAATGGATTTCCTGAAAAATATGATTGCAGGAAAAAAGGGGAAAAACATTTGAAAGAGAACATTAAACATTAACATAACATTAGAATATATTAAAAGAATAAAATAATTGTAACATAGCTTCAGGAACTTCCACTACTGATCAGTAGATCCATGAATGAGGGGGAAAAAGTTTGTTGCTTTAAGTCACTGAGAAATACTACGGTTGTTTGTTACGCAGCATTATCAGAGGAAGAACTGATTAACAGAACTCATGGCACAAGATGATTATGGGACAAGACAGTTCAATAACTCCTGGCCTGTGGAAGCACAGGTAGGCTCAGTAACTGATGAACCAAGGTGAAGGAAGCCATGGCTCAGAATACAAGTGGAGGACTGGCAGACTAACCAGTAAGTGTCTAGAGATTCCCCACACTCAGAGATGCTAAAGACAACAAAATAGGGGGAGGAGACATGGAACTCAAAACAGGAGAATCAACTGAAAGACATAGGTAACTCCTTCACTCACAAGTGCAGAACTAGGTGTCTGCTTTCCATGGAGAAAGAAAGAAGGGGGGAAAGAAAGAAAAAGGAAAGGATATGGAAAGAAAGAAAAGAGAAAAACACAGATTTCTCCTTTTAAAAAATTGAATCTGGGTAAAGCTGGGGCAAATTTTGGGAGTAGGATCCTGAAATCAAACCCCTCCACATCCTGTATGAATGTTGCCCCAACCTACTGGCTGACTCCATGTCTGCTCAACATGAACTGAAACCTGACAGCTAACATGACCCAAATGCGGCCAACATTTTAAGGCAAACGTGAACATAGCAGATCAAAAAAAAAAAAAAATTAACCAAAAGAAAAATGACACTGGTAAATATAAAAGCTAGTACTATTATATTTTTAGTTTGCAATTCCCCTTTTGTTTCCATTATGAATTAAAACATAAATGCATAAAACCATATTTATAAACGGATGCTGAGGGACCCACAATATACAAGTATGAAATTTGTGACAACATAAAGGGAGGTACAGAGCTGGATAGGAGTAAAGTATGAAGCTAAGTTGGTAACAATTCAAACTAGATTGGTATTAACTTATGATATTAGCTGTAATTCCCACAATAATCACTGAGAAAATAGATTTTTAAAAATACAGAAAATAAAATGAAAAAAGAATCAAAATTGTTCATAAGCAAAAAAAAATTTAAAAGAAGGCAGTATTGGAGGAAATGAGGAGCAAAAACGATAGATCTATTTTTTAAAATGTATAACAAAATGCAGATGTAAGTCCTGCATCATCAGTAGTCACTTTAAATATAAATAAACTCACCAATTAAAAATCAGAGATGTCAAGATAGATTTTTAAAAATCAATCCAACTATATGCTGCTTACAAGAGACTTACTTCAGACCCAAAGATAAAAAAAAAAAAGAGTGAAAAAAAAAATGAAAGAATAGAAACGATATTTCATGCAAATAGTAACCAAAAGAGAGCTGGGTGGCTATATAAATATCATATAAAATAGATTTTAAATTAAAGACAAAGGACATTATATATTGATAAAAGTGTCCATTAAACAAAAATATATAACAATTATACACATCTATGCACCAAACTAAAGAGCCCCAAAATATATGAAGCAAACATTGACTGAATTGAAGGAAGAAATAGTTCTAAATAATACATGGAGACTTCCATATTTTCCACTTTCAATAATGGATAGAACATACAGACAGAAGATCAATAAGGAATTAGAGGACTTGAACAACACTATAAACCAACTAGACTCAGCAGACATATATAGAACATTCCAATCAACAGCAGCAGAACACACAATCTTCTCAAGTGCACATGGAGCATTCTCCAAGATATACCACATGTTACATCTTAAAACAATGAATTAAAAAGAGTGAAATCATCAAAGTACCCTCGCTAACCACATGGAATGAAGCTAGAAATAAATAACAGGAGGAAAACTGGAAAAGCACAAATGTATGGGAATTAAACAACACACTCTTAAACAACCAATAGGTTAAAAAAGAAATCACTAGGAAAAATAGAAAATACCTTGAGACAAATGAAAATAAAAACACAACATTGTAAAACTTATGGGATGCAGTGAAAGCAGTGCTCAGAGAAAATTTATAGCTGCAAATGCCTACATTAAACAAGAAGAAAGATCTCAAATCAACAATCTAACTTTACATCTTAAGTAACTCAGGAAAAGAAAAACAAAATAAACCTAAAGCCATAAGAAAGAAGGAAATAGTAAAGATTAAGGATAAACAAAATAGAACACAGAGAAACAATAGGGAGAATCAAGGACATAAAAAGTTGGTTTTTTGAAAAGATCAACAAAATTGACAAACCTTTAGCTAGTCTAAGAAAAAAAGAGAGAAGATGAAAATAACTAAAATCATTAATGAAAGTGGGAACGTTATTACAGAATCCTTACAGAAATGTAAAGGATTTTACGAGAATACTATGAACCATTATATGCCAACAAATCAAGATAATCTATATAAGATTCCTAGAAACATACAAATTACCAAAACTGGCTCAAGAAGAAATAAGACAATCTTAACAGATCTAGGGATCTGGTCTTAGGAAAAACAGAGGAGAATGAGCCCTTATTGACACGCATAGGAGAAGAAGCATGCTCCAGAAACCAGCACAGACATAAAATCCGAGGTTGGAAGTTGGAAGCAGGGCTACGCAAATACCACGCTGCGAACCGAACCTCGAGGAGTGGATGGAATCAGCTCTCTGAGGTCTCTGTCACCACCCATCTTCAGGGGCTGAATCCATCATCCTTGGTCTGAGTCTGGATCCTTTACTAACGTTCTGTCAGGTGTCCTCATCGAGTGTCTAGGAACCTGCTCCAGAAATACCTCAACACCCTCTTGAGAAAGCATAAACCACACATCTCATCCACCTACAGACAAGTGTCGGTTCTACTTCCAACGTGTGCCCAGTGGATTTTCTTTTTGCCATCTTCACTGCCAACAACCATCACCACCACCTGCCACCAAAAACATGTCTGGACCTAGTGTTAAGTGCTGCCACCCCCCCACTCCACCTCCGGCTCCAGCTCCACTCACCACCCAGAACAATCTTTTTTTTTTTTTAATTTTTATTGGAGTACAGTTGATTTACAATGTTGTGTTAGTTTCAGCCGCACAGCAAAATGAATCTGTTATACATATACATATATCCATTCTTTTTTTTGATTATTTTCCCATATAGGCCATTACAGAGTACTGACATATACCAAAATGATCTTTTTTTAAAATAAATTGATTTATTGATTGCTGCGCACGGGCTTTCTCTGGTTGCGGCAAGCAGGGGATACTCTTTGTGGTGGTGCGCAGGCTTCTCATTGTGGTGGCTTCTCTTGTTGTAGAGCTTGGGCTCTAGGCGTGCGGGCTTCAGTAGTTGTGATACACAGGCTCAGGAGCTGTGGCTCGCAGGCTCTAGAGTGCAGGCTCAGTAGTTGTGGCCCGTGGGCTTAGCTGCTCCGCGGCATGTGGGATCTTCCCAGACCAGGGATCAAACCCCTGTCCCCTGCGTTGGCAGGCAGATTCTGAACCACTGGGTCACCAGGGAGGTCCCCAAAATGATCTTTTTAAATGGGTAAAAGCCAATCACACCACTCTCCCGCTTGACTCCTTTCAATAGATTCCTCTTATTCCTGAAATCACCCACAATTCTGCCCACGGCTTACAGGGCTCTGCATGGTCTGGCCCCCTGTGGAGTGTTGCCCCTTTTCCTTCCTGCTGTGAGGTTCTGGGTGCGCTGGTCTTCTTTTCATTCCTGTTCACCCCAGGATCTTCACACACGCTCTCCCACGTGCCTGAATGTGCATTCCTCCCGCAAGCCCCCGCTGTGTCCTTACCTGGCTGACTCCTTCAGGTCTCGGGTGAAAGAACACCTACTGTGGGAGGGTTCAGCTACCTCTCCCTTCACCAGCTTAGGTCTTCTGCTGTCCAGTCTCTTGCTTTTTCTTGGTAACATTTAGCAGAATTATGACTAAATTGTGTTTAATTATTGACTTGACTCCTCTCTCTCCCACGAGACTGTACACTCCATGAATAGGAACAGGAACTAGAGGGATTTCCAGGCTACTGTTTCTTCATCCCTTAACACAGGGTTTAGAACATAGATAGTTGTTGAATGACTAAATGAATGATTAAAATTATTTCTATCCTCTCTAGAAAAAGCCTTATATTTATGGCTGAATGTCTACTACTTTTGCAAGTAAACATTTAAAATTTTAGTTTTAAGCTGCTTAGAAATCTTAATTTCTTAAAGGACAAACGAAGGCATGTCACACAATGCGTAAAGGTAGGAAATGTTAAAAATGAAGAAAAATCCTTTAAAATTCTTAAAATTCTATCTACCAGTGAATCTGCTCTAATTACAAAGCATCAGTTTGAGGCCATCACAAGGGATTTTGATGCAAGTGCTTTAATAAAGAACTTATTAAAAAAATTTTGTTACCCCAGGTAACAATATATTTTTAAATTTCAGAGCACAGTCACATCATTAAAACAAGGCTGAGGCACAAAGACATTAATAATTTGATGTGTGATTTTCAATATTCCAAGGATCTAGCTATATCATTCTGGCCAGTCACGCTCAGAATGCTACACATGAAAAGCAAAGTGGGAAGTTTCCATAGCGATGGCCTTTCACCAGGAGTTTGTAAACACTACTGCTGCCTAGTTCTTCCATGGTCCAAATTGTTCTTGGTTCACTCAGACTGCAGCTACACATTAGCCCTAAGCTAGAATTTGACAAGAATTTGATTACTGCAACAATAATTTTTCAGAGGAACAATACTAAGTGTGAGGGCTGACAGCCAGGCAGCTCCAGAGATGGGCATATGAGGCCACTGGGCTTCCACACATCTGCAGCAGCTGCCCCTTAACCACATGACATTTGCATAGTGAGGTCTATTTTTTGGAATGTTTTCATGAAAATCTGAGAGTCACCCCGAAGTCATGAAGTAGGAGTTACAGACCCTAGTCTCTCCATATGAGAAAAAAAACAAACTTCAGGAGATTGAAGTGTCTTGTCCAAAGTCCCACAACTTCACATCCAAGTCTAGAACTGGGACTTTTCAGCTTATTCACTCATTAAACTAATATGCAATGAATACCTGCTATTTCCAAGCACTGTTCTAAGTATATATCAGGTGTTTTTTTTTTGCGGTACGCGCGCCTCTCACCGTTGTGGCCTCTCCCGTTGCGGAGCACAGGCTCCGGACGCGCAGGCTCAGCGGCCATGGCTCACGGGCCCAGCCGCTCCGCGGCATGTGGGATCTTCCCGGACCGGGGCACGAACCCGTGTCCCCTGCATCGGCAGGCGGACTCTCAACCACTGTGCCACCAGGGAAGCCCTATATATCAGGTTTTTTTTAAGATAATGATGTCTGCTTTCATAAAGTTTACATTCTAGTAGAAAAATACAGGGACTTCCCTGGCGGTCTAGTGGTTAAGACTTTGCCTTCTAATGCAGAGGGTGTGGGTTCGATCCCTGGTCAGGGAGCTAGGATCCCACATGCCTTGGGGCCAAAAAACCAAAACATAAAACAGAAGCAATATTGTAACAAGTTCAATAAACACGTTAAAAATGGTCCACATCAAAAAAAAAATACACTATGGGTAAAAGCTCTATCTGTACACAAAAAGCATCCTCAAACTATTCTGCATTCATACACAAAATAAAGCAAAACTTTCAGCAACCCTGGGTTCAGGAAATAGGCTCCAGCCTGGGGAAAATCACAAGTAGCTGAGAGATCCAAAAAAGCCATGCTCAATGCATCTAAATAACCTTGTCTTTGGTTAACAACGAATTGATGCCAGTGGAATGATCATATTTTAAATCTTTTCCTATAAAAGTAACATATGCATCCCCATGTGTCAGCATAATCTCTGCTGATAACATTTCAGTGAATGACAAGTTGATTGGCCCCAATTTGAAAAGCACAGTGTATAAAAACATAATTTCAGAGTGGCCAACAATATGACAGATTCTATATTTTGCTCATACACAGAACTGGTTTGAACTGTTTGGGGAATTTTGATAGTCTGTGAATGCTTTCAGCAAAGAAAATTGGCCAGAAAGGAGAGGGAGGAACAAGAAGGAATGGAGTTAACAACTGTTGGACGATTATAAGCTAGACATTATTTGAGAGAAAATGATGGGGTAAGTGACTGACTGATAATCATTGTTTTTTACACCCAAAGGAACAGCATGATATAAATGGAAAGAACACTGGCTTTGCACGTGAAGAGCAGTGAAAATCTCAGCTTTGTCACTACTTCAGTGAGACACCAAATTATGTCATGTCTTTGACCTCCAGTTTTTACATCTGTAAAAAGAGGGTAACAATAGATACTTTCTAGGTAGTTGTGAGAATTGAACTAGACTTTACTTGTGTACACACACACACACACACACACACACACACACACACCCTGGTTTAGTTCTAATTTCACTCTATTACAAATGATGCATTAAGGAGGCTTCAATGGGATGTGGAAGGTATTCAGTAATGTACACACCATGGTGGTATGGACAACCAAAAAACTCCAAAAACCCACAGGTCATTTCTGCTAAGGCACCATGCAGGGTCTTACTAATTCAAAAACTTAGAGACTTGAAAAGATAAACATAGGTTCCCTCTCTTCTGTCCACTATATGACATCAGCCACATTGGGACCCTTTCCTGTGGTCTCCTCATTCATTTTAATGAGTTTATATCAAAAGCTGTGGCCCTGTAGGTTAAAACCCACCAAAAGAAACTCTGTTAGAAAATAAGATATAGTAGTGAAAATGTACCTTGATAATTTAGGGAGTGGAAGACATCAATAACCTGTTAAATAATCCTTCAACAGTTTTCTATCAGTATACATCTTGCCCCTATATTAAGGAGAAACAAGGGGTCTGTTCTGTAAACTGCTGACTTGTAAGGAATTTGAATCCATTTATTACTTTCATTTTCTTCCACCTGCTGTGAATAACAGTAAGGATGAGAGCCAATTCCAAATCCTGAATCCCAAATAAAAAGTCCAAAAGAATGGATGGCATATGGAGGTTGGGGATTAAGTGGAAGTTAAGATGGCCACAAGAATAAAAACCCTGGAGAGAGAGAAAGGAGGTGGGCCAAAAATGAGGGAAGCTTGGCTTTTCTATTTGATCCCATGGGGACCTTAACTTTCAAATAAGAATGATGCCTCTAATTTGTTCTTTAAACAAGTATGGATTGGGTTTTCAGATTGGCTTTAATGTGAGAAATTCCATGGTGCTGTTAGAAGTAAAAGTGGATAGATCAGCTCCCTTTCAATTGAATTTGCCATCAGAGCCAGATGAAGATATAAAAAATAACGAGTCAGAGGGTAGGGTGAGTAATTGAATGACTTTTCTTCAAATGTTTTGTTTTGCACTAGTCTTCTCTTGCATAACAAAATCATCCCAAGAACTAGGCTTATATTAGCATCTGTATTTGGGGAATTGAAGAAAGAAAACTGAAGTGCAAAACTGCAACATATTTGCTGACAATGAAGTGCTTTCATTTTTTAAAATCTGAGCTACATAAGGCAAACCTCACTGGGGAAGGTAGGACAAATCGTGTGGGACAGGCGGACTTGCAGTGGCACAAGCTGAGAGTAGATGAGAGCTGAAGGCCATGTGCAGGCACACCTGGGAGAGGCGTCATGCAGTAAGGTCAAGGTCAAAGACAAAGAGCTATGGTGCTACTGCTGCAGCTTAACTGTGACCAGACAAGATGTTCAAACCCTGGTCTCTGCATGGAAAGGCGTCTGCCTCTGGAGCATATCCTGAATCAGCCTCCGGTCTGGATGAGGCAAAGGGGGCTTCGGCCATGTCTGCTGTGTGTTTTAGAGGACAGTCTTTGCTTGTGATGCTCTTTTCCTTGGGGTCCTCTTTTCCTGTCTCTTTGGTCCTAAGAGGACTAAGAGTCACAGGTAAGACCAGGTGTGAACTGAGAGGAAAGGCATCACATTTAGCAGAGATCCCAAGCCAGGAAGACTAAAGTAACCATTATAGCCTCATGTACTCCAGCCTGGAACAGCGCATGAGCAGTGTGGGAGACGCATTCAGAATCGCTGGGGGATCCCTCTTCGTAAGAAGGGCAGGGTGTACTTTTCACCTAGCAAACTGGCTACACATACACATTTCTGTGCTTCCCATGTTTTCTACCACGAACATATTATTTTGACATCACAAAACTACAATAGGTGCCATAAAAATGAAGACTAAGAGCTAAAACCCGTAAAATCTAAAGTATAGTTACTTTAGGTTATTTACTTGGCTAACTACACTCCGTAATTTCTCAGATTAGCATCTCTCCCAGTGCTTATGGGGTTTGAGCCATTCAACAAATAAATGCCACCCATAGTTCATTGTGAAATATCCATTTATTACCATTGGATGCTGGAGCAGATACAACCTATCTTAATATCAGCACATTTCTTACTATGAATCAGTTGAAAGCACTACATAGTTGCTTTTGTTTTTTTCCTCTTTAAACAAATATTGAAAAGTACTGTTTGAGTTTAAAGATGTACAGATGGGTATATACCCAAAATAATTGAAAGCAGGGTCTCAAAGATATATTTGGGTACCCGTATTCATAGCAGCACTAGTCACAATACCCAAAAGGTAGAAGCAAACCAAATGTCCATCAGCAGATGACTGGATAAACAAATGTGGTATATCCATATAATGGAATATTATTCAGCCTTAAAAAGGAAGGAAAAACTGACACAACCTGGATGAACCTTGAGGACACTGTACTAAGTGAAAAGTCAGTCACAAAAAGACAAATACTGTAGGATTCCACTTATATGAGGCACCTAGAGTAGTCACCTTCACAGAGACAGAAAGTAGAACAGTGGTTGCCAGGGGCTGCTGGCAGGGTGGGAGAATGGAGGGTTAGTGTTTAATGGGTATGGAGTTTCAGTTTTGCAAGATGAAAAGAGTTCTGGAGATCCACTGCCCAAAAGTGTGAATCTACTTAACATTAATGAACTGTACACTTAAAAATGGTTAAGATAATAATTTTATGCGTATTTTACCACAATTAAAAAATAAATAACATGTACAGAGTATCTTTATTTATTTATTTGTTTATGGCCACACCGTGTGGCTTGTGGGATCTTAGTTCCCCAACCAGGGATCGAACCCAGGCCCTCAGCAGTGAAAGCATGGAGTGCTGACCACTGGACCACCTGGGAATTCCCCCAGAGTACAATTTATTACTCTATTAGATGAAAGAGCTTTGAGGGAGAAGTGAAATTTCAGCAGGTAATCCTTGACAGGAGTGAGATTGAGGGCTGGAAATTTTGGGAAGGGATTTAGAGGCAAAGGGAGCAGCACTCAGAAATCCATTTGGAATCCACCGCATGCTCCCCATGGATTCCTGACATAGTGAGGAATGGTGCTAGGACCAACGTGAGTGCATTTGTATCAGAATGCGGAATAGGTCTAGAAGGTGAGAGACCCTAGAGAGTGAGGGTCTTGAAACCAAGGGGACGACTTTGGGTACGACTGGACATGAAGGGTAAATAGTGAGCCACCATGGGGGTTGGGGAGAGAGGTGACACTGTCAAGAGTAGCAGGCGAGAAAAATGCATTTGGCAGCGGCGTGAAGGATTGACTGCTGCGGGGCAAGGCTAGAAACAGGGAAGCCGGTGAGGAATGGGTTGTAATTATTGGTCTTGGAACATAAGCATTTCCTTGCCATCAAATTGATCTTACCACAGTAAGTCACAGTATTTATGCAGCCCTACATAAATTTTACAGTAAGAACTGTCCAAGGAAACTCCAATATTCAAGTCAGTATTTTACAGTAAGAACTGTCCAAGGAAACTCCAATATTCAAGTCCCAACAGATGCAAAAGGGAAACATTGAAGAAAGGGAGACTCAAAAGAGAAATAAAAAATGAAGGAGAAATATAAAGACTAACATGTCAGGGAAAGAAATTGCAAAGCCAAGTGATTTGTACTTTTAGAGAGCTGGCATTCTTTCTTCAGAAATAACTGAACGATTGAACACTAAAAAAAGGTAATTTATTAACATCTCATACCTTGATGAGCATTTCCTCCTAACACTCTAATGAGAGAGAATAGCGTGCACACAAAAAAGCACAGAAGAAAGAAAGCACTGAACATTTTATGGAACAGGAAGGGTCCCATTCCCAGTGGAGTGTAGGGTACGAGTGAGTTAGAGGCAGAGGAAGGGGTGTGTGTGTGCACGCATACATGTGTGCGCATGTATGCAGCACACACGGCTGGTGGGTGCATATGGTGGGAAACACAGGACAGAGCCAAACGGACCCAAGGACAATGTGATGGTGCTGACTTACATATAGACTTTACTGTCAAAGACATTTGCTGGGAAGAGTGAGGTCATGATTCAGTTATACATATACACCTGGAAGTCACACAACATTGTTAGTCAACTGTCCTCCAAATAAAATAAAATAAAATAAAGAATGAGGTCATGATTCAGTTACATATATACACCTGGAAGTCACACAACATTGTTAATCAACTGTCCTCCAAATAAAATAAAAATTTAAAAAAAAAAAGAATGAGGTCATGAAAGAGCATGAACGTGGCTGAAAGTAAACCTACTTTTAAACCCCAGTTTGGGACACTTTTTTGTGCCTTAGACAGGTAGCCTCATGAAGCCTCAATAAATACGTGTCTAAAACAAGATGAACACACTTAATGAAAGTGTTGAGAGGATCAGAAAAAAAGTATGTAGGGTGCCTGTAATAATGCCTGACACATAATAGGTACTGAAAAAAATAACAGTATCATGAAACTAGGATTGTATTATTTATATATACATAAAATATTATTGCTAATGATCATTTCAGGAAATGTACCAAGTCACATGCCTTTAAATCTATTGAACATTTATTATATGTCAAATGCTAGGTACTAAAGGGATATGGCCGGGTCCCTGTCCTTAAAAGCATATGCACCCTGATATAGTCCTTTATTAAATCTGCAGAGCCTCATATATTGATATCAAGAAGGTCAAGTGGGGCTTCCCTGGTGGCGCAGTGGTTGAGAGTCCGCCTGCCGATGCAGGGGACACGGGTTCGTGCCCCGGTTTGGGAAGATCCCACATGCCGCGGAGCGGCTGGGCCCGTGAGCCGTGGCCGTTGAGCCTGCGCGTCCGGAGCCTGTGCTCCACAACAGGAGAGGCCACAACAGTGAGAGACCCGCGTACCGCAAAAAAAAAAAAAAAAAAAAAAAAAGAAGGTCAAGTGCCTGAAAATCCCAGGTGATGGAGGATGGGAGAACCCTGGTAAGCATCCAGAGCAGCACCCCAGCCAAGGTGCTGGTCAGCCTATGGGAGTGCAGCACTGCCCCCTTCTGAAAGGAGGACTTGGCGACCAAGGGGTCTTAGACCTCCAGAGTCAGAGCTGTGCCCCCCAGACTGTTCAGCCACAGTACATCAGAAAGCGGGGAAGCGGAGGAAGCACACAGTGTGGAGGTGTGTCATCAGCTGAGATTGGGATAGCCAGCTGACCCAGGGAGGAAGGACATCTGCTGGTTCTCCCTCTGCAGACACAAGCCAGATCCCAAACCCACAGGGCTTCCTCGCAAAAGCTCAGATGCAGAGCTCTGAGGGTGCTGCGGCCAGAACAACAGGGTCAATGTGAGGAATGAGTGTGTCCACCCCAAAGGCCAGCGCACCTCGCTAGTGTGACCTCATGCTGCAAACAGAGATTCAGCAGCCTGCAGGGCCTATGGACTGGATGTGGACCATTTTCCTTCAGCCAACCACGTTCACGTCCCTCAGCTACACGTGACCACCCCCATCATGTCAGATGCCCTCGCCTCCATCAGAGACGGTAGAACACAGACACACAGAATGACATGTGATGTCACACAGTGCTGCTCAGGGGACATTACCATTAGGTGGATTATCAAGGCGAGTCATATAAGGATGGTGAGCTTCACAGGAAAGGACTCACAGACGAGAGGAATGGAGAGGGTCACAGGAAGCCTAGAGGGCTCGTGCAGAGGAGTTGGGGGGGAGAACAGAAGGGCAGGGCAGGTCTCAAAGATACAGAATGCCAGGCTCACTCTATAGATGGGGGGCTCTTTTTTGAGATGAGCATGATCAAGCAGAAAGCAGAATTTGAGGAATACTCACTGGACCATCCCAACAATGAAGTTATTGTCCCTCCCTTCCACACCTTCTTCTGCTTCATTCGTACCTCCCTTAATAACACCACCGCCCACCAGTTTCCCTACATAGACACTTGGGAGCCATCCTTAACCTCTCCTTGTCCCCGAACTCAACATCTATACAGACACTGAGTCCTACCTATACAGTCTTCTCTAAATAGTTCTGAAAATCCTCCTCCCCTCGACATCCTGCTACCACCTCTATAATTCAGACCCTTTTCATCTCTTGGTCATCTCGCCTCAAATTTAATGCGCCAGAGTTTATCCACCAAGCTGATTGCTCTCAAATTCAAATATGACCATGCTATCACCTACTCACACTATTTTACCAGCTCCCCGTTGCTTTCATAAACAAGTCCTTGGCTTGTCACATGAGACCCTTTGTGGTCTAGTACTTATTACTTGCATCCCCTGGCTCACCTACCATTGTCCCTTCTAAACAACTTGTTCTCCACCTTATCAAACTACCTGCTGTTCCTTGTCCCTAAAACAGGCCAGGCTGTTTCACAGCTCAGGGCCTTCGCATGTGCTGCTCCATGTCCTCAGATCCCCGTTCTATTCTCTGCACGTCCTTCATCCAATAATATTTACTTATTCCTGGAGGCAGGAATAGAGGCACAGGCATTACCTCTTGCCTGAGGCTCTTCCGGCAGCTCAGGCTGACTTTAGAGGCCCTCTTCTCTCTCTCCGTGGTACACCCTACTCCATTACAGCACACGTCACACTGGGTGAACTGTGGACTTAGGTGTCTGCTTCCCCCCTCTGGGCCATTTTATCCAGTCCTGAGTCCCCAGCACTGTGGTAGATGTTTAATAATTATATTGCATTTAATATAAGAAGAACATAAATACATGATAAACATCTGTGCCAAACAGAGAGAAAGCTTGGAACTCTCAAGATGTTATAACCTGAGCAGCCCTCTGAATGGAAACTGCCAAGAGCAGAACGGAGCCCTATCCTGGAGAGAAGTTTCACTGAGGCCCAGGTGACCTGGCCCGTTGTGTGCAACCACTTGCAGGGTCAGATTATAAAGGTGGAAATACTTATTCTCCCAGGTATGTGTGGTTTGTTTTATTTTGATTGGGCTCAGCATGACCCCTAAGTATTTCAGTTTGGCACATACAGGAGAATTGAAGTTATCTTGCAGGTAACCCAAGATGTCTGCTCAGTATCTTTCACCCGGCCAAACTGGCGCCCCCACCGAGCCCTTTCTCCCACCTCTGCCACCAAACACTCTTCCCAACCTTGGATGTGAAAGTGCACCAGAATGTCAGGACAGGTGTCCTACCAGACAGGGCTCTGAGACATCCTGCTATTCTACAGAGCCAAAGGGCTCCTGCATTGCCTCAAGTGCTTCAACATGAACCCAGAAAGACAAGTGGAGGGCAAACACACCACAAATGTGCACCTGTAAAAATAACCCTGTAATAACAGCCGCCCATGAGCTAGGTGGGAGCAGTAACAGATGGCTACATCTGTCTAATTTTCTAATCCCTGAGGTTGTACCTCTCTGCTTTCTTTCCATCTCTTTTCCTGGAACATGGTTTTGGCAGGCAGTGGGTCCCTTGGAATCAACAGTATCCTTCAAAGTCATTCCAGGATGCTATGCAATCGAAGCCAACCCACATGCTACCAAGAATCAGAAACCCACAGTTAAAAGCATGAGTCATGGCCCAAACAAGTCAGTGACCTTGTCAGGACATTCCTGCATTTTAACAAAGCACATCGGTTGATCAATGTCCCTTTTTTTATTTATTTTTTTTTTTTTATTTTATTTTTTTTTTTTTTTGCGGTATGCGGGCCTCTCACTGTTGTGGCCTCCCCCGTTGCGGAGCACAGGCTCCGGACGCGCAGGCTCCGGACGCGCAGGCTCAGCGGCCATGGCCCACGGGCCCAGCCGCTCCGCGGCATATGGGATCCTCCCAGACCGGGGCACGAACCCGTATCCCCTGCATCGGCAGGCGGACTCTCAACCACTTGCGCCACCAGGGAGGCCCTGTCCCTTTTTTTTTTTTTTAAAAGCAGTTGGGCTCAGATGAAAGTCAAGAGATACGTAGGCAATGTTATTTGCTGGTTGCCAGCCGGGTGCCTGGGTGCAGACGGGCCCTGCTGTCCTAAATCCCGTTTCTGTGCTGGCTCCTACCCGCCCACCACTAGGGCACCACCTGTGGTCGGTCAGTTTCCTCATTTAGAAAAGAGTCTGGAACTTTGGATAAACATTGACTAAAGCTGATCTTCCTGATGGGTGTTCCCCAAAACAGACCACCAGTGTCCTGGCAGTTATTAACATTTGTAAACATTTTATAGTGATTTTTTAAAAATGTAAAACAGAATGTTTTCAAAATCACTCAAACTTATTTCTGAATTCTATTTTCATAACATCCTCTGTAAACTTCCTGAGTCCAGTAATTGAAAGACTATAGCATTTTAGTTTTATACAAGTAAAATATTTAATATATTTCTCAGCATTTAATTTTCCTTATTATAGTTAATAGGATAAAGGAAATGTACTCAATTTCACCGAGGTTGATGCCCCCAAATCTCCTTTAGGTGACCCCAGTGTTCCATACGAATATTATCACTTTCTGTGAGTACCAAGAGATGAACAAATTTGGGAGGTAATATGCTAAGAAAATCGGGCTTAATCTGTTAGACGTTTATTATTGAGCACTTACTAAATACTGTTCAAGGCCTCCTAGGAGGATAAGGGTGTTATCCCTGCCCTCACAGACCTTTCCATCTAATGAGAGAGATAACTAACTCTAAAGCCTAGCGGGATACAAGAGGTGGGGATGCACTTACAGAGAACGGAGCATATGCAGAGAGCTTAATAGTCTTACTTCGCTTAGTCCCCACCACCGCCCTCAGATGCGGATATTATCACCTTCCCAAATTAGGGAAATCGAGGTCCTGCGAGATTAAGTGACTTGCCCAAGTTCCCACAGAGTAAATCATGGATTCCCCGTGAGCCCAGGTCTGTCTGACTCCACATAGCCCATGTTTTTTCTCTTAACTGAGCCATGTTTCTTCTCGATCAAAGTAGTAAGATGCTGGGGTGACTAAGCAAGAAGCAGCTCATTCCACTGGGGTTGCCGCTGTAGGTATCAGAGAGGGAAGAGGTGGCATTTGATCTGAGACTCAAAGGAGTATGAGTTCAATAGGGAATTCACGGGGAAGAAAACGTCAGACTAAGGAAACTGAAGGGGTGTGAGGCTGTGAGCTAGCAGGTGGTGTGGTGTGGCTTTGGAGGGATGGAGTGAGACACGGGGAACGTGGAGGGTGGATGAGCAGAACTGCCCTGCCAGCAAAGGCACAATGCGGCAGCTACGGCGTCTTCTACACAGCAACCAGGCAAAGCATGGTTTAACATCCTCCACACCTCCTTCACTCTAGGTTTAACACTACGGGTTCCCTCCTTCCTCTTTCCAAAATGTTCACCTCTTGTCCTTTCTCCCTATCCCAAGCGGACTTAATGAATGTCTGAAAATCATGTCTTCCCCAAAAAATTCAGTTGAGCTTGCACAGCATTTCTGTCTCCAAGCTACTCACAACATTTGTCTCTAACCAGCTACAGCAGCTACTTCCAGACTCCTGGAATAGCAGCTTGGGACACTGTAACCTTTGTGACTTTGCATGAGACATACATGGAGCCCAGATGACTGGTAAAATCCACCCAAGAGATAAGAACAGGAGTTACTTTGCTGGTTTCTGTGTGAATTCTACATCATTATTTGTACCACTTAGTCCTTAGGAGAAACAGAGTGGTGCAGATACATGGAAGAGACCGTTTGCCCGTCCCACCTCCCAAAGAATGGATCAGGGGCAATGGTCCACACTTACTGTAGCCTAAATTATCCATCAGCATAATACAATGGTGATCTGGCAAAGAGGGGTTTTTTGGTGTGGTAGGAATGGAATAAGATTGTGTAGAGTTATGGTGTGAACAGGAAGAACAGGATTAGATGAAATATATATAGAAAACTGAGTGGAATGAGATAAGACAGGATCTAAAAAAAAACATGAGGGAGAGGGTAGGTTTGGGGGGTTTATTTTTTTCAACACTGGAGAGATGTGATCATGTTTCAATACTGATGGCAAAAGCAACAAGAAAGAAGATGCTGAAGCTACAGGAGCAAGGCTAATTGAGAGAGGGATGTCCCTGGGTGGGGGTGGGGGGAGCCCAGTGGAAGGCATGTGCTCACCTAGGAGAAGGGAAGGGAAGTCCAATTCATACTGAAATGAATGAAGGGTGTTAGGATGAATGCAGGCAGGTGTTAGGATGAATGAAGGCAAGTGTTAGAAAGAGGGGACCGTTGAGATAATTTCCATCTATCTTTTGTTTCCCCAGGTGCCGGCAGGAGCATGGGGAAACTGAGGAAGGCTTGAGGCAAATACTGCGAAAACCGGGAGAAAAGTAACTGAGGACCACCCAAGGGCTGTTGCCCTCAGCTCAGGTTAGGACCATGATCAAGGATGGGTAGTAGCTGCAATCCAAGCATTGCACAATTTTCTGCAACAATACTAAGCAGGCTGGGGCAGGAGCAGGGAAACTAAATGGACAGATAAACCAAGCTTGGCCTTTTGGTGGGTGCATGGGGCAGAGGTTAGACGGCAGAGGTGTCGAGGGTATTGGCAAAAGGATTGCTGAAATGTATTCATTCATTCAACAGATATTTACTGAGTGACCAATAGGTGCTAAGCATTATTCTAGGCATTAGACACACAGTGGCAAACCAAAAGACAAGGGTTGTTGGTGGTATTATGCTGTGGAGACAAACAAGAAACAAATAGGCAAACAAGAAAACCATAACTGCTGATGGTGGAAGGAGCTCGAATGAAATGCCGTGCTGAGGAGGAGCCTGCATACTGGTGGGTTGTCCGGAAAGGGCTCCAACCTCCGAGGAGGTTGAAGTGATGACCCGTGAGGTCTAGGCAGGGTGGGGACCAAGGGAAGACTCCAGAGGCTGGAGGATAAGGAGACTGAAAGTCTTGAAGGGGTCAAAGAGGATGGGACTGCTGGAAGACTGGAGAGCTGAGGTCGGAGCAGGGTATGCATTACATGGTTTCAGAGACTGAGCAGTTCCTAACCAATAGCTTGAAAGGATGACATCGGGGCTCAGTAAGATTTTTCTACTTTTCTCAGAATTGCAACTTAGGTCCAAAGCTGACTACAAAAGTACTAAGAGCCCCACATTTTAAGTTCAGAGAAACTTCCAGTTATTGGGCAGCTACCTCCCCTTCAGGCTTGCTGGGAGGTATCCCTGCAAAGAGAAGAAACAAAGCACAGAGAGGCTGACAGCCTGGACATGAGCCAGAAATCAAGTAGGAAAGGTCTGTCTTCTTTTCACCCTCACACCAAAGCCCCACATGTCCCTGCCCAGTAGAGGGCAGAGAAGACACAGGTGCTATAGACTGAATGCTTGTGTCTCCCACAAGACACACGTGTTGAAACCCTACCCCCATTGTGACGGCATTAGGAGATGGGGCCTTGGGAGAAGATGAGGATGAGATGAGGTCATGAGGGTGGAGCCCTCATAGAGGGGATTGATGCCCTTCTAAGAGTCACGAGAGAGTTTGCTTCCCCTCTGTTCTCCACCATGTAAGGATACAACAAGATGTCTGCAACTGGAAACCGGAAGAGGGTTCTCACCAGAACCTGACCAGCTAACTCCCTGGTCTCAGACTTCCAGCCTCCAGACTGTGAGAAATAAATTCCTGCTGTTTATAAGCCCAACCTATGGTACTTTGTTAGGACAGCCTGAATGGACTAAGACACTGGAATTAAGAGTCACAGGCTGGCCTGCACTAGGTAAGAAGGAGGCCTTTAAACCATAGACAAAGATTAGAAAGGACAGGATTGGAATAAGCCTCCTCTAAGAGCAGAGAGCAAGCACACAGTTACAAGGGTCACGCTGAGGAGGTCTGCTCTTCAGTAATAGCACTTTTGGGAGAAGAACTTATGTTTTATGTCCATACCCTGAGTTGAGACTTGTTTTCTGGCCTTAAGACAAGGCAACCGAGGAAGGGCTTGTTTATTCATTCATTCAACACACATTTATTTAGCACATATGGTGTGCTGAACTCAGCTCTCGGTGCCAAGGAGGGAGAGGTGAACAAGACAGGCGAATGCCTTCCTACACACGTGGACATTATAACTGGGGTTGCAAAGTGTGCGTGGCTTCAGGTCGAGAGTGATGCTGGGGACAGGGAGAGGAAGGGACTATTCTATACAACGATCAGTGGTCCTCTGGGGCGAGGACACTCAAGCAGGGAGCAAAACAGAGTGAGAAGCGAGCATGGGGACGCCCTCCGGGGAGTTCTCCAGGCAGAGGCTGTGAGGCGAGATGAGCTTCGCAGGTTTGGAGGATTCCAGTATGACAGAAGCAGCCCCGCAAGGGGGACATCGTGGGGGATGAGGCAGGGAGATGTGTGCATGCCTACCCCAGAGGACTCTGGATTTCAGTCTACTGTGATGGAAGCCCCTAGGGGGTTCTGAGGAGGAACATGACATGGCGGGATACATCCTGGGGAGACTCCTCTGGTGACTGAGTGGGAAATTGACTACAGGGGCAAGAGGAGAAACAGGAAGCCAATTTATGAGGCTGTAGAACCTCAGGTAAAAGGCACTGGTAGCCTGGACTAGGTGGAAGCAGTAGAGGCCGAAAGTAGCCAGCTTTGGGATATATTTGGATAGTAGGTCCTACCAGGTTTCTGGTCTGTTAAGGAAGAAAAGGAGTTAAGAGCCTAGGATGAAGGGTGGATTCTACATACCTGAGATGAAAAGCTTGACAGTGAGCCCGGGGGCTCCCTGACAATGACCAGGAGGTACTGTGGAGGAGGAAAGATCTGCAAGTGGCTTTGGGGGCCAGGAAGACCCCAACCCAAATGAGACTGTCTACTTGAGAGGAAAGGTTTCAGTGAGAGCCGGGAAATGGATGCCGCAACTGTGACTAGGTTAAGGGTGTGTGGGAAGTCGTTTGCAATTAGGTAGAGGTTCCGAAGAGAACAGTGGGAAAGGTTAGGAGGGAAACAATGACATCTGGTCCATGGAGAAGGAGGCACAAAGATACAGGAGGCTGGGACTTTGGAGAGGTGGGGAACTGAAGGAGCATTTTTCAGCCTGGATGAAAAATGTAGATGAGTCATGCGGAAGATAACCGGCCTAGAAATTTCCAAAGAACTGGACCTGGAAGTCTCAGACGGATTGAGGTCTCTGATGGATTGAAGGACTTGGACTCCTCTGGAACAAGCCAGATGCTCCTGGAAATCCTAGACCAGGTGGGCTGGCAACAGCATTGTTTGGTTCCCAGGAGCCTCACTGAGCGCTGGAAATAGCATTAGCTTCAGACAGATGGCAGGTCTTTCTGGATGGAATCCTTCACAGCTTGTCTTAACTGTGATTCCAAGGGAATGCGTGGTAAATGGTGTCATGGATTTTAAAATAACCCTAGGTGAGATGATTGTACTTTCTGTTTCCCTTGACTCAACTCCCACTCACTTCTCAATCCACAGAAACCTGATTTTCACCCATTTCATTTCACCAAAACAGCTCTGGCCAAGTTCACTAGTGGCCTCCATGTTGCTTGATCCAGTGGGCATCTTGCAGTCTTCATCCTTCCTGACATCTCAGTCCTACTGACCTCACCCTTCTTCGTGAAACACTTTCTTCCTGTGGGTTTCCACAGTGACACCGCCCTCTCATGATTGCACCCCTACTCCTCTGACCACTCATTAGCTTTGTCTCTAAAACCCTCATTTACTTAGCCTTTGGCATGTTGGGGTTCCTTAATCCTTGAATGTAGCCCCTCTCCCTTTCTTACTTTGTCTATGCTCTCCAGGCCATCTTGTTCAGATGCATGATTTCAACTGCCTAATATAATGGAGACAAGTCAAAAATGCTATAGGAGTGTTCAGAGGTGTGCATGACTAAGGCATAACCAAGGTTGCTTGACTTGGCTCATTGCTACCCAAATGATAAGTGTAATCTTGGGTGGATAACAAAGCCCAAGGAAAGTTTATGTAGAGGCAGAAAAGAGAATCCCAGCTGGAACTCTGGGAAAAACGATTCATTGGGTTGGAAGATGAATAAGCACCAATAAATAAAAGTAAGTGCCGTTATCATGTGTCACAATTAGCATTATTCTCTAAGTTAAGTGCTTGTCCATATATTTCAAGACCTGTATTCATTACCTATGCATTAACTTTTTATTAGCATGTCCTACATTGCACCCATTGCCTTTGTCCAAAATACGCATGCCTACCTTCCATTCAGCATTACCACCACGCTTTGGTTCATCAATTCAATCCATCATCAGTCATTTTTATTGACTGCCTTTAGGATGTATGGCGATGTTTAAAGCACTGTAATCGATCTCTATCCTCAGAGATGCTGATGGAATATTGCAATAACCCTACTACTTATTGTTGTCAGCTTTTCCATCAGCATCAATCAGAAGAGACACAAAGGAGCCATATGTTTATCAATTATTTTATCAAGGGAACAAGTATAGTAACATTACTTGCAAATCATCAACAATCATTACTGCATGAAACTAAAAAGGGTATGTTCTACTTATTAAAAATCCACAATATAGCCAACTCTCATGTATAAACAAGGCAGTTATCTACAATGTATCTCATGGCAATCCTGCTGTTAAGCTTATTGATCTGCTCTAATGAATTACCTGCTTTGTTGACATCTGCACTCTTCAAAGTTAACCACATGTTTCCTTGATAACCATTCTCTCTATTTCCATTTATTTGCAGACTGTCTGCAGGGACAATCCAGTATAAAGGAGATAACACTCACTTTGGGACCAGAGGGCCCAGGTCCAAGCTTTGACTTGTAATTCATTCAATCATGCACAAAATCTCACTTTCCTCATCTCTGTATCTGTGTGAATAATTCTATACCTCTTCCTCATCTCTCCCCAAAAGACAGGTGGTGAGAGTATTACTATTAGAAAATCTTTGGAAACCCAAACACAGCCATGACGCTTGCTTGCCAGAAAATTTAAGACTCATGTGTTCTCAAGAGCTTTATGGCGTGGACTGCAGGAAACTGCCTCATCAAACAACAATCAATTCCTTACGAGTATATTTGCAGAATATCAGACACACCTACTTTCAGGTCTAAACTTGAAGATGCTTTCCACCAAATTAGATGCTCAGAATTGCCCTGGGAGATAAGGAGGGAAGGGCCTATTTTTCCCATCTTGCAAATGAGAAAAAAGGAGGCTCAAGGTTTAGCCAACTGACCAAGAGTGCACAACAAGAACATGGCCAAACTAGGACTTGATCTTTCAAATTTTCTAATTCCTAGTTGCACACCCTTCTTTAACAAAAAGGAATAAAGCAGTGCATAAATCCCTTCTCAGGGCAAGGCATGACAATTTAATAGCCAGAGAAAGTTGATGTACCTCCAAAAAGATTCATTTCTCCCCTACTTATACTGAAGAGTCAGGTTTATTCAAAATCCTCACAAACTGATTTATAACAATCAGGAGAAGGCTCATTAAACTTTCTTTACACACCAAAAATAATAATACTCAGCATTCACGTATAACTTCATACTCTGTAGATATTGACAATAAGCAACTAAGAATGTATTATAATAGATTGTATGTATTAATGTATTATAATAGATGGCTATTATAATTATTTCACAACACGAAACACCTAGACAGGCTTCCTTTTTATTGGATAGAGATGTTTTAAAGATCAGTCTAACAATACCACTTTAAATGTGCAGCGCTCCGAGCCTTATTCTGGTGGAACGCGTTCTTAAAATCTCGCACATTTAATTTACAGTGAGCTTCCATAAATTGTTCTCCTTAGCCGTCTCACGTGATGGAGGTCGGCACACACGCTGAAGCTTAGCTGTAGACAGACACTATACCGTGCGTTCTAGTCCCTTCCAGCATTCGACACAGAAGATTCCTAACTCTGAGTAAACGTGTACCATCTCTTGGACCCAGTGAACTGAAAAGCTATCGACCCTGGTTTAAATCCTCAAGTTTTCAGGGAGAGAGAGTGATTCCAAAGCAGCTAATGTAGGAGTTTATCTGCATGGGTAAGATATTACATAGCCTGACACCACTGTGATGCTTGGAAGGTGAAGGATGGGTGTGAGACAAGAGGATTTTGTATGCGCAGAGGGGTACAGACCAAAGGAGACTCACGTGCAAGCTCTTCATACTTGACTTGCCAGATCCTGGCTGGGCTGCCCTACTTGGTTTTTATGAGTGTTGAGTTCATTAATGAATGAGATGCAAGATCCAAGCCCATCTTTTTAATTACAAAGTGCTTCTCCCTCCCGACAATCAGACTTCTACTCATTTCAGGGCTGAAAAAAAAATGTCATCATCATAATTCCTAGTAGCTTGCTTCTGTTTCCGCTTCAATAGATACCCTGTAAATGGGAAGTCACATAACAGCTTTGCATCCCGTCAAGTTGCCTCCACACGAAAACAGCTGCAATGCTTATCTAATTAAACCCCAACGCCAAACTGTGAGCTTCTGCATCAATCATTAATATTGTATTTTGGGTCACTTTAAATTCTGACTGGGAGTACGTGGCTCCACACACACTGGTCTCTGAAGGAGATTTTTCAAATAATCTTTAAGCGGCGTTGAAAAAATAAAACCAGCCACCTGCTGTTTGATGAGAGCTCCACTACCCTGCTGCACCCTGATTAGCTGTTAATACTAATTGAGAGATGAATATTGCTTATTCCAAAATGTGAAAATTTTTTTTTTATTATTGTGAAAAGGGAAGTGCTGTTCTTCTTGTCTCGAAAATGTGGCTCCTTGCCCAAATTTTAAACAGCACCAACAGAATAGTGGTTTCTGGGTCTCTCTTCCATAGTCTACAGAGCCATTATACTGAATCACTTCTTTTCTCTGGGGGGCCATCCACAAGTTAGTGAGCTGTGATCTCTACGTGGGATTTGCACATGCATACCCTACATCTGGAACATGTAAATGTTCTTCACAGAGATCTGATGGCCCAGAAATATTTATGTAAATTTCTGTCCTGCTAAGGCACACATTGATGAACTTGGGTTCAAGCTCATAAACCAAGAGGAACAGTTTCCTACATCGCCATTCTAACGGACTAAAGCCAACAGGCCAAGCCAAATAGGACAATTTAGACAAAGAGACTGGCAAAAACCAAATGAATGTCTGCTTCCTTCTAGAATTCTAGGAAAAATACCAAGCAGCTGTGCCAGAGCATACTGCTCTTCTTTGTTAGGAAAAATACTTTGACCTACTCGAAATCAGGGGACGCAGTCACCTGGTTTAGTAAATATATATGCAAGACAGGCTTCCTCATGAGGAGCAATCGACTGCAGAAACACAACATGCACCTAGCTTGGCATAAATACAGCTTAAAAATTATAGGCAGTAGGATGAAGTGTGGGAACCGTGAGGTTCTCATTCCCAAAAGCCGAGAACAACTGGACCTTTGACAGGGTACTGCCTGGCAGTCAACCACATCTGCTACAGAGTGATGGGGAGTCTCGGGGAAACAAATAAGGGAAAGAGTATGATTCAAGAATAGCAAAAATAGAAGGAAAAGATAGAGGTCTTAGGGTGGCTTATTGCAGAGAAGAGAAGGCTAAAAGATTTAGGAACAGTTTGAAAGCCCATATGAAAGACCTTCATGAAGGGAGTAATCAGAGGTATCTCCCAAGTCTGTTGAAGATTTGGGTGTAGGGGTTAGGACTGTCAATTTAACTAAGCTGAAACTACATCTCCCAGAACTCAATTGCGTGCGTGCGTGCGTGCGTGTGTGTGTGTGTGTCTCTTGGGGGAGGGAAAGAGACATTTTGCTGGAGATTAGGAAGATAGAAATGAAGTAGCAGCCATGCTACTGTTCAGGATTTGAAGGTCAGAGCAGGGCTGGAAGGAAGCTCTGTCGCAGCCCCTGACATGGCCCTCGACCTGCCTGCTGACCTTGTTGGCCTGAAGCAACTCTAGCTCCTGCTAAACCTGCTCCTTCAACTTCTGTGGCTGAGGCCAGGAGAGTGTCTAGGTCACTGCTGCTCCTGGCAGACACCGCCACCATCGAAGTGGGGGCTTAGAAGGCTGTCAGGGGCCACAGATCCCAGCCAGGACCCAGGGCTCCCAGCTGATCCTTCTTTCCCCACCTCCCAACCCCTAATCCCATCTACCCTCCTACGAGTGGCATCACCTTGGCCACGCTCAGAAGGAAGAGTACTTTGCTTTGGCCCGTAATGGTTTAACTACAACCTCTTAGATAACTTACCCTGCAGCTCTGTAGGGACTGGGGTTGGGGATCTGTCTACAGTACTTTGTGAGTCATAAACAGTCTGATCCGGAGACCTCATGTTTGCCTCCTGTAAGAATATACATAATTGTTTCAGACTAACCTATTAAGTCGTAAAGCAGGGTGAAATCTCACTCGCATCTCAGTTTCACACCTAACACTGTTTACACAGATCCCCATCATGTCCACATCCTGAACCCATTCTGTGATAATGAGACAAACCAGCAGAGCAATACCCCCTTCCCTGATTCCTCTATTTCCTAAGCAAGGCAAAATAGGAATGTGCCAGATTCTCTGCTTCTACTAGAATGAACCCTCAGAGGTGACTGGGAAATGGAAGACTCCATCAGTTATACTTCTCCTCCTCCGTGTCATTTCTACAATCCACACGAGGAAAGAATTCTGTGTCCTTCTTCCAGGAGACTCTTCTCCAGTTACATCACTCCTCACTAAGTGTTCTGCATCGATGCAGCTTCTGAATCCAGCTTCATCACCTGTCAGCTCAGGAACCTTGAGCAACTCATTTCTAAGCCCCCGTTTCCTCACATGAAAATATGAGAGAATGTTTCTTGCTCTGCCCACCTAACAGGGTGGGAGCATCAAAGGAAATGGAGTCTGTGCCCATGGTTCCTAAATGTAAGGGGCTCTAGGGCCCAGCTCACTCCAGTTACTGAAGAAGATCTTCATTTAGTTAAGCGATAAATTGGGAGTCTCTACCTGATTATCATGGTATACCTGGGGCCTGCATACCAAGGGTGAGCCTCTCAGCTGTGATAGACCCTGCCCTTTTGCATCCCCATTTCAAGAGTCCATTTATTTCCCTGCCTTGTACTCTAGTTTTTTCCCACTGTAGGATAGAACCTAACCTTCAATCTCAACTAGTATGACTAGGGCCTAACCCTACTAGTTTTCCTTCAGTCTTTCTCTAGAGGACTGGATTCTGCTCCCAATATCCCCTACCTACTGGATGAGCTCTTTTCTAGGAGAGGACAAATTATCCAAAATCATAATATCACACACCCACCTTTCGTTTTGCTGTCTGGCCTATCTCCTTTATGGTTGGGTGCCCTGCTGCTAAACTGAAACCCCACCATCTCTTCTGATATCAAAAGTTGATAATTGCTTCTGATTTGGAAAGTTGTACTTGACTCCCAGTTGAGCACTGCGTCTTGGAGCACCCAACTGTCCTTCATGGGCCAGCATTAGAGGTAATGGTCCTTTGTCACTTTCCATCCATGCATCAATTACTCTAATGGCCTTGTTCTTTACCTGTCCCACTATCCTCACCTTTTAGTGGACAGGGTATATAATTCCTTACCCCTGGACTGGCCATGTAACTTACTTTGGCCAATGGTTGTTAGCCAGTGTAACACAGAGTCCTGAAAAGCACTTGCACATTGGTGTTCGCTTGCTCTTGGACATGGCCATGACTGTGCGAACACAAACAGGCTAGCCTGCTGGAGGGCGAGAGGCATATGGATCAGGGCTAAGTTGCTCCAGTGATCAGCCAAGGCTGTCCTAGAACAACTAACAGCCAATCAACCTCCAAATATACAAGCTCACCCAAGAACAGTAGCATAGGTAATAAACACTTTATTTTAAGCCATAAAGTTTGGAGCTGCTGGATAGGTAGGCACTATTATGGCAATAAATAACTGATTCAGAAGTTGGTACACAGAGTGAGGTGTTGCTATAACAAAAACCTAAAGTATGTGGCATTGGCTTTGTGACCAGGTGGTAGGTTTAGCCTAGAAAAATGGAAATGAAACTCTTGTAGGAACCTGGAAAAAAATGGCAAGAAAACTGTTATAAAAGGATGGAAAATTGCTGACTCAGCTATCATAGTAGCAAACTGTAAAGCGGAAGACAGAAAATGTTCCTGATGAAACTCTGGACTTTGGCAATGAAATTTCAAGGCAGAATATTGAAAGCGTCAGTTGGCTCCAGCTAGCTGGGTATGACAAAGTATTACAAGGAAAAGATGAACTCAGAAAATAACTGGACAACTTGCAAGTTGAATTCAGAATATAGAGATGCCATTCTCTGCTAATTTGGAAGCTAAAACTGTTTTTCATCTCCAGCCTTTTAAGCCAATAAAATATTCTCAAGTTAAGACATGGCCATAGGTACAGAGCAAATTATGGGTGTACCCATGAGACCTTTTGTTAAGACTTCTTGGAGCATTAAGGAGATGCCTTGTAGACCCACTAAGTTCAACAAAAGGACTTTCAAGATTCTTAAGGACATCATCCCACAACAACATAAAAAGCAGAAAACACCAGGGATTAAACAGAGACAGAGAAGTATGTTTCTAAAGATTGTGGGCTTTGGTTTTTGACACATGGAGTACCTGAACTAAAAGGAACCAAGTGTGTTTAAAATGAAAAAAAAATTAAATTAAAAAGCCTTCTGCATACCCAACTTTCTACAAGAAGCAGGCTGAGAACATTGTTCAACAGTGTTTAAAATGAAAAAAATTAAATTAAATTAAAATGCATACCCAACTTTCTACAAGAAGCAGGCAAGTGAGCAGCCGAATTAAAGTTGTCTTCGCCTTGCCAAAAGAAAAGAAAGAAAAAACCAGTAAGTAGAACCAGTAACAACAATGCCCCCCTCCACAAAAATAGAAAGAACTGCTAAGTGCTTCCACAGGAAGAAGCCCAAGCTTAATTTATTCTTCTCAGAATTAAGAATGATTTGTAATATTTGGCAGTAAGGCCTATAATATGCTTGATGTTTAATACACTTGGGAGATGTAATTAGGAACAGCCTTGCTTGGAAGTGACTGTTTTCTGTGAATCAGGAATTTTGCCTCTGGGCACTTTTTCTCCACTACTCATAACTAAACTCTGAAGTTGGCAAACAATTCCTTTACAAGTACTGCTCTTTTCCTTGCTGGTTAATTCAACACAAGCATTTATCGATTAGTGTCCACGTGCCAGGCACTGTGCACTCACTTTGCCAGGCATGCAGTTTAGAGCCAGACAGTCTGGTATCTGAGCTTTGAAGGCCAAGAATCAAACACTTATGTCTGGCATTTTCTAATTAAGTAAACCATTTCTATGTAATGAGCGCAGGGTCTCAAAATACAATGCAACTGGTGACAAGCTGAGTGGTCTCACAGAGAAGTTGGCATGAGAGTCCCCTGAGACCAGATTAGTAGTAGAGGAGATGATTCCCAAGTCTAATTTTTTCCCTCCTGTGAGGCTGGGTGCCGAGCACGATGCCTGGCCCACAGCTGGCTCTTGTTTCTCCCACTTGCTATGCCTTGGAGTCTCCTGGGGAACTCTTTACAAACAGAGGTGCCCAACAACCCTCTCCTCCCAGGAGATGCTCATCCAGTGGATGGGGGCAGGGGGTGGGAGGAACTGGTCTGTAGTCTTTCAAGCCCTGCAGGTGATTCTTTTTACACAGTCAGGGATGAGAACCACTCAGTGTGAGCTCTATACATACTTTCAATGTATGAAAAATGGATGAGTAAATATTATTAAAGTAAATGGGTACCATACTTTTTAAAGCCATTTGGTACACTGCTGAGTACAAATTCTAAAGGCAAGAGAGGAATAGGAGAAAGTGTAGGATCAGTATTCTATGTAGCATTATATGTAGAGGCAACAACATATAATAGGGCAAAAATCTTACTAGAAGAGGGAAGTAACATGGAGTTTCTTAGGTTGAAAATGAGGACCCTTTTAACAGCAAAACATTTCCTAGGTAAGGTAGTATTTA
Source organism: Mesoplodon densirostris (assembly GCF_025265405.1). NCBI lineage: Eukaryota > Metazoa > Chordata > Mammalia > Artiodactyla > Ziphiidae > Mesoplodon > Mesoplodon densirostris. Next base: position 68,179,954 of record NC_082677.1, on the reverse strand, counting down.
TATTTTTATAACCTTTTTATTGAAAGAATACATTTTTTTAAAAAACCTCTATAAATTTGTCAATGTTTTCAAAACATTGAACTTTATTAATTTTAAGTGTCTACTTTCATTTGAAAAATACTCATCCATACATACCCAAGACATTTTTTATTCAGCTTACAGACAATGTTTAGTGGGTATGTGGACTCAGTAATTAAATCACTGACCCAGTGGAATTCATGGTCCACAAATCAGGAACCTCAGACACAGACCACCTAACCAGCAATGAGACTAGAAGGAAATGTTTACTTAAACTGAAGAAGAGGCAGAATTAGACTATTTACTGGTAAGGAGCATTTTAGATTTCTACATAGTGGAAAAAAAATTCACCAGGACCAAATACAAAAGTTTGGCGTTTTTTGATGAGATAAGTTACCATTTCATAGAATAAGTCATTTTAGTATACCAGAGCAAAAGAAATAAATTAGACTAGGTCCTGAGCAATAAAAAATGATACAGAGAATATCTGAGACAAATCTGTAATATTTTCTCAGAACAGGATCAAATTTAACATGATAATATCTGGAGGGACATGACCACCGGGAGAAAAACCATTTGATTATTCAATTTTGTGAAAAGGCACTAATATAAAATAATAGCATTGGTTAAGGAAGTAATGTCAAGTGCATAGTTGAGAAAAGTAAACAACAATAACAAAAATCCCATAAGTCAAAAGATTATATTTTAAAAACTTATCAGAAGTCCAGGAGAAAAATGTATACTCAAGATCAAAAAGTGGTTCTTAAATAGAAAGCATTTGTGATTGAAAGGCAAAATAGGAGAGGCTGTCATAGAAAAAAGAAAAAATCATCTTATTACTGAATGGATAAGCCTCTGATGCATGAAGTTCACAGAAATCACCCAGTGACAACAGAACTGTTGCTCTGCCTTTTCGTGTCTTCGAGCCTTGTCACGTGGTCCTGAGATGTTCTCAGGAAATTATTAAGCTAAAGAAGTGAACAGGGCTTCCCTGGTGGCGCAGTGGTTGAGAATCTGCCTGCTAATGCAGGGGACAGGGGTTCGAGCCCTGGTGTGGGAGGATCCCACATGCCGCGGAGCAACTAGGCCCGTGAGCCACAACTATTGAGCCTGCGGGTCTGGAGCCTGTGCTCCGCAACAAGAGAGACCGTGACAGTGAGAGGCCCGCGCATCGTAATGAAGAGTGGCCCCCACTCGCCACAACTAGAGAAAGCCCTCGCACAGAAACGAAGACCCAACACAGCCAAAAATTAATTAATTAATTAATTAACTCCTACCCCCAACATCTTCTTTTTAAAAAAAAAAAAGAAGTGAACAAAGTGGTAAGGTTAGGATTCAACAACATCCAAGGCTCACAATTCCACCTTTTTTTCCCCACATACACTTCACCATATTATTGGCCTGGTCTGGGAACAGAGCGTGATTATAATCGGGGTGGGACATGACTTTACATAGGAAAGTCAGGAAAGGCTTTTTCCAGAGGTGATATTTGAGGTCAGATCCTTATTATGTTCACTTTGTTTTCATATGAAGTGTATTTTTCTAGTTGTTTGAAAATTGGTGACTGAGAAGTAGTAAGACAAGATTTGCATTTCAGTAAGATTCGGTGAACGAAAAAAGTGGATTAAACAGAGCTCTCATTCCCCATCTGTACCACTCAAACAGGCACAGGTTACAAGCGGGTTAAAAAGTTGTATCTCTCGGGATCTCACGTCAGCTCTCAGAGCAGTTGTACAGGGACACCTCTGAGCCAAAGCGTTCAGTGGCAAACCAGGTTTCTCACACAACCAAGAAGCCGGTCCACTCTGTGGGCGCCGCCGTGGTTCTGCCTTTCACCTTCTCTGAGCCAATGCACACCCACAATCAGACACCTGGGAACTTCTGTACGGCAGACTGACAAAGGATAATCATCTTAGTGGCTTGTAATTATGTAGAGTGGTAATGCTGGGAAGTCAAGTTTGGCAGTACTTAAACTACAAACCACTTTTCACTCGCCTCAATTCCTGCTGATTGCTCATCGGAATGACTCCCAAAACTCTTGGGAAAGCAACAAGGAAGGTTGCAAAAAAATTTTGTATTGTTAAGGCACTCTGTAATGAACCAGTTCCTCGCCACAGCAACAGAGCTCTGCAATCCAGGAAAAAGCTTTTAATAAATGTTTTGGTAAATAATCTTCACAATGATCACTGTGTTATTGGCTAAAATGGTGTTGAATAACAAGGCCTCCCCACTAGCCAAAAGGCTTCAAAAGATAAAAAGGCACTAATTCAAGGGAGGCTGTTGTTTTTAATTCCAATGTGTTTCTGAGAAATCCACTTAAACATTTGCAGCAACAATGGAAAATCTTTAAGCAGACAAATGAAAATCTTCTTCTCATTGTGCACTGAGTAGTCAAATTGCACCCAGTGTCGTAAAATGAAAGCGGTTTGTTGCTAGGCAATTCCATGAATAATCCCAAATCGGGTTTTAACCAGACTGATGAAAGTGCGCCCCCTTAATTTGTTTTTTTTTTTTTTTTTTTTTTTTTTTTTGCGATACGCGGGCCTCTCACTGTTGTGGCCTCTCCCGTTGTGGAGCACAGGCTCCGGATGCGCAGGCTCAGCGGCCATGGCTCACGGGCCCAGCCGCTCCGCGGCATATGGGATCCTCCCGGACCAGGGCACGAACCGGTATCCCCTGCATCGGCAGGCGGACTCTCAACCACTGCACCACCAGGGAGGCCCCTTAATTTGTTTTTTTCAGTAGAACACAGTTTTTGCTTGAGCAACAAAATATATGAACTGATCATATGGGAATAGAATTTTGTGTAGCAATAAATAAATCTTACCCCAACACTGACTAATATTTAATGATCTGCATAATTATTGCTGTAATGCATGGAAATCAGATGTAAATGAGATAAAGCCTTAGGAAATGATTGCACTTGGCATTATGTTAACACTGCAGGTAAAAAGGAGCTCTGGGATCAGCCTGGGAGAAGAAAGAAGAGAAAGAAGCTCTGAACTGCTCCAGAAAGACCTACTAGGTTCATGGACCAAATCATGGGTCTCCCTGATTTGAGAAATGGCATCACTACTGGCCTTTGTTTCCAAGGAGAACACTGAAGGAGGCATCATTCCATTGGTTTGTAGGTTTTAATATATTTGTTAAAGGTTAATCAGGTAATTGGTAGTTACATCTGATAATGAGAAACTTACACCTTTCATGTTATTTAAAAACAAAGTAGGGATTTCCCTGGTGGCGTAGTGGTTAAGAATCTGCCTGTCAATGCAGGGGACACGGGTTCAATCCCTGGTCCAGGAAGATCCCACATGCCGCAGAGCAGCTAAGCCCACGTGCCACAACTACTGAGCCCATGTGCCACAACTACTGAAGCCTGCGCTCTAGGGCCGTGTGCTGCAACTACTGAGCCCGCGTGCTGCGACTACTGAAGCCCGCATGCCTAGAGCCCGTGCTCTGCAACAAGAGAAGCCACCGCAATGAGAAGCCCACACACCGCAACAGAGTACCCCTGCTCGCCACAACTAGAGAAAGCCTGCGCACAGCAACGAAGACCCAACGCAGCCAAGAATAAATTTATTTAAAAAATAAAAAATAAATAAAAACAAAGTAAACAGATATATAATCATACTGAATTCAAAGGGAATAAAGGTGACTAACTTAAGTATTATCAGTATATGAGTATTTATGGTCTTAGTTTTCTTCACTATCTATCTGCAAAGTTTATGCATTTATTTGAGGATGCAAATATGAAGACTCACGTAAACAAGTATGGAGATAAATGTTAAGGGCAGCCTTCAATCTTTAAACCAAGTATAAAGCTCTTTCAAATTTACAGTGTAATATAGTTCCTTCTACTTATATGTTTATTAAATACCTTCAATAAGCAGTTGATGGGTCAGAAATCGGCTTTTGTTGAGATTTTGCTTGCTGATGGTACAAATGAAACGGTGTGAACCATTTTGCCATTCTCCTAAAAACACAATGAAGCTTTCAGCCAGGCTCTCACAGTGGCTTTTAGTTGGATTGGGGTTTTAACTCCTAAAGTCTATCAGCAATAAAGGAAAACTAGAGCAGAACATTTCCAAGGATATTAGGGGATTTAATGAACAAGAATAGCATTTAAAGGAAGGGGGGAAAGAGGAGAGAAGATGAACTTTCCTATGCTTTTCCCTGTGAGAAGTACCCTCGTAATTATGCATGTATCTTAATTAAAATCGCATATTCATGTTTTACATTTTCAGTTGGCCTTGTATAATTAAAACTGCATCACATCTGATGTATCTATAATTATAGCCAAATGGTTATGTTAATGTTCATCTATTCCATGCTAAAAACCAACAAAACCCCACAAAGAACATTTCTTTAAATTGTTTCTACCATAAATTCAATCTCCAGATATAAAAGCTCAATGACCATGTGTCTTGAAAATAAAATATCTTTGAGATCAACAGCCACAGCTTTAAGTGTGAGACCCAAACATCCTGGTGCTTGCAAAAGCATAACCCACACTGCTTTTAAGAGATAATCTATAGAGGAAAAAAATAAAATGCATCATAGAAGGTCTAATTAAGGTCTTATAGGAGATTTCTCACTAACTTAAAGGAATTAACAGGAGACAATCATATCTCCTCAGGCTATAATCTTTGAGCTTTAAATCCCTAAATCTTTCCATTAAAAAAAATTCTTGTATTACAAGATCAGTGCTGAATGTAAAAAACCATGACCAAATTGAATGCCTATTATTAAATCTTTACTGAGAAATCCTTTCCTAACTTTTTCCAATAAAAGAATCACAAAAATGAAAGCACTTCAAAATATAAAGGTTTTGCGTTGGAAATAGTAACACTTGACTTTGGACCTTAGGCTGTTTGGGGGGATTTCAGGTGGGAGATCACCTGGACAAACATTCAGCACTTAGATATTCTTGTGGATTGAATTGTGTCCCCCCAAAATGATATAGAATGTAGGAGTCCTAACCTCTGGAATCTCAGAATGTGGCCTTATTTGGAAATAGGATCATTAAAGTGTAATTAGTTAAATTAAGATAACGTTGTATTGGAGTAATGTGGGCTCTTAATCCAATATGACTGGTGTCTTTATAAGAAGAAGGAAATTTGGACAAAGAGACATCCAGGGAGAAGGCCATATGAAGATGGAGGAGAGCTTTGCATGAGGAATCTGCAAGCCAAGGAATGCCAGGGATTGCCAGCCACCACCAGAGCTAGGAGAGAAGCACAGGACAGATTCTCCCTCAGAGCCGCCACTAGAAACCAAGCCTGTCGGCACCTTGATTTCAGACATCTGGCCTCCAGAACTGTGAGAGAATAAATTTCTGTTGTTTTAAGCCACCCAGTTTGTGGTACTTTGTTAGGACAGCCCTAGGAAACTAATACAGATGTCTACACAACTTGGAAGCTTGTCTTACCAGAATTTCAACTTGTATCCACATCCTGCAAGCTGCATTAACCAACATTTTGCTTTCTTATAAATTCAAGAAAGAGTCTTGGGTTCTGGAAACCTTAGAAGCCACCTTTCTTTCCTTAGTTCTCCAGGAAACAGGCAAGAGGAAAATGTTCTCCCTGCACAGTTTACCCTCCACTATTAAAATCCCTCGCGGTACCTGCCTGAAAGGTCTCTAGGTTTGAACCCCAGGAGCCGAGACCTGGCGTTTGAGGCAGTGTAGCTGGTGTCACTCTCCCTCACACCGGAGGCCATAAGGTACAGCCACTCGACAGAGTAATGAACCTGTCTGGCTGCCTTTCAGGCTCACACGTCAAGTCTGAGGGAAACTCTCTTGTGAACTGGTAAAGAGAAGAAAGAAAAGAAAATCTTTAAAATGAGTACCTGTTCACAGACACTGATGCAGAAACATTTTAGACTAAGAAAGTGATTTGGAAACACAAACCCAAAAGAACCACACACCTTGAACTTACTACACACAGATCAACATGCCGATCGCTCAGCTGGGCATCAGCATCTCTTACATTCCAATAAATGTTCATAGATGTTTTTCTGTGGATACACAAAGGGGCTGAATGCACAAATCCACATTCCAACACAATCCTAAATAGGATGCACATAAACAGAGGCCTTGGGGAGAAGGTAGTAGGAATCCTAGATTAAATTCTATAGCGTTTTTTATTTTACAGAGCATTTTTACATATATTTCCTGGTTTACTTCTCATAACAGCTCTGTTAATTCCACTATTTTAGAGATGTAGGTAGTCAAAAAAATTAAATGACTTGCCCATGGGCACACAAAAAGCGTAACTCACACCAGGCCTTCCAACCCACATCTCCCGATACAAATTCCCAAGAGAGAGATTCTCGTTGTCCAAGTTGATAAAGTGTCCAATCTGATTCAGGTGCCTGTAACAGACTCTCTAGGCACAGGCTTACCTGCTCTTCTTAAAATTGTTACGTGGTCCTGTTTCTGTGACATCGCTTTTTTTTTTTTTTTTTTTTTTTTTTTTTTTTTTTTTTTTACTTACTAGGTCACTGGTTTATTATAAAAAGGTGTAACTCAGGAACAGCCAGATGGAAGAGATGCTTAGGGCAAGGGGTGTGGGAAAGGGAGCAGACCTTCCATGCCCTCTCCAGGCAGGCCAGTCTCCCCAGATTTCCACATTCTCACTACTCTGTAACAAGTTCTGTAACACTACTTCTGATAATGTCCTTTGCAGGGAAATTTTTTCATCATCACCATCATCAACAAACAGCGTTTTTCCTTGCTCAAATGAGAAAGCTTTATATTAAATTGTTTTCTTCTCAAAGTAAAATTCTAGGGATTATCTCACAGAACTGTTTCTGAAGAGGGGAACTGGGATTATGGATGGCCCTAGCCCTACCATGATTCCAGATGTCACCTGGGGTATCAGAAAGATAAGAGATCTACATGATTGCATTTGACTGTCCTATAGACCATCCTATAAACCAAGAGACTCAAACTTGATTGTTCACATGCCCCATAAAATTATTCAGAAAAATAATGTATCCCCTTTGCACACTTTCAAATTGACATTTATACTTCTTTCTTCATAAGCTTAAACAGTTGTAAAGAGTGTGACTTCTAGCAGATGGTAAATGCTAAAATTTAAAAATTAAAGCTATAGCATCCTTTTAAATATATGCAATGAAATCTAAGTCACATAATGGTTTGAAAGCCACCCGTCAGGAAGCAGTTGCTTCTTCTTGTTGCTTCTGACCCTGGTGACAAAGGTACCCTACAGAAGCCAGGGCTCTTCATCACAGAAGTGAACAAACAAACCTGGTCCAAGAGTCAGAGAAGCTAAAAGAGGATCTGGGAGGAGGTGGAATACCTGCAGACCCAGGTGCAGCCTCACACCAACAAGAAGAATTAGTAGATCAGGGACAATGTGCATGAAATACAAAATAGCTGTTGCTTCCCATCCTAACTAAAAACATACAGGAAAGAGAATCCTGAGAGACATAGTTCAGCCTAGGCAAGTAGACACACTCCAAAGTCATCACACCATAGCCCTTGCCGGGCACGAGGAGCCAGCCCAGACATGAAGTACATGCTGCCCGCTGTACCCTGAATAATGGAACCTTTTGTCTCTGACCCGGGAATCTTTTGTCTCCTACCAGCATCCATGAATGAAACCGTAGCAGGCTAACTTGTTAGCTTGCAGGGGAAGTAATATCTCAGACTCGTCACAGCTCTTGACACTACTATTATCAATTTAACAGAATATAAATGAGCTTTCTAAACTTTCAGAAATGTTTCTATTTCCTTCCTTTTATTGATATTTCCATTACTTTTCCTTTAGATTTGAACCCTAATATAAAAAAGTTTAATGCTTGGAAGTCTTTTATTGATCACATCATCACTCTTTATTCAACAGAAATATGTCACAGAAATTATGTTTTTAAAATTTGTTTCATTTCCTATGATTATTATGTCCTAAGTTTTAAAAATGCTTCCATATAATGTAATCATTAAAATTACTGTTAGTAAACAGATCAAAAATGTAAATGTATTTCAAATTTGAATAATAATCATTAAAAGAAAACTTTTATTGGAAATTAATCATCTATTAATGCAATACTGCTAAAATCAATCCATTCAGAAGCTACCATATATATTTTTATGTTAATAAGAAGTTGAAAATATTAAACATTTTATGGCATGAAGTTAAGACTGACTATACCTAGAATAAATATTTTATAATATGATACGATCAAATAATGTTTAATCATCTAATTGAGAAACACATCCTGAATCTAAAAGAAGTGGCATAAAAGTTTCACCCAAGGGTTTTATATAATGTATTCTAAAATTCTCAGTAGTTCTAGAAGCATTCCACTTACATTTCAAAGGTTCTGGAGAACTAACCTACGGTCAGGCTGTTCAAAGTTCTCTTCTTTCCAGCTAATAAAACAGACTAAGGATGAGTCCTAAGAATAGCTAAAGAGTTGCTTACAGTAAAGTACATGAAAAAGGTCATTTTTAGCATCATCACGTCTTCAAATGCACTTTGCTTCTGCTCTCACAGAAACTTACATTCTCTGGCAGAAGGAAAGGAATGTAGGAAATGAAGTCATTAAACAAAAATTGTCATGGTCTCACTATTCCTATATCTGAACCAGAACACCCCACCCTGCCCTAAAACACCAAATTTTACCCTCGATAGCCTAGTGATAGAGAAATACAGGAATCCTTACAGGTTTATTGACATTCATTAATATTTAAAGAGGGCCTCCCTCCCTTTGTTGGAAGCCCAAGAGGTTTGCACATTTTCAATCCTTGGATAAAATTTGGGAAGGGTTAGGGGCCTGATTCTGGCTTATCAACCGTGAACTCAGGCAAGTTCTCCAGGAATGAGTTAGAGAAGAAAGGACCTATGGAATTTAAGGATCTAAACACTGATTCCCTGAAAATTTGCCATGGCCATATACCCCTTGAAAAACATATTCCAGTTGAAACCACTCCTATAAACGCCTTGAGCTTCTACCAAGAAGCTCCACCACTGGGCGATAAATCACAGAGGAGAATGAGAATAGTGGGATAGAATAGAAGAATAAAGCTGGCAAGGATGCGGCCATCTGAAGGGGTTAGGGGGTGGCTTTCATTTGGCCAACGGCAGCGTGAGCTGTGAGCTCCAAGGCTCCCAGGAGGTGGAAGATGGGTATACCGGCTTGGTAAAGGGGTCTAGGTGGGGTCCCAATGGCGCCCACTGCACACCCATGCCCTGGGCTAAGGGCTGAGGATGCAAACATAAGACCCAGCCCGTGCCTTCCAGATGCACTCAAACACAGGATATATACATGTAGATAAATAATTCCTCTTTTTTTTTTTTTGTAAAATAGTGCCCTTTCTGTCCTGTTCTTTGAGAACACGAGTGTACCTTTTATTTCATTCAATAAACATTTGTCTTCCCACAATTAGCCAGGCACTCTGCTCAGAGCTAGGAAACAGATTAGAAGGGAAAGCCAGTATAAGAAGGCATTAGGGCAGCATCCTGTCTCAAGGAATCTTTACCATCCCCCTACCTGGCACAGTGTTCATGCCTAACCAACATTTATCAACCCTTGTTCACATGCTTACTCATTTTCTCCTACATATTTTTTATTGTGGTAAAATATATATAGCATAAAACTTCCCACTTGAGCCATTTTTAGGTGTACGATTCTTGCTTACTCCTTCGAAAAGCAGTGCTCTCTTCTACCAAGAGCTGGACACTGACCATGGTAATAACTGGAGTCAGATGACCCTGCCTTTGAGCTTTGGGGGAAAAAATCCCTTAGGCTCTGGAATTCTTACTGCAAAACGAGTTTTCTGCCATGCTACCGGTTATGATTTTTTGGTACAAGTATCTCAGGCATTCAGCGGGTCCATGTGCAGAGGGGAAACATTAAATGGCCCTTCACTGGGCTAACAACATCGGCACTGCATTCTGATCCTCTAATCTCCACCCGCGCTATCATCACAACGGGTGGGGTTTCTGTTTGCTGAAAGAATATAAATAATTAAAGTCCTGCAGGGAGAAGATTTTTGTTTACAGGGCTACATTGTCATTCTTGTACCTGGCAGGAGTATGGCAAAATTACATGAGTTTATTAAAAAACAAAAATCGATGGTTCCAGCTCCGTTCCTCCGTCCCATGGAATGAGATCAAACAGCGGCTGCACAGAAGCCAGAGCTGTCGGTATTTAAAGTGCTGTCACTGGAATGAGTGGGGAGGCTACATTTGGCGGAATGAGTTCTCAGATGCACACGCTCCCCACCGTGCCCAGCACTTCCTGGACATCACCACCTCTTGGAGTTCAGATGTTCGCGCTAGGAAATGTTGCCAAGCCCAACCTTAGCCCTTGTTGGATGTTCTGTTTCATCATTCCCTTTATGATCCCCCCACATTTCTTAAGATAGAAGCTTACACTGCAGAAACAGTCTACAGCATACCCCCTACATACAGACGGATCTCCAGATTACCAGGGCAATTGCTGCCTTTGTGTACTTATGGACTGACGTGATAACTGAAAATAACTTCCATTAGCACCGTAAAAACTCCAGCTGATACCAAATGAATTTCATTTGATACCAGCAGAGAAAAATATTGGCTACTGAGATATTCTTTGTTCAGGGTTATTTACAGTTAGCTAGAATCCACGTACAATCCAGCCAGCCAGAAGGCGCCAAATAATTTTCCTCACTCGAGGACCTCGTGTGGAAGGACTTCCACAAAAGACTGGCTCACCTTTGTTTACTGAAACACAGGGACCATTCTTGTCGCACCTGGTCCACTACAATACATGGAAATGACTGGCAATTAAATTCTTTGGAGTAAAAAAGATGTAAACAGGTGTTTGAGAGACGTGTAGTACCTGGACTCTGACATTCTCCCTCCCCATCACCATCCTGTTTTGTAAATTTTGGGAATAGTCAACTAAATGATCAGAGCATTCCCCAAAAACTCTGATTTGGGGCATTTTTAAAATGTAAATATTTCAAATGAACATGTATCACCAGTAAGAATTAAGGGCGAACATTTTGTTACGTTCCCTTCAGAACTTATACATTTTTAAGAATCATCACAGATACCACTGAGGTCCCTCCTTTTGTACCCTCCCTCTCCAGGGGAAACCACTGTCTTAAAGTTGTCTGTTCATGTTGTTATACTTTTAACACATATGCATGTATCATAAACAATTTTACAAGTCTTCAAATAATACATGTACCTATCTGTCTACAAATTGTCTTTTTCATTCAACATTACGGATTTTTAGATTCTTTGTTGTAAATATACATGCGGTTTACCATTTTAACAATTTTAAGTGTACAATTCAGTGACATTAGCCACATTCACAATGTTGTGTGACCATCACCAATATCTGTTTCCAGAACTCTTTTGTCATCCCGAAGAGAAATTCTGTACCAACTAAATAATAATTCCCCATTGCTCCCTCCCACCAGACCCGGGTCACCACCATTCTACTTTCTATCTCCATGAATTTGCCTGCTCTAGGTAGTTTATGTAAGTGGAATCATATGATATTTGTCCTTTAGTTCTGGCTTATTTCACTTAGCATCTCAACAGTATGTTTTTGAGGTCAACCCGTGTCCCCTGCATCGGCAGGCGGACTCTCAACCACTGCGCCACCAGGGAAGCCCTGGAGAGACATTCTTAATTCTTCTCTTTTCTTTATCCTGACATTCAATCAGCAAATCCTGTGGAATCAACAGCTGATTACTTCTTAAATATGTTTACTTCTTACAACCCACTTGACAATGCTGAATTTTACTTGAATCCCGTGTTCATGTAAATCATGGATGGTTAATAAGTCCCCCTACCCTGTTGTTTTCCGGGCAACAGCCTATTGCAAAGAACCCCCACCCCTTCCCCAGATGACACAGGCAAGACTCATGGACAACCCCTTGTTTACCTATGACAAGGCTACACACAGACCCTCCAAATTCCCATTCTTTGCCTCATACAGGATTGCTTGTCCCCACTGATCAACCAGAATAAAATGCCCATTAACATGACTTGATCAAACTTTAGTCCAGCTTCTCTCCTTCCTTTAGAGCCCTGAACTTGGATTCACCCTCAGCCTGAGTCAGCATACAGCCCCCTCCTTAAAGGTTAATCCCAGAATAGGCTGAACTCAGGGTAAAACTGATCTACTGTCCTACATCATGCCACCCTCCTTGTTCATCCCACTTGCCCACAGCTGGTTCTTTCCAGCCTTGTTCACTCCTCTCTGTAAAAGAGAAGCCTTTCCTGCCCGACCTTGGAGATGCTTAAAGATCTCAGAGCCAGAGAGTTCTCTTTATTGCAATAGCTCCCATGGCTCCCTGTTGCAATAATACTTTCCAATAAAGTCTCTCCTTCCTTAATTTGAATTTGTTTTATTTGGCACATGCGTCACCCTTGGCCAAGTCATCAGGCTCTCTCTCCTGACATACTACATTGGACTTCAAACTGCTCTGGCCACTTCCCTTCCAGCCAATGTGTTTCATTTCCCACACTCTGCTCACAAGACTCCACACAGCATGGCCCCTGCCTACCTTTCCAGTCTCGTCTCTCCCTGCTCTTCCCCATGCTGGGGAAGCCATTCCAGGCTATCTCTCAACTACTTAAACATAACACACTCTCTTGTCTTTGGACCTTCCAGCATGCTGATTCCCATGCCTAGCTACTCACTGTGGCCAAACAGCTATTATCTGAGCTTTGAGGTATGAGCTTTGAGGTCTCCTGATACGTAATCCCATAGCTCACTTTAATAATAGTTTGTACTCTACTAGATAGCAAACTATGCAAAGCAAGGACCACGTCTGTCTTATTCACTTGTCTGTGCTATCTCAGACATAGAGCTCAATTAATATTTGTTAAGAAGATGAAGATAGGGCCTCCCTGGTGGCGCAGTGGTTAAGAGTCCGCCTGCCGATGCAGGGGATACGGGTTCGTGCCCCGGTCTGGGAGGATCCCATATGCCGCGGAGCGGCTGGGCCCGTGAGCCATGGCCGCTGGGCCTGCGCATCCGGAGCCTGTGCTCCGCAACGGGAGAGGCCACAACAGTGAGAGGCCCGCATACCGCAAAAAGAAAAAAAAAAAAAAAAAAAAAAGATGAAGATAGAAGAATGGGTGGAGAATAAAGACAGGCCATCAGAGAGGAAAGAATGATTTCCATGAGACGAAGTAGCCACAGAGATAGGAGGAAAATCAGGAAGCCAAGGTGTGTGAGAGTTTCAAGGAGGAGAAGTTGTTCAACAACAGTCTAGGATGAGAAGCCAAGTAGGGTGAGAATTGAAAGGAGTTAAATTTTGAATAGACTAAGAGATCATTGATGAACTAGGTGAAAGCTGTTTTAGTGGAGTGGTATGGAATAGAAGTCAGATGGAATTGGGTTGAAAATTGAAAAGCTTCCAAGGGAAGCTTTGCATTTTTCAGCCCATTGTTTTCACCTCTGTTTCAACTGCACTGAACATAACATTATGGGTTAAATGGTTACTTTTACTCCTATTCGTTAAAGAAGCACCATTTATCTATCTGTGCATAATTTGGGGTAAAATACTCTATCTAAGACTCTCTCTATTCAAGAGTCTCTTTCCATTATATGAGATAAACTGTGAAATCTGTTGTTTTTCCATGACCATACTATAAAAATCTATTGTCTTTCTCCATGGTTTCCATCTTTCCTTCTGACTTTATAGATAAGACGGACTTTTCCCAGAATATCAATGGAGTTAGACCAGTAGCACAATTCATAATTGCATACATCTGGCCAAGGAAAAAAGCTAGAATGGAGACATGAGGGTGTTCTCCCTCTAGTTAAGGCAGGTTGGCTGAGCATGAGGGGAAAAGATCCTTGACGTACAAGATATACACTCAGATTCAACCTCAGATGTTTCCAGGAAATTCTAGAAGCCATTGGCAAATGAAAATCAAATGGTTCAGGGCACCAGCCTTTATCTCCTCTGAGAATGGTTTCTCCTCAATGCTACACCTAAGATTATGACTACCTACATCTCAGTTAGTTATGAAGATTTACTCACATGATGCTTTTGCCTTGTCAGGGCAGTTCTGGCCCTGAGCCTGAAGAGAAAGCTCACAGCGCTCAATGATCAAAAGCTATTGATTCTGATATGAGAATCTAAGTCTCTTTGTAAATATTGTGATAATGCTGAAGGTAAGTTGTCCTTTCTGCCGTATCTTTTATTTACCAAGTATTTGAACCAATTAGAACCTTCATTCCCATCACCACAGGACATGAGCTGTTTACTTTCATTTCCAGGAAAAGGAGATTTCCCTTAAATTTCACAGGGAAAGGAAAAAGGAGAGTCAGCAAGGTGAAGTGGTTTCCAAAGTCAGAACTTGAGCTTGTGTTAGGAACAGTTGCTTATCCACACAATCATTTGTCGACTCATACTCCCATTACTCACTGTACCCAGGAGATCCTCAAAATTACATTAATCTCCAGAGTGGTGGAAACATAACAGGGTCAATTGCTAGGTGCAAAATGGGACATTGTCTCACTCCCTCCTGACTCCACAAATAAGGAAGCTGTGGCCCAGACTGGAGGAAGAGTGTCCTCCCGGCAGCTTCTTTAGCTGGGAGGACTCCAAGGTCTTCCCCAAACTAGAGGATTCTGAAGTTATTGCAAGGGTCCCAGGGTAACAGCTAGGATGACTATATACCCCAGTTTTGTGGAAGATCTCAGTGTACGTCTGTTGAACTTGCATAGTCATCAATAGTACCCCCTCTCATTTTCAAAAGTGAATATTGGCAAAATATTTGGACAATATGCTATATAGCCACCCTAGTCATGACAGAAACCCTAATTCCATCTGGGTTTACTCTATAAGAGATTCAAATTCTTTAAACTGTTGTAAGAAAGCAGAAAAGCCGATCACTATAACTAAGAAAACATATGAAATGCTCTGCTTCGTGCATTCAACAAATATGTATAAGACGTAGTACTTACTTAGCCTTATAGTGAAGATGAAGATGTGTAAGACTATGGTCCTTGCCCTTTTCATGAGTTAAGCAAAATTTATCCTAGCTTGTAAGGTCTCATTGTCTCATGTCTGTCCTTCCTGGCTATCTGTTCCAAAGCCCAAACTCCTGTGAGTTTGTTTTTTATTATTAGAGTTTGGATTCTCCATATTTCTGCTCATGTGACCTGATCTCTGCTATTCGTATCTTGTTCTTCCTTGATATAGTGGGAGTCCTCTAAGATGGACCCTAGTGATTCTGTCTCGTGGTAGACAAATCATTGTGTAATCCTCTCCCCTTGAGTCCTGGTAAACTTACCAGCTCACTTCTAAAAAGATGGGCTTCCCTGGTGACGCAGTGATTAAGAATCCACCTGCCAATGCAGGGGACATGGGTTGGAGCCCTGGTCCAGGAAGGTCCCACATGCCGTGGAGCAACTAAGCCCATGCGTCACAACTACTGAGCCTGCGCTCTAGAGCCCGTAACCCACAACTACTGAGCCTGCGTATCTAGAGCCCGTGCTCCACAACAAGAGAAGCCACTGCAATGAGAGCTCGCGCACCGCAACGAAGAGTAGCCCCCGCTCGCTGCAACTAGAGAAAGCCCACGTGCAGCAACGAAGACCCAATGCAGCCAAAAATAAATAAAATTTTCTTTAAAAAGTCTTAAAAAAAAAAAAGAAAAATGTGGCAGAATTTACTGGATATCACCTGTGAGATGAGGTTGCAAAAAGACTGCTTCCATCTTGGGCACCCTCTCTTGCTCGCATTTGCTCATTCTGAGGAAACCAGCTGCTCTATGGAGAGGCTCGTGAGGCAAAAAATTGAGGGAGGTCTTTGGCCAACAGCCAGCAAGAACCTAAGCCCTTACTCAGTGCAAGAGCCCATGAGAATCTAGCTGACACTTAGACTGCAGATTTTGGAGAGACCTAGAGGCAGAGACACCTAGCTAAGTTGCACAGAATCCTGACCCACAGAAATTATGAGACGGTAAATGTTCGTTGTTTTAAGACACTAAGTTTGGGGATCACTTTTTACCTAGCAACAGATAACTAATACACTTGACCTGTCTCATCCTATACCAAAGACCTAGGCTTCTCACTATGCCAGCACTGACCTTATTCTCACTCTTAGTAGAGGCTAGTAAACAGGCAGCCCCAGTCCTCCTCTGTCCTTCAAAAAGACTGGAGATGACCAAGGAAACTTCCATTGCACAGCAGACTAGTGAACATAGCCTTGCCCTGTTTCTTGCAGACCCAAGATTCTGGTGCCAGTCTCCGGGCTCAGTCCAGCCTCCAGGGCTACTGGAACCATGTAGCAAATGCCTGGACCATCTCTTAGGGTCCTTCTCTTTCCTGTTTTACTTTTATAAAAAATCAGATGTTAAGCTCATCTTCTATGTTCTTTTTAGCATTCCGAAGGCAGACTGATGGCTAATTATCTTGCAAGATCAGTTCACAGAGTTTCAAATTCAATTCCCAGCAGGTTTTTAATCCTTTTTCATGAAGGTGAATAAACAGTCGAGACATTTGTATGTTTCTATGGTACTATGGTAAATACAAAACTAAGCATGTTAGAAAGGTGCCACTGTTTCCATTCAGGAGTTAGCGTTCTTTTTAAAAAGTAAGTAAATAAGCCCAAGGGCACATATAACAAGGAGAAAACAGTGAACAGCAAAGAGACAGCACCTCCAGAAGAGCACAGCTAGAAGGTGTAGGTGTGCAAAATTTTAGTGTTGGTGGGTTTCACACCAAAGACTAGACTGGCTTCTACAAGGAACATTACCTCTTGTCCTCCTACGAGAACACTTCTCCAAGCATGTAAAAGTGCTTCTGCATCCACGAACGCTTCATTCTGAAAAGACTGACTACGACAGAGGAAAAGGCTGAAATCTCATCTCATCCTGAACTCATCCTACTTGTTAAAGATCAGAAAACAAAGATTTCTCTTCAGGAGAGCGCAAGGAGTACAGCTTTTATACTCTCGGGTAAGAGCAGAATTACACAGAGGCAGGATAAGATTTCCTTGGGGGAAATGAATGTCTTTGTTTTGTTTTGTTTTGTTTTGCGGTACGTGGGCCTCTCACTGCTGTGGCCTCTCCCGTTGCGGAGCACAGGCTCCGGACGCGCAGGCTCAGCGGCCGTGGCTCACGGGCCCAGCCGCTCCGTGGCACGTGGGATCTTCCCGGACTGGGGCACAGACCCGTGTCCCCTGCATCGGCAGGCGGACTCTCAACCACTGCGCCACCAGGGAAGCCCGGAAATGAATGTCTTTTACCTAACAGTCATAAACAATTCTAAATACTCTGGCAGGTTGCATATCTCAGGCAAGGCCCAGACACAGAGCCACTGTGAGCCACCAACAAGAGCAGGAAGACTCAAAAGGGGTATAAAGCAGAATTCCCCTCCCTTTGCACTGTATCCCCTTGGGATAATGAAGGAAGCTCTGTCCTCAACAAAAACACTGCAGTCATCATGGGATCTTTATCAGACACAATGTGCTCGTGTTCTGAGAACAGGAAGGGTGACCTGGTCAGCTGCGTAACACTCAGCCTGACTTCTTCTAGGATTCGTGTCCATTGGGCAGGGCAAAGCTAAGACAGAACCATTAGGGTGTGCGTCCATTTCCAAAATAGATAAGGGGAGCCCCTCATCACAGTGTTCTGCAAGACCTGAGCCCGGAAAGAGGCAGTGGCGGACAGGACCTGAGCCTCAGAACGTCTCAAAGTTCCATCCTTAGGAAAACGAGGAAAGAAGCCAACTTGGGACCTCCATCCTCTGAGAGCACATCACTGGTCTCAGACATTTAGGTTTACAACTCTGTGTCTGCAAAGGTCAGCAGGGCTAACACAGATAGCCTCTGGCCTTCCTTTAATGGGTTCTCTTCCCCCTGACTGAGGACTGCTGTTCCTTGTAGGTCATTCCTTACCTCTGTGTCCTTGACTTGCCCGGCTCAAACACATCCCCCACCCCACACCATACATACACAGACCCCAAAGCCTGTCCCAGATCCTTTTTCCTTTCCATTCAAACCCAATCAATATAAAACGTGCCCTCCACATAGCTAGTGACACAGAAGCTTCAATGTACCAGCCCTCACTTATCATTTATACCAGGTACTGTGAAGAATCTGAGTCACTACTTCCAATTCCCAAGCACCCAATTATGTTGCAATTTTTATCCAATTAATCTCTAAATAGTCTTTTGAGACAGGAAGGAGCAGTGACTCAGATAAACCAAATACCTTAAATCTATCTTTTTCATGTAGCCCTTTGCACGCTGAAGCCAAAGACAGCCGTGGCTCCATGAGCCCGCTATTGCTATCAGCTGACACTTCCAAGTTCAGCCTTAAAGAGGATGAATACAAATCAGGCACAACTCTAACTCTGACTCAGCTCCTGAAATTCCAGTTAGAAGGATTCAAGCAAAGGCCACATCCCCAAAATAAACCGTACTGCAACCGTTTAGAAAAACAAATTGTCTGCATATCTTTACAGGCTGGGTTTTGTCCCTTCTAGAGTTCATACATCAAAGTCCTAAACCCCGGGATTCCCTGGTGGCGCAGTGGTTGACAGCCCACCTGCCAATGCAGGGGACAAGGGTTCGTGCCCCAGTCCGGGAAGATCCCACATGCCACGGAGCGGCTGGCCCGTGAGCCATGACCGCTGAGCCTGCGCGTCTGGAGCCTGTGCTCCGCAATGGGAGAGGCCACAACAGTGAGAGGTCCAGGTACCGCAAAAAAAAAAAAAAAAAAAAAAAAAAAGTCCTAAACCCCAAGCCTCAGCATGTGACTATGTTTGGAGATAGGGTCTTTGTACAGGTCATTAGAGTGAGCCCTAATCAATATGACTGGTGTCCTTATGAGAAGAGGAAATTTGGACACAGGCGTTGTACAGAGAGGAGATGATATAAAGACACAGGGAGAAGGCACACCTACAAGCCAAGGAGAGAGGCCAGGAACAGAGCCTTTCCTCACAGCCCTCAGAAGGAACCAACCCTGGCGACACCTTGATTTCAGACTTCTGGCCTCCAAAACTGTGAGAGAATAAATTTATTTAAAGCACCCAGTCTGTGGTACTTTGTAATGGCAGCCCTAGCAAACTAACACAATATCCATTTCCACATTAGGAATCAGCATGGTTCCCTGGGTACCAAACGGATGTTGACTCCAGGGAGGCGGGACTCATTTATTGTTCTTGAGCTTCGCATCAAAGTGCCTAGCTGAGGTTTATGTGCCAGAGCACAGGTTAAAATGAGCAACAAGATAGATGTTCCTTGACATTGACTGAGTTCTATTTACACATTGTCTTGCATTTTACCCAGAGAGACCATAAACCAAGTTACTACCATATCTTCCCTTTATATTACAGCCCTATTAGCCATCACTGAGTCAGTGCCCAAAGAATTTGGTTGAATCAATGTCTTTATTATATAGTACACCCAGTTCCCAGTATTTGGAAAATAACCCTGTGTGATTTTTCTAAGGTTCTCACACATTCCCGTTTTCTTTCTTTGCTTGTTCTTAGATCTGCAGGGTTAAATAGTAAGTTTAAATTTTCTCTTTCTCCAACTGACTCATTTCACCTAGCATAATACCCTAAAGGTCCATCCATGTTGTCACAAATGGCAAGATTTCATCTTTTTTTATGGCTGAGTAGTATTCCATTGTGTGTGTGTATGTGTGTATATATATATATATATATATACACACCACATCTTATTTATCCATTTACCCCTTGATGGGCACTTAGGTTGTTTCCATATCTTGGCTATTGTAAGTAATGCTGTGATGAACATAGGGCCAGATAATTAAAAACTTTTTTTTCTAATTAAAAAATAAATAAATTTTCTCTCACATTTAACTCTTAGAAATATTATCTAAAGTCTTATGCTTGAAATTTGGAGTAGACATATATACGTATATAAAACTTTACTTGAGATTTCAAACATAGCTAAATGCTTGAAATTTCCATTACTACACTTGTACACAAATATTACAAACTTAAAGAGTATGAAAATTAAAAGAGGAAATGATCACTGAAGTGATATTTTACATTGGCCATGGGACAGATTAATGTTTGAGGTCTTTAAATGTTAAGATAAAGTGTTTAAAGGAGATAACATGAAATCTGTAGGACACCACATACAGAATGATATTATTTGCTCTGTAATGGAGCTTACTGATGCATGGAAAAATACTTTCACTCTTTACTTTTCACTCTCTTTCTGAAATTTTACAAATGGGTGTAGTTATATTCCAAAAAAACTTTCTTTACAAAAACAGGCAGCAGGCTGAATTTGGCCCAGGGACTATAATTTATCAACCCCTGGTCTAAACCAATATTGTAGCCACTAACCACATGTGGCTATTTACATTTAAATTAATAAAATTTAAAACTCCCTTCCCCAGTTGCACATGCCACATTTCAAGTGCCCAATGACCACATGCAGCCAATAGCTGCCATACTGGACAGCACAAAAATAGAACATGTCCATCATCACAGAATAAACTCATCTCCCAAGATATTCCAACTACATTAGAATTCTTTCAATAAGAGTGAAAAAAAGCATTTTATTCCCTAAGATACTAAATCCTAGTCATTTTTGACACTTTCTCAATATGAATGATTTAGAATAGCGTCAAGTCATGTGAAAGCTTCATATTCTGCATAGAATTGCCACGGTGTGATTTTAAGCAACATTTTAATTTTCACCAGAGACAAGGTGTCAAAAAGCATGTTGGAATTTTATTTACAAAATTTAAGAATGGAAAACCAAAACTATCTATACAATAAAGATTATAGAGTTGGCCTTCTGAGGAAACTGAAGTCTGAAATACAGTCATTTTTTAAAAAACCAAAAATCTGACATAATCATGTCTAGGAAATGTTTCATTTAAAACTACTATCTGGTTCCAGAAGCACCTGAAAGGGACTCTGTCCAAGTTTTACTTCCCAGGACTTCTACCCAAGAGCTTGTTCTGGTTTCCTTAGGAATCAAGGGTGGAAGCAAGATGGAAAAGGGACAACTCCTTTTTAAAACTGTGAGTCATAAGAGGCTCCAGTTGATGACAAGGAAGCTTACACAGCTACACAGGACACGAAGAATAAGGGGAAGGACTTTAAGAGAAAATAGCTTCATAGCATTTCCTGTGCATAGCTGCCATTTTTCCCATGCATTTCTTGGTGAGTTAGGTGGACATACTTCTTATTGCCCACCTGTAATTCCCTTTCTAGAGGGAGAATTCACATTCCAAGAAAAAGAGAAATTCAGAACCGATGGCTTGAGAGCAGCTCAAGTTCATCCACTCCCCTAGCAGCCAAATGAAGTTAGTCTCCTCAGAAGCCCATCTGAAAAGGGCCACAGCAGCAGCCATCAGCATTTGTGCTCAAAAAAAGCATGACTGCCAACTGCAGAAGGGAGGATCAATTGTGGGGAGCCCACACCATGTCAAGAAACCAGTGAGAAATGTGTTCAGTTAACCCTGGCACAGGGAGGGTGGGGGGCAATAGTCTCCTTCCAAACTGCATAATTTTATAATTAAAGTCCGGGGTGGCCAAAATAGATAGAATGACATTAATCAAGGCTTAAAAATACCAGTGTACAAATCAGTCTCTTCCCTTTCAAAGAAACTTTGACAGCTTCCAAAGGGCATCATCTTGTGCAAATGACATCCTGTATCCTAATTGTTTAACTAGCTTGGGTATCAAAAGGCTGTTCTGGCTCCGCTGGGAATCCCAACACCACACACAACAAGCCGGGAAATGCCGACAGCTATCTCTGCATGATTACGGTCGCATTCCCTACGACAGTCATCACCCCGAGTCCTTCATCAAGCCCCCTTTTTTCTCCGACTCCTTTAAAAACATGGCCAAAGTGTGAGCGTCCTCGTGGGAATTTTCTGGGATTTGATGTGGTTTCCAGAGACATACTTTGAAGATGAAGGCAGTGAATTTCACATGAACAAAAAAAGTGAGTTGTGGTTCTCTAAAGCTGTGTTTCTCAGACTTTAAAGGGATGCACATCACCTGGGAACCCTGTTAAAATTCTGATTCTGGAGGCTTGGGTGAGGCCTGAGGTTCGGTATTTCTAACTATCTCCTAGGTGATGGTGATACAGCGGGTCCACTGAGGACACTTGGGCAGCAAAGCTAAGTAGCACATTAATTTTCCATGATCAAAGAATGATCTTTAGGCGTGGGATTAATAGAGGGTATTACTCTTTAAATGCAGAATTGGAAAATGCTAGAGTGAGATGGGACCTAAGAGTTATCGAAGATAAACTCTTTTTTTTTTTTTGGCCATGCCATGTGGCTTGCAGGATCTTAGTTTCCCGGCCAAGGATCGAACCTGTGCCCCCTGCAACAGAAGCACGGTGTCTTAACCACTGGACAACCAAGGAATACCCAAACTCTTCATTTTTAAAGGATGTTAAGGGACTCACCCAGAGTCTTATCACTGAGTAATGAGAGATGCTGAGTCTGGCTTCCTTTTAAACAGACACGATAGCACAGATCCCAAGTGCTGCACAGCAGGATGAGTGTGTGCTGTGACAGAGGGGAGTGGAGGGGGGCCGAGAAGGGAGAGGAGAAGGGGAGAACATCTTATTCCTCACCCATCTGTGTAAATGAGTTAGATAAAGAGCCTGGTCCACAACTTTAAGAACCATTGAAAATAGTTCTCAGGCTAGCTAGGTTCCCATAAAATTAATCAACCCTCAAAGATTGTATCATTTCTACCACACTTTTCCTTGTAAGCAATACTATCACATTGTGAAAAAGCAGGTAAGGTGGTGTGGATCCCATGCTCACTGTCTAGTAAAAGTCTTATTTCGCTCCACTGAAGAGGAAAGAAACCGACTTGCACTAACACCTACCCTGTACCTAACACACTGCTAGTTTCTTTATGTATGGGTATCCCATTTAATTCTTGCAACAAATCTGTAAAATGGATAGAATTATCCCTGTTTTTTAGATGAGAAAAGTGAATTTGAAAATGACTAAATACCAAGTCTGTGGTAAAATAGCAAGTAAGCAGCTTAGCTAAGATTCAAATTCATGGCCGCCTTCCCCAAACCCTGAGCTATATTTTTGTTTTCAAGCCTAAAATCATATCAGGCCCACAGCTTAAGTCAACCTCTAATTAGCCTCCAAGTTTATACAGGCCTACCTCGGAGATACTGCAGGTTTGCTTCCAGACAACTGCAATAAACTAAATAGTGCAATAAAGCAAATTACACAAATATTTTGGTTTCCCAGTGCATATAAAAGTTATGTTTACACTATACTGTAGTCTATTAAATGCACAATAGCATTATGTCTTAAAAAATGTACATACCTTGGGGCTTCCCTGGTGGCGCAGTGGTTGAGGGTCCGCCTGCCGATGCAGGGGACACGAGTTCGTGCCCCGGTCCGGGAAGATCTCACATGCCATGGAGCAGCTGGGCCCGTGAGCCATGGCCGCTGAGCCTGCGCGTCCAGAGCCTGTGCTCTGCAACAGGAGAGACCACAACAGTGAGAGGCCTGTGTACCGCCAAAAAAAAAAAAAAAAGTACATACCTTAACTAAAAAATACTTTATTGCTAAAAAATGTTAGTCATAATCTGAGCCTTCAGTGAGCCATAGCAGTAACATCAAAAATCACTGATCACAGATCACCAAAATAAATATAATAATAATGAAAACGTTTGAAAAATTGCAGGAAATTACCAAAATGTGACATAGTAACACAAAGTGAGCAAATGCTGTTGGAAAAATGGTGCCAATAGACTTGCTTGACACAGGGTTGCCAAAAACCTTCAATTTGTAAAAAACATAGTATCTTCAAAGTGCAATAAAATAACGTTTAATAAAATGAGGTATGCCTGTATATGTTCCATTCGCAAAAGCTAGAGTTATTTCTAAAAGAAACTTCCTGTCCCACACTTTATCAGCTGTTGGACCTAGGCTTTTAATAACAAGTAACCCAATTTCATCTTTCAAACTCTCCAGCCCATGAAAGTTCCCTACACACTTGAGTGCTTAAATACCTTTTTGTAATGGGCAATAAGAACTTTAAACTCACCAAGAACCACCAGCAAAACTGATGAATAAATCACTTTCTAGAGTCCACTCAATCATGATAGGTGGGTGTAAAAGGACAAGAGAACAGGAAGCATTGCATGTCTGAAAATGCGAGGCCCTCAATGAGAAAAGCATTCCACAGTACGAATGATTTCCAAGAGACAGTGTCTGGTAATAACAATGGTGAATATGCACTAGCTTGTATCATCTGAGAGCTTAAACAGATCATTCTGATGAAAGTCTATCCACAGATGAAAAGTTATCTCCTAGCTGGCCCTTTAAAACATTCTCCAGTAGAAGGGTAACCGAGCAGAACCCTATGAGGCCTTCCCAGAAGAGACCCCCACCGCCTGCCTTTTGTCTGTAGAAAAACTTTAATCAAAGAATAAATTTAATCGGAGAAATGAGAAAATGAAGAAAGAAAGGAAAACTGTCAAGCAAGACAAAATAATGACACTTCAGCCATTAAACAAAATCAGGGACTTTTAGTCCTTCCTCAAGGACTAGAGACAATATTCTGAGCCATGGCCTTTGAGCTGTTTTGAAGATACTGAAACCCCCAGCTGGTGGAACAAGGTAACTGTCTGCTGCCCACAAGCACGTAGACCACGGACCAGTTGGAACCAGAAGGTTGATGATGCTGACTCCCAATCACCTCACCACCAGCCCATCAGAAGAATGTCCAGGAGCTGATCACGCCCTGCTCCTTGAACACTGTAAGACTTGTCACTACCCCCTCCAGGGCGGGACACACAGTTTTGAGGGCATTAGCCTGCTGTGGCCCCCTTTGCCTGGCAAAACAATAAAGCTATTCTTTTCTACTTCACCAAAAACTCCGTCTTGGCATTTCTATTCGGCACCGGCGAACAGATGCAGAGAGAAATAGGGAGAGTTGAGGCTCGTAGGGGGACTGGGTCAGCTTCCTCCAGGCAGGAAGGGTAATAGCCCATCAGTGAAACCAGGATTCTAAGCCTCAGGTGGGGTCTCTGAAGGACCAGAGGAGGAGGGACCCACTCAAGGTCATCCATTAACTAACTTTTGTTTTTCCTTTAGGATCTTCAGTACATAGATTTTAATTAATCATACCTCTGTGTTCAGGGCATATTATAATAGTTGTTTCATGTAGGGATCCTCTCTCATTTTCTTTTGTTTTGTTTTTTCCTGTTTGATCCCCAACATTCATTCCTATTTTTCTCCCCCGACAGGCTTCCAATGTGATGTGTTTGATATGCATCTTTGAATAATTTTATAGATGAATCTGTCTCCATCAGCTCAGGCTGCCACACAGTGGCTTAAACAACAGAAATTTATTTTCTCGCAGTTCTAGAGGCTGGAAGTCCAAGATCAAGGTGCCAGTATGGTTGGTTTCTGATGAGAGCTCTCTTACTTTCTTACAGATGGCCATCTTCTTGCCACGTCCTCATATGGCAGAGAGAGAGAAAGCTCTCCGGTGTCTCTTTTATAAGGGCAATAATCCCATCATGAGGGCCCCAGCCTCATGACCTCATTTAAACCTAATGACCTCCCAAAGGCCCCACCTCCAAATGCCAACACATGTGGGGTTAGGACTTCAAAATAAGAGTTGGGTTGGGGGACACAATTGGTCCATAGCCATATGCAAATTAAAATTTGCATAAATTATACTGTTCCCTTTTTTTTAAACAAATATTCCCCAAAGAACATGCCCTGCTTACTGCTGCCCAGGGAGCAGTTTTAGCCATTTTACTTGGGCAGAATATGCCTGAATGGAAGCAGAGAAAGGTTGCCTCAGGAATGGAGAAGAGAAGGGGGCCAGGGGAATTAATTTCCCTCTATTGGCAGTTTTGCCTGATCCTTGGTGTCATCCCTCCTGGACACAGCACTGGAAAGCCAGAGGCGGATACAGGTGAAAATTTTGCCCATAATCCACACATCAAATTCAGGCAAAAGTTTTTACACTTTTAATATTCACAGCATGAGAGCTACTTATTTTTGCTTTTTACTTAAATAAAATTCCATTATAAAGATTCAGGCCATAATTACCCAGGAAACTGTGTGAGAATGATCTAAGACCTGGAGTCTTAGACTAGACCTTTACTGTGAAACAGACCGTCATCGAGATAATGGAATAGAAATGCGAACCGTGTGTAAGCATTTATTTTTCTATTGCCTTGAGGACATGCAAACCAAGGAAGGTAGGCTTCTGAGGTTAGATGTGTGCCAGTGGGTCTCACACCTGAGCTGGCATCAGAAGCCTCCAGAGGGTGTGTTAAGTTTGGGCCCATCTTCAGAGCTGCTGACTCGGAAGGTCTGGGGCTGGGCCCAGGGATCTGCATTTCTCACAAATTCCCACTTGATGCTGATGCTGCTGACCCAAGGGTCTTACTTTGAGAATCCCTGTTCTGTCAAGATGCAGATGCATTGAAAGATTAGAAAATGGACTGGGATTCCCAATTGAATCTTTTGTGTTAAGGCAGTATATATAAAACATATGATTATTTTTATGTGTGCCTCCTTGTTTTTTAAGTCCTTATGATTCTCTAGATATATATTTGGAGCACAATTTTTACCCAGTACCCAAGAAAACCTATAATGGGGTATTTAAATACTCTTGTGCCCTCAATTTTTGTCTAACTGATCTGCCAGGTTCTGAGAAAGGGGTGTTAAAATCTCACTATGAATGTAGATTTTCAGTTTATTCCTTTACTTTATTTATATTTCAAAACTATGATGAAAATTATAAATTGCTTTATGATTCTTCTATTTTCTTGGTAGGTGTTTTATTAATATAATTCATCTTTTCTTTTTCCTTCTCAATGCTTTTACCCTTGAGTTATATTTTGTCATTTTAACATTGTTACTCCTGTTTTCTTTTTATTAACATTTGCCTGGCATATACTTTTCCTTCCCTTTACTTTCAAACTTCCTGCACCATTTGGTTTTATATTTGCCTCTTTTAAACAGCTCATAATGGGATTTTTAAATTCAATTCTGAGAGTCTGTGTCATTCACATAGATTGTTATTCCTGACATGCTTTTACTTTCTGCTATCCTGTTTTGGTTTTCTGTTTAATGTGCACCTTTTTAACTTTTTTCTTTCCCCTGTCTCTTACTGGTAAAAATTTCCATATTCTATTTTTCTCCTAAATTACTTGGAAATTAAATCTATTACTTACTCTTTAAATAGTTACCTTAAAATTTTTAACATGCACCTTTAAGCATATTTTCCAATGCTTTCCAAAAATTAATTTTTTTTATTCAAGATATATTCAATGCCTGCTTACTCTGTATGAGGCACTGTCCTGGGAGCAGGGATTCTGCAAAGCATGACATGGACAATAATCTCGTGGAGTTTACATTTGAGTGGGAGTAGAAAGAAAATAAAGATGGCCTGTGGGTATTTACAGTCCAGCAAGGAGACCAGTAAAAAAGAAAGAGGGCAGTGGGAGGTGAGGTCAGGAAGGTGATGGGGGCCAGGTCACAAATGGCCACGTGGGTCAGAGTGAGGACCTTGGCTTTTGCATTAAGTGAGTTTGGAGCCATCGGAGGGTCCTGATCAGAGGAGAGAAACCCTCTGACTTGGGCTTAAGTAAGGTCACTCTGGCTGCAGTGTTGAACATCTAAAGAAGGGAAGCAAAGCGAGAAACAGGAAGCTATTGAAAAAATCAGGTGAAATATAATGGTGGCTTGGACCAGAGGAGTGGCCAAGGTGGTGAAAAGTAGTCGAATTCTGGCTGTATTTTAGAGGTAAGGGCCAAAAATAAAGTTTGCTGGGAAACCAGATTGTAGTAGGAGCAGAAGAGAGGAAGACAAAGACTTTCTGTGACCTAACTAGTCAGGTTCCCCTGAGCCTTCAGACCCCAGTCTCGGTCTCTGTCCTTGGCCCATTTAGCCCAGTTTTAGCAAGAATTCTGCTAGGTTGGTTTAGTGAAAATCTCCCACCTTTGATATCTGTATGGACTGAATGACTCTCCCTCCCCCCAAATGCATATGTTGCAATCTAATCCCTAATGTGGTGGTACATAATTAAGACATAAGGGTACAACCCTCATGAATGGGATTAGTGCCCTTCAAAGAGGCGGGAGAGAGCTTGCTTCCTCTCTCTCAGCTCTCTCCACCATGTGAGGATACAAGGAGAAGCTGTCAGTCTGCAATCCAAAAGAGAGCTCTCACCAGAGCTCAACTATGCCAGCACCCTCATCTTGGACCTCCAGCCTCCAGAACTGTGGGAAATACATTTCTGTTGTTTATCAGCCACCCAGTCTATGGTGCTTTGTGATAGCGGCCTGAACTAAGACTTATCACCCTCAGCTACCTTCAGCAAGAATACTGTTGAGTTGATCTAGCATGAATCCCCCTAGCCTTGATGTTTCCTCTTAGAACTTTCCATCCACTGACCGCCACCCCCTCCACCTCCACTCTGCCCTTTGGCTATAAATTCCCACTTTTCCTTGTTGTATTCAGAGTTGAGCACAATCTCTCTCTCCTCTACTGCAAATCCCATTACAATAGCACCCCCCCCCAATAAAGTCTGTCTTATCAACCTTAGCAAGTGCTGAATAATGTTTTCTCTAACCAGAATAACACTAGAATGTTTCATCTGAAGACTGAAGGCCTGGCATTGCCACTAACGGGAAGAAGAACTGGTTATTGAAGGGCAGTTTGGGAAATACTGGGAGGTAAGTTCAGAACATGTTAAGTCTGAGAAATCTCTTACACATCCAAGTGAGATGGAAAGTGTGCAGTTATAGAGAAGGGACTGCAGGCTATGGGACGCAGCAGGGCTACAGATAAGCATTCAAGAGTGCTCAGCGGCAGGGGTGGCATTTGTTGACACAAACGTGGAGGCATCCATGAGGCAAGCAGTGTGGAGAGAAACGAGAAGGTTCTAAGAACTGAGCTTTGGGACAGTGTACATTCAGAGGTCAGCAAGAGAAGCCAGGGGAAAACTTAAAAGCATTAAGAAAACAGTCAGAATAATAGGGGAGAAATCCGGTGAGCGCATGTCCTGGAAGCCAGGTAAAAACAGTGACCTATCTATGAAAAGGTGAAGTATGATGAGACCAGAGATGGACCAATGGAATGTCACCAAGATCCGTGGAGACATTCATAAGATCAGTTTCAGTGGAGACCAAAACCTGTTTGGATTGTTTTCTAGAGAGAATGAGAGGAGAGAGATTGGAGGCAATTATAGACAGACTTTCCAAGGGTTTGGCTGCAAAGAAGGGAGGCCATTGGTGGCCACTGTCAGGCCAGGAAAAAATTTTTTTAAGATGGGGAAAATAGTAACATGTCTGTATGTTGACGGCAAAGATCTGATTGAGAGGAAATAACCCATGCTTGCAAGAAGAGAGAGAAAAGAAATAATGGAGAGAAGGTAGACTATACGGACATATCCCCTTGGAATATTTTTGTCGAAAACACCAGATCATTTATTCCATAAAGTTTCCCACAGTCTGGATGTTGGTTGTTGCATTTCCATGTATAGTTTAGAATGGTGGTTTCTAAGCATAACTCTTTAAATAGCAAAACTCTCTCTTTTAAAAAAAAAATACGGGGCTTCCCTGGTGGCGCAGTGGTTGAGAGTCCGCCTGCCGATGCAGGGGACACGGGTTCGTGCCCCAGTCCGGGAGGATCCCACATGGGCTGGGCCCGTGAGCCATGGCTGCTGAGCCTGTGCATACGGAGCCTGTGCTCTGCAACGGGAGAGGCCACAACAGTGAGAGGCCCACATACCGCAAAAAAAAAAAAAAAAAAAAAAAAAAAAATACGACGTGAGTGATATTCACAGTCAATAAACTGTAGGAAGGCACAGCTTTCATGTTGCGGTGAGGCAGGTTGGGAGAGCCCAGATATGCCCACTCACGTGCGACCCCTCGGGCCACACCAGAACCAAGGGCTGCACCGCAGTTGCTGTGAGGCCTTGGGTATGAACTACTCGGGGGTGGAGAATCAGTAGATAAGCATGGATTTCTGTTCAAAGTGAGATTTTGAACATCTCCACTTGTTTATGGCATTGAGCTGGAATGAGATCAAAATATTATTTCTTGAAATAAACAGAATGCAGATTTTCCATTTAAAGCTATTGCCGTGACTAGAGATTATTTTCCATAGAGAAGAATCATAAGTAACCACCTTGTTTTGGATTTGTATCCCTCTTTGCATTTTGAGAGTTTTCACAGACATGATATCTTTAAATTCTAACTGCCAACCTCCTGATAGCAAAGCTGAGGCTCTGAAAGGTCAAAGGCCATTATCACACAGCTAATGGGATTTTTCCATATAATGTTCTCTTCTTTGGCTGTCGAGAAAATAGTACTGACCACAAACATCAATAGGGCTTCCTGCACTTTAAGTCGTTTTGCAGAAGTGGAGATGCATCCGTACTCAGACATTCCGTTTCCTTAATGATTAAGGGGACATGTTCTCCAGATGACAGTGCAGAACCAGAGGTACAAGCTGTGGCTACTGAAGTAAGCGAAATTAACCAGGTCCGAACGTGGCCCCTTCAGGGCACTCTCACTAACTGAGCAAGGCCTGGGGAACCTTCAAATTCTAATTAAAATTAGAGAGGGGGTGTTTTTCTTGCTTGTTGTCCATTCCAGGCAGGACGTAGAAACCATTTTACCATGCATCATGTTGTCTCTGATTAGAGAATGCATAGATTCTGTTGAAACACAGCTTTGGGGTTTCTTAGAACAGTAATGAAACAGAAGGATATCAGCATGTCAAAAAGGAGAGAGAATTCCCACAGGAACATTTCTGTACAGAAACAGAGACCTTATTCAGGACTATGGGTTTCTCGTCTTCTCCAGACTTACAGTAATGACTTATGTGCCATCAGGAGCTAAGTTATTTTCACACCCTCATATTAAGAAGCAGAAAGTTCATAAATATTTACTTGCCTGTGACATATAACTTTTTCTGTCCCCATAAATTATAAAATGTGTTCACATTTTTATGTCATTGGGGAGAGAAAAGTGTAGGAAAACAATAGACAAAATAGGTCCGTGAAATGGCTAGCCCCACTTTGGTGGGCTGTCTGATTCTTTTCCCTGACAAAACCCCACTATGGAGAGAGAAAGATTCTCAAAGCTCTGGAAGGCAGTAGCTTAAATGAAAGCTCCACATTCCAAGATGAAACTGATCAATCCAAGTGACTTCCTAACTCGGAGTTCTCACACTAACAGAAGTTCAAATAATTAACCACTGAATACTGTTCCCTAACGTAAGCTTCTAAACTGGGCATCAAGTCACATTTTCCAGCTTCCCTTCTGATACTGAAATCTTCACACTGATTTTCTTCTCCTCTTCTGTTGTATCCCCTACATTCTAAACTCGTTTTGATTATCTCAAATAATCAAAATAGCCTCAAATGATAAATAATAATCAAATAATGACTCAAATCTTAGGCCATTTAAGGACATACTGCCATGATGCTACATCCCCAGAGACAAAGCACATAGTTTAAAAACTGGTGGTTCGCTGTTCAAATCTGTCCTACAAACATGTATTATCTATGCCACAAAGTGTTTTAAAATTTTTAGCTGATTACTAAAATTTACAAATTGGAGGGTTTCTAATGATTTTATGGTGCAACTTAAAACTTTGGAAAATCTGGCAATACTAGGTTCACTGATTCTCTTGGTGTTTCCATGTTGCCACAGTCCTCATCACTACCTATTGCCCTTACACTCAGTCCATTTCACTTTATAGGCATTTGAGCTTACAGTCTCTTTCCAAATGTAATCCCTACCCAAATGCACCCCCTTCAACAACAGAGGAACCTCTAACATAAATTTTAAAATCACATTTTCTTGTTCTATTTAATTATTCATTGATTCATTCCAATATTGGCATACCGATGCTAGCCACTGAGGCTACAAAAATGATTAGAACTTTTGTGGATACTATTTTATATATCTAGTACAATGGCTAACATCCCCAAAAACCTAATACCACCAAATGCTGATGAGGATGCAGAGCAAGAGACACTCTCACTCATTCCTAGTGGAAATTCAAAATGGTACAGTCCCTTTGGAAGACAGTTTGGCAGTTTCTTCTGTGTCCCTTCACAATTCGCATGTTGAAACCCTACCCCACCAATGTGGTTAGTATTCGGAGCTGGGGGCTTTGGGAGGTGATCAGGATTGGATGAGGTCACGTGGGTAATCTCATGAAGAAGATTAGTTCCCTTATAAGAGTCACAAGAGAGCTTGCTTCCCTTCTCTGTTCTCCATCACGTGAGGATACTGAGAAGTCAGCAAACCTGGAGGAGGGCCCTCACCAGAACCTGTCTGTGCTGGCTCCCTGAGCTCAGACTTCCAGCCCCCAGACCGTGAAAATTAATTTCCATCGTCTACAGACCCCACCTATGATGCTTTGTTAGAGTGGCCTGAACTAAGATACATGCAACGGTTTGTAGCAGTTTTATGCATTAAAAAATGCACAAAAGTAGAAATAACCAAGATGCCCTTCAGTACGTAAATGGATAAACGGTGATACGTGCATAAAATGGATTATTAAGTGATAAAAAGGAACAAGTTATGACATACACGACATGAATCTTAAATGTATTTTGCAAAATAAAAAGAAAAACTAGTCTGAAAGGTTATATAGATAAACTTGACATCGTAGAAGAGGAAAAACTCTAAGGACAGAAAACAGATTGGTGATTGCAGGGTTTGAAGAGGGGGCAGGGGGGCAGTGTTTGCCTAGCTGGAAGCACAGAGCACTGTTTAGGGTCGTATAACTAATCTGTATGGTACAGTAGTGGTAGACACATGATGACATGCATTTGCCAGACCCATGTACTTTACAGTACAAAGAGTGAATCTTAGTGCAAGAAAGTAGGAAGAAAAAAAAAAAAAAAAAGACTTAGGAGGTCAGGCTATCCCAGGATGGAATAGAGACAAAACAACCTAACTTTCCTACAAATGTATGAAATAACTTCAGTACGGAGGTGGTAGGAAAAAGGTGCCGACCTAAGTAACTTTGGAAATGAGGAGAGGTTGCAAGACTAGATTAGGTAAAAGGAAGTTTACATAAGCACCGTACTCGAATTGATAAAGTTTTCCCATGGGGAAGAGGTGAACAATTTTGAAGCCATCATAGATAGACAGATAGATAGACAGACAGATAGACAGATTTTGGAACTGAACAATTAAGTAAATGGATGGCAGATGGTGGGAGCCAGATTTTTCACTACTGGAGTGGGAGATTACAGACAAGCAAAAGAAGACTAGAGTGACCCAGGGAGTAATGGATTTGAGTTCAAGACCATCAGTATGACTTCATGTTTAGCTTAATTTAGATACAGAAGGATACATATAGAAATATTTATAGATATACGTAGACACGTGAGTTAGTCTACATGCATGTATCTTCTTGCTCTCTCAGCTGGGAAGGGCTGGAAGCAGTGACAGCCGAGCAGCAATGAGCACTCCTAGGGCCACCTATTAGCTTCTAATACCACTGGTCCAGTAAAAGGAACCAGGGCTCCTTGAAGAACTGGCTGATTCCAGGGCTGGGACGGGGACTACAGAGGACAAGCCTGGAGCATCTTGTAGTGCCAGAAAGTCAGGAAGTGCCCCAAAAAAGATGGGATTATGTAAAAGGGACACAGGAGCCAACCTGAAAGAGCTCCCTATGGCCACAGTTAGAAGAATTTGAGTAACAAAATAATTTAGTACTGGATTATAACTCAACGTGTAAAATAAATATGCATGAATCCATACTGATATAAATGACTGACTAAATAAATAAACGGAGAAGAGAGATATCTCCCATACAGAAGAATCCCAAATAATTTATGTAGATACTCCCCCATCAAGGAGGTCGAGTGTGGGCTGCACTTAGTGACGTGCTTCCAACAAGTAGAGAAAAGCAAGTGGGGAAAAGAAGTACAGTGGAGAATACTGGCAAATACTACCTGAGACAGGTGATGAAGGTTGATATCATCTGTGATAAGTCATGTTGATAGCATGTGACATGACCCCTTGATCTGATGTGAGAAGAATGACACTACACCTCTGTTGTCCTCCTCCCCAAAACAAACCAACCAAACAAACAAAAAAAACAGTTTAACTATGAGAAAATAACATCAGACAAAGCCAACATGAGGGACAGTCTACAAAATACCTGACTAGTACTCCTCAAACTGCCAAGGACCTGAAAAACAAGAAAGTCAGAAACTGTCACAGACCAGAGGAGGCTCAGGAGACACGATGACTACATGCAATGTGGTGTCCTAGACTGGAACCCAGAACAGACCATGGACGTTAAGGGAAGCCTGGTGAAATGTGAATAGAGGCTGGAGTTTCGTTAATAATATCTACCAAGTTTGATTCCTTATTTGTGACAACTGTATCATGATAATGTAAGATAATAACAATATCTTACTGAAACCAGGTGAGGGGTACATAGGAATTCTCTGTACTGTCTCTGAAAATCTCTCTCTCTACTATCTTTGAAAGCCTATCTCTGTGCTATCTATAAACCTAAAACTATTCTGAAGTTAAAAGTCTACTTAAAAGCAAACAAACAAAAAGAAATCTTGAGAAGTTTTCCTATCTAGAAGGCAACATATTTCTTCTGCTTAGAACACTACACCCCTGGTAAACTCTTAATTCTTCCTGTAGATCTCAGCTTAAGCTATTCCTACACCCTGAACTGGGTCCCTTCTTTGTTACTTCTCATACAATCCTTTTCTCATTAATCCCAGCAATTATGCCACTGTATTTTTATCTGGGGAACACTGGTTAAAATCTGTCTTCCATGAGGACAGATACTGTGTCTGTTTTGCTCCCCACTGCATTATCACAATACCTAGCAGAGAACGTAGCACACAGCTGATGCACAATAAATACTTTTGGAAAGAAAGGAGGAAGAAGGGAGGAAGAGGGTGATGGAGAAAAAGAGGAGGAGAGAGAAGGAAGAGGGGTGGATATGCATTATGATAGAGCAACTATCATAAGAGGAGGCCAATCAGACTGGGCAAGTGGGAAGTGAGTGATGGACAGACAGGGCACAGAGGATTTTTAGGACCCTGCCAATACTCTGTAAGGTATTCTGATGGTGGATACAGGTCATTAGACATTTGTCGAAACACATGGAAGATACAATATAAAGAGTGAACTTTAATATAAATTACGGACTTGAGTGATAACAAAGTGGCAAGTAAGTTCTTTGACTCTAAAAATTTGCTGCCCCAAAATGTCTCTCTGGCATGTGGATTATTCTGCACTGAAAACAATCAAGGCCCAAAAGACTCAGGAAGAAACTTGACCTTCCCTCTAACTGCCTAAAAGAATATAGATAGAGGACCTATCCCAGGAAGGGAACTGTCACCACAGACAACTATAATGTGAACTAGGTAAGGTAGACCGGGAGGAACCTAGCAAAGTCTCTTTGTTAGAATTCCTCCCATTGTCTCTGCAGGGCCCAGGCAAACATTTGCTTTTCCATCTCCACGTGAATTGCCTTCCTCCTCTTGAAATCCCAGACCACTACCCCCAACAGCCTCTTTTGTGTTTAGCTGAAGATGGTATTTAAGGTGAGGGTTTTGGCCATTTTGGTGAGTTACTCAGTTCTTCTGGGTCTCTCCCATGTATACATGTTATTAAACTTTTGTTCTATTTTCTCCTGGTAATCTGTCTCATGTCAATTTAATGCTTAGTCCAGCCAGAAAAACCTAGAAGGGTAGACGAAAATTTCTTCCCCCCAACAATAACAAACATACCACTGTGGTGGGAGGTTTGGTAGCAAGGGAGGCTATGCATGTGTGAGGACAGGGGGTATTTGGGAACTCTCTGTATCTTCCTCTCAATTTCTCTGTAAACCTAAAACTGCTCTGAAAAATAAAGTCGATTAAAAATGCAATCAACTTTCTAAAATATAAGCTATATGTTTTATAACATTTATACAAATAGACATATACATTTCATATTTGTACACAAGTATACGTTCTTACACACATAAAACATTTCACACACATATACAAAACATGTGTACAAAGTCTCCTTTCCAAAAGATCACCATTGGGCAGTTGTTTTTGCTGCTTTGTTTTTGTTTTCTTTTGTTTACTTTTTGCCCTCTAAAAACAACATTGCAAACTCCATGTCCAATGCACTGATGAAATCCATAGTTTGCCTGAAATGCAATCTTTTATTTCAAGCCATGCCCACTTTTTTAATCGTTTTACATATTTCCTATGTGTCTCTAAAAACATATTTTATACCACCTTGCTATTAAATCTTTAACAGATACAGTTCAACAACATCCAGGGGCAGAAAGGGATGCACTGACTCATAGGCGATAAAAATTCACAGTAAAGCCACAGATGTAGCAGAGTGAGAACTGCCGCACCAGCAGGAACTGGAGATAAAAGAGGATTATGTGTGATGAAATGTAGTAACTGACTAGAAGTCACCAAAAAATACCAGATGGATGTCACTGCTCTGTATATCTCTAATGAGCCTGTAGACTTTATTGAGTATCACTATAGGTTCACTTTTAGTATTTTCTTGAGTGTAATCGAAGTTTATTGATATGCTATTATTGCCCAGTTTAGATGTGACCATAAAAAATACCATTTGATATACTTGTGTCTCCATAGAAATCTCGGGCTTTTTGCTTAAAATGAAAACTCATAGTAATAATTGCCATAATATTTATTCCTCTTCCTCCATCAGACTTTTACATAGACTATGGATAGTAACTGCTCCAGACAGCATTGAAATTGCAGGGATATTTTCAGGAGTGACTGGCACATAAAATATCAGACGTGCAATTTTGGATACTACCAAGGGAGACAAAGGATCTTTATGTCGAAGGTAAAAGAAAACAAATTTTAATGTTGAAATGAGTTGCCATAGGTGGTGCAGTTCTATAGTAGTTATCATGGGTTTATTTCCCATTTAGTTTTCACTATAGGAAGAGAATAAAAATAACTGTCCGTCTGAGCTAGAATATTTGTTCTGTAAACACAGAAGCCTCAGATCTCAACAAAAGACCTCTCAGCATAATAAGCAAAGGGCATTTCCCTCCACAACAAACATTTTAAATTAAGCCGGAAATAATGGGTGTGAAAATGATTGCTTCTCAGAGCAGCAAAGAAAAACTCTCCGTGGGAATTCCAGGTACAGCTTGGATCATATCACCATTGAGTTCGTATAAACCGAAAAGAAGCTGCTCTAAGCCCCAGGTCAAAGGGCCATGCAACTTGACTGTATTTTCACAAGTTGAAAACCAAATTTCCTTTTTAAGGAAAACACCTGAATTCTGAACTCTGGTGAGGTGCTTGGAGTAAAGGAAAGCTGCCAAAGTGATGTGTGGTCTAGGCCTTGGGACCTGAGGCTTCCCAGAGGAAACAGGCAGGGCAGGTAACTCCCAGCTGAGGGAGGCTTTCCTTTTCCCCACCCACTTCCTCTCTCCAGCCCACAGACACACGTGCCAGCTGCACTGGTACGCCCCACACGTCCCACCCAACACACTTTTTCCGTGAACTGCACCTTCAGTGTTGAGAGCAACGTGCCATCATTGGCTAAAGTCTGGACGGCACCTCAACCTACACTTCCAGCCCTGCTGCAGTGTTGCTCAGAAGGCTTCGTCCGTAGGCCACCTTTATGGGAACCTCTGGAGGATTCGTTAAAATTCCAGATGATTCCACACCACACCACTGAATCAGAATCTCAGGAATCTGCATTTTTAATAAGCTCCCAGGGGAAGCTCATTTACAGAAAAGTATAAGAAGTATTGACTTAGAGTTTACAAAGACCTGCTTCTGGACAGAACAGAAACCAAGTACAACATTCCAAGAAGGAAAAATCTTCTCGACGTATGGTGCCTAACTCTGTATTTGGCATGTAGTAGGCTCTTGATAAGTCGAATGCATGCATGAATAAAGAAAAGAACAAATTCAAATGAATAAAAGATTCACTCCTTTCATGTAGACATCAGTGTATTTTCACAAATTATGTTAAACATGTCTGCACCTACTTCTTATCTATTTGGGGGGAAATTAATTCAAATGTGTAAGCGGTTTGCTATTCTGAAAATGAGATAGCCATGGGTTGGCCCAGAAACTCTGTAGAGCTGGCTGGATTGGAACAACCAGCCAGAGGGTGAGAAGAAGAAAGCAAGAGAGACGTGCTGAAGCCCTGAGTGACTCAGCACGCCGGAGGCTACCTGCACACAGCAACCCCCAGGTGGGCAACATGTCTTCTCTGTTTTCTACCACCTCATGGTCTTGATTATGAAACAAGCCTCATAACGCATCCATGGGCATACTCCCATTTTGCAAGTACCACAGATTCAAGAGCATTACACCGAGAACAACAACAAGCCACATGCTATGACTATTATTGTTGTGCACGGGCATACCTTTCCCATCTGGCATGTCTCTCTTTTCCCTGTTTACCGTCCTCCTCCCGTATATACGTTTTCAACATGTAATCTGGATTTCAGTTTGGGACCGGGGGCTGTGTACAGCAAGCACAGAAGCAAACACCAAATTTGTTTTTGTTTTTTGTTTTCCCCTTAGGAATCAAAGCACATTCATTCAACAAAAGGGCTGAGCGCTGACTTGGGGCCAGGTTCTATGTTAGGCTCTGGAGGTATCAGTCCTTGCCCTCTAAGAGTCCTTCCTGGTCATGGGAAATGTTAGGGGCTGAATTGTGTCCCCATAAAATCCACAAGTTGAAGTCCTAACTCCCAGTGCCTCAGAATCTATTTGGAAATAGGGTTTTTAAAGAGATGATTAAATTAAATTGAGGGCATGGGGGTGGGCCCTAATCCAATATGACCAATATAAGGTGTCCTTATAAGAAGAGGAAATTTGGACACAGACATACACAGAGGGAAGACCACGTGAGGACACAGGGAGAAGACGTCCGTCTACAAGCCAGGGAGAGAGACCTCAGTGGAAACCAGCCCTGCCGACACCTTGATCTCAGACTTCCAGCCTCCAGAACTGTGAGGATATAAATATCCCTTGTTTAAGCACCCAGTCTGTGGTACCTTGTTACAGCAGCCATGGCAAACTCATATAGGGAAAAACACAAACACAAGAAACAGCCAGCCTTTCCTCCATTCCAACTCTGACTAGGTTTGCAAGGCCTGAATAAGGAATTGTGCCTTCTCTCTCCTGTGGCCCTTGCTGAGAACAGCAGCAGATCCATATAACATCCAAAGGCTCCAAGGGAAGCGCTCCCTGTCTTAACCAAACCCAACCCTTCACCTTCACCTCTGTGGAGTGAGAATCAGAAGTGCTGGATAACTACCCAGCTTGTGCCTTAAATCCTTCTGGAGAATGGAGTTGCTCCTTTCAAGGAAGGTTCAGTTATAGAACAAAAGGCAGAATCTTAGCAGTTCCAGAGCCTGAAGCTTTTGCCTGCAACATCTGGTGTCCCCACTGCAGACGGTGGCACAGAGCACCCCTAGCCTGGCTAGTGTGAGTAGCTTGACATCATTCATCACCAGGACTACAAATGCAGGCTTGAGGGTGCGACTCACTAACGGGGTACTCGGGAGAAAAATGTCACAGGCGCGTGGGCTTCAGGTATCCACTAAAGACGCAATTAAAGGAGAAGCCGTTGTGGTTGTGTGCACTGTCTTCTCCATGAAAGCATGTCGAAAGGAGCCTGGAGCCACTTGTGGTCAAGCCACCCAAGCACGGAGAGTGGACAGCACACAGGCGCTAGTTCAGACAAACCCAGGTTCAAATACGCTTGAAAAGAACACAGTATCTCTGAATGTTGAGTTTCCTGACTTGTAAACTGGGATTGTTAAGAGGCTCTGGGGAGTTTAGACCTTCAGAGTCTCAAAGAAGAGAACTGACGTGAGACCACATTACAGGCATGAATGTTTCTGTGTTCATCTCATACGGCTGCCACAATGAAGTACCACAAACTGGGTGGCGTGCAACAAGACAGATTCATTGTCTCACAGTTCTGCAGCCCAGAAGTCTGAGATCAAGGTCCCTCTGAAGCTCTGGGTAGAATCCTTCCCTACCTCTTCTGGGTTCCCATGGGGGCCACAAATCCCTGGTGGTCCCTGGCTCACAGGTGCATCCCTCTAAGCTCTACCTCTAGCATCACGTGGCCTTCTCCCTGTGTGTCTTCGCGCCATCTTTTTATAAGAACGCCAGTCCCACTGGATTGAGCACTTACCCTGCTCCATCACAGCCTCATTTAACTGATTACGTTTGCAATGACCCTACTTCCAAAGAAGGTCACATTCTGAGGTTCTGGAGCTTCGGACTTCAACATACCTTTCTGGGGGTCACAATTCAGCCCACAACAGCTTATTTCAAACATATCCGGTGTGATGTACTAGAAAGAGAAATGGCCCCCTCAGCAGGACACTCATCACAGGACCCTCAGCCAGGATTTCCGGACTCACACGCACAGCCGGCACCACAGGCAAATACGGAAGATTGCTCAACGTGACCTGAGACAACAGCAAGCCTGAGCTGAACCCAAGCCGCGTTTCACTGTTTTCTCTTCGTTCTTCCACGATGACACCATAACGAGTTAATTTAACATCTTCCTGACGTTTAGAGTGATTCTCTTGGGCAAAGGAAGTGCTTCCACTTCAGGGTGACTGGGCCGCCTTGTCTAGTCGGCCATTTTGTGGCCAGGAGA
The DNA here is from genome assembly GCF_025265405.1 of Mesoplodon densirostris. NCBI lineage: Eukaryota > Metazoa > Chordata > Mammalia > Artiodactyla > Ziphiidae > Mesoplodon > Mesoplodon densirostris. The sequence continues at coordinate 68,139,295 of NC_082677.1, read as the reverse complement.
GCAGCTGGTGCCACCCGCCTAACACAGTACCTGGATCAAACTCTATGTTTGAATTAAAAACAAAAAACGAATTAGAACTGCTTCAAATGGAGACTCATAGCTATTAAATGTATTATCTCATTTAACCATCACTAAAGAATCATAGCTATTAAATGTATTATCTCATTTAACCATCAGAAATTTCAGTCCAAGGACAGAGAAAGGAAGATGGTACGATTTACCAAAGTTTACATTTCTAGAAATATTGTTTATATACATATATAATATATAAATAAATTTATTATTATTTATATCATCATTATTATTTATATTTATATAGTTTATTATATAATATATAATATATTAAAATATATAATATATAGCACTTATACATTATATAATATATAATAAATATTATTTATATTGATAGATTATTATTAAATTATTATTTATAATTTTAAAATGAGGTATAGCCGGGCTTCCCTGGTGGCGCAGTGGTTGAGAATCTGCCTGCCAATGCAGGGGACACAGGTTCGGGCCCTGGTCTGGGAGGATCCCACATGCCGCGGAGCAACTAAGCCCGTGAGCCACAACTACTGAGCCTGCGCCTCTGGAGCTTGTGCTCCCCAACAAGAGAGGCCACGATAGTGAGAGGCCCGCACACCACGATGAAGACTGGCCCCCACTTGCCACAACTAGAGAAAGCCCTTGCACAGAAACGAAGACCCAACACAGCCAAAAATAAAATAAATAAATAAATAAATAATTTTTTTTTAAATGAGGCATGGTTGATATACAATATTATATAAATTACAGGTGTATGGGGCTTCCCTGGTGGCGCAGTGGTTGAGAGTCCGCCTGCCAATGCAGGGGACACAGGTTCGTGCCCCAGTCCGGGAAGATCCCACATGCCGCGGAGCGGCTGGGCCCGTGAGCCTTGGCCATCAAGCCTGCGCGTCCGGAGCCTGTGCCCCGCAATGGGAGAGGCCACAACAGTGAGAGGCCCACATACCGCAAAAAATAAATAAATAAATAAATATAAAAAAATAAATTACAGGTGTAAACATAATGATTCACAATTTTTAATGGTTATACTCCATTTACAGCTATTATAAAATATTAGCTATATTCCCTATGTTGTAGATATCTTTGTAGCTTATTTTATACATAATATTTTGTACCTCTTAACCCCCTTCCCCTATCCTGCCCCTACTCCCTTCCTCTCCCCACTGGTAACCACTAGTTTGTTCTCTATATCTGTGAGTCTGCTTCTTTTCTGTTACTTATTTAACTTAGCATAATGCCCTCCAAGTCCATCCACGTTGTTGCAATAGCAAAATTTCATTCTTTTTTATGGCTGAGTAATATATATATATATACATACATACATACATATATATATATATATATATATATATGTATGTATGTATGTATATATATACACACACCACATCTTCTCTATCCATTCCTCTGTTGATGGACACTTAGGTTGCTTCCATATCTTAGCTTGTAAATAATGCTGCTATGAACATTGGAGTGAATGTATCTTTATAAAAATATATATATTTATATTATATATATATATTTTTAACAGCTTTTAGAAATAAGGAAACCTAATTGGAAACACACGAAAGGAGAGTCTTCCTGTTTGCAACAAGCTGCACTAAAAACTGAACAGATCTTTAACAATACCTTCAGTTCACCAAATTAGTGAGTTAATTATGTCAACTCCCCCTTCTATTCAAGGTAACTACAAAATCCACTTTGGGTACTTGGAGCCAAGGTTAATTACCCCCAAAGGTCAGCAGCAGTGGCATCAGCCTTTGGACAACAAGTCTACCTGCAGTTAATTAGGACTTAGGGACTGAGAAAAAGTCAAGTAGGCCCACCCAATCCTTGAATGGGGCTGATTCACAAACTGCCCCATTTCAGCAGCACTGGGTCCCTCTGATGCTGGCAGGCCATCCTCAGGAGTCACACACACAGACCTCAGAACCCACGGACTGGCTGGTCACAGCCACAAAGATCTTGTCACGTATAATGCTGGAGACCAAAATCTGTGTTCCTGGTCCTGAGTGCAAGGTTCTGTGGGTTGCCATTCTTAAGAGTTGTCACAGGATACAGATGATGATCATATGAAATTATTATTATCATTATCATTTATAATTCTCTTCAGGGTCAACTTGTTGCTTAAAGCACCTAAGCACTTATTCTTTCAACAGTATTTGTGGGGTGCCTGCTCTTTTTCAGGGACTGGAATTGGAAAGTCTCTCCACTTACTCTGACGGCAGTGTGTGTTGAGCCCTCAGTGCCAGGCACCTTGATCTGCGCTGGATTTGGGGAATCAAAGGCTTGGCTACTGCACTTGTGGGGCTCCCATTCTCGGGGGGCGATGGGAAATGTGCCTTCCCACCTCTGGTTTCCATGAGGAAACCATACCGCAAACACTCCTGGCCTCCTGATCCGCTACTAACCCCCCTTCCCAAATAGGCGGAAGGACTTAGCCGGTGGGTTTGGCTCAAGCCTCCATTGTGTGGAGCTAATTCAAAGCTTCCATGCAGGCGGAGGACAGTGGCATCTGCCCTCTTCTTCTCCACCTGAATCAGCAGAAACAGCCCTCTAGTTGAGTGCAGACGCTCTAAGACTCTTTCTCCCAAGAGGGCTGCCCAAGGGCTCAACTGAGGGAAAGGAAGGTGCACACCCATCTGGGCACAGACATTAACCTACACCTTCCAGTCCTACATCCCAGCCTCCGTCGGTGACAACGGTGATACCTCAGTTTTCCCTTCATAATGCTTTGTATCTTATTTTCCAGTGAATCCAAAACTTAGATGAAGATGGGGTTCTATAATAGATGCCCTCAAAGATACCAACAGCATCTGAATAGAGGAAATAGAAGGGGAAAAAAAGGAAGCCAACACCTAATTATACAGCCACTAATTGTGTAATTTGGCACGTGCCTTGCCTTCAACGACCTTACAATCTTATTAGGGAAAATAAGACATGAGTACACGTGGTTTTAATACATAACACACTGTGGCACTAAAGAGACAGAAAGTACTATAGGACTGACGGAGAGAAAACCAGGCATGAAATTTACACAGAAACCAAATCACATGATCAGCCAGCCCCCTTTTGGTGTGTGCTTCTTTGGCAACGCCTGTATGTCTTCTGTGACAATGTCACTCAGCATTTATAACAATGAAGGTGCCAGGATAACTCTGTTCCCTGATGAATCCTGGCACCATTGTGGCTTCTTATATTATCTTGCTTCTTGGATTCAACAGAATTTGTTTTGATTATTCTTTGATAATTCATGTCATAATAGCAATAATTAAAACTTCACAGTTTCAGCTTTTCCCTTCCTCAGCTTTTCCCTTCCTCAGCTTTTAATCTCATAGCTTATAAAAGAAAATGTGTGCAGCTTTCGAAAATTACAGGAAAATACGGTGCAAAAGCCAAAGAGCATGCAACTTCATTGCAACAAATTGGGTGCAAAAGAGGGAGAAGAGAGTTTGAAATAATAGGACAAAGAAGAAGCTGAAATTTAGGAGATTGCAGGGAGTCACAGATAAAACTGATGGCCCTGCCTTCAAAATTTTCATTATTGCTGTAATAAGGACTGTCTTTATGTGGACCCCTCAGTCTATGATGGGTCTAATTCCTGAGGGCTCTCTGACCAAATCTTTCTGTTCTGTAGAGAGGGAAGTGGTGTGTGGGGTTGATCTGCCTCTCGGAAGCATCTTGGACTCAGCCTGAGAGATCTCGACTTTTTTCTGCTCCCTTGTAGCTTGTCAACTCTGGGTACCAGACTGGTTACACTAACGCCCTCCTAAGTGAAGAGCATGTCATGTATTTCAAGCTCCCTTGGATTTAAAAAGATACGTCACCAAGACCTCACCATTATGGTCCTGCTTCTCACAGCCCTCTGCCTTATTAGGGAACTTCCTAATGGAGTCGATGAGGGTGTCACACCTAAAGAGAGGCAGAGAGACAAGGGCACCCGGCGTGGGTGTCATCAACTGTCCCCACCAGCCCACAGTCGTATCTGTCAGCCTGGCCTGCTTCCACGTGCAGATATGCACCCACACTCTTGCGCGCTCACAGCCCCGCACCCCGGGCCACAGCTGATTAGACTAGGGGTAGGCAGTGGATACAGGCCAGGCCATGGTCCCCTCTCTTGAGAATTTGGAATTGAAGGGTCCAAGGAGCGACAGAGACAGACACAGATGGGCTTTGAGGCTAGATCTGTACTTGGGAGATGTCAGTGGCCTCCGGCTTTGCCTGCTCCAGAGAGCAGCACGGAGAGCCAGTCGGCCCAGAGAAGAGAATGAAGAACAAGCCACAGAGAAGGAGACCAAGCGGTGAGCAAGAATATCCCCTGGAATTTTAGCGGAATTCCTGGTTCCTGTAATGATCGTTTCTGAATCCCAGCCCATCCCTGACCTTAAGTTCTATGACCCAAACCTGCCTGTTGCTAAAACATAAACTGAGGCATATTAAAAAGTTTAAGAGATTATATGAGCAAAAATCATTCCAGGCAGCGCCAACCTGGTTAAGAGGGCTCCACCATCAGGAACTGGGGCAAAGCAAAGCAAGGAAATGATTGATTGGCTGGAGCTTAAAGCCTTGTTGGCTGTTTGTGATTGGTTGCCCTTAGCTTTCGATTTTGTGAACTTGAGGCATTTTCAGGCCTCGCTGATTCTGGTTTGCTTACTAGGCCACCACACACAGCATTAGAGCCATCTCAGCCTAATGGCCTCCTTGTTTAATTAATTTAACACTGTGCTCTTATGATAAATTCCTCTTTTTTTATGTAAGCTGTTTTGTTACTTGAAACCCAGAAACCAATACAGTGCAGAGCTGTTGTAAAAAGTCCCTGGGCATGTAAGTTGTAGCAGAAGTCATCATGAACAGTGATGACTCGACTGTGTGTGATGTCACTCTCCCTGTGAATTCCCTTGGATACCTGAACAGTGCCTGTACGCCTCTCACTTTATATCAATATTCTCCAGCCCCAACCTGAGTGCCTCCAGCCCCTCCTGGAAAATACGGCTAGTAGTTGTTGGCTGGGATGTGCCCAGTCACTCCTGTCTCCATTAAGATAATGGATGGGGACAGTGCAACTCAGATAAAAACACGAGGCTCAGCAGTGTCCAGCCCAGAACATCAAAACACAATGGCAGTCGTTTACATCAGTCACAAGTGGCTCCACTTAACAGCCTTTTTGAAGGAAAAAAAGGAGAAAAGAGCATTCTTGTTGCTGCATTGAAAAGTGTGAAAATGATCATTTGTATAACACAGCTTCTGCCTTGAACACTGAGATGCCCACAATGTAAATGGAGATCAAAATAGCGGCCGGCAAACAAATAATGCAAAAGTGTCTCCAGAAGAACACCCAAGGTTTCGTTTTCAGATTTATTTAAAAGGCTCACGGGTTGCAAGCATCCTTTCTTTCTCATTTCCAAAGGGTTTGTCATGCCTGTCCTGTGCCAGTGTGACTGAGCTGGGTCTCCAGTGCCCTTCTTTAAAGCATGCATAAAGCAGAGGTGCCCAGGGCAGGCCCAGAGCACCAGACCCAGCTGCCACAGTCCTGGAATGCAGGCCACTGCGGGCCGCAGAGCGATGAAAGCCCAGCACCAATGCTTTGATTTTTCAAGAACAGCTTGACACCCATAGCAACGTGGCTAACGTGAAAAACACAAGATAAAAACATTCCATTTAATTAAAAGCTCACAGTTCAATGGTAGTATAATTATTACAAGTGCATTTTATGGCTGTCTGCATTCATTTTGGGTACATAAATTAATATGCAAATTACCGGCCCCTCTCGTTCTTAAGAAGTTCCCCTGTCAGTCTTTTCTCCTCCGACATGTCAGTTGCATAAAGCGTGGCTTTTTAAATGCAAAGTAAAATTCACATTTATGGTTCTTCTGAAATCTCCCTATGCCAGCGAGCTTTGCTTTAGATGAGGAGTGTTGAATTAACAGAGCACACCTCTCTCTGAAGGCCTTCAGGACCACAGAGAGGAGACCAAGACATGCATGGCCTTCTGACTAATCAGGGTGAGAGACTATTTTCCATCTCAAGGACCACCTATCAAGGTATTTGTGGTTCTCCATTCATCCCTTCAAGGACTCTGTTATGGGAAAATATTGTTCTGATGTACAAAAAAGCAAATTCCCAAACCACAGACAGATGAATTTAATATTATTCACCGGGAAATCCTATAACGAATTACTTAACAGACGGTCCGTAGGTATTCAGAAAATACTTTGCACACAGGCAGCAGACCCTTAGACATGGTGTGGGCTCTCAGAACACGATGTGCCCAAATGACCTCATTTCCCTCTTTGAGAGAGTTACTAAAATGGCTTAGCAGCAACATTCCGTAAGTATATCTCACTGTGAATAAGGCTTTCAGAAAAATCTTTCGTGACTTCCTAGTAGACACATACAGAAGATGAACCAGCTGTTTGAACAGTCGCATCTGTTTTCCTTGGGCTACCGGAGACTCAAACGTGGGACTTACAGGTGAGCTCTGATTCTAGGCTTGGTACCATTTCATCAGTATCTCTACTGTTGGCCTGAATAAAGTGAAGGAAACCAGAATATGTCACCCCACAATATGCCTCTTTGACATAAGAATTATTTTGAGCTGAAGGCAATTAAGAAGCTGCAATCACAATCACGGAAAAAGTTTCCTGCCCTTCCCCTATTTGCTAAAAGCAGGACGTAAGTTTACTAAGGGGTCCCTCCTCCTCTCTCTCAGGAAGGACAAAAGCTAATCTAATCTAGACCCTCATCAGCCTGGAGATGGCACCAGAGGAATCTGCATAACAAACTTTACCAACTAGCCTTGATCTACCATTAGTTTTCCGTGCTTCTGACTTCCCTGGGGCCACAAGGTCCTTTTCCTTTGTCTTGGTGCTTCTCTAAAACTTATTGTTCCTATACTAAGATACTATATAAACTCAAGTTCTAAACAAACCTTTGATTTACTCATCTCTGGTCACTCCATGTGTTACACGGGCAGTGCACATATTAAGAAACCTCTGTTCATTTTTCTTTTGTTAATCTGAAAGTCTCATATAAGGGCCCCAGCTGGAGAACCTAAGATGGGTAGAGGAAGAGATTTTTTTCCTCCCCTACAAAAGTCAGAGAAAATATGCTTGAATGATGTATAAGTGTCTCAATACTAGAAGGGACAACTAATATACTCTTTGTCAGAATTAAAACTCTTGAAGTAAAAACATCTCAGGAGACTGAGCCTATTCAATGAAAAAATCCACTTTTAAACAACAAGAATGACTCAGTTCATCTGAGAAAAAAAAAAAAAAAGTTTTGGCTTCCAGTGAATCCAAGAGTGCCTGTTAGCTTGACATGGCTGAATAAATAATGATAACAGATCTCATTAAATAAGAATTATAGAAAATAAGCTAAATGAGGGCAAGGGCTTGGTCTTTCTCACGGCCAATGCCAAGAACAGTGACTAGCACATAGTATGTACTCAGTATTTATTAGATAAATAACATTTTCCATCCAGCTTTTAAAATTATAAGTAGAATTTACATTGATTGTAGAAAATTTGGAAAGCACAGAAAAGCACAAAGAAGGAATAAAAAATTACCCTGAGTCCTGAGATAATCTTTCTTAATATCTTAGTGTAGTTCCTTCAATTCTTTTCTCTATGCACTTTTCACGTGGTCTAAATAAACAATTTTCTATCATAGCTTATTTACATTATAAAAAATTATTTTCTAAATCTCCAAAATCTTCATAAATGCAATTTCTATAACTATATAACAGTCCAATTTGGAGATGTACCAGCACTAACTGCTGGCTATTGAGATCGTTTCAAGATGTTTTATGTATTTAAAAGATGCTGGGGAAAGTAGCCCTGGGTGTGAAGGTTTTCTATGTTTCAGAATGCGTGAAAACTTCGTTGCCGTTGGAGGTCTCCAAAAGTAAATAGAGTTCCCTTATGAAAACAGCCAAGAAGGCAATCGTTCCTCCTAAAATACAATGCCTGCCAGGAAAGTGACAGAGAAGACAGTTAACTTGCGTGAAGTATGAGCTTTGGACAGATTTCTGTCTGATTTTCATTCTGCTGTAAACCAGCTCTGTAACAAGTGTTCTTGCAGCCAAGGCTCAGTTTCCCGTTCTGTAAAATGGGAGTGATAACATGGACTTTGCTGCATTGCTGTGAAGGAAAAAGGGAAATATTGCCTAAAGTCCGGATGTAATAACTTAGGACATGGTGGCAGTTATTGTAAACATGGACATGACTATCCAAGCTTCAAGCGTCTGTTAACAGAGTTCTGTAACTTTGCTCCCTGGAACACATAACCAGTCACTGTTGGCCAGAAAGTTCCTCCAAGTCAACTGAACAACGAGAAAGCTTTGAGAGCAAGCTCATTTTTTAGAGGGCATTAAATTCATACCACATGTGCCTCTCCTAACAGTCCCCTGCTACCTTCCATGGTATAGTGTTCCATCTTTGCCTTAAATTTTTTCTAGAAGATTCCAAAACATTTGTTATCAATCTATATCAGTAGCTAATAATTCTATTCAACAACAACAACAAAAACAGTGAGGCTTTCCTCCTGTCTCTAGAATCTAAAGCAGTATTGCTGTGGTTTACGTGAACTATAGGGGAAGAAAAATCATCTTCCTTCTACCCTTCTGAGTTCTTGGCTGAGACCCCCTATAGTAAAAGATTAACAAGAGAAAAATAGATTGAAGCTTATTAACATGTATACCTCAGGTACACATGACAGAGACCCAGAAAAACTCAGTAACTCCCCAAGATGGTTCAAGCCACCACCTTAAACACCATCTTCAGCTAAAGACAAAGAAAAGAAGGGAAGAGGAGAGGCTAGTAAGGGGAGGTGACCAGGAAAAGCCCATTTAAATCTAAACTTTTCTCCATTTATAAGAGTATCTTAGTTAGAGCCATTCTTCTCTTCCTGGTACAGAGGGCTATACTCTCACAAATGAAATTTTCCTTTACAAAGGTAACTTCTATTCTATCTTCAGAACTCCTCCTATGTCTGCTGCTTTTCAAAAATAATCAGCTCGAAATAATCCTTATGCCAGAGAGTTATATTTTGGGGTGGCATATTCTTCTACCCTTCACAACAACAGGTGGGACTGCTAAATATCCAAGCAGATGTTGTTGAGGAATGGCTGACTACCAAATTCTTATCTCTTCCTACAATCAAAAAAAATTTTTACCATATCCTTATATTTTCTTCTACCAAACTTTCACTTCCCAAATCTTTCCTTCTGTTCAATATTTCTTTCTGAAGAAACTACCTACAAGTATTGCTTCCTCCATCAAATAATCAAGGTAAATACTGGATACATTATTCCATGAAGGATCCACCTCCCCTGCCCAACCCGATTTCACATTCTTTCATCAAACCTAGGTCTTAATATAAAGTGTCCCTATGTGGTAAGCTGAATAATGGTCCCCAAAGATGTCTACATCCTAATCCCTAGAACGTTTGTATACCTTATAAGGCAAAAGGGACTTTGCAGATGTGATTCAATTAAGGATCTTGAGATGGAGGATTATCCTGGTGGGCTCTAAATGTAATCACAAGGGTCCATTTAAGAGGGAGGTAAGAGGGTCACAGAAGGATGTGACAACAGAACATGAGGATCAGTATGAGGAAGGGGTCATGCATCAAAGAATATAGGTGGCCTCCAGAAGCTGGAGATGGCACAGAAACAGATTCTCCCCTGGAGCCTCCAAAAGGGACCAGAATTGTTGACACCCGACTGAAGCCCAGTGAGACTGATTTTGGACTTCTGGCCTCCAGAACTCTTAAGAGAATACATCTGCATTGCTTTATAACACTAAGTTTGTAGTAATTTGTCACAATAACAATGGGAAATTAATAATCCTCATTGACTATCTATTATCCTTCTTCCAGAAAATCTTTACTTCATTACCTATGTCCTGTCATCTTCTTTTGTCAACCTTATGAACAAATTACTTCTATAGGGAAAAGAAATTCTCTAATACCATTGGTATTAATTTAAATTATTATTGTAATAATTTTTATTGTAATGGGTTTAAAACACGAAAAATACTGAACTAAGTATAAACTCCTTGTACTTATAGCTCTAAGACAACTCTACAACCAAAATAAATTTACAAAGTAATTACAAATACAACTACAACACCAAGACAACTTTTCAAAAATCATTAATGTGATGGATGATGTTTACTGAGAGCAAATCATCAGCTCTGAGGTTAAGAGAAGAAAGATGTACACATGCCTTTGGGTGTCACTTATTCTGGAACCTCTTGACTTTAAGCAACATGGATCATCATTGAAGATTTCACTGTTACCTCTGTTGTTATTTTTCCTTTCCAGCACTAAACTGAAATATAACCCTGATCCATTTTATTGATGGGTCTGACGATGTCATAGTACATTTGAAAACAAAATACTGGAATCTTCTACCATGTTATCTAAAGGAAAAAATTCATAATTTCACATTTAATATTATAATTGTTGCTAATAAATTATTGAAAAGAAGTATGTACACATTCAGGATCACAGCAACATCAATCGATACTTCAACGTGTTGGTTCTTTCATGTTGAGCAGCTACACGCCACGTGTTAATTCAACCTTCACTTTTTTATATTTGAACTCCTACAAGTCCCTTTTTCATCCAGTTTCCTGGCACATTTTTTGGCTTATGTTTAGTACAAATATGATGGCAAGCAGAAAAACAAACACAGGCCTGAAATTTCTAGGCAGTACCCAATTAAAAGATAGTCATGCAGGTCGCCCAGCTTGCCATCAAATAAATAGAAGTGAGGATATAAAGAAGGGAACATTTCATAAAACTCATGGACCCTGGAGAATGTAACTATAAGTCCCAGGGGCCAGAAAAGCCATTTTGGAAATTTTTAATCTAGGCTTTTTTCATTTCTCTACCTTCTTTTTTCCTCTCCTCCAGTTGCTGTAATTATTTTGTTCCCATAAATTTCCTTTCCTTCCTTAAGGTGGCCCAATACATTTTACTTCCCTCTCTCTTGCCTAATGGAAAATCTCACGGATATTAATCTCCCACCTGGAAATCCTTCCTTCCTTATGGCTGGTGGATGAGCTGAGGAATGTAATAAGCCAAGAGCTGCCTACTAGTGTCTACAGTGAGCATCATTCCAATTCTGCCTCTCGGCAGATGCGCTGATGATACATTTTTCACGGCGCTCCTTCCACTACAGTTGCTTACAGGGCATTCGAATGACTTACACCACATTATTAGCTGATCATGTGGTTCTAAATACACCGACCCCTTGTCCAGGGACTTTCACAGGCGTGACAATGAACATCTGCTGGTCTCTCCTCACCCTGTACATCAGTTGGAGCACCTTGTGAGAGAATCCATGGCTGTAAGGCAGCAGCTACATGTGCATCAGGCCTGGGACATCAGCCTCATCCCACTCCATCCAGACAGATGTGCCCTATCTCCCAAACAAAACAGCTGGAGACTAGGTGGCGATCATTTTTACTCAATTAACATGACTGCTAATGTAGCTGTTTCAGAAAAGAATTTTGAAAACACCCAAATAGTGCTAGCATACTGTCACACATTTTAGAACCTGAACAAAACTACTCAATGCCAAATACTCAAAATAAATATTCGGTTGACTTCAGGTAAAGAAAGCTTCAGACTCATTGAATGTCTTCCACTTTGCGTTTGAAACGACTGCATCCTGGTTCCTGGTTCCCGAGTCTTCATCCTTCCCTGGGTCCTTGAATTTTGTCTTGTGACTGCAGTTTTTTCTACTGGAGGCAAAGTTTATTCCTTGTCCCGCCAAAGTTAGGTTTGGCTATGCGATTTGTTCCAGCCAATGGAATGTGGGTGGAAGTGACAGTGCAAGTCCTGAGCCAAGGCCTTAAGAGGAATTTCATGTTTCTGCTCCCCTTTGTAGATGCTTCCAACTTCTACCATGAGACAAATATGCCCGAGCTACCCTGCTTCTCCAGAAAATCGAGAGACAGGAGACCTGCCAAGCCCACGTGAGCCCAGCTTAGATCAAATAAACCCCATCTGTTAGGGGCTGGACTGTGGCTCTTCACATTTCGTATGTTGAAGTCCTAATCCCTAGGACCTCACAATGTGACTGTATTTGGAGATAGGGTCTTTAAAAAGAGGTCAATAAAGTCAAACGAGGCTTTAGGAGTTGGCCCTAATCCAATATGACTGGTGTCCTTATAATCAAGGGAGATTAGGACACACCCATGTGCACACACAGAGGAAAGACCATGTGAAGACACAGCAGGAAGGCAGCCACCAGCAAGCCAAGGAGAGAGACCTCGGAAGAAACTAAAGCTGCTGACACATTGATCTTGGACTTCCAGCCTCCAGAACCCTGAGAACATAAATTTCCGTTTAAGCCATTCAGTCTGTGCTTATTTGTTATGGCAGCCCTATAGCAAACAAATACACACCACCCAACTCATAGACACCTGAGTGAGAGTAAGTGATTATTGTTTGGAGTCATTGAGTTTGGAAGTGGTGTGTTACCAGTATCACTGTGGCCATACCTAACCATTATATAGATTTCCAATTTTCATCCACAGTATGGTGTCTTGCAGTCACAGTATAAATGTTACGACTGTATAACACAAAACCAAAGTTCCTGGAGGGCAGGGACCATCTTCTCTTTGGCTTAGTGCCTTATATCCAGGACAATGCCTAGTACAGAACAGGCACTTCACAAATGATGGTGGAGTGAATGGACAGGTGAGGAACAAGGGAGTGTACAAATAAATGAATGGATGCTGCCCCTGGATAAACGGAAAACAACCATCAAGGAGATATGAGAGATGAAAGGTACTCCCAGTTTTGAAAATTTAAGGGCAAAAACTGGCATGTGTTTTAAAGTCGATGTGCAAAAAACAGAGAGGGCTATTGTTTGTTTATTTGTTTGGGGGGTTTCTTCCCCACTCTGTCCATGAAACTGCATGTTCACTTTTTGTTTCTGTTTAGTCCTTTTAAGTGCTGTATCTCTGGAACAAAAGATTATCTAAGAAGCAAGTGAGCCATTTATCAGGCAGCAACAGGGGCTGCTGCAGAGGCAGCAAGCATGTGACGTCCCTAAGAGCGGAGGACCAGATACCGAGGGCAGCTATCCGTCACCAAGGACTGCAGGATGCTGACAGCACACTTCAGTGAGAAGGGAAAGGAATGGTGACAGCAAATGTTCACTGAGGCAGTGCACGTGGCTGCTGTCATGTTCTTCATACCCGTGACGCATTTATTCCGTAAGTGGAAGTTTATACCTCTTAATCTCCCTCACCTATTTCTCTCATATGGCTGCTCTCTTATAAGAACCAAGACTGAGTTCCTCTGAGTTCAACAGTTTCCTAATGGCTTCATATGATTCATAACATTCCTCTCAGATATGGTTGTGAAGCAATAATCAACTTATTATTACACTCTATGGACAGAACACCTGTGTCCCTCCCCTAAATTCCTGTGTTGAAACCCTAACCCCTAAGATGATGGCATTTGGAGGTAATGCCTTTGGGAGGAAATTAGGTTTAGATGAAGCCATGAGAGTGAATTATATTAGCCATAATTTGATGGAATTAATGCCCTTATAAAAAGAGGGTACACCAAGAAGAGGCCATGTGAGGACGTAATCAGGAAGAGGCCCTCACCAGGCACCTGACCATGCTGGGACCCTGAACTCAGCCTTCCAGCCTCCAGACTGTGAGAAATAAATGTGGCTGTGGTTTAAGCCCATGCACACCTGTCCATGATATTCTGTACAGTAGCCCAAACTGACAAAGACATTATGTGCTAATGACTGATGAGAACAGACTAATAGATAAGACACTCATAGCTTATGTTTATACTATACGGTGGGCAGTTTGGCATAGTAAAAAGTGCACAGAATTAAAATAGGTCTGTGTTCGAATTGTATCTCTACCACTTACCAGCTGTGTGACTTCAAACGTTATTTTGCCTCTCTGAACTTTGATTGCACATCCTTAAATGGTATAGAAATACCTGTGTTACCTGGTAGTGTGCCTGGCTTGACAAGTACTTAATAAATCAAACCTGTCTTAGGATCACTGTCTTTATTATTTGGCTTTGCTACAGAACAGAACTATTTAGCTCAAAACATTTAAACATCTATTTCACTTAAAAGTCCTCAAAGTTAGAGACCAATACTCATTCAGCACATTCTTTTTTATTTTTTAACTGAGGACTTTTTTTTTTTTTTTTTTTTTGCCACGCTGTGCAGCTTGCAGGATCTTAGTTCCTGGGCCAGGGATCGAATCCTGGCCCGGCAGCGAGAGCGCGGAGTCCTAACCACTGGACCACTAGGGAAGTCCCTCATTCAGCACATTGTTATTGGACATACATACATACCTGTATTTTCCATAGGAAATGAGCCACTATCACTAGGGATAATTGACGATTCAGAGAATCCATTCATAGAAGGAATTTCCCCCACTGGTGGTGATAAAAACTTAAATAACTAATTTTAAAGAATGTATCCAGGATGAATATTTTGCAAGCACTGGGTTAACTAATTCATTTGAGATGAAAAATAAGTTATTTACTGATTTTAGCTAAATAGCTTAGTGACGTATTTCTGAAGTTTTTGTTCCCTGGTCACATTCTCATTCTGGCTATATGACAGTATTTTCACTGGCTTCACCATGTTCCCATGTTAAAACTGAAAGCTGTAATTAAACTTAAATTTTTCCATTTTCTTTATGTCAGAAAATATCGACATATCTTCCATCCCCACCAAGGTTGTCTTACACGATTTTTACCACAGGGTGGGTTCTAAAACTTGCGTGTAACATAAGCTATAGCAATGATTATACATTGGGAATAGGTAGTGAGGGTTTAATCAGACCATTTATGCCTTCAGATTTGCACTTTTAACTTACTAGGAAATAAAGGAGGAAAAAAAATCCTATTAACCCTTTGTGTCAGAATGTTATCCTAAGTCTATCACCTGAAAAATAGAGATCTTTTTATTTGCTATCCTCAAATTCAGGCATAATACTTAGCAATTAGAAACCTTCTGTATAATAACACTTTGTTTTCTGATTTATTTATGTTTGTTTCTTGGAGGTATTTATGGATTTTAATAGTTTTATGTTATTTTAGATTTATAGAAATGGTATATGCTCATTGCCTTCCCAAAATCAGAAAATACAGAAATTTTTAAAGAATAACAATCACCCCAATCCACAACCCAGAATAAACCACAGTTAATATGTTGGTTTGTAGTCTTTTAGACTCTATATATTCATACACAAAAATTGATTTTTATGAAATAGTCATATTATACATGCTGCTTTGTATGTGTACACACATGCTACATATATAGTTATATTATACATGATTTTTTCCCTTAATAATTTACTGTGGATATCTTTCCATGTCAGTAAATATAGATCTATGCCATTATTTTCAATAGCTTTATAGTATTCCACTGTACAGACCAAAGACTGGCAGACTTTTGTTTCTGTACAGACAAAAGATGGGCAAAGTGGGTCAAATTTGGCCCACTGCCTGTTTTCATATGGCCCACAAGCCAAAGATGATTTTTAGATTTTTAAATGGTTACATTTTAAATTATCATATTATTGCCTATATAATATCCTCAATTTTGCCTTCTGATCCCAAAGTCTAAAATATTTTTATCTAGCCCTTTAAGAAAAAGTGCTGACCCTGGTACAGGTGTATCATAATTTGCTTAGTCCATCCCAGACTGATGGATGTGTTTGGCATTTCCAGCATCTCTCTACAGTAAACACCACTGTAGTGAACAACCTGTAGGTATACTTTTGAATGCAGGTCCAAGTTCTTCCCTAGGATAAATCCTACTAGTGGAACTGGGGAAGCAAAGTAGCTTCGTTGTTAAAGTTATGATACACATTGCCTAACTGTCCTCCAAAAAGTTGACCTATTTATATTTAAGTTCGGTTATGGACTGAATGTTTGTTTCCCCCCAGAGTTCATGTGTTGAAGCCCCAACTCTCAGTGTGATGGTATTAGAAGGTGGAGCCTTTGGGAGGGCATTAGGTCATGAAAGTGGGGCCCTGGTCTGATGGGATTAATGCCCTTATAAGAAGAGAGAGCGAGAGAAAATCTCTGCCATGTGAAGATGTGGCGGGAAGGTGGCCATTTACAAGCCCAAAAGAGAGCTCTCACCCAGAACTGAATTGGCTGGCACCTTGATCTTGGTCTTCCCAGCCTCCAGAACAGTGAAAAAATACATTTCAGCTGTTTAAGCCTCCAGTCTATGGTATTTTGTTATGGCAGCCAAGAAGACTAAGACAGACTCTCATCCACTTCTGCAACCCTACGGGGGTGAAAGAACCCCCGCTTCCCCTCACTCTAGCCTACCAGGGGGAAACAGATCTTTCAACCTTTGCCAATATGGTATGTAAACAATGATTCCACATTTTCTCTTAATTTTCATCTTCTATTACTCGTGATGTTGACTCTTAATAAGGTAGAATAACCATTAGTTCTTTTGAGAAAAATCAGCTTGTCTTTTCCGCATTTACGCATGTGGTATGCAAAACCAGTAGGCTTCCAGAGAACTGTTTCATCTCCTTGCTCTTGTCTTGTGAATAATTAGAGATCCTTATTAATATACTGTTGAATGGATTAATAAATGAACAACGTACATACTTTTAAAATCTTTTCCAAGATTTTAAGCATTTTGTGATTCTTCTCTGAGCCCTTTCCAGCTACTCTCTCTCCACCCACAGGTTTGTAGACAGGTGCTTTTAAATGGCTTCCGTCACGTTAATTATTCCTGGCTGATGGTAAACTCTCACGGAAGTTCTTGGGACTGGAGGCACAGAAACACGTAGTGAGGGTGAAATGAGGTTATTTCACTGTATTTTCCATCTGAAACCGAGTCCAACAACCTGAACAGCCCACTCCCCCAACTATGAGGATGCAGTGAAATTCCCCTCATATATCAGCCTTAGAACTTTTACTCAAAAGAAAACTCAAGAGAATTTAGTCAGTATCAGCTAATTTTTATCCTTGGAAATGAGGGTGTTCAGAATTTTCTTCAATGTCCAAAACTATAAAAATCTCACTCTCTCTAGCTAGTGAAAAATCTGTATATTCTCCTAATCTCAGAGTTCATTTGAAAACAAATTTCCACATCAAACTACAATATGTTATTATCTAGCCTACCTGGATGACTATGGTACGTGTCTGATAGAATTCAGTAGCAATAGCAATCTTGGAAGCAAGCTTATGGAAATCAAAGTAAGTATCACCCGTTCCCATCCTCACTGAGAATTTCATTTACCCACACGGGGAAAGCTAAACCTGAAAAATCAATAGCTAACTAATTAGTAGTCATTACCTGTCTGCTGTGCTTGAAAGACCAACCAGAATTTAGATGAGAAACACTGGGAGATTTCACACTGGTGCTTTAATTTCAAATGATGCCACATTAAAGACTGAGCTATTTTCAGAGTATTAAAGAAAGCTGCACCAGGTTATTTGTGTTTGGTTTGGTTGGCTGATTGGTTTGCTTTGTTTTTATTCAGTATATATGTTGTTCATTTATTAATCCATTCAACAGACATTTTTTTTAAGTAACAAGAATAAATGCCTCTGTATGCCTGCATGCAAGCCCCCGGGACATGTGCAATTGCCCTCCTGCTTCAGCAGCCACCTCCCCACTTTCTCTCTAGAAACCCTGCAGCAAAAGTATGATGTATCTGAAAGAGAAAGACAACTTGTCAAATGCCTTGAAAAACGTAGAAGGAGGAAATCAAAGAAAAGGCTGGAAAACCTAAGCTCTCAGTTTCTTCATCTGTAAAATGGGAATGTCAGTATTTATGTTTTAGATGTATCATGAAGATAAAATGAATTATTACATGTGGGGTTCATAGAACAGTGGCATGTGGTAAGTACTCAATAAATGTTAGCTATTCTTTTTTTTTTGGCTCAAATTTTGAGTCAGGTATTATACATGGTGCTGGGAAATACAAACATAAGTCACAATTATTGACTATATGTTGCTTACAGTCTAGAGCAGGAAGACATTCAAGTAAATTACATATTACAGCCCCGTGTGATACCATTCAATAAGAACACTACATCCCAGACTCAGTGCTGAATGCTTTACGTGAATTATCCTGTTGAATTCAATTATCTTATTAAATTTATCTTTATCTTTTAAATTCAATTATTATCCCCATTTTACAGATAAGGATGCTGAGCCTCCGAGAGATTACCCACAGTACTCTAAGGGATACAAAATACCATGTCAGGGACAAAACAAATACGAGAACTCAGGTCTATGTGGACCCAATGCCTACACACGCTCTCTTAACGTCATGCTCTACCTCCTTGAGCAGGTGACACTGAGTAAACAGAGTCCTGAGGCCATGCAGCTGTGGGTCCAAGTGCAAGGGTGGAGAGAAGATCCCATGGCAGACACACAGCCATGGGAGTCCGGGGGTAGAACTCCTATCTTGCTCTGAGTCTACTTACTAATTAGCATTGGAGGGTTCAAAATATTCCTAAAGATTTTGAAGTTTAAACAGATAATCTCTCCATCTGTAAAATAATGATTTTTGTGAGCATTAAGTGGGGCAAGGAATGCTGGCCCAAGGGTCGGAAGAACAGAATTCACATCCTAGCTCATTCCCTACTTTGCTCTCTGAACTCTAGCAATTATATCTTTTTGAACCTTTGGGTGCATCGTCTGAGAAATGAAGAAGCTGGACTAGATGACTCCTAGGATTCCTTCCAGCTCTAACGCTCTCTGCTCTCTATTTCATGGCTCTGTGTGGGCAGGATGTGTTCAATCAATTATCCTTCTGAGTCTAGACAATTCTCTTAACTCTGATTCCTAAGACACCTAGGTACACCTCCACTCCCAACTCCGTTTACTCTTTGAGCCATTTCATTGGCCATTTCTTCTTTTTTAACTTTGGGCCCCGTATTAGATTCCTAATGCTGCCGTAAGAAATTAACACAAACTCTGTGCCTTAAAACAACGCATGTTTATTACCTCACAGTTCTGTAGTTCAGAAGTTGAAATGGGTTTTACTGGGCTGAGGTCAAGGTGTTGACAGAGATGCCGCCCTTTCTGGCGGCTCTAGGGGAGGATTCTAAAAGCTGCCCACGAGCCTTCTTGCTCCATCATCCAAGCCTGCAAAAGCCATGGCCACCTCTCTGGGTCTCTTCCGCCTTCCCCTTCCCTTTCTAAAGGCATGTGTGATTACACTGAGCCTACCTGGATAATCCAGAGTAATCTCCCTAGTTTAAGGTCAGCTGATGAGCAAACTTAATTGCACCTGCAACCTTAATGCCTCTTTGCCACAGAACGGTTCCAAGGATAGGGAAGAAGACATCTCTGAGGCCGTTACTCTGCCTACCCCAGGACCCTTTATCCTTCAGAGTCTCTGTGCTACTTTCAGCCAGTTTTGATGACACAGTAGTAGCTGAGTAAGTGGCAGCTGCCAGGGATGTACTACCTGGACGTCTGAGGTAAGCTGCCGCCTACCTCCACACCTGTCCCTGAAGTTCACTGCCACCCTTTGATGGGAGAATATGAAAGACCTGCCATGCTTTAAGGATGGAAACTACAAGTGACCCAAGGATTACTTGGCTCAGTCGCAGGGGCCACACTCCTCAGTCTCCTTTCCCATCACACCCCAAACAGTCCCAGCACTTTGCTAGGGCCTCATTCCCACAATGCCTTGCTCTCAGCTAGGCATCATCAAAGCCATTATTTGCCTGTATATTATTGAAGCTTAAACCAATATGTTAATAAAGAAAAGCCCTAGAAAACTAAAAAAACCCTATAAGAACCACAGGAATGAAACAAAGGGAGATCTTTTAGGTAAGGTACCCTACCTATAGGGTTACAATATAAAATGCCCAGTTAAATTTGAACATCAGGTTAACAACAAATAATTTTTTAGTATAAGTACATTTCAAATATTTGATGGAATTACTTAAACTAAAAAAAATTATTTGTTGCTTATCTGAAATTGACATTTAACTGGGCGCCTTGCATTTTCATTAGCTAAATCTAGCAAGCCCATCTATCTGAACCTCTTCAAATGATAGTATCTTACCTACATATTCCTTCTCGCCAAAGGCTAGATATATTTCCAGGGTTCACTGTTCCCTAGTCCAGTAGAGAACTACATCATACAGATGCAAAAATATGATAATAATTGTTACCAGAAAATTTTAAAGCTACTGCATGGCAATCATTTTTCCTGCATTGTTTCCACACAGATGTGTTATAACCCTCCAATCAGTCCTGTAAGGAGGCAATTCAGTCTTGGAGAGTATCCTACCTTTTGTTACCCAGCTACTAAAATGCAGGCTGAGAGTTCAAACCTGGGTCCTCTAGCTTCCAGACACTAATGCCATCTCGCCCCAGGAGCCACAGCTTCTGCTCCGTCACGTTTCCTTGGTTTTGCCATCCACACATTTTAATTCTCTTCACCAGAGCTTTCTTTCTCTGGCACTAATAAAGCCATATTTGACTGTTGTCAAACTTGAGATAAATGTACACGTGGGTCCCAGACAGGAAACGATGAAAAGCGCAACTGAACTACAGGACCGAAGCGAATACATTCTGCTGTCACATAGCACAGTAGCTTAGCTATTCCTGCATTGGTAGCTTCTTCTGTATTTCTGTTTTTAAAGTCTGAGGCATATCGTTAACTAGGCTATATCTTTGACTAAGTTGACAGGATCAACTTTTATTTAATCTCATTCAATATTGGATGTGCTCCAAAGCCTACCTTTGATTATCTGGACTAAAGGAGGGTATTGCAAAACGCAAGGCAAGGCGAAAATTAAAGTTTCCCTTCAGAATCTATTTCCACGCTTAACATTCTGTCTAAACTGTGAAGCAGCGAGTCAGAGACTCCCTCACCTGAATTCTGTCTGGATCTGCCCCACACACCCCCAGTCCTCCCTGCTCGACTCTCCATAACCCCAGGCTAAGAATAGCTACTGTATGCTCTGGTCTTCCCCAAGACACAGGGATGGGGTGCCCTATTAGGGCACAGCTGAAAACAACAGCTTCATCTTTCAGGACTATAGATCCAGGTCTACTAACAAGTTCAAGTGCCTCCAAGTGATGAACTCCTTGCCTATCGTTGAATTATCAATAAAAACCATTTATCCCTTCTTTTCTCCAATTCCGCAGGTGTTGGGAGAACAAGATACACTACACATTATCTCTGCCCTCCAGGGACTCATAGTCTGGAGAAGAATTAGAATAACAAAATACAATGTAATATGAATGGCTTTAAAAAAGTGGTACATACATACAATGAAATATGTATTTGGCCTCAAAAACAATGAAATCCTGTTATATGCTACAACATGGATGAACCTTGAAAACATTATGCTAAGTGAAATAAACCAGACACAAAAGGACAAATACTGTATTATTCCACTTATGTAATATAATTAGAATAGTCAAATTCATAGAGACAGAAAGTAGAAGGGGTGAGGGGGAAGTGGGGAGTTATTGTTTAGTGGGTATGGAGTTTCATTTGGGAATGCTAAAAAAAGTTCTGGAAATGGATAGTGGTGATGATTTCACAACATTGTGAATGTACTTAATGCCACTGAATTGTACTCTTAAAAATGGTTAAAATGGGGACTTCCCTAGTGGTCCAGTGGGTAAGAGTCTGCACTCCCAGTGCAGGGGGCCCAGGTTAGATCCCTGGTCAGGGAACTAGATCTCACATGCAGGCCGCAGCTAAGAGTCCACATGCCACAACGAAGATCCCACTTGCTGCAACTAAGACCCAGTGCAGCCTAAATAAATAAATATTTTTTAAATGGTTAAAATGATCAATCTTATGCTACCTATATTTTGCTACAATAAAACTCTCACCAAACTGAAAATCTCCTCTTAAGGTAACCAGAAGGCTTATAAAAAAACTGAAGTCTGATTATTTCCTTGCCAAAAAAGGAGAAAGTGCTATAGCAGATACATTTTATAATTACAAAAAAAAAAATCACCTGAATATATAAATAAAAGCAGGCTGGCTACTTAATTCACTAGGAGGCCAGTATGATTTTGCTTTATAACATTCAGAGCATAGGAAAGAGTATCTTTCATTTAGGAAACTAGATAGCATATGACTCAGCTACAAGCTGCTACAGTGGGACGGAAATTTAGTCTCATTTTTGCCAGGGGTAGGAAGAAGGAGCTTTCTTGAGATGTCACAAGAGTCTCAAGGAGTTAGTCACGTCCCTCAAAGAAATCTATCAGAGGTCATAGCTCGGCTGTTTTCCCTAGGACATGGACTCCCTTCACACCTAACTCAGCCACTAGTGTTCAGTCCCCAGTAATCTACAGAGTGACCCCTCTCCCCAGTTCTTGTTATCACTGATCAGGGTTTTTCCAAAAAAATTATACATAATATAGCAGTACTTGTGATCTAGATAATTCTATATTGTTCCATCTTAGATTTCATTGGCAAACAACAGGTAGAACAATAAACATGAAAGTGTAGCTTTCCTTGTGAAAACTAGATATGAAATATGAAAAGAAAAACTCCATATTGTTACTTAATGCCAGTTTGAGTTAGATTTTGAAAATATCTTGAGCCATAATAAAGGGGCTGCCTGTACAACAGTATTCCCCTTTTACTGTATTCCTTTGCACATCATATGCAAGATATGGGCTTATGCTACTCAGCATCAAAACACCAGGCTCAGTTGTCTATACATGTGAAGGCGATATTTGCAAATAGTAAGGCAGAATTAGGATACATTCCTTTAAAAATATCTTTGAGCATGTTACTAAGAATAAGAAGTATAACAAAAGGCTGCTTTAAATACCACACAAAGAAATACAAATTCTATTAATACTGAATTCTTGCAAAGCAAGGTCAAGGAACCTAGGACTTTTGGCAGCTAGACAAGACTGACCTTGGCTTCAGTGATTTAAAAACAAAGAGAAGATTATTGGAGATAAAAGTAGGTTCTCCTAGGTGACGCTGTCTGCCCTTTTCAGGAATCAGGAATTGGAATTGACAGTATTGTGCATTCCTCCTACAGTTTTCATTTTATCAACTTGCCTAACATTGTTTTCCTATTTGTAACGTGTGTTGAAAATACTGCCCTGTTACGGTTGATTTTATTAAAAGGCAGAGACAAGGATATAAAGTGATTAATAAAACTGATTATAAAATGCTTTACAAAGCATCATAGATTTTATCTTCCAAGTAATTAATTCAAAACGTTTTACTGAAATGCTAAATGGCCTGGAAGAAGCAGCATCTTACTAACCAATGGATATATACCTTAATCTGAGTTTCCCAGAGAGCATTTTGTTTCCCACATAAGATATGTACATGTTCAGGTCCCTGGAGTTACATCCCCAAATCAACAACCTGAAAATTATGTGACCATTTCTCAGGGATGAGCACCACACTCTGATAGCAATTCTGAAAGTACACTTGCCATGTACCCTAAAAAGATTTTCTACCCCAGCGGTAAATCACAGCAATACTCTGCTGCTGATAATACCCATAATGCCAGCACCAATCAAGATTATCTGTTGCCGGCAAATATGTGTTGCAGAAATGATCTCTGATTTAAGTAGGAACAGCATGACTGAAAGAATATTGAGAAAATCACAAAATTACTGGAAGGCTATAGAATGGCATTGTCCAATAGAATTTTCTACAGTGATAGGACATGTTCCATATTCTTACTGTCCAATACACATGTAGCTGTCAAGCACCTGAAATGTGGCTGGTGCACATTAAACAAAAATTAACTAGTTAATTTAAATTAATTTATATAGCTATGTGTGACTTGCGTATATCATATTGGACAGTCCTGCTGCAAAACCAGGAACCAATGTGGGTAGGCAGTAGCCACCACAGCTAAATCCCTCCCTAAAAACTAATGCAGTGAGGACTCATTTCCCCCACAAGACAATGCAGCCCAGGACATGGAACACAGCCACTGTAACTTCTAGAAACCAACGCTGCTTCTACTGGGACAATCTGCCACATTGGAACCACTGTGATCTCAGTATCTTTGTACAGGATGGAGGCATCATGTTGGTTAAGCCTGGGTTAAGGGCCCACTTCCTTCCTCCCACAGAGGAAAGAAAGCAAGTATCTGGCATTTAAAGCTTCCACAGTGGAAGACAACTTGGCATAACCCTTAGCCACTTTTTTCACCAAGATTTATAAGGTCGGGCACTCCTCTAACACAGAAATGGGATCCAGATGCTACACCGCCAAGCAAAAGTGACAAGTGTCCACTGTGTCAGCCTTTTGGTTGTCTAAGATCATCATACACTCTTCTTCTTTGGTAACATTTGTTGAGAGCTCATCAAGTCTAAAATTGTTCTAAAAACTTTACAAGAGTAAACAGATGTAATCCTCACAACAGTCTTAGGAGGTAATGCAGTAGGTTAAGTAACGGCCACCGAAGACATCAGTCCTAATCCCTGGAACCCATAAATGGTACCTTATAAGGAAAAGGGGTCTTTGTAGATGTGGGTAAATTAAGGATCTTGGTATGGGACAATTATGGGGGATTGTCCTATCTAATCACACGTGTCTTTATAAGAGTGAGGCACAGGGAGACTTAACTCAGAAGAGGAGAGGGACAGGATCGGAGTGATACAGACTGAAGCCCAGGAATGCCCGCTGCCACCAAAAGCCGGAAGAGTCAGAAAGGATTCTCCCCGCGAGACTCTGCTGACACTGTGGTTTCAGACTTCAGGATCTGAAGTCTGAGGCAGGGGCTAGTCACACTCGAGCAAGGACAAGACTCTACTAGTGATGCCTGGGTCTCCGTGTTTTCTGTCACGTGACCCCACCTCCTGCCCCAGCCATGTCCACTCTCAGAGGTGGGAATCTGACCAGAGACTGGACAGGGACAAATGACACAGTGTAAAGTGAAATAATGAGCGGAGACCCTCGAATTCCCCCTCTTTGACACTTAGGAAAAGTGGGGAATTGGGGCCAATTCAGAGGGAGCTAAAGCCACAAGGGAATGAGGGGGGCAGGGCAGCCATGATGGGCACAATTCAAGCTGGACACAAGGGAAAGCACAAGTTGTAACTAAGCCGCGACGGTCAGGCTTGGTGGAAAGGCGGGTGAAGCTGGCGGGCGGTAGAGCAGAAACGCCTAGAGAAAGAACTACGCGGTCGTGAGAACCGTTAAGGCAGTGCGTCCTTCAAGCTGCCTTCAGTTCCAAATGTGTTCTTATAATAAACACCCTTTTCACAAGGTAACTCCAGGGAGTCTCTTGGAACTCATATTCCCAACTACAACAGCAGATCCTCACGCCAGGAACTCCTCCCACCCTGTTATTTGGGCCGGATATGTCTGGGGAACTTCCAGCTGAAGGTTGGGTGGCCCTAATTTCAAGGCCAGAGTTAAGTTGAGATTGAAGCAGCTAAGGTCCATTCTCATTACTCAGAGATTCTGTACTTGCAAATTCACCTACTCACTGAAATGTGTTTGTAACCCCCAAATCAACATTCAAGGCACTTTCACAATCATTTGTGGACATGCTCAGAGCAGCAAAAATGCAAGTCGCCTGGTGTGCACATTCCCAGTTGAGGTGGAACAAGGTGATGCTCTGCCTTCTTATTTCAGGTCAGGCTATAAACAGGTGTCCTTTTCACTGTATATTCAAAGCCACTTTTTTCACATCTTTGTGTTTTTTTCTTGGTGGTTTCACCATTTTAGATGGCCCCCAACTGCAGCACTGAAGTACTGCTTACAGAGAAAATGTGTTTGGTAAGGTTTTTTCAGGTGTGAGTTATAGTCTTTAAACAGAAACACACATAAAACAAGGTTATGTGCTGACCAGCTAACAAAAGCGTTGTGACCAGACGCTCGTAGGAACTTAGCCCTGTATGTCCCCTGGACACAGTGGTGAAGTACTCACTAACTCAGTGTTTTCAGTGACCACAGAACAAAACTGCCCTGAATACAGAGAAATGACTCTATCTTTTGTTAATTTCTGGATGGGAAATGACCACATCAGTCATATTCACAGATACCCAGTATATAGTAAGTATGTAGTAAATATTGTTTGAATAAAGGAAGAAACAAATTAATTCATTCACTAAAGATCAAAGCAGCCAATAGCTTGTGTCAGAAATTTTCTTTGCTTTTGGGAAATTAGTTCTCAAACAATGGCAATGAGTGTCACCGACATAAGGGTGATCGCACAGGGTTTTTAAAATTACATCCTATTAACTGCCACCACTGATGCAAAAACGCCCAAACTGTACTCAGCACTCTCCTTTTTAGAAATGTTTGACCGTGTTTCACAGCCAATGCATAAGCCCCAGAACAGGGCTTGTTGCTAAGCATCGTTGCCTGTAGAGGGAGAAACTGACATGGTGAGTCTAACGTGCTTGTCTGAGGTCAGCAGTAACACAGGAGAACAGATTTGAAGCTCCTGGTGTGTGTGTCGTAACCCTTAGCCAGTATTCATTTCTTCAAAGTGAAGTCAATTTCCAAAGAGAATTACTTCACCTCCATATAACTGGAGGTGTCACTATAACCAGAATTGCAATTTTAGTGCTTCCGTGTTGGGGCAATTTAGGACTTAAATTTTACTTCATTATGTTTCATTATAAATATTTCCACTGTGAAAACAGAGTTCAGTTGGCAGTCTTTGCCCAGAAGCATCTCAGAACTAATTTAGCATGAGGAATTTAAAGCTGTCTTCCTCCAGCCTTGTTTTCTAGGTCGCCCTGGAAGCCACATGGAACAGGAGGATGGAGGGCACTGCATTCACAGCTCCCAGCATTCACTTTCATCTTCTCCCCAGTGCAATTATCTTACTAGGCACTGAAAAATCTATTACCCGAATTTACAGCAGCTCTGGAGTTATAAGACAGCACAAATTGTTCCCATTTTGATTGGAAACATAAATTGCAATCACTTCAGAAGGAAGCTCCACATTGGAAGCCCTTGTCAACCGAAGTGATTTTCATTGGGAAAGAAAGCTGGTCACAGAGGATGGCTGGGGAAGGAAATGTTTCTAAGGTATCACGGTTCCCATCATAGGTAATGCTGAATGTATTCACTGAGCAGGCTTCAAGGAACATCACCAAATGTAAATTTAGAGGGATTAATAAATGACTCATAGATTGTATGTCATGTTCCTATTAGCCAGAATGAAACAGATTGCAAACACTGAGTAAAGTCATCAGCACAATATTTGTCATGCCGAGAGAAGCCAGAAATAATATTATAGTTCTCTCCTCAATTTTAATCATGAGCATTAAATCACAGTTTATGCTAAAAGATTAAGCACACATTAGCCTCTTCCAGGGCATATGGATTGGGGGAAGGAGGAAAAACAATGGGAGAAGTAAATGCCTGCAGTCTTATAGGAAGACAGATTCCAGAGTAAGCCATGGAGGCTGTGTAGAGCAGTAGAAGGAGCCCTGAAATAAGACTATGAAGACCAAGGCTTGAGCATCTCTCTGCCTATCATAAATGGCTATGCCCTTTGAGACCAGCCACTTAGATTTTCTGGTTCTCAATTCTGTCTTCAGTGAAATGAGGACAGTTAAAAACGTCCCTTTCTATGAAGCCGAGTTGTTAGGAAATGCTGTAAAACCATGTCCAGGTTTTTCAGAAGTCTGTATATTACCTGCATATGACATTTAAAGGTGGGAGGAAAGTACCCCAATGTTCATAGCAGCACTATTTTACAATAGCCAAGATATGAAAGCAACCTAAGTGTCCATCACCAGATGAATGGATACAGAAGATGTGGTATATATTTACAATGGAACACTACTCAGCCATTAAAATGAATGAAATTTTGCCATTCACAGCAACATGGATGGACTTGGAGAATTATGCTAAGTGAAATAAGTCAGACAGAGAAAGATAAATACTGTATGATATTTATATGTGGAATCTAAAAAATACAACAGACTAGTGAATAGAACAAAAAAGAAGCAGACTCACAGATATAGACAACAAACTACTGATTACCAGTGGGGGGGGGAATTTAGGGGTGGCAGAGTGGGAAGTACAAATTATTGAGTGTAAGATAGGCTACAGGGATGTGTTACACAACACGGGGAATATAGCCAATATTTTGTAATAACTGTAAATGGAGTGTAACCTTTAAAAACTGTAAAAAATAAAATAAAAACTTAAAGGTTGGAGGAAAGTTATCTAATGAAAATTTGGATTTTTATAAATGTAAATGTTCATAAAGGCATTGCTGGCTCTGATACTCTCCCTATCCACAGTCAAGGCAAACTGTACAGGAAGAAAATCATTCAAGACACTCAAATTACTTTCCCAGCCCTGCTACTAACTAGCTATGAAGTTTGAGCAGGTCACAGACATTTTGGATCTGAATTTACTCATCTGTAAAATGAAGTAACTGCACTAGGTGGTTTCTAAGGCCCTTTCCAGAAAGTTCTACGATTTTATGGAGGATTTTTTTCCATCGGCTGTTCTGAGTTACAGATACTTCCAATCTCTTCCCATGTTCATGGGTCTTGTCCATTCCAACTTTCTTGGAAATAACACTTCCCTAAATCGTTTTTGGGCAGAAAGGGGATCACTGAAAGCAAAAGAATGAATTTCTTTTCTTCTCCATTTCTGAGGTCCCATTAAAATTTGTGGGAGTTGGAAATGGGGACGATTAGGTTTCGGATTCTCGATTTCTTGATAGGAAGAGGGTATCTGGAAGGAAAGCTGACTTTGCCAAGTATCACAAACTCCTGAAAGTGATGATATCTGAGCTGAGTGCTTCTATGAAGCATGTTCAATAAAAGCAGATCAATTGGGCAAAGCAGTCTTCTATGGCTGAGAAAAGAGGATACAGCGATCAGAGCACAAAAGCTGCCCAGATTTCAATAACGTATTGTTGACTGGCATAATCTTCTGAGAAAGTGTGAGAGCCCTCAAATTAAAAGCACTGAGTTGAGCCTAATAACTACCTTGCACGACATCATCTCCCCTCCTCAATCAATACTTCATTTTCTCACATGGCCCTCAGCCTCCCACAAGCTTTTATTACGTTTTGCAAGGAACAGCGGTGACCTTGGGGTGTGCCAGTCACCTGCAATCTTAAAATCCCCAAACAGCCAAGTGTGTCTGGAAACATTCCCCAGACAAACAGAGGCTAAAATCTATACCCAGAAAAAAATTTCTTCCTACAATATTCACTTCATATTATGTCAGACGTGTCAGACCTTCATCACACAGTAAGCCTAGAGTGATTAAGATTTGGAAATCAGCCCATGCTTTTAGGAGAAGTAACTTTAAGAGACTTTGCTTGAGGTCACAGAAGTCGAATCAACAAACTCACACTCTGAGGTTGCATTTTGCTGTCTGAACTTCACACTCCACAATCCTGGCGCTTCAGTCAATGAAACTCAGCCAATCTTGGCGGAAAATGACTTTTTCCATTTCAATGAACAAAGATTACTCCGGAGTGTGGTGATGGGATTAACTTTGAATCTTTGGGGACTTCAGTATTTTGTTCTAGCATCTCAATGTTGTATATTACATAGGAGAGCTACATTTTAAGGTAAGGGGAGAATTTCTCAAAATAAATCATCTTCTATTTACTCATTTAATTCATAAATGAAGCGCTGAGTTGACATGTCTTCACAAGGCAGAAAAACCTTAAAGAGACAGCTCAAGTTCCATCACATCCTCCAAAATGTTCTATGGTTAACTCTACAATAAAATGTTGCCATTCTTAACATCTGTATTAGATTTGTATGAGCTTTCTGTTGTTAACAAATTACCACAAACTTGTCCACGTCCAGCAGGAAATAAGTGCACCTCTGTCCGAACATTTCAGGAATATTCTTGAGATTCACTATGATTAGACTGGCTCAGGTCTCATGACCTCCTCTGAACCCGTGTCTGGGACCAAACCAGTCTCTGATTGGTTTAACCTATGTCCTCTGTTCCACCTCCAGAGCAAGACAGAAAGCAAGGCTCTTTCATTAAAGGAAGCATAAATGGATGTCAGGCAGCAAAAACGTTGTGCACTTGTCCACTATATCATTATATTTGAATGTTTTCATCAGTCTTGTTGTAAAGGGATGAGAGTACGTTATGTTCTTTTGGTTTTTTTTAATAAATATATTTATTTATTTATTTTTGGCTGCGTTGGGTCTTCATTGCTGCACGCGGACTTTCTCTAGTTGCGGCGAGCAGGTTCTACTCTTCGTCGCAGCGCGTGGGCTTCTCACTGCAGTGGCTTCTCTTGTTGTGGAGCACGGGCTCTAGGCACGCGGGCTTCAGTAGTTGTGGCGCACAGGCTCAGTAGTTGTGGCTCGCAGGCTCTAGAGCGCAGGCTCAGTAGTTGTGGCACACGGGCTTAGTTGCTCCGTGGTATGTGGGATCTTCCCGGACCAGGGCCCAAACCCATGTCCCCTGTGTTGGCAGGCAGATTCTTAACCACTGCGCCACCAGGTAAGTCCCTCTATGGCTGCTCTTTTGTGATAGCAGCAGAGCTGAGTAGCCACCAGAGACAAGGTGGCCTGACAAAGCCTAAAAT
Source organism: Mesoplodon densirostris (assembly GCF_025265405.1). Lineage (NCBI taxonomy): Eukaryota > Metazoa > Chordata > Mammalia > Artiodactyla > Ziphiidae > Mesoplodon > Mesoplodon densirostris. The sequence goes on along the minus strand of NC_082677.1, from coordinate 68,108,747 downwards.
ATTTTCTCTCTGCCCTTTTACAGAAAAAGAAAACAGTCACCCAAACAGCCACTTTGCCCTGGAATATTCATTTTATTTGAGAAAATTTTCCTAAAATATATTTGCAGGAGCAGAACTACTGAGTCAAATACAATAAGCATTTTTAAGGCTCTGAAAACATATTGCCAAAGTTCCTTCCAGCAAGCATATATCCCTTTACACTTTTGCTAACATTCTGAAAGAATTTCCACTTCAATGCCCTCTTACCAACATGAAGCATATTCATCTTCCTCCATCTTTGCCAGTGGGATAGACCCAAAGACACAGAGAGAGCTTGATAAAATCAGCAGATCTAATCACGCAACTTTCCTGCATATAAGATTTCAGTAACTCCCCATGACCTTGAGGACCTAAGTCCAAACAACTCCTTAGAATGGCACAGAGTAAAGTAAGCCAGAAAGAGAAAAACAAACATCGTATATGAATGCATATACATGGAATCTAGAAAAATGGTACAGATGAACCTACTTGCAGGGCAGGAACAGAGATGTAGACATAGAGAACGGACTTGTGGACACAGTGGGGAAGGGGAGGGTGGGATTGACATACATAGGATTGACATATGTAGGATTGACATATATACACTACCATATGTAAAATAGCTAGCTAGCAGGAACAGGCTTTAAAGCACAGGAAGCTCAGCTCTGTGCTCTGTGACGACCTAGATGGGTGGGATGGGGGGTAGGAGGGAGGTCCAAGAGGGAGGGGATATAGATATACATATAGCTGATTCACTTCATTGTACAGCAGAAACACAACAATGTAAAGCAATTATACTCCAATGGAAAAAAAAAAAAAGAATGGCACACAAGGCCTTCTAATGGTCTCTCTACCTTCCTCACCCCCTGGCCCCCGCCCCCTGCTGTTGCTTCCCAACCCACCCCTGGAAAACTGAACTACTTAGAGTTCCTCAGTAGCCTTGGTTCACATTTCTGTTCATATTTCTGTCTTTGCGTATACTCTTCCCTTCTCTGCCTGTCTTTCTATTTCCACCTTGTACATACCATCTGATCTCAGCCTCAATCACACAGTACTGCATCAGCCCTTTACATGGCCCTTTCCCATAAAAAATATCTCCTTTCCCTTTTTTACAGTAAAACAGAGTCTTTATCCATTTTTCTATATCTAGGCCCTAGCACAGTGTCTGGCACCAAAACAAGACATAAAGTAAATAACCATTGAATAAATGACAGGCGGTAATGGAAAGAGAATGGATATTGACAGAAGAGAGTGGGAAGAAAACTGGTATTATAAGAAGCAAATCCAAATTTGACCTCTGTGATTTTGAACACAAAACTTAACCTCTCTGAGCTTCATTTCATTATGTGACATGAGGCTAGCTAGTCCTTACCATCATATATTCTTCACAGTATTAAAGATCATATTGAGTGTATCAATATGCTATATGACTATCAGATGTACAACAAATAATAAAATAAAAAATATTCTTGGGACTTCCCTAGCAGTCCAGTGATTAAGACTCTGCTTCCAACACAGGGGGCACGGGTTCATATTCCTGGTAGGGGAACTAAATCTCACATACCACATGGCCAGGGGAAAAAAAAAAGAGAAGGAAGTACAATTATGTTGTGGATGAAGGAATAAAACTTTAAAAATATATATATATATACACACACACACATATGTACACATATTCTTTTTTTTTTTTTTTTTTTGTGGTACGCGGGCCTCCCACTGCTGTGGCCTCTCCCACTGCAGAGCACAGGCTCCGGACGTGCAGGCCCAGCAGCCATGGCTCACGGGCCCAGCCACTCCGCGGCACGCGGGATCCTCCCGGACCGGGACACGAACCCGTGTCCCCTGCATCGGCAGGCGGACTCCCAACCACTGCACCACCAGGGAAGCCCTGTACATATATTCTTTAGGATTTTAGGAAGCACTGGCTCTGCAACCCTTCATTAGAAGTCTGTCTCAATGTTTTATCCCCTTCATAGACCTCAAACAATGATATGGGTGAGGAAAAAAATGACAGATGGGAAAACAAAAAGTATACAGGAGTAAGTTAACCAGATAGACGACATTCTAGGGGTTCTAAGATGGACTCCAATGACCCAGTATTGAAGCAAATCTAGAGCTGCAGTGGACACAGTTGCTGGAACCCATTAGCCCAACGTGTTGTTGGTGTTGAAATGGCCCAAAGGATGTTTAACATGATCAGGACCAGACCTGCACAGAAAACAGAACCCACAATCATCATCAATGCAGCCAACCTAGTAATGATGTCTCCCGCCACATAGGAGATAAAATTGGGAAAAAAGCAGAAAAGGGCAAGTAAGTGATAATAGAAACAGAGCAACATCCAAGGAGGAAAAAGATTCATTCAGGAAGATGAATTGGCTGGAAGTCTCTGACACACACCCCTACCTACCGATAAGCCTGGGTCCGGCCACGATAAGAGAAAACACAGAATTATACGGAAGAACGAATCTGCAGATTATGCATATAGTTGCCGACTGGCGGGGTTTGGCCCTTCGGCTGGTATACGCTGACCCTGGCACTGAAGAGAGACTGCATTCACAGCCTCTGGGAAATAGAGGCTGGAGTCAATAGCCGCTGTCGCTTCCCATAAGCCGCACCCAAAGATCTGCCACATGTACCTAGACGGGGCTGCCTCATCTTCCAGCAGATGAGGGCCTGGAGCTTGTGGACATTACAGGCAACAGAGGAGGATTAATTAGACCGTGTCTCCAAAGCACTTGGAGTTCCTTGGAGGGAGGCCTTTTAATTACAGTATTGGCCAGGAGCAAGTGGGAAAACAGACAGGGAAATCATATCAATTTTGTCTGGAGTACAAAAGAATAGTCTCCATTTGGATCATTTTCTTGCCTCAAGTAATGCTCTGTGTTTTCCCACCTTCTTATTCTAGAACCCAGTTTTTTTTTTTTTTTTTTTGGTCTGCATCGGGTCTTCGTTGCTGCACACAGGCTTTCTCTAGTTGCGGTGAGCGGGGGCTACTCTTCCTTGTGGTGCGCGGGCTTTTCATTGCAGTGGCTTCTCTTGTTGCGGAGCACAGGCTCTAGGCGCACGGGCTTCAGTAGTTGTGGCACGTAGGCTCACTAGTTGTGGCTCGCGGGCTCTAGAGTGCAGGCTCAGTAGTTGTGGCACATGGGCTTAGCTGCTCTGCGGCATGTGGGATCTTCCCAGACCAGGGCTCGAACCTGTGTCCCCTGCATTGGCAGGCGGATTCTTAACCACTGCGCCACCAGGGAAGCCCCGAACCCAGATATTTCTTAACTAAGACACATTAATCTTATGTCTCCATTTTCTTGTAGGGTGTGCTGTACTATTCTTTTCATTGATATTATTCAGACACATTATTCAGCTCAATTCATTTTTGAAAATTGCCTTTTAAAGAGAGAGAGATGCTTCTTTTTCCTGCCTATTTTGAATTGTATATAAAACAAAGAGCAAGAGAATATTTACAATAACTTGGTTGCAGGATTTGATTAGAAATGTAATTTGTTTGTGAATTAATTCTATTTTCAGAAGTAAACATCAGTTACTAACACCTGAAAGAGGCACACAACACAGTTTAAATTTCTAGGAAATTTAGCTATACTTCAAAATTCAGATAAGAAAGCCAAACAGGGCTTGCTAGCTGTTAACACCTTTAACAGGTCCAATCCCACCTGCACAAAAAACTGGTTTAAAAAGTTTCTATTTATGTACCTTCCACAAAAGATTGAAATAATCAGCATTTGGGCTCATGCAGGGATTTGTGCACTTAATCATTTGCATTTTGGAAGTGGGAGGTTTGACTTTGTTCCATTATAATTTTATTAATCATTTAGGATTAATTATTTCAATTAATGCTATGAAGGAGTTCGATTTGGTGAATTAGGAATAGAGAAAAGATTCTCTAGCATCTACAGACTTGTGTTCTAATTTTAGTAAGTTGAAAAAGAATTTGGATCCTACCCTGGTGGGTCCTACCAGGGTCCTACCCTGGCACACAGGGATATGGATACAGAAAGCAGCATAGACTCTAGGTCGACATACTAGAAGATTAGGGTTGAAATGACAGGGGCTCACGGACTTGCAGGTTTGCACAGTGGTTGGCACAGACATGCCCCTCATTCTTTGCAATCTGTTAAGGCAGGAAAACGAATGCAGGCTTCTCCTACCCTGCCCTCCTCCAGGGAAACTAGGAGAAAGTGGAAGAATGAAAGTGGACTTTGCAAGGAAAGAGAAGCCCAGGGTACAGTCACTTAGCTCACCAGTTCAAAGGCATTTCACCTGTGAGTCTGACCACTTGAGTGGAGGATGATCTTCTTGATAACTAAATTGCAGCCAGCTGCCTTCAGGCATCAAATGCCCTTTCCTGTGGTGCCTAGAAAGCCCTGCCTGCATGTTAGTAGCCATACAACAAACTACGAATGCCTACTTAGGGCTTACACCCCAGCAGGCATGCCCAAAGCCAGGCTGGGGCATCCTTCCAGCAGCTACAAGTTCTGCTCAATGTGCTCTTTTCCCAGCACTATGCAATGCAACACAGAAATGATTTTATCCTTTTTAAAAATATATATTTGGCTGTGCCAGGTCTTAGTTGCGGCATGTGGGATCCAGAAATGTTTTTATCCTTAAATAGAGAAGAAGCAACCCGAGCTAGGGAATTTAAACCATTTGCCCTATCAATAAATAGAACAGAAATCTCCACAGGTCAGGTATTTGGTTGCTTTTGCCGTAATTGCTTCAGTGTCAGTCCTTCTATGAAGCTTCCCAGAGCCATTGTCAGGCCCTCACCGTCATCCGTCCCACCTGGTTCTCTGGATCAAGGGCATATAAGACTGGATTGGATGATTCCCAGCTGTAGATCATCTTTTTCATTTGCACTATGATTTCTTCTTTGATCCACTGAGCTATTTAGATGGGTGGTTCAGTTTCTAAATGTATGGGGATTTTTCAATTTAATCTTCTTACTACGGATGTCTAACTTAACTTAATTACACTGAGGAAAGAGAATGTGGCCTGAATAATACCAGTTCTTTGAAAGTGGCTAATACTTGCTGAAGGCCTACTATATGGTCTATTTTTGTAAATGTTCCATGTGTGCTTGCAAAGAATGCACCTTGGGACTGAATTTTACATACGTTCAATAAACCAAGAATGGTAATTGTGTTATGCAAATCTTCTTTGCCATTTTTTAGTCTGCTTGGTATAACAATAATTGAGAGAGATGTGCTAAAATCTCCCACTGTGCTGATGCATTTGTCAGTTCTTCAATTTAATCCTATCAATTTTGCTTTATATATTTGAAAGATATTTTATTATGTGTATACACATTTAAAATATTAAATCTTCCTAGTGAATTTAATATTTGTCATTAAGAAGTAATGACACTAATAATTCACTAATAATGCCTTCTACCTCAAAGTCTATTTTGTCTGATAATAATCTGGCTGTCCAGCAGTCTTCCTAATTGTATTTGACAGGAATATATATTTTTTCACCCTCTTTCAACCTTTCTGTTCTTTTTTTTTTAATTTTTTTTAAAAGGGCAGTTATTCTGCCTCATTTATTTATTTTTTATTTTTGCTGTGTTGGGACTTCGTTTCTGTGCGAGGGCTTTCTCTAGTTGTGGCAAGCGGGGGCCACTCTTCATCGCGGTGCGCGGGCCTCTCACTATTGCGGCCTCTCTTGTTGCGGAGCACAGGCTCCAGACGCGCAGGCTCAGTAGTTGTGGCTCACGGGCCTAGTTGCCCCGCGGCATGTGGGATCCTCCCAGACCAGGGCTCGAACCCGTGTCCCCTGCATTAGCAGGCAGATTCTCAACCACTGCGCCACCAGGGAAGCCCCAACCTTTCTGTTCTTATAAATGTGTTTTGTGAAAACATCACAGTGCTAGATTTGTTTTGGTTTTTTTTCCCCATCTGACTGTTTTTCTGACCATCTTTTAAATTGTAAGTCCAGTTTTTCTTGTTTTTGAGATTAATGAAATACTTGAAGCTGTTTCTGCCACCTTTTTAATTTTTGTCTCTCCCTTTCTATGCATCGTTTATTCTGCTTCTGTACCTTTCAATGACTCTTTTTTCTTCTTTTTTGGTCTTCATTTTGAATTGACAGAGGATTTTTGTTTGTCTTCATACCACTTTTCCATTTATCACCTTTATGACCTTGGAAATTAAAGCACCCTAAACCTATTCTTTTAGTGATTCCTTTGAAATTGTACTATGTATATTTAACTTAACAAAGTCTAATAATAGATTACATCTTAACCTCTTTGCCAAAAATACAAGGACTTCAGGGCAGATTTACTGTCTTTTCCCTAATATCATTAACAACCTTTTAGTTGACAAGTGCTTTCATTCTCGGTCATTTTTAAGGACAAAAATTAATCATTATTCACTTATCTAGAAATACTTTGCTTAAATTTACCATTTTACTGGCTCACCATTCCTTTTTACCTTGCAATCCGTCTGCAATCATTTTTCTTCTTCCTGAAATATACTTTTCAGAGGGTTGTTTAATGCTAACTTAGTGGTGGTAAATCCTATGCATTTTTATCTGAAAATCTCTTTACTTCTCTCTCACTTTTAAAAGATTATTTTGCTAGGTACAGAATTCTAAGATGACATTTATTTTCTCTCGTGAAGATGTTATTCTACTATCTTCTGTATTCTATCATGGCCTTTGAGACATCTACTCTCTGTCTTTATTAATGATCTATCTTTTTCTCTGCCAACTTTAAAATCTTCTCTTTGGCATTAGTATCTGAAGTTTCATTAATCTGTGTCTAGAAATGGAATCTATATTTTCATCTCTTTCAACATTCTGGAATATTCTCAGCAATTATCTCTTCAAATACTGCTTTTTATCTACTCTTCCCTTTCTTTCTAGAATCTCTTAGACTTGTTGTATTACTGCTCATTCTATTCTCCCTCTTAAATTTCCTGCCATATTTTCCATCTCCTTTCTCTGTGTGTATACTGAGTAATTTCTTCAAACATATCTACCAGTAATATTCTCTTTATGTGTATCAAGCTCACTGTTCCTTTGTCCCACTGAAGTTTTTCTTTTTTCTCCCAACCATTATAGTCTTCATTTTTAGAAGTTCTATTTTGTTTTTCCCTCAATCTCCTTGATCATTCCTCGTGTCTCCTATTGCTTCCTCTGAGTGGTAAGGGTTAACGTGTCCAAAGCAGATTCCCTGAAAGCTGGCCTCCTAGAAAAGGACTTGGCTGCCTGTAAAGTTCCGTGGAAACCAGCCACCAGCTCACTGCTTAAGGCAATCAATCCTAGTCAGCCTCAAAGTTTGGCCTGTAGCCCTCTGACCATGCCAGGGGATGGGCTACACTTCCTCATCCATGAACACTGAGTTGAAAGTCCAGCTCTGGAGCCAAAGTTCTGCCACATCATATTGCTACTGTATCCCTTCCCAAAGCATGCAGCTTAAAGCCCCCCAGCCCAAGGTCAGGGTCCTTCTTGTGATGCCTGGCTCTGGGCTACCCTTAATCTATGCATTTTACCCAATAAACACTGCTGCAATGAGACAATGCCAAGTCTTCAGGTCAGCTGCCCTCCAGCTGCTGGCCCTCAGTTTGGTACCCACTCATAGGTCAAGATGCTGCTGTTGACATTTGCTCCCCTGACAACCCTTTTCCTCCTGCTAACTTATTACTCAGAGTCACTCACAGTTTGCTCCTTTGGGGAAAGCAGGGAGAGAAAATCCCCTCCATCCTCTGAGCTAAGCAATTCTTCAAAAAGTAGGTCTTATTTAGAATCATTTTTCAGTAGGAAGATCCCCCCAGAGTATCTCAGCCTCATACTGGTAGAACAGAAGTCTAGGGAACACCTTAAAATTCATTCTAGTTGTGAAGCCTGAAATGCAGTGGCGGTCCCAATATGGCACCCATCAGATCTTCGGTCTCTAGTTAGCATACCTACCTTGTCCCCCACATACACTCTGACTTTACAGCAAAACCAAAGCCAGAGGTTGGCTTCAGCACCCTCCCCTCCATCTCTGACATCCACTTCTCAAAGTTTCTCAGGTGCTGGTGAGACTGCTGGGAAAATTCTAGGATCTAAAATATTGTTGGAAGGCATTGTTCTCAACCCTGCCTGCAGGTTAGAATCATGGGGGAGCTTTTTTTTTTTTTAAAGATTTTTTTGATGTGGACCATTTTTAAAGTCTTTATGGAATTTGTTACAATATTGTTTCTGTTTTATGTTTTGGTTTTTTGGCCATGAGGCATGTGGGATCTTAGCTCCCTGACCAGGGATCAAACCTACACCCCCTGCACTGAACGGCAAAGTCTTAACTCCTGGACCACCAGGGAGGTCCCCATGGGGGGGAGCTTTTAAATATCCCAGTGCCCAGGCAGCACCCCTGATCAATTGCATCATGATCTATGTGTGTGGGACCCACGCATCAGCATTTGGATGCAAAGATAAATAATTCACAGTGCTGGTCCTAGATGAGCTCCTCCACCAGAGGAGGACACAGATAAGCAGACTAGCAAAATAATGTGACCTAGGCCATGTAAGAGAGCTGAAGGAGATCAGAAAATGCCATCCCAAAATACATCACTTTGCCATATGGATTATTTTGAGTTGAAGTCATTTGAAAATAAACAGGTGCAGAAAGAAGCCTTCTCAGAACTTCCCTTATCTGAATAAAAGCAGAAATTTCTGAGAAGTGAGGACTGCCATAAATCTCCTTTCCCTGGAGTTTTACCACCAGGAAGAAGATGCAAAGTCAGCTGCAAGATAAGTCTGCACAAACAACCCTTACTAAAATAACTCTTATCTTCCATTAGTTTCCCCATATATTTACCTTCCCATAATTTACCATCCCTAGCAGCCCAAATCCCCCTTCCCTTTGCGCAGTCACTTCTCCACAATTTATTGCCCTTTGTTAAGATGGTATATAAGCTTCGGAGTCTAACCACTTTTTTGGGTTTTTACTTTTTTCTTTTAAAGCCCCAATGCAAGTAAAAATATTAACAACAATTTTTAAAAATATGTCTTTTCTCTTGTTAATATGCCCTTTGTTGATTTAATTTTCAGGCCCTCCATCACTGACCATGAGAAAGCAGAAGAAATATTTTTCCTCCCCTACAGAGCTGTGTATATGTATTAGGAGCAGAGAAAAAGGAGCGATTATTTCTATGAAAGGATGAGGGGAGAAAGGTCAGGGCCAGATTCACAGGGGAGGGAGGAGAGGCCTGTGCTGTCTCTTGAAGATAAAACAGAAGTTTGCCAAGTGGAAAGAATTCCAGGCAGAGGGCACAGCAAAGTACAGAGGCGGGAAAGAGCAGAACGCCTCAGGAGCATCAGGCATTCCACTATGGGTAGAGAATGTGGTATATATTGGAAAGCCTCTTAGAAAGATATGAAAGTCATGATCAAAAAAGCTCAGACTTTATTCAGAAGGCAATGGAGAAATATTGATGGATCAAAAACAGTAAGGGACTTGCTTGCATGTGCATTTTAGGAAGATGTAAGGAGATGACACCCCTGCTACTGGCCATGTTGCTCTTGTCACGAGACCAAACTTTCTTTTTTTTTTTTTTTTTTTTTTTGCGGTACGCGGGCCTCTCACTGTTGTGGCCTCTCTTGTTGCGGAGCACAGGCTCCGGACGCGCAGGCTCAGCGGCCATGGCTCACGGGTCCAGCCGCTCCGCGGCATGTGGGATCTTCCCGGACCGGGGCACGAACCCGTGTCCCCTGCATCGGCAGGCGGACTCTCAACCTCTACACCACCAGGGAAGCCCCAAACTCTCTGTTTGGTTTTTTTTTTTTTTTTTTTTGCGGTACACGAGCCTCTCACTGTTGTGGCCTCTCCCGTTGCGGAGCACAGGCTCCGGACGCGCAGGCTCAGCGGCCATGACTCACAGGCCCAGCCGCTCCGCGGCACGTGGGATCTTCCCGGACCGGGGCACGAACCCATGTCCCCTACATCGGCAGGCGGACTCTCAACCTCTACACCACCAGGGAAGCCCCAAACTCTCTGTTTTTTTTTGTTGTTGTTTTTTTGCGGTACGCGGGCCTCTCACTGTTGTGGCCTCTCCCGTTGCGGAGCACAGGCTCCGGACGCGCAGGCTCAGCGGCCATGACTCACGGGCTCAGCCGCTCCGCGGCATGTGGGATCTTCCTGGACCGGGGCACGAACCCATGTCCCCTACATCGGCAGGCGGACTCTCAACCACTGCGCCACCAGGGAAGCCCCAAACTCTCATTTTTGAAGGTAGTTTTATGCTGAGACTGCAGGGTCAGGCCACACCCTTCCAGGTGAGGGGTGCCGTTACTCAGAAGGAGGTGAAGTCCCAGTCTCGCTCCTCTTGAGAAGACTGAGATTCTAGGCCAGGAATTAAGGACTTAGGAGTCTACTGTGAGGTCAAAGGAAAAGGAGATCCCTAGACATGCTTGAAGAACTCGTTGCCTGAAGAGGAAAGAGGTCTCTGCCCCGGTTCAGGAGCACAGAAGCCAGCAGGGAGCACCACAGGTCTCAGCAGGTCACTGAGCATCTCCAGTAACCAGTACAAAACGGCTCCTTGTATTGTCATCCCGTTTTTCTCATAAAGAGAAAAGGTTTTTTAAGTGCCGACATGTCAGTCCCGGTCTCAACTGTGAGATGGAAAATTAAACAAAGGGCCCATGTCCTGAGGTGGCAGAAGGCAAGTGAGCTGTGAACGTAGCAGAGGTGGCAGCCATGACTGATGGCGTCCCCCGGGAGAGGGGGCACATGAAGTCCAGGTGACACTCCCCTCTGCCCCCAAGAACCTCTTCCACCATTCACTAGGTGGACTGGAGTGTCACTTTATTAAGAAAGCTCAGGGGTCTTCAAGGTAGGAGCTATGGACAACAAGGGACAAGCCTGGAGTCAGGAAACTCCGTTGGGAAGATCCACACGCAGTTAAGAAATGAGGATGACCTAAGACAGTGAGCATGTTGAGGAAGGAGAAGACACACTTAGGAGGTAGACTCCGCAGGGCATAATGAAATGGGCCAGATGCCAGGAGCACAGGGGAGAGTAATGATCTCGCAAACTAGGATCAGGGGAGCACGCATGGGAAGCAGCAGGAAAAGCTCCTGAAGAGAGTGGAAGGAAATGGCTGACGCAGCATTTTCTGGTCCATAGCACCAAACTTAAAAAGTGTGATGGGGTGCAGACTTGGCAGGAAATACAGGAGCCCACTCCTCTGAATGACGAGGACAAAAGTCATGCCCATATTTATATCTGCCAGGGCCAAGCTTGCTGCTGAATACATGTTTAATAGACAAACAGAGGAAAAGGGAACTTCATATTTACTGGAAACATGTCAGTGCAGCGACAGCGAGCCTGCTACCTGGGAAGAGCCATCAGCCTTGCTCCCAGTCCTGTGTTCTTTCCACCATCCAGTGCATTGGGGGGATTCAGTTTGGTTTTGGGTTTTGTTCTTGTTTTTCCAGATTTTTTTTTAATGGGGGATGGTCTCAATTTTGTTTAATCGGCGCTGTTCTCCTGATGAGGGCCATATGCCACATGGCAAACAAGGTATATGCGTAAGGAAACTGAGGCTCAGAGGGGCCAAGTGCCACACAGCTAAGCAGGGTATGAACCTGAACTCACACCCTCGCCTGTCCTGTTCCAAGCCCATGCTCTTTCCACTGTGAAAGGCAGGTTCACATCATGCCTTGCTGAGCTTCTACTAGTCACTGTGTCAGCCTTGACTTCCTTGTCTGCAGGGCCCGCCTCACTGTCTGCCTCTCATGCCTCACAGTGCTGGGCATGCACACAAAGACCTTGGTGCAGCCTCTGGTCCAGAGTAAGTGTGCCAGCCCACTGGTGCTCGTGGGAGGCGGAATAATGGCCTCCAAAGACCACAGGCCGAATCCCCAGAACCTGTGGCTGTGTTGGGTTAGACAGTAAAAGGGACTTTGCAGATGTGGCAAATTAAGGACCCTGGGATGGACCTGGATGAGCCTTGATTATCCAGGTGAGCCCAGTGTAATCACAAGAGTCCTTAAAAGTAGAAGAGGGAGGAAGGAGTAAGGCACAGAGTTGAGGGAGAGAGTGAACGATCACTGAGTGGGCTGCCAGGGGCCCCTCCTCACAGAGGTTGGACGGGCCATCAGGTCAGGCTCAACGTGCGTAGCCGAGGACGCAGGAGAGACGGAGGTAAGCAAACCGCACGGGTACGTGGTGTGAGCACATCCCTCCAGCTAGGAAGACAGCATCTATCATTGAAACTGCCAGCCCACAGGTCGCAGGTTCTGTTTAGTTCAGCCCACACAGCGAAGCACTTTTTTTTTTTTTTGCCTCAAAACAAAAGGATTTAATAACAGAAAAAACATCTCCACAGTTAAGTGTCTGTCAAAATTTTAGAATGATCAAAACTGTGCAAATGCTCAAATCAATGTCATACTCTAAGCTAGTAAAACCTGTCTTTGTAGCTGCAAACTGAAAAAGTCACCCACTCATATTTATGATCACACAAACCACCTAATTTTCTCAAGGTTCAGCTTAAAGCAACATTTAATAGACGAGTTCAAAAAGGAACACTGGCTTTGTTTTAACACAGCTGTGCTCAGACGTCTCAATTATGTCCTCAGAAACCATCCTGGACTAAGCCAATTCAAAAAATACAGTTCAAAGCAGCGTCACACTAGCCGCCTGAAGGTATCCTTGGAGATACTGGAGCGCTTCTGCATTGAGGCTTTTGCTCACCATCGAGGGAACCCTTCCTGGACAGGCAGGAGACGAAGCGTTTTTTATTTTTAATTAGCTGCCAAAGTTAAAAATTGGAAGATTTCACATAAAACTCCAGGCAGGCTGTCAACACAGGCTCACATTCCATGAAACAAAGAGTGAGCTGGAGCGCAGAGGCTCCCTTTTATAGAGACTATCGCCCAGTACCCACCTGTACACCTGCCTGGCCCCGAGGCTTGAGGGCTCAGCCCCGATGCTGGGAAGCCGTGAAGTGGTGAAGAGTGGCCAGGAGGGGGCAGCTGAAAGCCAGACTGTGGCGTGTCTCAGTCGCCCACTGAGTAGTCAGGAGACACTGGTATTGCCTCCTGTTCACGTAGCTTTCATAAAACGTGATTGGAAATCAAGAAACGGGACCGGTGGGGAGCACAGGAGAGATCTCCACTCTGTAAGTGGCTGAGAGGCACTAAAGGCCTTCGGGAAAAGCAGGGCCCAGTTTACCTGTAGGAGGCCAAGCTGGCCCAGCCCCTTTCCTTCTGTTCTAGGCTGGGAGGGCCCCAGAAGAGGTTACTGCTCAGTAAACCCATCCTCCAACCTACACACACATAGCACGTGCTGTCATGGGTGGAACTGTGTCCTCCAAAATTCGTGCCTTGAAGTTCTTACCCCCAGTACCTCAGAATGTGCCCTTATTCAGAGTTAGGGTCTTTACAGAAGTAACCGGGTTACAATGAGTTCATTAGGGCAGGTCCTGATCCCACGTGACTGGCATCCCGATACAAGAGAGATTTGGAGACAGACCCTCACACAGGGAGAATGCTGTGAACACGAAACCAGCCACCTACAAGCCAGGAAGAGAGGCCTGAACAGATTCTCCCATACAGCCTTAAAAGAAACGACACCTTGATCTCAGACTTCTGGAGCCAGGAGACAATACATGGCTATGGTTTATATAGAAGTTCAATAATTCTGGCTCCAGGACCCATGTTTATTAACTCTATTTAGCTTTTCACTGTGCCCCTTCCCAGGCTGTCAAGAGCTAGCCAGCTTCCCAAGGGCTGATGACATATTTTCTGTTAAGTTCAACTGAGGAAGAGCGTAGTTGTCATTCGGGCTGCTCAGCAAATATTTCTAATTCTCCACTCTTCCAGGGGGCCTGGAGCACCACACTTCCCAGCTCCCGTAGAAGTCAGGCAAAAAAAAAAGGTCAGGCATGACCACATGACTGGATGGGGACAATGAAATCGAAGCAGAGGTTTCCTGCATGATTTCCAGGAGGAAGGGTTAAAGGGCTCGTGCACATGTCCCTACACCCTTTTTTCCCACTGTGGTGGCCTTGGAAATACATGTTGAGATGGATAGGGTCTCCGGGTAGCCCAACAGTGTGAATGGACTTAATGCCACTGAACTGTACATTTGTAAATGGTTAAGATGATAAATTTCATCTTATGTGTATTTTGCCACAATTAAATTAAAAAAAAAAAAAAACAAGGTAGGTCCCTGTATGACTACAATCAGCAAAGCTCCCTGGACTGTTAGGATGAGCTAGAAATAAACTTCTGTTGGTTAAACCACGAAGATTTGCGGATTGCTTGCAATCTTGCTGCATTTTACTGAACACAGAGTAGATTTAGCTTCTGTAATTCCTCTTGAAAACTCTAGTATTTAACCACAGTTAAAACTCTTACTCTTAAATAGTAGTTTAATTATCCTGTTTATTAGAGTTACCACAAATAACATACTTAAGAATGAGAATAGCGGTTTTTGGTTTCAATACTTTCTGACAGCATTTTTGTTAGATTTTTACATCACTCCAACAACAAAAAGTAGAGGTAAAACGCTACCCTAACATCAAGGCTTAAACCTACACTGCAATCTAATGGTTACAAAACTCTTTTACCTGTGTTTGTCATGTGCCCCACTAAACAAGCTGAGCTAGGAATCATGCCTTATCACCCCCAACCAAAAGCTCAGAGCACTGAGGTCCAGAGGGACCAGGGGGTGACAGAAGCAGGACTAGAGCCCAAGTTCAAGGGGCCAAGGGCTTCCCTCTCTGTGCCTCACTCATTAGGAGCGCTGCAGAGACTATGTTTTCATCGCATTTCTAAACAGCAGTGCCCTATAGTTAAGACAATATAGCCAGCAGTAAGAACTAAAAGTACTTTAATCCAAATTATAGCAATATCTTGCAAAGCTTAGCACGGCATTACAAATAGCTCATTGAACCAAGGCGGTTTGTTTGCAGGGTAAGCAAGCAGATTTTCCGCAGTGCAGCTGGCAATGGTAGGCGCTAAGATAAAGGATGAGGTGGCGAGTAAAGGGAGCTCATTTAGCAATAAGTAGTAGACTCTAATGAAATTGCATTTTGGCCCTGTCATCATCCTTCTGAGAAAATTCCCCTCAAGGTTTTCCATTTGAATCCTGGGCATATTTATGAAGATCAAAGTAATGGCTTTTTAAAATTAATTATGTGAATTTGTAGCTCAACAACATTGAGTGAAAGGCGGGTGTTGTACCCCATGCCTTGTTACAGCTGTACATCACGCACATCAAAAGCCCAGGACGCTCGTGAGAGCACGTTCCCTGGGACATCAAGCCCCAAGCAGCCGGGACAGACGGTGGAAAGAGCGCACAAGACCAGTCCCCAAAGTTGTTGTGACAGCTTAACTGTATTACAGTGCTCGGATAATCCCATTTATTTGGCTTTCTCCTCTGAGCGAACGCTGGCCCCCAGCACAGCTATTACCAGGATTAAGATTCACAACTCTGATGGTTCCTCTTGCTCGCTCTAATACCAGCCCTGCTCAAAAGCCCTGGGAACTGTGCCTCGGCCATCAGACTTGCCCCTAGCCTTCGGCATGCTGAGACCCAACAGCGGCTAACTAATTGCAATTAAAATCTGCCACGTGAGTGGAAGAGAATAACATAAATTAATCAGTACATTAGCAGAATTACATTTAAATGTTCAAGTGTGCATTCAACATAGTGGGACATTTTAAATTATAAAGCAAAGTACTTCATTATGGATGCTGATATTTTAATGAGGAAATGTGATGTTTGGTTAAATAGGAATACAATATAGAGACTTCCTTAAAATTAGCATCAATGATGCATTTTTAATTCAAAAGACAAGTTGTGGTCTGTGTAATTCCTGCATATCAATGTGGAAAAATTGCCTGGAGCTGTGGAAACAGTTGAACATCTCATTCTCTGAAGACTTAATAATTTCAGCTGTACTAACTAGCACTTTATGTAAATTGTCAGATAAATCACAGCAATAAATACAGGTTTTAGAAGAAC
Organism: Mesoplodon densirostris; assembly: GCF_025265405.1. Lineage (NCBI taxonomy): Eukaryota > Metazoa > Chordata > Mammalia > Artiodactyla > Ziphiidae > Mesoplodon > Mesoplodon densirostris. The sequence goes on along the minus strand of NC_082677.1, from coordinate 68,092,759 downwards.
AGAACAGTATGCCTATCCTTAATTTATTCAATCATCAATTCATGTATGCTGAAGCTAAGGGATATGAAAGATTAAACGTTTCGGGGGCGGGGGAAGGAAAAGAGGAGAAAATGTCTTTGATAGCCATATGGAAGGAGACTCCAGAGTAAAGGTCCCATCCAATTTTACAGAAATCTTGCATATTAAAATCACTCTATGATGCATCTAAATATAAAAGATGGGTTACAATTTTACTGTTTGTTTTCAAGTACACACAGTCAAAGCTTAGTAATCAACATATACACCGGAGTTTTAAAAAGACTTCCTTATAAAATCATTACAGTATTTAATTGCATAAAACACAGAATTTAGGCCATGCACATATATTTAAAGGACTGCGTCACGTCGTCTTTATAATTTGTATGTATCTCTTGAAGATTACAATGTCAGAGGCACACATCCAAAGATAAATGATAGAAGCTGCCAGACACTTGACTTGCTAGTCCTGTCACTGGTTAGAGATGGGGCAAGCCAAAATGGGATTTTGTCTTCTTCAGGGCTGGCCTCTGATTTTATTAGCTGTGAGATGAATTCTTGCCGGTTTCTGTGATATATCAAACCCAGGGCAGAGCAGGATTTTGGCTGCGCCGCGCAGCTTGCGGAATCTTAGTTCCCTGACCAGGGATTGAACCTAGGCCCTCCCAGCAGTGGCAGTGACGAGTCCTAACCACTGGACCGCCAGGAAAGTCCCAGAGCATGTTTTAACAACAAAGAATACACACAGGACCACGCCATTTACAAGTATCCAAGCAAATACAGACCAGAAATGGACATCACAAATAAGCAATGCCAAACACAGACCAAATGAAAATGCAAATAAAACCTGTCTTCCATGATATCCATTCTCAGCGCTGGAATCACTGCCCACTCCCCACTAAGCCCCACTCATGATTCTCTGTTAAAACTGCCTTATTAAGCATGACTTTGCTTCTCTTTCGCAAAGAACAGCAGGTCCTAGCTGGCTCCTTCCTTGGGTTTCAGGAGAGTTTTTCTCTTTCCAAAGCAGTCTTTCTCCTTAAACAAAAGGCTTTCCTGAGTGTAATCACTCCTGTGGCTGACTTTCCTTATGATAATGTCATCATTTTGCCCCAGCTGATAGGAAGCCACCTTCTCCCAGGTAAGTCAGAGCACAGCTTGGCAACCTGACATCTATAAATATACCAGCTCACTTAGAAGCACAACCACTGACAATGCTGGATTTTACCTGAGCCCAGTGATCCTGGAAAACAGTGAAGGTTAAGAAATCCCCACACACTTTGGCTTACTGCGAAGCACTCCTCTTCCTCACGACTTAGATAAGACTCATGAATGCCTCCCTTGTTTTCCTAGGACAAGGCCAGACACAGACCCTTCAAGTCCAACAGTCGGCCTCATATAAGACTAGCTGAACTGCTTGTGCCCAATGATAAAAATGCTTTTTAACCAAACTTTGGTGAAGCTTCACTCCTTCCTCCAGGCCCTGAATGTTGGCCCATCCTTGGCCTGAGCAGCAGACGGCCCCTCCGGAGAACTGGCTGGCCTCTGGGTCAGATACTCTCTGATCCATTATCCCATCACTTCCCCAACACCCGATCCTTCTAGCCTTGATTACTCCTCGCTGTAAGAGAAAAAACCTTTTTGCCTAACTCTTGGGACACTTACCTTATGGTTCTAGCATTCCCCTTGCCCCCACTCCTGCACTCCTTTGGAATAAAGTCTCTCCCTACTAAGTACAGACTTGTGTTTTATTTGACATCAATAACCAATGGTGTCTAAGTGCCTCAGCTGCATGCAAAGAAGTCTCATTCTATTCCACGGGAATTATGAGTACTAAACCTCAGAATGAACCGAGGCTACTGGAAATTACTACAGACGACGGGCTTTTCTTTAACTATGAGAGTTAAAAGCTCATTGTTTTTGTTGACCTGCAAACACAACAGCCAACCTTTTACACGAGTCTCCACGCACAACGGCCTGAGTCTAGTCTGAGCAAAGAATTAGAAAGGAGTGAGTGTGTCTGCCATTCCACAGCTCCCATCAGGACAAGAATGAATCCTGAACAGTTGGAAGGAAAGTAGGCACGGTGGGACTTTGTATATTAATACGGCAAAGCTCCAAAGCAGGTGTAGGAACACTGATGGTTACAAAAGCTATCCTTTCTTTACAGTCTTAGGCCTACTAATTAAAGTGTTAGTTATGAAACTTGCACTTGTGTCTGCATTCATAGATATGTCTATAAGTTATGTTTCCTTTATTTTTATATTCCACAAATATATATAGAAATATTCTCAGGAAAAAAAATAATCATATTAGGGCACATAATTTCCTCAGTCTACTAATTAGAATGGATTATTTCATCTCCTCCAGGAATAGCCACAAGTGAAACCAAAACGAAATGGAAACCAAAGCTAAGAATGCTTTCCATATAGTAAGCTGGAAGTTGGCTGTGTCCACTGGTTTGGGCTTAATAACGTGATACCATTTTCCCATGAGTCTGTATTTCTTGTGAATTCCATTTTTCACCAAGGGCAAGAAATGATATTGAGCAAAGGCAAAATTTTAAAAAGATAAGTTCTGGTGTCATTTATCTTTTCTCATCTTTCCAGTAGAAATGTTGTACCACATTAATAATCCAAAACAAAGCCCTGTGTGGTAAAATAAACAAAGAAAGAAAAAAGCCACTGGATTCCATTTTCAGGGCCCATGGGAATGACAAAAGAGGTATGAGAGCACTTCAGAACATAGTAAAAACTTTGTCACCGAGAGCAAAAACTAGGCAGATGGTGAATGAGAATCATATACATAAATTAGAAGTTTTGTGCTGTGTGGAGCTTCTCAATAACTAAAGTTCTCTTTACTGTAAACATTTTTGTGAACAGAGCGATATTCACCTTCTCCTCACCCTTTTTCCTTAGTGGGGTAGGCAGTTGGATGCAGAGAGGAAGATAAAAGCTCTTTGACGCAGCCCAAGATCAGGAGAAAGATTTGGGAAATACCTAGTTTCACTCACCCAGGCAACAAAATTTTATAAAAAGATCCCAAATAATCCACAGAGGCACAAAGTTCTGACGACTTTCAGGACGCTGATTCTAGCTCACCCCCTGCCCTTATGGTAGTCACCAATTCCATTTTTTGACCAAGCTGGTTCTGTTTGCACGCGAGTCTTTAACACATACCTGCTGCGTGATTATTTACTGTACTAACTACTACCTAGCACTTTCTATGTGCCAGGCACTCAAAGTGCTCTTGGTACACAACCAACCAAAGGGAGGACTGACCATTCCTGTTCTACAGACGGGGTATCTGAGGTTTAAAGAGGTTAAGTAAATTGTCCGAAGTCACTCACCTATGAAGAAAGGGAGTAAGGACATAGACTCGGGACCATCTGGATCTTAATCACTCTGCTACCCAGCTTCCCAGGACAGCAGGCCCAGGTCTTGAACCTCATGCATGTATAGAAGATGCACTTCTTCACTGGTTTCCCTACACTCCCTTGTCTCAGCTTCCATAGCTGACTAACCCAGCATAACACACACACACAGAATAACACAGTGTTGATAAGGTTGCAGTTGGGTCTTGGATTAGGATCGGCTTTATTTCTTTGGGTTGACAGTCCACCTCTGCAGTAACTCATTATGTATAATTTAACTATCAGAAGACACTATTTCCCCCTCTTTTTGAAACTTCTTGCTCAAAATACCTTAAGGTCGTTTCCTTTTGTCCTTTGTAACAGTGACATGGGAGAAACAACACAACTGCAGAAAGATTAACGTGCTTACAGTAAGCTGGGTATTATAAAATCGAACTGTACCCACCCCCCGAAAGACGTGTCCTAATACCCCGCACCTACGAATGTGATCTTATTTGGACATAGTGTCCTTTCTGATGCAATTAGTTAAAATGAAGTCATAACGAGTAGGTGGGCCTTGAATCCAATATAACTAGCATCCTTATAAGAGGAGGAGAGGGCCATGTGAGGACAGAGACACACAGGGAGAAGATAGTCATGGGAAGACAGAGGCAGATGTTGGAGTGATGCTCCCATCAGCTGAGGAATTCACAGGGCTACCAGAAGCTAGAAGAGGCAAGGAAGCATCCTCCCCTACAGGTTTCAGAGAGAGTATGGCCCTCTGACACCTTGATTTCAGACTCCAGAACTATGCCTCCAGAACTGTGACAGAATAAACGTTTGTTGTTTTAAGCCACAAAATGTGGGATACTTTGCTAGGACATCCCTAGGAAACTAATACACAGGGTGACTTAGAAAGGCTGGAGGCAGGTACATTAGTGGGCAGGCTTTTGAATTTGACAGTCCCTATATGAGATGAGAGGCACCAAGCTCTGGGCCAAGGTGGTTATGGGCAGTGAGAATAGAAAATTTATTGACTAAGAGGATCTCCACCCATTAAATCATCAAGAAAAAACTTTGCTTTAATAGCTATTCAAATAGAAATTGGCAAGAGCAAGCACTTGAGTTAAGAATGTCCTGGAAGTCAGACTGGAGAGTCACTGCAATTGCTGTCTACCAGCAAAGATAAAGACAGAGTGCATTTATTTGATTTCTGCTCACAAATTAGACAAAGCATGAGAATTTGATAAAATTTAAAACCTAAAGAAATAGAACTGGAGGAATTAGATAATATAATCCAAAGTTCTTATAAATAGGGGAAGAAAATAAGATCCTGAGGAGTCGGGTCTCATAAAGTTTACGGACCTAGATGGACACAGAGCTAAGTGGCCTCCAACCCCAAGTTCAATGCTGATTCTTAACAAGCATGAAGAGGGGACCTGGGAAGCCTGACATCAGCAAGATGGCAAAACAGGAGATTCCAGCCCTCATACCTCCACAGAAACATCAATTTTGACAACCATCCAGAGACATACTTCTGTGAGAACCTGGAAATCCAGTGGAAAGGTTCCAAAGCCCTGTATAAGCCAAAAATTCACAGAAATAGGATAAACGATCCTAAAATTCATAAGGAACCACAAAAGACCCTGATAGCCAAAGCAACCTTGAGAAAGAGCAAAGATGGAGACATCACACTTCCTGATTTCAAATTATATACAAAGTTGTTGTAATCAAACAGTATGATACTGGCATAAAAACAGAAACACAGACCAACGGAACAGAATAGACAGCTTAGAAATAAACCTATGCATATAGAGTCAACTAGTCAGTAAGGGTGCCAAGAATACACAATGGGGAAAAGATCATCTCTTTGTGTCTCTTTGCTGTTGGGAAAACTGGACAGCCACGTGCAAGAGAATGAAACTGGACCTTTATCTTACAGTGTACACAAAAATCAACTCTAAATGAATTTAAGACTTAAATATAAGACCTAAAGCCATAAAACTCCTAGAAGAAAACAGAGAAGAAAACCTCCTTGACAATCATCTCAGCAATATTCTTTTTGCATATGACACCAAAAGCACAGGCAACAAAAGCAAAAATCAACAAGTGGGACTACACCCAACTACAAAGCTTCTGCACAGCAAACAATCAACAAAATGAAAAGGCATGGGAGAAAGTACTCACAAACCATATAACCGATAAGGGGTTGACATCTAAAATATATAAGGAACTCATATAACTCCATAGCTAATAATAATAATAGTAGTAATAATAATAATAATTTCATATAAAATTGGGCAAAGGAACCAAGTATACGTTTTTCCAAAGAAGACATACAAATGGCCAACAAGTACATGAAAAGGTGCTCAGCATCACCAGTCATCAGGTAAGGAGAATTATATCAACTGTAATTACATAGGCTCTGTGGAGAAAAATGTGGTTTCTGTGGGAAGGAACATGCAAGGCAAGGTAAGTGGGTTTCGGGTTGGCGAAGGCTCTGGGGTGCAGGTCTATCTCCAGTTGTCCGGTACCCGGCCCTGGGGTGACAGGCAAATTGACAGTGGCCCCGACTGTAAGAGCTCAATAGAGGACATGGCCAGGAGCATGGGCTCTGAAGTGATTGCTTTGCATGTGACAGGTACACTGACACGTGTCATTAGCTCTGTCTAGGAAGCGGCTAATCCCTCCAGGGCCAGCAAGGCCCCAAGATGTCAATTTAGCAAATTACAGAAAATAAAAAGGCAGGATTAATACAAACTTTCGCAGGCAAAGCCTATTAACAATTCTCAGGAAATAAAAGTGGAAACTGGGTAATAAAATAAAGTCTAACCTTTTTCTTTTCCTTCGTGGTTAATTTCGTTGCTCACAGGGGGCCGCGCGCTGAGGCCTCGAAACTCGCCCTTCAGGCCGGAGTTGCCGGTGCAAAGATGGCTGCGCCTGCACCTCAGCTGGGCGGGGCGTAAACAGAGACGCTACGCTGGGCGCACAGCGCATGCGCCTGCGCCTGCCCTGCGAGAACCCCGCCCCTTCCCTGCTGCCGAGATCCCACCCACTTCCTGCTGGGGAGCACTTGTGCTCTAGAGCGGGAACTCGCGCCTCTCCATTCTCTGATCAGAGAAGGAAGCTTCTTTTTGCTTCTGACCCAAACTCGGGCTCATTCTGTTGGCTTGAATGACACCAGGCAAGAGAACCCTTATTGGGGAGTGACTTGGGGGGATCTGTAACAAAACATCTAAGCCCTTGCTCGTGGGCCCTCAGGAATGAACTGTTTGGTCAGCCGACCTGAAAACGGAAGGATAGGACCCTGAAGGATGGGGAGAGGGGGTGATGAGAGTCAGGAGAGGAGGAAGGGTCTTGAATGTTTGGAAACTAGATACTTCAGCCCTATCCTGAGAACGCTCTGGGGAGCAGTAAGAGCCAGAACATGTGGACGAGGACAGGTGTGCCCGGCAGGGCAGGGAATCTTGCAGGAGACCAGCACCCATCCCAGCACCCTTGGAAATAAGTAAGGATGCCCAAACAATCAGGGTTGGCATCCTCCAATTTTTAAATAACTCAGCAGTAACGTGAGAGGCGATCTGTTTACCAAGTCAACAATCTGAGGAGTATCGGGTCAAAAAGAGTAACTCAGTTCCCCATATCATCAGGTACAATTAAACCTAGATTATTAATATGAATGTTTTCATCATTATAGACCTATCAGGATGGTTCAGAGCAATCACATATTGATACGTAAAGGTTGGCCTATTAACTACTAAAATTAATTTTTAAGATTTTTTTCCCCTCAATTTAAAATTCCCTTGTATTTAAAATATTCCTTACAGGTTAGGTAAGAAAATCCTGGAGAATTGTCAGTGTCCTTGATGACATAAAGGTTTTTGCCCTCAGGATAATCAATCATTCCAAAATAGTCAGATGCTATGTTCCCATGCTGGTTACAGAGAACTCCCACATGACACAAAGAACTCGTCAGAACACTGTGCTAAGGGACCTGACTAACCTTTAGCCTGGCTTCTACCTGTACTATGCTATATCCCTAAAGGTGACCCCAGCCGTCCATGCTGCGTTTTCATTCAAGAAAACACAATGCTGCTAAATTGAAAAATGTACATTGTCCCAACCCACATTGCTAAATCATTACTAGTAATTCTCCACTTACTCTCCTTCTGTAATTTTCCATTTCCCCATCTCCCTCCTAGTCCCTTTTTGTTCCCTCATTTTCACTTCCCCACAGACCCCATTCCCCTTCTCTCTTTAAAAACTTCAGTCACCTTGTCTTAATTGGAGCTGAGCTCAGCTGACACTGCCGTCTCTCTTCCCTACTGCCGTCATCTGAATAAAAGCTATCTTGCTGGGACTTCCCTGGTCGTCCAGTGGTTAAGACTCTGCAATTCCAATTCAGGGGGCACAGGTTCAATCCCTGGTCGGGGAACTAAGATCTCACGTGCTGTGCAGCCAAAAAAATAAAAAGCTGTCTTGCCACTAGCATTGAGCATCCAGGGCTGGTTTTCTTTGACATTGCTGGAATAAATTAACCAGAATCGTTCAGTCTCATCACCAAAATGTGGCTCCCTTTTTCCCTTATGCCCCTGCTATAAGTGACAGATCAAGAATGGAACCTTCTGGCAGAAATATCAGAAGAATGGTAGGGTAGCCTCAGGAGAGCACTGTTCCAGATATTCACGAGGCCATGACATCACTGTGAGGTGATGTCTCCACCTACTAGACTGTCCCTGGGACCAAGATAGGATTCCCAGCACTCCTATAGCACAGCAGCAGGCAACTTTTTGACAGCCAACTGCTGACCCAAGATCCAGCAGAACATGAATCAACTGTGTAGGACTAACAGGAACGGAAAAGCGTAATTTAATTGTGGTTAGTGTCCTTTTTCTCACAGCTGGTGACCAGAAACAAATAGACTGCCAGATATTTCTCCAGCAAAGTTGAGTTTATTTGGGATCAGCAGAGAATTGCAATTCAGGGTCTACAACCACTGTGAGCTGTGTTCAAGTCCCCCACACAGCAAGGGAAGGAGAACTCTTTTATAGAGGGGAAAAGGAAGTTGGGAGGGCTCTAGTAAACAAAGAGTCCATGGCTTTTCATTGGCTGAAGCCGTGCCAGAGAAAAGGAGTCTTCATTCTACTTACAGGGGTTGGGCCTTATCTTTGCAGGGTGTCAGAGCTCCCCATTCTGGTCTCCCAACTCTATCTAATCTGTTTAATTTTTTAATAAACAGATGTCTGTTTATTAATTTTTTACATAGCCACAGGAAAAAATGCTTTTCTTTCACCTTGCTCTATCTTTTCTTTCTAGTTTTTAGCAGGCTAATCTTGTGCAAACTGCAAGAAAACACTCATTGAAAGGTATGTTGCTCCAAATCTCTCTTCAGAATTCAGAGGAAATACTGTATGAGAAATCTTAATGTAAGTTACAGGCTAATAAACTAACAAGAGAACTTAAGGACGATGAGTCTGTAGTCCCTGCACTGAGTCCCTTTATTTCTCAGGGCAATGTAGTTATTTACGCAGGTGCAATACAAATCTACCTTTGTAATGATATAGTTGGATAAACCAAATTTAACCATTCCAGAAATGTCTTATTTAAATCACATTTAATTGGGTATGACCAGCCCATTATTAAAAAAAAAAAAAACAATGACTGTACTTCACGTGTGGAAATGATGCCTACAAAAACCATGAGGGAAACTCCCTAAGGCCTCCTCTCTGATTTATGGGGTCCCAGCCTTAAAGGAATTCAAGACTTGCCCTTCCTGTCAGGCTAGGACAGGCAAACACGCTGTTATGGACTGAATGTTTGTGTCCTCAAATTCATATGTTGAAATCCTAATCTTCAATGTGATGTTATTAGGAGGTGGGGGTCTTTGGGAGGTGATTAGGCCATGAAGGTGGAGCCTTCATGAATGGGATTAGTGCCTTTATTAAAGGGACCTCAGAGAGCTCCCTCATCCCTTCCCCCATGTGAGGACACAGTGAGAAGACAGTGGTATGAACCAGAAAGCAGGCCCTAACCAGACACCCGATGTGCAGGCACTTTGATCTTGGATTTCCCAGACTCCAGGACTGTGAGAAATTTCTGTTGTTTATAAGCCACACTGTTCGTGGTAGTCAATATAGCAGCCTGAACAGTCTAAGACATGTGGGATCTCAGAGAAAGAAGATAAACTTTACAGTTACAGGTGCTGCAGGAGAAACCCAGTTAGCATTCTTAGTTCCTGGACTGAAAATAGATGAACAATAAAGCAATACAGAGTACATCTGGCATAATGAAAGTGATCAAAAATATGACTCCAAGGGCTTTGTAAAGGACACAGATTCATTCTTTAACCTGTTGATGAAAAGTTAGTATATCTAGGAATTGGAAATTTTTATTTGAGCCAAATTTGAGGATTATAGCCCAGGAAGAGCATCTCAGAAAGCTTTGAGAACTGTTCCACCAGTTAGAAATGAAGGAACAGTTATGTAAGTTTTTTTAAACAAAGGACTGTACCTCAAATGACATATTATTGACAGTTTACATAATCCAAATCTAAGCATCATCCTGGTGGGTCATGAGACCTCTTACAAAATCAAGAAGGAATGTTATTTTTAAGGAGCTGTCTTGTTGATGCTGGGAAAATGTTGCTGTTTACGGTTAAGCAGGTATTCCTGCTGATGGAGGAGGTTTGGTCGATGAACAATGCAGATACATGATGCACAGTGTGGGGAGAAAGGAGGCCAAAAGGCAGAGAAGAATTTTTATGTCTAAATTTTTCTTGTCTTGCCATAAAATATGAATTTTATTTCACAAACCATAACATCCAAGCTTAATACAAGCAGGTCTTAATGTAATCATCATCTCTTCTTTTTTGTTTGTACGTCAATTAAACCATCCAAATAGAACAAAACATCAAGTTAATGGTCTTCTATCAGAAAATCTAGAACAGACATATTTGGTCAAATTTATACCATCAGGGTAGAATTTGCTCATAAGGGGACTTGAAAAAATGAAACTGACATTCTTTTCCTTAGCTTATCTCTGATACAAGAAGATCGCAACTACCACAGCTCAGGAAAGATTTACATTTTTAAAAGACATGCGTTCCCTGAGATAAGGCTTGAATTACAGGGCCATTCTAAAGCCTTGCAGAGATAAACTCTGATCCTGTTTCCTGTTGTCAGAGACAAGACTTTCAATCAAAACAGGACTGTCAACTACTACATGATAATTTGAACTATAAATACAGCCTTCTCTCTTTATTCTGGGAGTCCAGTTGCTCTGAAAGCTTGACTACGTGTTGAAAAAATTGGCTGAGTGGAGTTTTTTATTAGGGACAGGGTGGAAAGATTTCTTTAGAAAATAAATAATTTTTTAAATGGGTGGGAGGACTAAACCAATTAAAGGTAACTGCCCAGCCATCATCCACAACAACTAAAACATGGTTCGTAGAGCCTTTATTATAATGGGTCAAGAAAATCAAAGTTGGACGGTAAAGCAGTAAAAACAGATTTTACTCAGGAAATATCGCAATGGGGGAAAGAGACCTCAGTATAGAACTTGCTTGATTCTAAATAAAGCAGAGATAAGTGGGGATTTACAGCAAAGGAGCAGGGTGGAAGGTCAGTAGATGGGAAATTACTGAGAGAAAACACCAGGGACAGAAGGGGATTCTGGTCAAAAAGACCGAACAGGACTCCTGCTGAAGGCAGATGGGGTGATCAGACGCCCCCTGCGGCACGGTGGAGGATGAGGAAATTCGGCCAGATACCCAGGGTGATCAGGTACAAAGGGTGGGAGATTCTTGCTAGACTGACTTAGCAAGGTGCTTGCTACAACTGGCCTCTGCAGGACAAGGCCCAGCGGTAGCACTGAGTCAAAAAAGGGCTAAGAGGGGACTGTCTAGAGTTTGGTCAAGGAGAGAGTCTTTGTCAGTTGCTGAGGAGCTGTCCTGGAGATTGTCCTCAAGGTTTATACGAGTTACCCTGACGACAAAAACTCCCCAACTTGGGAATTTCTGCTGCCTTGACCGTGAAAGGTCACACAGAAGTCTGTAACTGTCGGTGCCTGGCTTTGGTTCCATGGTGGGGACAGGTGGGCTCAGTCAAGGGAAGTTGATGCTTCCTGGAGAGGGAGCCATGGCCAGGAGAGAAGGAAAGGAGATGGGGAGGGGGCGGGGAGGGCCAGGCTGGAGGAACTGGTGCAGAGACTCGAGAAGTCACGAGGAGTGACAGGAGTCTGTCGGTAGCCTCCAGCTCACACACCTTGTCTGCTATTAAAGCTCATCCAAGGGACCCTTAAACTCCAAAGACAACCTTCTGCAGGGCAGAATTCCCCTTCTAATTCAGCAAAGCAATTCCAGGGAGAAGGGACACCCCAGGAGGCCAAACCACAGATGGGCTTCCTGCCTCCTCTGTCCGACCCGATTTTGACCTTGAAGGCCAGCTGGCCAGCGTGGTAACCAGTAGTGCTGCCTGAGCCTAGCAAGGGGTGGACACGCTAGGCAGCGTGTACTCAACCAGCTCCTCGAAGTGCTGGCCTCCACCCTGCAGCGACTCACCATCAGTACCCCGCAGAAACCACGGATGGACCCAGCACACGCCCCTAAGTCAGTACTCGAGAGAAACTCACTTTTTTCCTGAGACAAGCGGAGAGCTGAATGCTCAGACACAAAGAAGTGAAGCACTGTATACCATCTCTTTTCAGTTGCTTGGAAAACAGAATGCAGGCCAGGTGTTTTAAAAAAGTACTCAGGCCTCAAGACTTAACCATTAGCCATTTCAGAGTGCAAGGGATACTTTCAAATAGAAGGTGATTGGCCCCGGGCTGCCTGACTTCCTCTCGTTGAATCTTGACATGGGTTAGAATGGGCAAACTGGGGCTTCCCTGGTGGCGCAGTGGTTGAGAGTCCACCTGCCGATGCAGGGGACACGGGTTCGTGCCCCGGTCCAGGAAGATCCCACATGCCGCTGAGTGGCTGGGCCCGTGAGCCATGGCCGCTGAGCCTGCGCGTCCGGAGCCTGTGCTCCGCAACGGGAGAGGCCACAACAGTGAGAGGCCCGCGTACCGCAAAAAACAAAACAAAACAAAAAAACTGGCAAACTGATCAAAAAGACGATTGATTGTTACTAGCTCATGTTTATCGAGTGCTGCCATGGGAAAAACTGACCAGGACTTAGTATAGAGAGATTGTTCAAAAGGATTGTTCGAAAGGATTATTGCAAGGAAGGAAAAGGTACTATGGCAAAAGGGGGATGGGTATAGCTGTGACCACGAGCCCGTAAGCATCTCAAAATCAAGCAGAAAAAAGAGGTTTCTTTGTAAGGTGCAGGAGAGATGATCAGAATCTTTGGAGAGGAATCTGAGCAAGCAAGGGGAAGTGGCCAGCGGGGTCTGATCAGAAAGGGTCTGGCTGTGCTCAGCTGATTCCAGGAAACACTGATAGGGGAAACAATCCACCGCTCCCGCTAGAGGGTCAGCAGAGTTCAGGGGCCCGTAGGAAAGAGAGGGGGCTGACAAAAATTTGGCGAAGACAAAGCAGAGGGTAAGAAAGGGGCGACTGTGAGCTTACTAAGGGGTGAGCGCTGGGCTAAAATTCCCACGAAGAAGATGCTGCTCTTCTATTTCCCATTTTGCAGAGGGAAACGGATTCTGACAGTTCAGGCAATTTTCCCAGAGTCCCACAGCTAATAAAGTCCATGTAACTCTTGTTACCCACAGGGGGTCATATAAATAGGCTATTTGGAGGGTAATATGGAGGAATTGGACCTTTTCTTTCATTTCCCTTCCTCTGTAATGTTCAACACATGTTTGGGGGCGAATAGAGTGAATAAAGAGGGGGAGGGGCTACAATTCTACCAACCCACCCTCACTTAATCCCATGAGTCTTTTCATAACTGGTGTCGCACATCCTATGCTTTTGCTCTCCTAAATCTGAAACTAACTGAGCTTTGACTGAGCTTTGTCTCCCCGAGTTGCCTACTAAGCTGCACCGGGACACCCCAGAACCATCATGGGAAGACGGAGCCAAGGGAATTGACGACGTCGACATGCCTTTCTCGTGAGCTTTCCCAGGGAGTGGAGAGAGGGATAAGGAGTCGCTCCCTGCCAGGTCCACCCTCCTAAGTATTATGCACCCGGACAGTGGATGCCCTGACCATGTAGCCTCAGCTGCAGTGACTTTTACACTCTTAATATGCACTTAAAAATCCAGATGTGCCTGTCTTGGGGCCAGGCCACCCATGTCACTGCCAACACTGCGTGGAGCTCCTCAGACGGGCACCTCCATCCTTCCCTGCCCTGGGGGAGGCTGGCCTCTTCCCCATGAGACCCCAGCAGTCTCTCAGCTGTCTCAAGACCTCCATGATTCATGACGCTGAAACTGAGTGCACCTCCCCTCAGCTGCGTGGAATAAGTACAAACCTCTGTGCAGGGTTGGCCATGAAGAAATTCGATTTCTTTGGAGTCTACACATACACAAAACCTCAGTTTTGGTTCCTGAAAGTCTGGCACCCAGAGACGGACAACACCCTTAAGGGACTAAATCAGAATTATCAAGTCTTATCCACTAGCTCCTTTCAAAAAGAATCCCACATCCAGAAGGGAGTGTTTCCCAACAGGCGGCACGCAACTTCTAGCACTTTCCAAGCTCCTCCTTCCACAAATGCCCCATGAGGCTCCTTGAGTTATGGTCCCTCCCCAGCCACCTCACGTCCACAAGATCAGGCAGTTGTATACGACTGAGACTCAGAGACTCTGGGTTGCAAACGGATGCAAATCTATCTGAACTCTGGCTTGACCAAAAATACAGGAATGTTAATAATACCTGCTCATTAGTGGCTATAAATTCCATGACATTGGGACCAGATCCACCTGGTTCACCATTGTATCAACAGCACCACACAATGTGCCCTGAACCTGCTAACAATTAATGTGCATTTGTTGAGTGAGTAAAAGAATGGAGGAAAGAAGCAATGCTGCTTCCTTAGGTTTTTGTGAATATCAGTTAAGATCCCATATGGTTTGTAAACAACACTTCTCTGCAAATAACAGCTAAAAATAAATTCGCTGTTATTGTTACTCTCAGAGGTCTGTACTGTAGGCATGGTTTATTACAAAAATTAAAATGAACCATATTTATTGTAGAAATCATTCCCCAGAAAGAGCACATTTTTCTCAAATGTTAAAAATGGAAGAAATTCCTAATTTTGAAAGGCTCAATATTTAAGCCACTTGCATATGATAATAAATAAACACATTTTATATTGAAGACATAAATACCATGTGCAAAGAATTAACAGTGAAATTAAAAGTATTTTCAATCTTTAGAATCAGTGCAGAGAAATAAAAATAATAAATGTCTTACAAATAAGCATCTGGCCATGTTTCTTCTCCTCTGAACAACACATACACAAACACACCCCACACACAAGTAATAAAAGAAGGTCTGTTAGCCATTGTTAGATGCTACAAGCTGGGAAGCTAAATTGTTATTCCGGAATGGAGGGAGAAATTGCTGGAAGCAGCAAATGATGGCTAGAATTAGGCATCTCCCAGAACATTCCCAGAAACAAGCCTTCCTATGGTGTGATGGGGAGAAAATTTACTGATGACCTGGGGTGTCCAGAAGTAGCCATTATAAAATGTAACTAAAGTAAATTAAGCTGTCATCATAACTATGACACATAGGAAGCTAGGGACCCTGAAAAGGCAGGTTTCTCTAACGCATAAGAAATGTTACCATAAAAAAGGAGCGCTGGGGCTTAGAATTTGTCAGCATTTATGCTGCACAGTCCCAGAAGGAAAACACTGCCTGATGGACACAAGGAAGGTAGCTCTGTAATAAAGTGGAAGAAGAAAGCCTCAAGCAGCCAATAGAATTCTCCACCTCGACTTGTACTGATTCAGTAAGAGACTCTCTGGAGAGTGGTTTCCTTCACCAGACACCTCAGCACTGGGAGAGTGCCCTAGATTTCTCTCCCTTCATGCTATCAGGGTTTTCTCCTGGGGCCCTATGCTTCACGTGTAACAGGCGAAATGATCGTGTCCACGTTCTCTTGCCTGAACAGACCACGTGGCCACGGCCTGGGAGCCAAGGAACAGAGGCCGCCAGCTGGCAGACAGCCAGAGCCACTCAAGGGCGGCTCGTGTCTCACCCTGTACTTTCTGGAAGGACAACGTCTCTTCTCTACATTCATCCTGCACCAGCTGGTGTAAGAAGTCAGATCTGGGGTTGTTCCCAGATCAAAGGAGTTGCTTGTTGTAGCCTTGGGAGTGGGAGCAGTTTTGTGTGTGTGTGTGTGTGTGTGTGTGTGTGTGTGTGTGTGTGTTCCTCGGTTCCGAGTCACTTGCCAGGGCGCTGACAAACACACAATTTGGCAGCTCAGCCTTGCTGAGATCACAGACTGAGGATAGTCTTTATTCAAAGCAAAAGTCGATTTCTCTCTGTTAAATGCTGAGGTGAGAGGTATTTCTGTTTAATTACAATAATTTCTGATTTCCAGCATACAGGCTTCAGACCATAGCAGAAGGCATCTTCAACTTGTAGGAAGTCCCAAACCTAAACAGATTGGATTCTCAAATTTTGAGAGTCAGTCATTTGAAATTCCTCACAGGAATTTAATGTAAACCAGTACATGGAAGGTACGTGGCGACAGACGCGTCTTCTAGCTTTGGAATCGTTTGGCCGAGAAATGGGCTTTCTCACGAGGGATGGATTTCTCGTCAACAGAAGAATGGGCCACCGCCCTGGCAAGCTCCCAGGTTCCTTCTCCAAGGTGTTTCAGTTATTACTTTGTCCAGATACCTTGTACATACATTTAGAATTTTAAAAAATAAAAGCTCATATGATTTCAGTCATCAGACGAAAAACTAAATAAATAAAATGGAAATGGAAACCATTCTTGAATTACCTTGACTGCTAGTGCTTGAGGAAAAACAGTTTAGTTAAAAGCAGGTGGGACGGCGTGGACACGTTCGTGGATCTTCCAGTGAAACTTAGAGAAACGCTGTCCAACTTTCAAGATACAAGTCCAGCCCTTTGTCACATGACCCCCCTCCCTCAGTGCAGATGTCTCGATATCCTTAGTTTTGAGCCCTGCCTGCCTGCAGGGAGCCCCAGCCCATAAATGGCTGTGCCCTCTGCACATGTCACAGGGCTTTACCCTCTAAGGGTCAACAGCACTGCCCATAACCTTCATTAGACAGGGATTATGTATCTAAGTCAGCAGGAGGAGGAGGTCCTCTTTTCTCCAAAATGACTAATGAAATGAGTCGCATAGACACAAACCCCTTACAATTATAAATAAATAAATAAATAAGAACTGAGAATGTAACGCAACGATGACACTTCATTGATAACCTTGTCTGGCCCAGTTATTGAGCAGGGAATTGTTGAGAGAAAAATACTGACATGTTGTGAACAAAACAGATTTGTCACAGAATCACGCCCTGGAAAGGAGCTCAGAAATCACCCAGTTCCTGTCGTGCATATATACCCCTTCCTAAACAGTTGTTGTCTAATGCCACTTGTTGCTACTCTTACTGCTGTGGTGAGGTTATTATTTGTTTTAAGGCTCATCTCTTCCCTGGAAAGAAAAGGGCCCTAGTTCTTTCTCTGGTTCCCCTTGCCCACTCTGTCTCCATTTCCCATGCTCCAAATCCCCAACTTGGGGAAGCTGAAATAACCATTACACTCTGTTTCACTCCTATGTGTTCAGATCATAAAAGACAGACACACTGTAGCCTTTGATACTTGACCTTCATCATAGCCCTATCAAGTTACCTATTCCGCACAGCTTGATACAAAGCTAAACTGTGTGAACAAAAGAATGCAGAAACAAACAACTGTTATCAGGCCCGAGAAGTAAGCAAAGATAATATACATCATTGTAAAGACTCCCAGTTCTGTTTCCGTGGTAAAGATGTGCCTGAAGCTCTCAACCACCAGGTCCACTGGAACCTGAGGAAATGATCATGTTGACGCTTTCTGAACCTTGGGACTTTCAGTCAACTTAAAGCTTGGACTCTGTCAACCTTTGCCCCATTCTATGCTGAATTCTTCTCTGCTCAAGCTCCTTCATGAATATGCATGGACCCTTAGCTTAAAACTTCAGTTTTGCTGTTTGAGGAGAGACTGCTTTGGAAAAGATCCTCAGCATTCTCCTTACTTGCTGTAAGTAATAAATCCTTCCTTCTCCTGCTCTTTGGCTTGGCTGTGTCTTCTGGCTCGACACACACCAAGAGGCAAACCCAGTTTGGGGGGTAACACTCTCTCATGCTTGTGCTTATATAATGGAAATCTTGTATATGTATTTTGTATTGTGTAGTTTTTGCTTTGAAAACATAAGAAAGTTAAGTTAATCTTGCATGAAATATGATAAACAGAGTATCTGCCACAGCGAACACTCTGTCACTTGTCCTAACCATAATTGGTACAAATGGTATTTTACATTGCTCTCCTCATGCTACTATAAATGCCTATTTTATTTTAGACACGCTCAATAAATGTTTCTCTCGCTAACTCGATTACAGAACCCAGGTAAATGAAATCAAAAGCAACTTGGATTCATTGTTTTCCTAATAACTGTGTAGCAGGATCCTCTGATATTTGTAGGCTACACGTTTTTAATTAATTGCAATCAAGATACACAGAAAACTCAATCAGGAATCAGGCTCTAAGAACAAAACAGGAAGCTATTTGAGCTGCTGTGGATGACTGCATGGGTGGTCTGATGAAGCCATGTCCACAAATCCAACAGAAAACATTCAAAGGAAAATCAAGAATCAGTTTCAGAGGAGGCACGCACCTGCACTGTTATTTTGTCTACAAACTCCGAGAGAGCTGGGCATCTCCCAAAGCTTGTGTCAGAAGGAGAGTGAAGGGGAAACAGGAAATGCCAGAGGGAGATGGACCATTTCTCTGTGTCAGGGGTCATCTTAGCTGAATTCAGGAGGACACAGCAATTTTTTTTTCATATATAGCATTTTTTAATCTATTTATTCATTTATTTATTTTTGGCTGTGTTGGGTCTTGGTTTCTGCACACAGCCTTTCTCTAGTTGCTACGAGCGGGGGCTACTCTTCCTTGCAGTGTGTGGGCCTCTCAGTGTGTTGGCTTCTCTTATTGTGGAGCATGGGCTCTAGGCGCGCAGGATTCAGTAGTTGCGGTATGTGGGCTCAGTAGTTGTGGCCCGTGGGCTCTAGAGCACAGGCTCAGTAGTTGTGGCGCATGGGCTTACTTGCTCTGTGGCATGTGGGATCATCCTGGACCAGGGCTCGAACCCCTGTCCCCTGCATTGACAGGCAGATT
Source organism: Mesoplodon densirostris (assembly GCF_025265405.1). Lineage (NCBI taxonomy): Eukaryota > Metazoa > Chordata > Mammalia > Artiodactyla > Ziphiidae > Mesoplodon > Mesoplodon densirostris. The sequence continues at coordinate 68,074,085 of NC_082677.1, read as the reverse complement.
CTTAACCACTGTGCTACCAGGGAAGTCCAGGACACAGCAATCTAAGAAAAAGAATCAGCAAAAATCAAATAGTTTAAAAAAGAAGAAGAAGAATTTCACCAGATTTTAATTTGCTCAGACAAGGTGTTCCTTCCTTTGCTCACTGCTCACTGGAACGGAACCTAAGGGGCCCATCTTGGAGCTTCCCTGTCTTCTTGTTTCTAATCCTTTATTCAGTTTGTAAATAGGACCATACTCCTCAAACACTATAGTTCTTCCCACTGAGACAGGAGGGAAGGGGCCGGGGCGCAACCATCAAAAAAATGACACAGGGCTTCCCTGGTGGCGCAGTGGTTGAGAGTCCGCCTGCCGATGCAGGGGACACGGGTTCGTGCCCAGGTCCGGGAGGATCCCACATGCCGCAGAGCGGCTGGGCCTGTGAGCCATGGCCGCTGAGCCTGCGCGTCCGGAGCCTGTGCTCCGCAGCGGGAGAGGCCACAGCAGTGAGAGGCCCGCATACCACAAAAAAAAGAAAAAAAAAGAATGACACAGCTGTTGAGGAGACAACAAAAACTGGTTAGAACCTACTAGACCCCATTCTCTCTCATGTCCCATTCTCCTGCAATGCCATTTGTCTTTTTTTAACCAAATTGAATTGTAAATTCATGAAATAAAAATTCGTTTTCTAAGGCAAGTCAAGGATAATTTGAACATAAAAATGTTTCTCTGCCCTTTGGCCTCCTCTCTCCCCTCTGCTGTGCATTGGGTATTTGCATTTTGCATCGACCAGACCTCCCCTTTGGCAGATATACCTGCTCAGCCATAAAGAACAACAGTTCTCCTAGCATCAACAAGATAACTCCTTAGGAGGTAACCTTCCTGCTTAATCTCGTAAGGGACCACAATGACCCATGACCCACTACTCGCTTTGTACAAATAGACCCGGACTGTGTAAACTGTCAATAATACATCACTGAACATACAGCCTAGTGTCTCAAAACCTTATATAACTGTGCTTTGACGTCTAACGGGTGGAACAGTTCTCAGAGCTTTCTGAGAGCCTCTTCCCGGGGTTATAATCCTCAATTTGGCTAGAATAAAATGTTCTATTTCTTTCTTAGATCAACTGATTCATTTTTTTGTACAAAATCAACTCAAATCTCCTATTAATAAGTAGCATCATATTAATAACCATGGAGGCTGCCCAGTGAACAGTGCTTCCCCAGCTCCAGCCAGCTCTCTGGCTGCTGCCTTTCTTCTGGTTCTGACAAAACAAGCCCCAGCCTATCAAAAGGACCTTTCCTCACCCTCAGTCCCCTGTACCCATTTGGTCCTATCTCTACCTCCCAAGGGACACAAGTCATCCCCCACAGGACCTCAAAATACTATTTTTTTTAGTGAATAGCAAATGGCAGAACGCTGTGTGTAGTATGACCTCATTTTCATAATAAATTTTTTTCAATAGATAATCAAGTATGTGTTAAAAAGTTGCAGGGCTTTTGTACAACGCAATGGGAAGGCGTGGTAACATGGGAAACTTTCACTTTCATTCGTGATATTTAAACTTCATATATATTTATACATCTGTCATCTTTAAAATAAAGATCAATTTTTTTCTAAGACAACCTCTTCTGATTACTCTTTTTTAACACTATTCACACTCCTCATTTCTGTAATGTTTTTGACAGCTGGATATTTTTGCCACTGTTTAAATGTATATGTATATATATATATATATATATATATATGTATATATATATGTATATATAGTTATGCATATATTTTTCCTTCTTTCTTTTTTCTATCTGTTATTGTCCTCTCTCCTCCCTTATATTAAAAATCTCCTTAAGATTAATGTAAATTTTATATCAGATAATAGACGAGATTGTCTACAATCAAGAGACATGAATGCCTCTTTTAATACTCCCTAGAGCCCAGTTCATGGTAGACACTCTGTTGAATAACTAAATGAGGAGTGAGTATGTATAGTAATGAAGGAATCACACCAGCTCTTGGACCTATGTAAAACCTGCTTTAATATTCATTTTTTTCCTCAGCAGTTGTATATTTTCTCCAAAATATATATAACATGTATTAAATTATATAAGCCCTAGTAATTCTCGAAAACCTCCTTCTCTTTGTTTACAGCTGCCAACAAATTTACCAAAGCCAGATTTTCTTACCAACAATTTCGGTCACTCCTGACGACTGGTCAAAAACCCAGGACCGGGCTTCCCTGGTGGCGCAGTGGTTGAGAGTCCGCCTGCCGATGCAGGGGACACTGGTTCGTGCCCCGGTCAGGGAAGATCCCACATGCCACGGAGCAGCTGGGTCCGTGAGCCTTGGCCGCTGAGCCTGTGCGTCCGGAGCCTGTGCTCCGCAACGGGAGAGGCCACAACAGTGAGAGGCCCGCGTACCGCAAAAAAAAAAAAAAAAAAAAAAACAACCCAGGACCCTTTTCAAACGATCAAGAGATGTGGCGATTTAAGAATTGCTGTGCTGGGCTTCCCTGGTGGCGCAATGGTTGAGAGTCCGCCTGCCTGATGCAGGAAACACGGGTTCATGCCCCGGTCTGGGAGGATCCCACATGCCATGGAGTGGCTGGGCCCGTGAGCCACGGCCGCTGAGCCTGCACGTCCGGACCCTGTGCTCTGCAACAGGAGAGGCCACAACAATGAGAGGCCCGGGTACCTCAAAAAAAAAAAAAAAAAAGAATTGCCATGCTAATGCAAACTCAGCCAGGGTCAATAGTGACGGATTCCACTTAGCTTTCTCAGGTTGGATGAAACAAGATTTTACAGCTTTTTATATCACCTGCTTTTCCAGCCTTGTGTTTCTCTATCAACATTTAATTGTACTTCCAATGGCTGGAGACAAACCATCTTTTCTTCTTTCCAAATGAGAATTTGTAGGTGTTTTCTAGTCCCATTTGCCACCAAGTGCTCATCAGAAGATGAACATCCTAGCGGGAGGTCAGTGATAACGAAGGAAAAAGAGAGTTCGGCTCCCAGGCCCAGTGATGGAACCAGCAGAGGGCCTTACCCAGCTCAAGTTGCCATGGCAAACCGCCTAATGAAAAAATGCTTCCATTCTGAACTCATCACCAGAGGGTGATTAGAATGTAAATAATGGTGAGATATGTAGGTGATAGCATGTTTCTATTAAAAGAAATACGATGCAAAGCACATTCCCTTTGATTAGTCACCTGCAGTAGGAGTGGCTACTGTTTATCCCACACTGAAGCCCTGAAGCCTTTTACAAAACCTACTGTTTTCCATCAGATCTTTCTGTAAACTCCCATTATACTGCATAAAAAATATGCAATAATTAAGGCAATTTAAAATTTAAATGGTTTTGGGGCAATTAGAGTGAAGTCTGTCATTTTTCTCACTGTAGGGTATGCATAGTGTATGGGTTAGCATCTGTTCTCAGTAATTCCTCCAATTCAATTACATCACATTTGGAAACTGCAGGCAGATGCAAGGCATCGCTTGAATCACAATTTACCTTTTTTAAAATTTTAATTTATTTATTCACATAAAATTCAGGATATGTATCCCTAACGAAAAGTGGGAATTTTACATTTTCCATTCTCATATATAAAATGCCCACAGTATTGAAAACCACACAGCCCACTGCGGTAACAGCCCTCTTGTTAAACACAGCTGTTGCCTTCTGGATTACCTGGACACCTACCACAGGAAGTCGTCTCCTGCATTGGGAAAAGTCACACTATTACTTCATTTTGGCATTGAGATGAGGTGAGCAGGGTGAACAGAGGCATCAGCATGCTGAATAATCCAAAGAAAAAGAGCTCGGTGTGTTTGGGGCACTCATTTATGTCTTTGTGCATGTGTTCATTTGATAAGCATTGCCTGAACACCTAGTATAACTGTCATCTGTAGAGTAGGACTGGGTGTGTCAATTAAGCCTTATACACTTGGCCAAAGGCAAGGGGCTACCTTCTCAAAGTTTATCACCATTCTCTTTGTCCATGACCTCACAACAGGTAATAAATCTCATCCTGTAACTCTACCTACATACCGCCACTGATGCTACAAAATAAAGTTTAGTTCAGTGACCTAATTCTCTCCAAGGTTGCAGCCGTGAGTCACTGCTAGCATTAAGTCACATTTGTGACAACTACAAAGTGGCACCCGCTGAATGAGTAAACTACAAAAGCCACTCCTTTCTCAGGATTTTAGCGCCCACCTTCCCCCTCCACCAAGCTACTTTGACCACGTGCTATCTGCATACTGCAGAGGGATGATGGTTCCTTCCCACTAGTCCAGATCTGGCCCCATCTGCCCCAGCAGAGGCCATTTCCTGCACATCCTGTGTCTCTGGGGACTAATGCTACCTTGACTGCTCTAC